>NC_089690.1:14884772-15535909 GCF_031753505.1 Anomalospiza imberbis | reverse complement strand
GCTGAATAGAACTGCTTTACGATATTCATTTTCAATAGTTCTGACTTTTGAAACTATGGAGATAGGTAATTTGAACTTTCCCAGGCTCTGTTAACAATACAGCACCAGGCCTAACATGCTACAAATTTGAATAGCACTATGTTGAACCTTCACCCACTTTTTTCTGTTGATTTTTAACGTCATATAGGAACACCTATCTAGTTTGATCTCCTGTGTAAACCAAGTAACGGAAAAACAAGTTAATCTTGCACTATATTACTTTATATTACAGGCTCCCTAAAGACAGCCAGGTTTTATGCAAAAGCTTCTAGGAAACAACCAGTTCTCTTGTACAGTTTGTTCGAATAGTGAAGGCTTCCACTAAAATGTGTTATTTAAGATGTACTAAACACACTTGGTTTGTAATTTGAAACACAAACTTTCTTATTCCTATCTCCATCAAACTGCTACATAAATATTTTTGATCCCCAAACTATATCTATGCCAAACAGATTTTCTATCAATTGCCTGTGTCCTCAGATCCGTTTCTTTCTAGCATGGATCAGAATATTTCTAATTAACCTGTACTTCCCTCCAGAAAGTATAGGGTTCATTTCTGGCAGCCTATGGTCTCATATTATTTCAAAACAGGAACAGAATTGAATCATCCTGACTACAGAAATGTAGCACTCCGCAAAAGTTATTTCTAGTAGGTGCCTGTTCCTTTTTCAAATGTACTTCTGCTTTGCACTGATTTAGAATCTCCCTTTACTCAATCATAAACAATCTGGGAACAGGGCTTCCAAGCATATGCTTTGGGAGGTTAAGATATTCTCAGAAGCCACCTCTCAAGGATGCTGATGATGGCAGATAATTTAAGCACCTGAGTTGAAATCTTCAGTTTAGCAGCAGAGAATAAAATCTCGATCTACAGTAGAAATACAGGCATTTTACAAGGACAGGAAAAAAAATAAATCCATTTTAGAGGCAGGTGGTGAGAAAGCCCAAAGCTGTAACATGTGGGATTCAGCTGGGCAGAATTTGGAGAAATGGCTGCTCTTTGTCGCAAGAGTGAAAGCTGTCCTGGAGCACCTCCCAGCTTGGGGGTACTCAGACTTTGTGCACAAATGTGAGCTGAGTTTAAGGACTGGCTGTTTCTCTTATCTTCTTCAGAGGTCAGTAAAGTTTTGATCAGCCTGAATCATTCAGTGATTTAATGTTTCTAAGGCACTGTTACTGCAGTTTGCCCAGTCAGGATATGAGGGGGAGAATACAGCTGTGCTCTGTGAAGTTTGGGATGGGCTTCTATTTCTGTTCTGCAGCACATTTGTCACACGCAGTGGTTTCTGTCAGGCTGTCAGACTAGGCTGAATTCAGATCTAATGTGTGCAGATATATGGCAAGACACTTCTGATTTAGATTCCATGTCTTCCATCTCTGGATGACAAAGATGAGAAAAATTTCTTCCCTTTTTCCTCACTGTATCAAAATATAAGGATTAACATCTTATATTCCAGAGATTATATTATATTCCATCTTGAAATCACAGTATTTTCAGTTGTTATATTAAAGTTTATAAAATTAATTAAGAATAAGATTTCAATGCACACCAGGGTCTGTACTAGAAAGTCTTCATACTGTTAGTTTTCAAGTAACCACATGGTTTGGCATACCTCAGTAACTACATTAATAATTACAAAAGTGGCAAAGGTAACAATATTAACAAATAACCATCACGCATTAGAGGATTCATATGAGAAATTTGTAAGCATTTTTACAGTGAATGCTCCATTAACTTTTTAGGCAAAAGCATTTCATTTTGAAAGGAAGAATATCCTCTTTATAATTAAGACGAATTTAATCCTATTTAATTGGAATTGCTAATACTGGTAAGGATCATAAGATTATATTAAAAAATATCACAATTCATCCAGGCAACATACATCTTGTCTAGTCTGTTGCATATACAGCACTTGGAAATTTAAAAGAACAGTCTGACAAGAAGATAACCCTGAAATCCTGTTAAGGTAGTCAATTCAAGCAGCTAAACCAGCTGGTGAAAAGTGGGGAACTATAAATAGGGTGGTTCTACAAAAAAGATTAAGTACCAATAGCCTCCTTCATGGCCAGTAACAGAAAATCACCAAGGATAAAATGTGATCTATTTAGTCAAATGTCACCCAAACACCAGTTTCTTGATAAACCTGGCTTCGTGTCTTTTTCTAGCATTCAGAGGGATGGTCCAATACAAAGTCAGTGTTTAAATTTAATTTCCATCACATTATTACCATTATGTACAAACTGCTGAGAGGATATAATAAATATGGCAAAGAGAACTGGAAAGATGAACAGAAGCACATTTACTAATAGATTCAAACTTTAGAGCTCAAAGAAATCCACTGCACCATTGTCTCAACTCCAGTGAGTTCAGACGTACTGCACCTGTTTATAAAAGAGCTGGATATGGCCTATCTAGATATGATTAGAATTAAGTTCCCATCAGCTTATTAATTCAAAGCTCAGGAAAAGATCTTCATATGGCTACATGGACCTGTAGAAGAAAAATCTGCAGATCAAAATACTTCTAAATTCTTTCTTCAAAACTCAATCCCTCTTTGTTTGCATAATCCTTTACATACATGTTAAAATCCAAGTTCTTTAGGAAAGCTTCCCCATCTTAGCACATAAGGCACTGCACTGGTTAGAGAGACTGCATGCCCATGGTTATCTGTTTTAAAGTAGCCTTATTTCTTATGGTGTCCCATAACAACACACACTCATACTTTGATGCTGCGGCAAAGTGGCTTAAATAGCAAGGGAACATCAGATATTTGCTGAAATTAAGCTTACTGAAAAAAAGGCTGGTAATTCTCAAATTTTAAACATATTTGTTCTTTAAAATGTATTTTTTGTGGCTATAAGATTTTTTTCCTGTTTTCATTCACAACCAGTCCAAACCAAATTTTTTTACACTGTATTTTTATATCTCCTCTATTATTGTTATTATTTTATACATGAATTCTATTAGCTATGTATTGGGTAAAAAACTCAGTAATTTCAACCTCTTCAGTTGAAAACAATTGCCATGAACAAGGCAAGGTTGAATATTTCTGGTGGAGAGCCAGCCTTGCAGGGTTACTAATGCCAGTTAACATTCAAGTAATTTCCTGCTTTCTGTCATAGCAGTCACAAGATAAAAGAACTTGCATCCCCTCTAATAGGGGAAAGAAGAAATAATTGAGTAGCTGGATAGTAGGAGAGGCTCCTTCCACCCTCTCTTCTGCTTCTTTCCTTTTCCCATATGTTTACATGCACTTCACTGAGTATCTGTGGTGCAAACAGCCAAACTCTGAGTGACTACAGCATGACAGCCAGAGCACTCCAGAACATGCACCACTGAATTCCTGTAGCACATCTGCAGGCTCAGAGAGCATGCAAGCCTTTGTATCCCTTTGTCATTCCGTAACATAACACATATAATTGTTACTTCATCAAGGGACTCCAGGAAATGCATTTCCAGGATGTCTGTTGCTTTCTCCAGGAACTAAACCCATCTGTCTGTCAGCCAACTACTTATTAGTGAAGGCAGCCAGAATTATACTGCCTTGCTGGTCAACTTGGACATGCATGTTGCAGGTGTCACCAACATCAGCCTTGTCAGAAAAAGTTCATCTGAGCATATTTTAGCATAAGCAATATGGCACCCAGACAGCACACAGTGTTGTGCTGTGCTCCCAATGTCTGCTGGCTCTGAACCACCCAGGGAAGTGTGTGAGCCATTCACAGAGATAACAAAAAAGGCAGGGCTGTCACCATCTCTGAGCTAGCTGGTTATGGTCTTCTGCAGTCTTTGCTTACACCAGAAAGCTCTGAAACTGAATGTACTGGATTGAAGTAAGGACCAACATTAAGAACATCAAGAGTAGAATCAATTTGAAAAAAGCAGTTGATATGTTTAAGTAAAGTTTTAGTAAAAGAGAGTAAAAAATATAAGGTTCATGTGTTTCTTGTGTAAATGAGATACAGAAAAAATTTGTTAATCCATCCTTTGTTTTTGTTTTATTAATCTATCACCTATCTCTGCAATCTTAACTGGGCTAACAAACCTCTGTGTGTATCTGTATAATGACTCGGGGGGATCTATGACCACAGTACCTGAGCATTCAAGCAGTTAAATACACAGCTGAATTCTCTAGCAAAGACAACATCTCTAGCTCAAGAACAAAACATCAGGGAAATACAAAGCAGGTCTGTGAGCAGCAGAACTAATGAAGCCTCATTTCCATTTTAACTCTTCCACAGTTGGGCTTCATACTTTCTGCCTCTCCTGGACTCTCCACTGTTTCATAAGGAAGCCCTTACAGTGAAGCTTCTCTCTAAAATGAGAAACAAGATCACACTGAAGCTGTTCCTTCCAGTAGAACCACTTTTAAGTCTTACTGAATGCTTTGGAAATATTTGGCCTTGGAGCCCTTCTTCTTTGTAACAAATTTGGTGGAAATTAGTCTAAGGCTGGAGAAGTTATTCCTGGAAAAGTTGTTAAATGCCTGCAGATACCAATTGCAGCACAATTACACAGAACCAGTTTCCTTAGGTAAGCAAGTTCCAAGTTGTTTTGCTGAAACATCACTAGAGCTGCAGGTGCTCAGAGGTCAATACAAGCCTCTTAGGACCGTGCTTATACTCCTATGGAACACACTTGACCCAAAGTGTGCAGGGTGGCTTTGAAGCATGAGTACCATTAAAATGCAAACTGAGTGCCCAGCTCTGAGACCACATCTCTGACAATCTAGTCTGACACATCTCAAAGTAGGGTGCCCAGAAACAGAAGTTTTTAACTTTCACAACCACTTTTGAAACACTGTGGCCAAAAATAAAATTAATTTACCATGATTTTGTGCATTTGCATATGACTCAGAGTACTTGTGCAAATAGGTATTTAGAGATAAAGAAAAAAATTCTTTAATATAGCTTACAACTTTTAGAAATGTTGAGAGAACTACAAAACTTACGTATTTCACAGTTTGCACCAACCCATCCATGAGGACAATGGCAGGTGTAACCACCAGGCTGATCTATGCAAGTTCCAGCATGGTGACATGGGTTGCTGTCACAGTCATTTACATCAATTTCACATTCTTCACCTTACATAGGAAAAAAAACCAAAACAAAAACAATATTATGTATGGCAAGTGCCTGATGTAGTAAGTACATCCTCAGTCATTTAACCTCTATCTTGCTGCAAAACACATTATAGTGCAATACATCTTTATTCTCAGAACATCAAAAGGATTCCAAGAAGGAAGTATTATCCTTATTCAACCAGGTAAAAATAAAGCCTGAGGACTAAGGGACTTGACTAACCTCACACAGACTGTCTCATTTCTCTAAACGTAATTTCCATCCCAAGAAAATGTGGTATAACAGATGATCATGGATATTCTGATATGCTATACTGTAGATAATGTAGATAATCAGTGCCTGAGAAACTGACACAGTACAATGGAAAGTTAATTCTTTTCCAAAGAATGTCCTTTAATTAGAAGAGATCAAAAAGCACAATTTGATCTATAAACCAGTTATGAATGGGTTTACCTATTACTCTCACATTGGATATTACCTTACATGACCAACAGAACATCAGATTGTAAATTATCTTGACATCAGATATTTGGATTACGCCAATCACATCGGTCTAAGTACAAGGCCAAAAGATTAAATTAATTTCTTACCAGTACTCTGAAAGTGTAAATTGATTCATAACAAGTACTTTAGGCCTTTTGGCAATTGCATATTAAGATAATGGAATAAGCTGTTTCTTGAGCACACAGTAACTAAGGTCACTGTTAAAACATTTTTCAGTTTCAGCACTGTCCAATTAGTATACTGGGTTACCTGGAAATCTTCAAAGTACTATTTTTAAAATGCAGTCTAGTCTCAAGTAGCAAGGTCATAAGCCGTGCTAAATAGCTGTTAGCTTTGTGAAGTCACTTTAGTAACAGGCTTTTTTTGCTACAAAGTTCAAAGCAGATGTAACTAATATTAAAAATTTTTCATTCTCACTAGGCTGCTCACAATACAGCAAAGCCCAAATTAATTTCTTCCTTGAAAAGACACAGTCTTACTTGGTATTTGTCTTCCTCTAGACACAGTGAACAATGACAACTAGATGTTCTGTGAAACACACAAATCACTTACCTGCATATCCAGGTGCACAAATGCATGTAGCATTTAGACCTTCGCTGTCACAAGTGCCACCGTTCTGGCAGTTGATGTTAACACAAGGATCTTTGTATAATTCACAGTGCCTTCCTGAAAAGGAAAAACCAGTAATTGCCATTGACATGACTGATACTGGCAGCATGGAATCAGTATGTGTGATAACTGGACTTCATCTGGATGAGTGTGCAGACTCCAAACCTGTCCTTCTGGGCTAATGATGTCATAACACTAAAGCCATGTGGTTTATGCTGGCTAAACTTTTCACACACACACGTGCCTCCTCTCTCTGCTCTTCCCACAAGCTGTGGGCTAGGAGAAGCAGGGCAATTTCTGCTTAGAAGAGCTATTGGATGGCCATGAAAAACCACATAATGAAGCATAAACAGATCAGTTATCTAAAATTCTTCAGTAATATGTCAATAATAATTGTCTTGACTAAGAATTTTATGTAATAACTTATTTAATAACATACATAAGCATTCTGATGCCTCTCATTACCTGCTGCTGGAAATGAGGAATATTACTAATGTAATAAAAAATTATTCAAATATATAGTTAAAAATATATAACTGTATGGTTCTACTTCATGCCACTACCTTCACTCTTTCACTCCCAGTGTAGGCCTTGTGAATCCAGCAGGTTTGCCTTGCAGAAGACAGTGCATGCTGCATCTGGCATATAAAACATGTAACACAGCATATTCCCACCTAGGGACTGGGAGAGAGACTCTAATGCCACTGCTACACATGTTATTTTCTTGGGGCCTACTGCTCAGATAAAACTTCTTTTTTAATATAAATTTTATATTTATGCACACACACACACTCTCACTACAGACCTCCAAAATAATTTTGCTGACATTTGCAGTGTTAGCAGCAAGAAGGCAGAGCAATCTAGTTGAGCATCCCGTGAGTGAGGAGCAGCAGAGGCAGCAGCCCACAGGTACCTGCTGGCACAAGCTCCAGCTCTGCCCAGCCCTGAGAGCTCTCGTCTGTCTGCCAGCCCAGGGGTGTGGAGGCACAAGGGGCACTGCAGATAGGCAGGTCTGGGGTGGTAGTGCCAAGACTGAGGCATCTGATGGCCCACATCATATCTTGAGCTGGGTACCTCGGGTCTGTTCATTGGTGCCACTGAACTCCTCAGGTACTGCAATGATGGGAGCTCAGTGATCAGCAAAATCTGCTTCCAGGACCAGGGGCGCTGCTTTCATTTACAGCACGAGGTGCTGTGCACACAGTGCTTCCAGCTCCACCAACAGGCCGGGTGAGAAGGTAAACATTATGGTGAACATTTTGGTTCAGTGCTGCTTAAACTGTCAAGAAAAGCTGAGGGTCATTTCCTCACCAGGCCTCTAAAATGATGAATTCCGTATCTATAGTCAAAGAGCAGTGCAATCACCAGTGTGAAACACGTTTTTAGCCTCAAGCAGCTGTTAAGTGAGCGTTACTTATCAGCACAGATAAGGATTGATATGTTTAATGACAAAATGCTGGAGCAATGTTCCTTAAAACAGTCATTCTGTGTAGAATATTTATTTATTTATAATCCTAATAGCACATAAAATTACATTCAAAGTGTTCTCACGATTCAACACAGAATACACTAAAAAAGTATCACTTTAGCCTTCCCCACAAGGACTTGTCACAGACCACTGATATGTGTTAATTTGTTTACAGCTGAAATCTGCTGTGCAAGAAAAGATTTTGTATAGCCAAACAAACACTATTCTCATCTATTTTATAAATTACTTTAAAAATGCCAAAGAGGGATTCCATTTGAACACAGATCTAAGAATAGCTGCAGTGAACATGGAAAAGCCGTGACAGACCTACTGCTCTCTCTGGGCTTTACAGTCTTCTAAATGAACAATCAAGATAAAACTTTTATTTCTACTCCTTTGTGCTAATCTATTTCAAATACTAATCTTTTATTATTATGCTTTTAGCTCACTTCAATGGTGAAAATAAAAAATAATTTGAAAGCTCTCTGTGTAAAGGCTCCAACAACAACTGATAAAAAAGCCTATTTAACAGTTATGGTTTTTTTTAAAATCTCATCACTTTCTAAGATATCATAAAAACAGAAAAAACCACACCTGAGGCGAACAGAGACAATCCATTTGTGCCCAGACCAGGACACCGATATTCACAGAGGACCTATATCATAACTATTAATGTGAATAAAGATTAAGGGATCAGGATCAATACTGAAGTTTGTCTCTGTTAATTTTATGTGAGGGATATATTTCTGCTCAGGATATGGTATCTCTCTTTTTGTAGCAGAACCTACCATAAAAAATTCAGAGAACAATTGCAAAGCCCAGCCTACCTTCGTATTCAGCAAGGCACACACACTCGTAGCTGTTGACGAGGTCTCTGCAGGTGGCTCCGTTCTGGCAGGGTGCAGAGAGGCATTCATTATATTCCTCCTCACAGTAAAGGCCATGGTAACCTAAATCACATGAAGAGGAAACAAAAATAGTTATGAGACACTTTGCAGTAAAAATTAACAATTGGGCAACTATAGACCATGGGCAGATGCTTGCTAATTTAAATATACTGTGCAAACTGATATATGTTAAGACATTGATTTTAAAGGTATCTGTTCCCCAGGTGAAAATTACCAAAAAAAAAAATTGGAAGCACAGTATTCTGAGAGAATTCCCAGCTCCTGTGATAAACCACAATGAGGTGTAAGGATGGAGGCTGGTGGCAGAGGCCAGAAGCAGCAATGTGAATACACACACTCTGATTGTTAAATAAATACAGTAATATCTACTATTGCCCAGCTCCTTTGGATCCTTGCATCAAAGCCACTGTTCATCAAAGAAGTGATAATTGCATAACAGTAGTTAGAATGATTACATGTTTTAGCATTAATGCTGTACAATGTCAAAGCACTGTAGAAGCATTAAGGTACTTTCATCTTTGCAGTATTTCCAAGCCATAGGCAGGTATTATGGGCTGATTAGGTAAACAAAGAAAGCAGAGAAAAGCTACACAGCTTGTTAACAGCCACTGAGTCTTTTGTATTGTGAGATAAGAGAGAAGAAGTTAATCCACTTGAAAACAGCACCTTTTTCATTGCTTAGTGTGCCACACAATCATTAATCGTAACAGTAGTTGAAATTATAGACCGAGTGTAGTCTATGATATAATACTATGCACTGGAACAGTGTTCATGTGCTTATAAAAGCTTGATTTCCTCATTACATTAAAAAAAATAGATGAATGAACGTACAATGAATAAATATGCAATAGGCATGAATACAGGTACCAGGAAAAAGGCCTAAAATATAAAGTGTAGATTCTGCAGTGTGATTTTAATTCTTAAAGCAATCTCTTGTAGCAAAACTCATAGATATGAAAGGAGGGTACCTTTCATGAACAAAGAACCAAAAAGATGAGCATATTCTCATTTTAGTAAGTCACAATCAATCTATATTCAGTATCCTGGTCTAAATATTCCCCAAAATTTTCATAGAATAATAGAAAATGGGACAAATGCTGCCTTCAGACATTTGCATTCACCCTCTCCCTCCCTGTTATGGATAATTCAAAACAAAAGTTTTTGAAGATACAACTGTTGGTACTACTCAAGATATATAGACGATACCATCCATTATGATTCTCAAAAAATTGTCCTTTCACAGGAAATAGTTCGACTAGTAAGGTATTAAGAAACACTTCAGAACCACTCTCTCCCAAGCTGTCAGCCAGGCAATAGAGAATTATTTATGCTAAATGTTATGGGTTTTCTTGCTAGCCTACAATGAAATTTATCTAGCTTATGAGTATATGAAATATCCTTATGTAGTGAGATCTGCAGCCAACGTAAAAACCACCAAAATCAGATGGGAGAATCAGAAAGAAAAACAGATGGGAATTCCCAGTGTTTAACACCGATGTAATTAGATATTCTCAGAAAAAATATTTTCCACTTCTCACCTTTCCAAGAGAACGAAGGGGATGTGTGATTAAATAGTTGTCTGGCTTCCAAAATCAATATGAACTATGGTATCAACTCCTCAGGCCTGCAGCCAGCCATGCTGCCAGACACTGCACACAGCCAGGGAAAGATGTTTTCTCTCTCCACGAGAGGGCAGGTCTCACCCACACACAATTTCACCCTCACGCCCTCACCCTGGGGCCAGCAGCTTCCTTCTGCTGGAACTGCTGGGGTGGAGAACGTTCTGCTGTGAGACCACCTGAGGAAAAGGCATGTTTCTCCTCAGGGAGATAAGAGGTACCTTGTCATTCTTAATGAGCATTTCTCCTTGTATTACTGCTTTTAAATTCTACTGATATACAAACCCTGTAGTACACTGAATTCATACATATATCTTCAAAAAGACTACATAAATAATTTCTACATTTTTGTTGAAGAATTTAGATTGAAACAGGAGCATTTTTCATAAATAACTTCAGAATAATGGATTCTAGTGTAGTTGCTTCCTCTCCTTCTAGTAGTGTTACAATTCTGCTGCTTTTATGTTCTCAGCCAATGCCAAATGCAGCTCTCTGCATCTTTTGTGGTGTGCAATATTTCTGTGGATGTATTCAGAAAGAAAGAAAAAATACCTACATTAACAACACTTCTCTAGCTACTGTGTCCTGAACAGGATAAAAAAACCCCACAGGAGGCATTGCAACTTCAAAAAAGGGCAACTTTTCCAGGCCACATGAAATTGGGAAAGTCTTTAGTAATAGAATCTTCCTGAAATCAAGCAGCACCTGAAAATGAAAGTTCAATTCTGATGTGCTTTCTTCAGAGGCTGAGGAATGGACAGAGAACCTAAAAAATCCCTAAAATAGAGATGTCCCTATGTAATCCCTTTTCCCTCTATGTGACCATCCCACTGCTACAGCTCACTGCCACTGGTCTTTACAAAAGCAGAAACAGATCTGTTGCCATTCTCTTCTTCATCCCCACATTCTTCTTCCTCTTTCTTAAGCAACTGGAAGGGTGCCTCAAAGAGAGCAGGTTATTTTCCTGACAGAAATAAAATCTAATCACTAACATATCATAAAAATAGCAGAAAAAACTACACCTCAGAAGAACAGAGAAAAACCATTTGTGCCTAGGCATGGCCTTCAGTTACATGCTGAACTGCATGGTCTTTGCACATGGCTGTTAAAAACTGCAGAAGGAGAAAATAGGAAAGGGAGCCCACAATCTGTGTTACACGGGCTGATGAGGAGAAGACATGGGGTTTATCAAAGCCTTCAAGAGCAAAAGATACAGCAGAGTAATCTGTCAGGAATATCTGCACTATCGGGTTAACAAAAGAAAGAGGCAAAAGCCTACTCTCCCCTTAGAAATCAATAATGAACAAAGCTGAAATCTTTTTAGCCTTTTTAGACACTTACCCCTCAATAGTGACTCCCTGGGCTTATCCATACTTAACATTTCACCCAGTCAAGGCAGCAGGACATAAATCCCATCTTTATGGGAAGGCCTAATGGGGTACAATGCAAACCAGATCTATCTTGCAGGGAACAGCATCAGTTCGTACATATGGCTGTTCACTGACAGAGAGTTGCATGTTATATAGCCAGAAAATAAATGTGTTCAGTTAAAATCTGAGCTTATAGAGCAATTAAATAAGAGAAAGAGAGAAGAATGCTCCAGATGGCAGGAAGGTAGGAAGCCATGTTCACCAGCCATGGTCAGATTGCAAGGAAGGTTGTCTTAATGTAGAAGTGGAAACAAGATGAGGAAACAGAAGCAATAATGAGCTCACAGATAGTCAGGAACTGAAATTAACCTGAAGTCACTTCTTCCAGAGCTCACATATATCCTGCCTCAGTTACAAAATGTGGGAAGGGAAAAGACAGAGAAAAGAAAAATTGCAACTGCTGCAGACAAATGTTACTCTGGCCTCTGCAAAGGCACTAAAATAAACTTATGCTCCTAGAATTATCTATTAAGCTGCATGAGCTTAATATCATGGGAACATACTCCATGGAACTACTTCTAAATTTGCAGCCACTTTTTATACCCTGTGGCACTTTTTCTGAAACTCTTCTTTTTTTTCCCCCAAATGTTCTATATATGCCATCATATATATTTATACAGAGGGCAGGTGCTAGTGTCTGTACATGTGCTGTGCAGTTTCAAAATCTATGTCTTTAAAAAACCCAAGTCCAAAACTTTGCTGTGATATTAAGCCATGCAATTTCTAGCTACATTTCTCCACTTTGGACCAGACAAAACTAAAAATACTATATTAAATATTTGCATTTGAAATTTATAATGGTAGCTGTATTAAAACAATTGCATATAGAGTAAAAATGTTTATCAGGAAGAAGAAACTGGTTTGGGACCCAAGGACTAAATAAACATTCTATAAACAGACACAAAGGGGTCCCACTAGTTTCACCAACCAGACTTTAGATGAGAAAGCCAGCAAATGAACACACTAACTTTGATTAGAATTAGTTTTTTAATATGAGGTAAGAAGTAAAACATGACACAAACTCTGAATCTAATGTGCAAACATTAAGTATTTCTTTGTTACCTGTAAAGGCCAAGGTGATAAGTGTTAATAATTAGGGTGTGTAAGCATATAAATAAAGATTTAAGGCAAGGTTTCATGTGCAATTGAAAAATCACACAGAGTACAAAGTAGGTATGGTTGCATAGGCTTGGGAGTTCCACAGAGCCCCTCAGCAGACATCTGAAATATGTTCAACTTGGAAATAACCTACACACTTTTCCTTCCACTCTGAAAAAAGGAACATTCAAAATATTAGACTGCTTTCCAAGTTAGCTTATGCAAATTAGCTTTCCTCTACTAGCTATTAGATGAAAGCCCACAGTGAAAGCCAACACACACACAAAAAAAAATTAGTAGCAAATGTCTGGTTGTTAATGTTCTGCAAATTGTGCAGTTATGCAAGTATAACCACTATCATTTATCATTCTTCAAATCTGTACATTGGCCAAAGAAACAAGGAAGCCAAGCTGCCTACCAAGCAAGGAGACTTGCACAGACCTTGGACTAATTGGAACAATTTAAAATTCCTCTCTTGTTTAATTTTTGAGGCAGAAGTAATGCAGATTAAAATCCAAAATCCAACTGACACTGTAAAACAGTGCTTAAAGGAAGGACAGCATTCAGGTCACACACATAAGCAAAACTCTTGGGCACTTTTTGTTTCTGTATTAGAAAATTATATCCTCTGTCAAATACTTAAAAAAAAAAGACTATAGCATCCTAGAGCTAAAAACAAAATTTAAGTGACAGATTCCCAAATTCATAAAACTGTTTTTCAGATATGTCAGATAATCAATATAGAAGAGAATTCTAAAGTGTCATTTAACAACCTTGCCATTAAAATACCTTAAAAAAAATAATGTGTAGGAATTCAGGGATATGTCTGAAAGCCTCCTGTACAAAGAAGCTAATGGTCTAGAAGCAGGCATACTGATGCTGAGAGCCTGCAAGTCAGAAAGCCTTAAGGTCACAAGGCAGAAACCATTCCTTTCCTGGTAATATCCTTATTATTAAGCCTTGATAATGCTTCTAAACTGTACACAAATTTTATTCATTCACTTTACAAGTAATGTAACAGATACTGTCAAGGTCTCTTCAGGCAAAACTCTAAATAGAATACAGCTTCTTAATATCCCAGAGACATAACTACATTACTCACCCTCTATAGCAAACTGCTTTTTGACAGATACACCAAAAATGCATTAGGCTATGATTTGTAATCATTACTTTAGTTTGGGTTTTTTTAGGAATTGCAACATAGGAATCCTCAAATTTAATTGCTCTTACCTGCCTTACACTCAATAATTACCCAAACCAAGGGCAAAGTGTATGTCACAGTCCCTCCTACATGCTGATCTACACAGAAGTTGACTGTCATTTATTATCCTTTTAACTCATGGGGAAAATATCTGAAAATAATTTATTCAAATTCTGCTGCTATGACTTAATAAAAGCCCATAATGGTATGCTCATAACAATGAAAAGGCATAAAAGGTATAAAAGGAGGAAACATTCTGTCTACCCCTATCTTGATGCCACTTAGGTGCAGTTCTTAAATGACCTTCTGAAACAAGTTACCCAAGTTTTTAAACTATTGACAGATTAATGACAAGCTCACTTAATTTGGCTTCTAGTTCCACCTCTATGTGAAGCAAGTAATGTTATTTTTAAAAGTGAAGTTTACAGCAGCCTACAAAATGTTTGGAAAAAATAAATAGTTTTTTTTTAATGTCATACATGGAGGAACACAAAAGAGTTTAACTAAATAAATATCACATATAGTCCTGGATGCAACCTCTAAGGCTTCTCAACTCTAACTTTTAAAAGCATAAATATTGTTCAAATAAAAATAAGTTTCCACAACATGAGAGGTCTAAGACTACTTTTAAGTCCTGAGAGAGACAGAATAATTTTGAAAAAACCAAACCATGTAATTCTAATCAGGTTTAGGTGACAAAGTTCTGAAAAAAGCTTTTATTCAACCAAGAATATTTGACTAGCTTTTCTTTGTTTGAACTACAGGCAAAAACATGCTGAAGATGATTAAAACTTCCCTGAGTGTCTTGGAAAGATAAATGTCTATTTTTTCCTACTATTAATGACAAGTGCTGTCAACAAATGCATTATAAGGTAACATTAGTGTGGTATTGTCTGCATTTCACTTTCATATTTTTCTCCTTTATAAAAGAGTATGTAATTTAACTATAAATTTGTCAATTCCAACAACAAATTTCCATAGCTTCTGGTAATTTGTGAATACCTCCCAAAAAATTTCTGATGGCCTCTTTTATGTCTCTAAACAGCAGATAAATTCTGACACCACCTAAAAATGCTGAATAAGTTTATTTCATTACAAAATCCCTTTATTCACAAATATCCACAAATAGATTGGTGGGATACATGCACATCCTGAAAAGCGAGGTGGAAGAGATGAAGAATTATGACTGGTTTCTCACAAAACAAGGAAAAGCAGCAGAGAGGAGGTATTCCTCTGAAAGGAGTGTAGAACAATGTGAATGTCACAGCAGAGCTGCTAACTATCAAATGTCACTCCTTAGTTTATTCCTTGTACACTGACAATTTGTTTTATCCTTAATTTCTTCAGTTTTCAAGTTTATAGCTTCAAAGGAACAGACAAAAAAAAAAAGGTGCCAAAATTATTCAAGTGAAAACAAAGACTGGTGCTCACTCTGTAAGTGCTTAAGCAGTGGTGGATGTTTAGCACTGGTTATCAGACATTTTAACTGCGACTTCACCTACTAATTATCATTGCTAAAATGGAAAAAGGCACCCCAATATCCTTTTATATTGGTACAAGGATAAAAAAAATCTGGAGCTAAACCAATTGCTATACAGATCCCATGAATGTCAGGATGTGCTGTCAAACAGATCCCAGCAGAGTCTCCTCACTGGACTCACCTGAGCAGCCCTGCTGGATCTTCTCTAGAGAGACAATTTATGTAAACATGGATGGCAGAACTAACCCTTTTGGAATAACCAATATTTTTCCTTCTCTACCTTTGTTCAGCCACCTTGTTTGTTTTCCCCTAATGATCAGTGTCACATTTTCCATTCTCTATAACCAAATTTTGTAATTCCAACAGTGCTGATGCCTCGCCTTAGAAAGATTTATCCTGCAGACTACAGTTTTGTAATACAGCTGTAGAGTTCACTGAAACCATATGGATCTCAGTGGGTATTTCAGTGCTCACTCTGCAATTTTTGGTTTTCCAAGTGCAATGTGTAGATTCCTATCATTGCTCTAAACAGATAGAACATCTGCTCAATCTGTTTTATACACTGAGAAGAAAAGGAAGTCATTTTAAGCTATATATGGAACCCACATATAAAAATATTAGAAGATTTACAGAGGATGTAACTGTTGGTACAAACCAGGGATACAGAGGCATCTGTAGCTGGTTCCAACGCTGCGACAAATGCCATGTGCACATGGATTCAGAGCACAGAAATCTATCAGCTGAGCGCACGTAGGTCCTGTAAATCCAGGACTACAGCTGCAGGAGAAGGCAAGTCTGTCTGCATAGCAGGTTCCATTGTTCTGGCAGGGAGATGATGCACAAGGGTCTATCTTGTCCTCGCAAGTGGTTCCTAAAAACCCTAAAAGAAATAAATGGGTTTGATAAGTAAGCATCCTGATATGCATACAATTTTAAGAACTAAAGCACTTTAAACCATTGAGAGATCTATATTCCTTTCTTTTTTAATTTTATGAATACTATAAAAATGCAGACTTCTTACACAATAAACTCTAATTTTGCCTATTAACATTCTCTGAAAAGAGATGCTTCAGCTAATATCATACTATAAATTATTAAGGCAGTGAATTGCAAAAATATTTGCTGAAACTGACAGTGCTTATCTGCTTTCTGAGTGAATCTGGCTTGAAAAGCAGAAGAGATTTTCTCAAGATCAGGATCTGGCTAGACTAGGAAAAAAGAAAAAAATCCCAAACCGACCTATTTTTCCTCTGTTAACGTGTATGTAAAATGTAACATCCTCTTAAAGATAACATAGTTTTACTGGGTTTCAATAATTTAAATATCTTTTACAAGAACAAACTTCTCATTAGCAGGGGAGACAACGATTTGTACCATTCCAAAAACAGACATAAGGAAAAGGATATTCTTGCAAGGGAACTTTTAATCAGATGTAGGGAAGAATTGTGTTTTAATGAATTACAGTAAATACAGCTTGTATCTATACATACACATACATCATGTCTGTAGTAACACAATACATGGTTATTGTATCCTAAAGCAAGTCAGAAAAGCATATTCAAATTCTAGAATAAAATAAAAGATTTCTTCCAAATAAAAGAACCAACTGTCCTTTCCATTCAGTTATATATATATATTTATTAAGTATTTGGTCCTTTTGTGCAGACTATCACTTTTCAGGCTTAAAATTCCCTGGAATATCTTACATTGTAAAAAAGCTCTTGTAATATTACAGTAGAATAATAAACAAAGGTGAGTAACCCACACAGAGCATACTACAGAGATCTACTCACAGAGTTAACAAAACTTATATTAATGGAACTAAGAAAAGATGGGGAGGTCACAATTGCTCTGTGAGTGCCAGAGTTTTTGGATTTTTTTTGGTCACAACTGGCAGCAGGACTTTAGGGGCATCTTCAAAACATTAGGTGCTGGACAAATTACTTTCAACACTGCTTCTCCCTTAGATAGCAGTAAGTCTTACATCAGAATTATGGAATAAAAAATATGGAAAAAATAATATAATTTACAAAAAAAAAAGTAGCTAGAAAGATGGAAAGAAAAGACATAACCTACAGATTGGACTTTTAAGCTTTGTCATACAAACTCTGCAACAGACCAGGAGAGAAAATTAGGTCTGTCAGGGCACAGATGAAGAACAGGCAAGAGCCTTCTGTCCTCCCCATTTTGCTATCCCATGGCTTCAATTGCTTCATGGGCTTTGTCAGGACCACCTGCTCACCAATGCAGAACAGAGAGAGCCTAAAAATACACACTGTGGAATCCTACACTAGAGATCCCTCATGTAGATGATAACTAACCATCAGAAACTGCAAAGAACAGAAAACCCAAGAGCAAGGATGTAATTCCAGCAACGGTTCACTAGCAAAGTAACAAAGCCTGTATTGTTGTAATAAAATCTTGGTCAGATTTAAAAGAATCTATAAGGACTTTTAACTATTACCAGGAAGAGATCAGCCAGTAAGTCCAGTGAAATCTCTCAAGCAACTCTGAAACCAGATTAAAAAGGTTTAAGGAGATCTGAGGTCACACAATGACACTAATACAACCTTTGCAGTAATCTTCCCTCCAAAGAGGAAGTTACTGGCAGATGGCTAATGTTTCAAGTGACAAAGCACTTCAAGAACATATGCAGGTTTAAAATACACCAAAACATGTTGCCCTTGTGCTATCTTTGACTGCACTGTGAAATGTGTTTAGGTGATTCTGGAAGTTCAAATCTCAAGCATGAGTCAAATATCTGAAAATACTCAAAGCAGAAAATATGGAAATCTATGATCCTGGCATTTCATTCTGTTTAAATCCATACCAGTCCAATTGTTGGAAGCAAATAATGCAAGTAATAACTACAAAAATCAAATTCAGAGGTGTATTGACTGAACACAGAATCAAATTCCAGACCAAAAAAAAAAATCATAATTGTTTATCAGCAGAAAAATATCCCCTGAACTGCTCTTCAACCAGCTAACATGGACGCAACCCTGCATGTAGGTCATTGCTGGCATAAAAGGGACATGACTGAAATGCAAAGTCTAGTGGTAATTTGAAAGAACTGCATACAAAATTTACCAAGGAATAACACAGAAGGTAAAGGGGAAAGGCAGTAATAGAAAATATTTATACTGGTAAAGCTCACAGAACAATGTCTCTGCTTACATGGATAGTAATTTGGCTAGCTGTCAAGAAGTATAACAGTCTTCAGTTAGGTGATATGCTTTGTAAATTGCTACAGGCCTCCAGGGATGTGATAGAAACTAGATCAGAAATATGATTTCAGAAACAGAAAAGCTACAAATAAAAACCAAATTTCTCATCACAGTGGGATTTTAATTATTTAGGTACTGAAAGCAAAAGAGCCATGTGCAAGTCAAGAAAGTCAAACATTTTCTGAAGACTGCAGAACTGCCTTTTATACAGCTTGCAGAACAACTGACTTGTCTGAATGTTACCTTAGACTCGATTCCAAGAATTACAAGTATGTGAAAAATCAGGTCTGTGAATTGTGAGGGCTCAGGACTACAAAACTTTTAACTTTGAAATGCAGGGATAAGCACTAAAAGAAATACAAGCAATTTATTATTTGCCCTATAGAAATTTGTCTTGTGAGGAAATAAATGGTATTTCATTAGAATTCTGTAAAGCGAAAAAAGTTACTAATCAGAAGGATCAAGGGATCATTAAAACACTGTAAGACTTAGATTGAAATTCACTCTAGCTAAGTCTTTCTGGATAAAGATGAATAGAGGCTAAACCCATTCAAGCATTAAGAAGAAGTCTATTAAAAATAAGTGCAATTTGGGAAGGTGCCAGGTAAAAACATTAGATTAGTGGAAAGTAACAGAAACTAAACAGCCATTAAAATTTTTAATTAACAACAAAATGTTCTTCAGGTAAATTAAACTCTCTTATGGTAATATGAAAAATTCTGCATTCTGATCACCAGTAACCTTGGGAAACCTTCCATATGCAACAGCTGTGTGACCCAGTTTCCTGCAATCGAGACTGTAAATGGGTTTATTCTATGTAAACCTAAAGAAGTTAGAATGACATCTGCAAGGTGTACTAGAGAAAAGGGCTTTTACATTAACAATGAAGCAGAGAAAATAGTGAAAACCTTGAAACTTAAACTATTTTAAGTATCAGTAAGTAATTTCTGCTCTCCTGGTCAATTAAGATTCATGGTGACAATGTACATTTTCTAGCTGCTCTTGCAAATCAACACGTATGAATCACAACTTAGCATCTTCTATAGCTGTCAAACTCTATTTTCTAAACCACAGAAGCCATTATAAGAGCATTCATAAATTTATTGCTTTCCAGTATTTTCAGAATTGCCTGCAGATATTTCAGGACACTTTTGCTCATTGTGTTGCCAGCAGTAATTACCTGCAGCTACTCAAATCAAACTGTCAAAAGTAAAATAAAATCAATGCAAAATGTCGATTTCAAGTAATCTATATATGTTCAACTCTTTATCACAGCATTGTTTTCACTCTGTCTTCTTTTATTCTAGAGGATGACTGATATCCATTATTGCTGATGACCATTTTTCAAAAATATAATAAGCCAAATTAAAATATTTTTGCCCCTTCTGTCCAAGCTGGTGACCTCCACATAAAGCATGTAGGAACAGCCCAAGAACCCAGGCCAGTTTGATGGGGTTGGCCAGCTGAATGCAAGCTATTTTTATCAAAGATTAATGTTTTCTTATAACACTAAGTTAATCTGTACTTATCAACAGGACATCAAATTTTGAATGGAACAGAACTTCAGAAACATCTTGCAACAAAAGTTTATTTCTTTATTATAACTGGTCTGCACTTTGCTCATTACTGTATGGCTTTGTTCTAAACCACAGTCCACTACTAAATCATTTTAATATTATCATATGAGCAAAATTCACAAAGAATGAAATATCTTCAAGTACTTCAAGTACCAAGTCTTTCATTCTATCTAATTTTACAAAATTTGTGTCTGGAAGGAACACATTTCCTCACCACACAATCAGGCACTTTCCATACAGTTGGTTTTTTTTTTTTTTCACATTTATTTAATACCAACCAGGTTTTTTTATGTTTCTAATTATTATTTGTATATTAGTTCTATATATTATTTGGAACTAATTATATTATTTGGAATTATATTATTTGGAACATTATCCATATATTATTTGTGTATTTGTATATTAGTTCCACTTCAGGGTATTTTGGAAATACACATAACTTCTCAGAAGCTTAAAGAAAATGGAGGAACCAAATTTGTAAATTGATGATCAGTACCCCCAGCAGTTTAAATAAAATCTATTAATGTTACTGTCACTACAATAGTCTGTTATACACTACAATAAGTGGAAGAAAATGAGAGGAGATATTTAAAAGTGATAAGGATGGAATGATTCTGAATATAAATTTTAAATTCAGGTTGGCATGCTTACTATGTGAAGGGTTTTACAACGTCTAGAAGTTCCTTTGCATGAACATTTCAGAGTAATATTTACTAAATGTATGGTTATTGACATAAAATTAATAAAACTATCACAGATCCCTACCTGATTGTAAGCAAATACAGGATCCAAACATTATTCTCAAAGTAACAGTGTCAAAATTTTAAACAATTCTTTGGTCTTCAGTATTGCTTAAGCTTCTTCACTACAAATTCAAATAGAAAATCCAATTTTCTCTTTACAGGTGATTCAACAACTTCATATAAGAGTTTATTTTCTGACTTATTTTGGATATTAAAACCTACAGTGCATCCCACAGAAAATGGAATCTGTAAGCATAATGGAATTTTCTTTACTAAAGGACTCTTAAGACAATAAAATTGTCTAAAGAGTCATCATGAATTGCTCACGTCTGAGATAGGCTGCTTTTTCAGGGCCTCAGATCTGACCTTCTGTCAATTATCATATACTTTTTCATGAACTACAGGTCTCGTTTGTAAAAGAAAGGCACAAGCTCAAGATCATTCTTCATTGTTTCCATCAATTCTTTTATCTGCCGTCTTTTCCTTGTGTGATAGCTGCCACATTTTGTTATCCTTTTCCAAGCCACATTATATCTGCAGACTGTAGTTCCTGCACAAACATAAGCTCCTTGGTTACCTTTCCCCACTGTGCTGAATTAGCACTACAGAAAGAAAAGCTTTTTCTCGCAAGCATTACTATTAAGCAGAGCAGCAACAGAGCAAGAGACCTTACTTATATTAGAAAATTGAGGGTTGGCAGGCAAATTTGCAAGTTCCTGCATCTGCAATTTTCAATTAACTACTCTGTTGTATTTACAAAAATTACTGAATCTCTTCAGAGATTAAAATCCAAACAAAAGCTCCAAAATTATGCCTCTGTGGAAAGGTAACACCTCAAAACATGTAAGAATGATCAAGGGACAGTCATTAGTAAACTCAAAAAATACATTTTGTTAAATCAACTCTTTCTTTCCTTCCACAAGGTATCTGAATTCTCCAGCTCGTTGACATTAGACCTTCCAGAACTAAATGAAGAAGCAACACTAGGGAGTCAGGGAGAAGCTTTGGGATTGCTTTAGGATTGCTCTTGAGTTATCACAGGCTGCCACAAGAAGAGCAACCATGAAGATGTCATTTGTTCCTACAAACCTAAGAATGATTTTCTTATGACCAAGGAACTAAAATAAAACCTAGTCAAAGAGAAATAATCCTGGCCAGTCCAGAAAGTGATTTCCAAAACATTCTATCCCCTCCAAAGGCTTTTTCTACATTGGAAACGATGCAGGTCAATGTACAACTGATTTTAACAGGAGTTGTAAGTGTATTTCTGAAAAGCCTTTTTTCTTTTGCTGCCCCAGTGCTTTTGAAAACATTTATACCATGTGAGCATGTCAGACATACAAATGAATAACCAGAGTAACAGCTTTTCCCCCAATTCCAGCTTTGCTGTTCTCAGAAATACAGAAATAATACTGGAGATAAGAAGTGGTAACCGCACAGAAAGTTTCAGAAAGATGACTCAAAAAGCATGTTTGCCTATCAACAAAGCCTACGAGAAGAAGGGTTCTTCTTGAAGTCGCTAAGAAGCTGGTTTGGTTTTTTCTTTCCTCTAGGAGGGCCAAAAATCACATTGTGTCTTTAAGGGAAGTCCAGAAACCATGAAAACCTCAAGACTCCAAGCAGAAAAGGGGCACAAGCTCGTAACACATAACAGAACAGAAGCACCAACAAACAAAAAGATCAGAATACTGAGAAGATGATACCAATGTGACCAGAAGGAAAAAGAGCAATGTATACAGCCTAAACACTACGATAGTATACTAACAGTGCCAAAATTAAATTTAAAGCAGATCACAAAACAGAAACAATGGGAAACTTATCAAATACTAATATGGATCAACAGAAAAGAAAGGAGCAGAAGATAAATATTCAGGGAAGAAAGCAGGTGACAAGATTGAAGAATCAACTATCTCAACACAGAGATAGCCAAACGCGAACAACCAGAGAAGAGGCACCAGTGACTTGGCCATCGTGCCCCAAAAAAGCTGTTGCCGGCAGGAATTCCACATCCGCAGCAGCGGCACAGCTGGAAGCTCTGTCAGGCTCCTCGGGAAGAGCGCTCTGGAGGGAGGTGGAGGGCAGGGTTCTCTCTCCTGCACTCCGCACAGGGGCACAGCGCGGGGCCCTGGCACGGCCAGCCCGTGCATCTGCAGGGGCAGCGCCGCTGCGGCCGCCAGGCCCAGGCCGAGCCGGCAGCCGGGCCCGCTGCCCCCACAGCTGAGTGCCGCTGGCACGGCAGCCCCGGCCCCGGGAGCAGCCACCGCCCCGCACAGCGCCCGCGGCACGGCGGCCTCGCCAGGGCACTGAGAGCTGCTGCCGGCAGCGCGGCACGGCCACGGCGCCCGGCACGGCCACAGAGCCCGGCAGGGCCACACAGCCACAGCGCCCGGCACGGCCACAGAGCCCGGCAGGGTCACACAGCCACAGCGCCCGGCACGGCCACAGAGCCCGGCATGGCCACAGCGCCCGGCAGGGTCACACAGCCACAGCGCCCGGCACGGCCACAGAGCCCGGCACGGCCACAGAGCCCGGCAGGGTCACACAGCCACAGCGCCCGGCACGGCCACAGAGCCCGGCAGGGTCACACAGCCACAGCGCCCGGCACGGCCACAGAGCCCGGCAGGGCCACACAGCCACAGCGCCCGGCACGGCCACAGCGCCCGGCACGGCCACAGCGCCCGGCACGGCCACACATCCACGGCGCCCGGCACGGCCACGGCGCCCGGCAGGGTCACACAGCCACAGCGCCCGGCACGGCCACACATCCACAGCGCCCGGCAGAGTCACACATCCACAGCGCCCGGCACGGCCACAGAGCTCGGCAGGGTCACACATCCACAGCGCCCGGCACGGCCACAGAGCCCGGCACGGCCACAGAGCCCGGCAGGGTCACACAGCCACAGCGCCCGGCACGGCCACGGCGCCCGGCAGGGTCACACAGCCACAGCGCCCGGCAGAGTCACACATCCACAGCGCCCGGCACGGCCCTACAGGGCCCTCAGCCCAGCAGAGACCCTGCCCCGTGGGCAGCATGAGAGAAGCTGAGCTGTGATCAGCATATGCATTAACAGGCCATTAGGAGCGAACAATTAATGAGCTGCACACAGGAGCACGTATGGCAGGCATAAAACAACCAAAAATGCCAGTATCTGCTCTCCCCAGCATTAGTGGAAAGATCATTTCCTGCACTGCTTCCTTAAAGATTCTTGAACAGATTTCTTTGGGAAATCTCAAGTAAATTATAGATCAAGTCTAACATCTCATATTTTTCTCCTGAACTTCACTACTATTTATAAGGGAAACAATTGCCGAAAATTTTCCACATGCAGGATCTGCATGGCTGTCAATATGTCAGTCTGTATTTCAACACAGCAGTTAAATGTTAAAGCATAGCACTCTTGAAAAGCAAGAAATCAGCCTGAAGAAACTACAAATAATCTTCATTATTAAGCACGTAGGTATTACCAGAGCAGTTATCAAAGACTCGCACCCTTAGAGCAAGCATTAAAGTACTGGCAGAACAAAACCAACATCCACAGATCAAGTAAGGACAGAAGTATAATTAGTTCAAAGTTCCAATCTTAATTATAAATAACTAATAGGAGCTTTCATAATTGAAAACTTCCACTCATGATAATTTTTTCATGTGCAATTTAGGGATCTGTCATTGTAGTCAGCACAGTGTTATGAAAGCACGCTCTGGCATTGGGGCGTCCTTGTTTCACATTTACAAGGCTTACCAGTGCGAATCAGTGAGAAGCTTTCATGTCAAGAAAGAAATATGTCCAAATGGAAAGGAGAATTAATTAAAAAAATTGGGGAATTGAAATAATTCCTTTAGTTATTACTTTTACACACATTTTATCCAGCCGGCCCATGTGCAGAAAAGTGCAAATGCTACAAGGGAGACATCTTTTTCTCACACATAGTGGACAACATAAATATCAGATCACACCCTGAGTCTCCTCAAATTCACCTTGATCATCAGTGCTGGGGCCGGATTTCTATTGTAGAATTAAAGAACATTTCTGCACCACATATACACTGAAACACTAAACTCCTACAACACTTCATATACTGTTGCTGATTATCCCAAGATTTATCATCTCGTTTTCTTTTCTGCTTACAATTAAAGGTAAGGCACAATTTTTTAAAATTTAAATATACATATCTACACATCAATATAATTGGAAATTTAGAGGAAAACCAGCACTTTGTATGAGGTACTAGAAAAGTGTTTGCTGGTTACCTTCTGGGCACTGACAGCTGAATCCATTGAGGTGGGATGAGCAGGTCCCTCCATTCTGGCATGGCTGCTGGATGCAATGATCAATCTCTGACTGGCACAGCTCTCCAGTGTAACCTACAAAACAGCTCACAATATTCAGAAGATGGAGCAAAAACAAGGGTTTACCACTGAAAATACTGCTCGGCCATGCAAACAATACCATTACTTTTCTTGAATCAAATTAACCAGTATAAGCAACAGAATCCAGGACAGTCTCTCATTTCTTACAAAATGAGATTTCTAAGTAAAATGTATATTTCACAGGAGAAGCATACAAAACCAGCAGAACTCTAGAGACTACATCTGTTGTATTTTACCAACAGCAATATTCTGACATCACTAGTGAATTGGCAATAGATATTGGGTCCTCATTGGTACTCATAGAACCAAAAAAATAAAGCCATTTTGGTATGGTTTTCAAATGCAACTTGAATCCCAAGTCAGTAATCTTTATCAAGGCTTGAAACAGAACTTAACACTACGAATTATTTGTGCATATGCTGAATGACTGTCATTTGCTCCTACTTCTGGGCTTCAAGAAGAGTGTTTATTTTAAGTGGGAGCTGTGAAGAACTGCTCAGCACAGTTGCAAACTCTTCCAAATAAGCTTCTATAAGTTCACGAGCTACAGATTGTGTGTACTGTACTATTTGACCATAAGTTTGCTTTGTTCCATATGTCTGATGTCTGTAACACATCCTCAAAAAATGAACAAATTTAAAGTACAATCTAAATTATTCTGCACTCAATACTTAAATTTCATAACAAATACCACACATTCCACTTTTCTAATTTTTAATTACTTCCAAGAAAATATCTTGGATGCATGACTGAAGAAAAAACTACTTGCTACACCCAGGGACATTTTTTTTAAAAGGAGCCCTACAAAAATTGTTAATATCTTCCATAATTAGCATATTTAACCAAATGGCTGGTGTTAAAGGCTAGTAAGCTATGACCAGATAAGCACTGCTATGAACAGAAAGACTCCGAGGTGAGACAGAGGACATACATGGACAGGATTTAGCTGATGCAGGGGAGAAAAGGGAGAAAGAAGGGGAACCCCCCCCCAAATTAATCAGCTGGGGGGGAAACACCCATGGTTTTATTAAATAATTATTTTTAATGCAATCAAAATTGGTATGTTTTTTGCGCACAGTAAGACCCACACCTGTTTAAATTTATGATGTCACCATAAAATAGCTGTCAACACAGATTATTAGAGTTGCTACGACACTACTACAGAAAAACATCTATATAAGACTTTCAGTGTACCTTCCACTTTTATATGTTATAGAGAGCTAAATTATAAAACTATTCTCTGCAATGCAAAACCTGGAAAAAGAAACTGCTGTTTATTGTAAAATGATTCTATTGAATCACCTAAACTGAAGGGAAAAAATGTGGTCTCATGTGGCAGGTCCTCTTGACTGGGTTGAATCACTTGGAGGGAGGGATCTCAGCTTCACTCTGGAAAGCGAGTGATTTTCTGTAATTCTAACTGATCTCAAATTCACATAAATTTTACAAGAGCAACAATGAAGTATTATAGAAGGCTGCATCCACTGACTTCTTTTATCTATAGGCTTCACAGCTTTATTAGTTTACACATTCAGCTGATTATTTTTATAGATTGTAACACAGTATTGATGTGCTTAAGTCATTTAAACATTCTTCCATCTTCGAACTGTTATCAAGTTTGTGAAGGTTTAAAATTATCCTGGAATTCAACATGCATCCAAAAGAACGTGGCATGAAGGCTGAAATGATTATGCTGCTCTGAATCTTGGTACAAGAACTGGTCTTCCTGCAATTGTCATTACAGCTTTCAGGGAAACTCATTAGAGAAAATATCTTCTGACACATTTATAAAACTAAATATGTTCTATCTTATTACCACCTCTAGTGCATGTTTTGTCCATCTGAAAGAGAATATGATTCAGGAACAGCATCCCAAATATGTTGCAGGGACTAGAAACGCAGAGGTACTGAACAATCACCAGAGAACGGGGGGGAAAAAGCAGCTTTTTGGTGAGATAACGGCTAAGAATCGTTACACCTCTACATTTTGTGCTGATATTTAATATCACAACTTTTCCTTCTATCAGAATTTGGGAAACATGATCATGTTCACATATAAATGTTTCTGAAACTTGCATATGGAGACATATAGGATAATTAAACTCCTACCTACAATTTTCTTTAATATTTTTCATATGGAATTAATATTTTTTAGAAATTCAAAATTAAATTACAACAGTTAGTTTTCCAGACTGTTTTTTAGTGTGTGGACACAAATTTTGGTGGATACAATAATTATGGGTGGAAACAAAAACAACTGAACTTAACAATGATTGAACCATTTGAATGACATAGACATTTGATATTAAAAAAATTAAGAAGAATTATTAGAAAAAAACAAAAAAGCTAAACCTAAACTTATGTGTGGTGGTCACAGAACACTTCTGAAAAAAAAACCTGGTAAAGAAAAAGCTGATATAAACTGAATTTTGCTCCTGTGTTTTTAGTAGGTAAAGTCCCACTAGTTATGATTAATTCCATCACAGGGTTAAGGTTCAGACATGTGCTTTCAATGGCATTTCTCACCAGAGAAGAACCTTCCACTGCCCTTATGCTGTTGTTGCATTTTCTGTCTGTTCTGGTATCAGAAGTTGCACAGTTCACTGCTCTGCAAAAAGAGATGCACCGAATGTCAAGCAAAGCTGCATTATTTAAGAATTCAAAACGTACCAGGCAGGCAGCTGCAGGTGAAATTGTTCCTGTCATGTTTCTGTGCTACATCAGTGCAGGTTGCATTGTTCTGGCAAGGTTGGCTTTGACAGGCATCAAATTCTTCACACAGGGAACCCTTATATGCATCTTCACACTCACAAAAAAATGTTGCCTAAAAACAAAGAGGATATGTACTGCACAATAAATTTTCAAAGATGATGTTTTCATTTCATACACTTCTAAACAAAGATGGTTTGGTTTTCCAGTTCATAACAACAGTAGTTGCCATAAATACATCAACTGAACAAAGTTATTCCTTGAAATACTAAACCTGCACCAATTCTTCAGCTCAAATTTTTAATGATGCTGGGTAATTTCATCTATACAAGGAGTCTGAGATCATATCCATAATATCCAAATCATACGTTTTTCTTCCATTCCAGAAATTAGATTTATAGGCTGAAGTAACTGTCAGAATCAATAATGTGCAGATTTACTGCAACAAAATCCTACTACAGATATGTCCTCTTTACATGACAGGCACCCAGAGTGGTACTTCAGCAGTAACACTCCCTTTTCAATTCTGTTAAAATAGGTCTTCTTCTGAGTGTATTCATTACCTTTTCCAAACTTTGCTGCTTAATAAAAATCAAGACCCTACACATCTTTAAAGGTTTAAAGTACCTACAGGAGGCATGATACGGCACATTTTTGTTGGTAATAAAATAATTCAAATCAGATTTAAAAACTCTTCGGGTGACTAAGATTGTCAAGGAAGTCTCCAAGAAAAGAAGCAAGGAAAGCTCTCTCCTCTGGTATGCATTTAAATGACATCTGAATCTTTGTTCATCAAACACTAGATGGCAACATCACTCACTCTCATCTATTCCAAAGCCAGACCTTTGGTGCTGGAACGCAGCTGTCCCATGCACAAATATTGGAATGCAAAGTGCAGAACCTGCATGGAACTAGAAACAAAGAGATGGGGGCTTCTATTTTGCTTGGTTTTGCTTCATATGAATAAATAGCTGTGACTTAAGTAGAAAATAATCATCTTCACCTAAATAAAAAACTTCACTCAGTAAACTCCAGATTTCACTCTTCCTTACAAATATCACACTGGCAGAGTTGCACAAGAATAAATACGATTCATCTTCAAAACTCAAAACCATGACTATGTTATTTATCAGGAGTGCCAGAAGCCCTTCTTAAGTGTACAGTCTACACATGTTCTGGAATTTACCCCAGCCTCTTCACAAAACAGTTCTGAGTATCTCACACATCACCAATGACAGGTTTCCAAACAAGGCTGCAGTTCAACAGAAAGGAAAGACAGTCAAGAAAGAGAGAGTCAAAATTATTATACTCACATAGCACAATAACTATCTTTAAAGTTTTATCCAAGAGTTTGATATAGGGATCAATTTACCATAGAGAGTACTTAACAAAATGGGGTTTGAAAGCTGCAAAATAAAAGCATTTTAACACTTCAATCTGAAATATCTAATGACAGGTTACAGTTCTGAGATGCTGACAAGTTATTCTGTGGAGAAGATTAGGGTATCATCACTTACCCCAAATGATACTACCTTTTTTTTTCCTGAATAGATAACATGTACTAGTATATTTGAGCAAAACTTGAGTCAAGAAGCAGCTCCACACTGCCAATATGCTGGAATTAATGTCAGTAAGAAATCCAAAATTATCTACCATCAATCAAGAGATCATCTGTGTATTTTACCTGATTAAGTGCAAATATATAGTATAATTCTGGATGTCAATAAAATACATTTTTTAAAATAATTTGCTATTATCCAACCTGTACCATATTATAAATATAGCTGGAATATAGTACTTTTTTACTATTCTAGTTAGGATAGTAATAATTTTTTTTTTTTAATGGCAAAGAAGTTAAGATGACCAGAACAAAACTAATGTCTACTCTCTCTTACTGAGAAAGACTTTCAGTACTTAGTACAACTCAGTGTGAGTTACTATAATATTTGGGCAAAATGTTGCATGACAATTACATACTTCAAAGCATACTGTACTTAGGAAAATAAGTCCATATGCCGGACAGCATACCTTCAGGTATACATGAGGGGTTTTATAATCTGCCTTTTTACAGATTATTATCAAATGGATCTATCCAGCCCACATAGAAGACATGGAAAGCATTGCTATTCAATTCAATATATTATTTCTCTGTGCAGGCAGAGGCCAGATATTTTTGTGTAAATCTCATGGGTTCTAAATCTAGCAATAAAAATTCATATTTACACAGTCAGCCCATCCATATTTTTTATGGGGGAGCCAAAGTTATGGAACAGAGCAATCTGTGAGAGAAACAACCTCTTATGTCAGCAAAATTGTGGCACTCACAATCAATGGATGGCCCAAGTTCACTTCAAAATCTTACAGGAACTTGGAAATTCACACCAGAAAAATCTCTCCCCTTTGGGTCAACATCAAAACTTTTCTCTTCCATTAACTGCTAACTGTTAACTCATCCTGGTGTAAAGGAGAGTAGATGAATGTGAGAGTGGTATTTACACTGTGATGATGCCAAGACCAGTGCTATACTTCCGACACGTTCCTGTTTCCCTTGTGGACAAGTGGTAAGCATGGCAGCAAAACAGGTACAAAGCTGTTGTGGTTTGACATGGAAGTGAATTCTTTCAGGAAGTTGGGTCAAACCAATCAGTGGTCAAGTTTGGATATTGGCACCTGGAGTGACCACTGAAGGTGTGGATACGCCTCTGAGAACACAGGTGGTTAAAAGCAGGAACTCCCAAGAGCTCGCTCTCTTTGGTTCCGGTCAGGGTGCTGTGCAGACCTCCCCTGCCCAGCCATGGGGCTGGGTGGGGGAGGGGAAGCCATGTGGCCTGGTTGAGGTGAGCCGAGGGGTAGAAGGACTGGAACCGAGCCAGCTCCTGTGGACGGAAGGGTGGAGAGAAGCAGAGATGCCTTTGTCGTTCCATCCCCCCGGAGGGAAGAGACAGAGAGTCCGGACAGCACCTGTAACTTTGCCGGCGGAAGAGAAAGAGAGGGGGGGAAGGCACCCAGCCTTGGCCTTGTGAATCGGCTGCTGGGCAGAGATATCAGCCGTCCAGGGAGTCTGAACTTTTAACCCTTTCCTGAGAAATGAAGGCTTTGTAAAATTACGCCTCCTTGATTTGAAGTAGAAGAGAGACAGTCTGGGATCTGAGATGATGGAAGAGGAAATTTTTGAGTTGGAAGGAGATGATGGAGTGGCTTGTGGCTGGACTTTTCTTGTTAGCCATAGACTGAACCAAATTCTCCTGACAGAGGCTGCACTTAGGGGGGTGCGTTGGTGAGCCAAGAGACCTGTTTCAGTGATTACCAGCAGAGGAGTAGAGAGAACAGAGGAGAGTTGAAGAAGGTGTGGAGAGGCCCTCTGTCTTCGAGGAAGAAGAAGAGGAGAAGAAGATCTCTGTTCTTGGACCCTTGGCCCCAGGGGAAAATGGGGGGGACTGTAGTCCCAAGATGAGAAACTGAACTGTTGTCTCTTTTGGTCCTCGGCAAAGCGTCCTTAAAGGAGCCCTATGAGCAGTCTGTCCATGCACGGTGGTGAGAGCACTGTGACATGGAAAGGAGAGTGTCACCATGGCAGATTTTCTCCAGGCGGTTGCCATGTGTGACATGGAGACACAAGGGTGGCAGTTGTGTTTCCTGGGGGGTCTGTGGCACAGGAGAGACTCCTGTCTCCCTTGAAGGACTGAGTATTTGATTATCTGAAGGGTGGCAATTTGATCAGGATCCTGGGTGGTGTCTCACTGTTGAGTTTGTTTGGAAGTTAGGTGGGAGGAGGAGGGGTGTTTTGGAAGGTCTTCATCCAGGATTTAGTGTTTGTAGTTTCATAGTAGTAGTAGTTTAATATAAAGTTCTTTTCTTTGTTATTAAGCTTGGGCCTGCTCTGCTCTGTTCCTGATCACATCTCACAGCAGTTATTTAGGAAGGTGTATTTTCATGGGGGCGCTGGCATTGCACCAGTGTCAAACCATGACAAAAGCTCATACAAAGGAAGCAAAAGGCATCACTTGAGCTCAGCATCACCTCACTGCACAGAACTTCGCTCAAAGTGATGAATTTTATCTTCTGTTCAAAAGCCACAATAATTGAAAACAAAACTTCGCATAAGAACTTTGCTTTTTATAACCACACTCTGTAAAAACATCTAATGAGTAGAAGTCAAGTTATAGATCAGCAAGAAATGAGTAAAAACTGACCAAGACTCCCAGGTTAGACCAGAATTCATTTGCTTATAGTTAAATGCACTCTATACATAACAGTAACCTCCTGTGCTTATATCACTGCAGATTGTTAACTACATTTAAATTTCCCAATAAGCAGATGTGTTCCTACATTCTTTTACATTCTACTAGATTTGAAATAAAACTAGGAAGTATGTAAAAGTCCAAAGACAACCATTAATCTTCTTGGCACTGGTAGCAATGACTACAGCCAGCAGAGCTCTGAGCTTGCTCATGGCATTGGGCCTTTTATGCATTCTTCTAAGAAGTTGCTTTGCATCCTGCAAGACTAGATTGTGCAAAACCAGAATGAATTATGGATAAAAACAAACAGCAAATCGCAAAGGGCGCATTTTAAACTTTTGAAAAATTAAAGTTTATGAGAAGTGCGTTGTGGGAAACAGACACAATGGTTGTCATGTCAAGCATGCAATTTTGGCAGCTGCTGGCTCCATCATTAGGGAAATCATCAAGTTATTTTAGAGCACATCTCACATAATTTCAGTTAAACAATTGCAGAAACATTCCACTTAATGAAATATGTCCTTCTGCTTTTATCTTACACTTGTTTCCTATCTGAAGTTCTCTGATGCACCTAATAGACTAAAGAACCAGGAAAGCTCACAGATTTAGAAACACAGGACAAACAAAAAGACAACACGGCATTTTGATTCCCCCTGGAGTAGGAAGCTGGATGTAAATTAACTTCTTTTGGTCACTGTATTTGATGTTCTAGCAAGCTACCCCAGTCCAGCAGGCACCTGGCACAGGTTTGATGGCATTTGAGAGGATCTCTGGGAGCATTCCTCATTTATTCAAGTTCTAGAAAACTCAGGAGCAGTTTGTGACAGCAAAAATAGAAGCAATTGCATTTCTGAAGTTAAAATTTTATTTGAAGATAGATAAATATGTTTATTGGTCATATTAATATATTTACATAATTTTCATATATATTTTATATTTAGACATATTGAGAATCCTGTTAATTCTTGAACTCTGACTGCCATTAATTGCTAGATACTCTTCAGAAGGGAATTTTGACATGGTTTGTGTGTCCCACAGCTTCAGCCACAAGATTTTGGTTAACTACAGCCTAGTGCATGTTATACCAAAAACACTGCCTTAATAAATTTTCCGGCTATTAGGTTCAGAGAAGAAATAGTGGAAAGATATGAACAATCCTAATTTTTTCCACTCACTTGCCAGGGAAAACAGCAGTCTGCATGTGCACTGCTCTCTCATCGCTCACAGTTCTGATTTTAACATACAAAGCCTTCCAATGTCAAGATTACAGGTAGGAACATACAGATACTGGTTTATCTTTTTTTTTTTTTTTTGAGTTAAATAATTGCTTCTCTTTCTTGCTGTGAAGCCAATCTGTCTTCTTTAAAAAAATTTTACTTATAAGATTAATAACACGTGGATAATTATTAAAGGCCATTATGCTTTTCCCTTAATAGAGAAAAGGATTTATTCTTCTGAATAGATATAGGAAACCACTTATTTTTATTTTGGAACATCACATACAACAAGAGAAAGAAATTAGAGTCATAAAATTGGACAAAACATGAAAATATATTAAATTAGGCAATCCATCAAAAGATATAACCCTCAAATTGATAAAAAATTGAAAAAGACAGTATTTTATATGCTGTTAAGCATAGTAAACTTGAACATATTATTTATGTAAGTCAAATTCAAAATACTGAATTTATAAAATAAAAATGATAAATACAGTAAAGCACAAAAACTAAACTGGACTATGAAATAGAACACTGTATCTGAATGAATAATTTATTTGGATATCAGCCAGCTGGTATAGTAAAGCAGCATTTATTTCTAAATTCATGTTGCAATAATTATGTTCACACATTACCTCAAGCATTTTACAAATTCATTTTTGAGAAATAAAACAGATAATTATTCCAGATGTTAGTACTGCCACGTATGTATAGATTACTGTGGCAATTTAATTATTGTTGTTACAATTCAAAACACCATTTTCTATCAAACATGCTTATTGAGAATTTAAATCAGAAAATGGTAGCAGATGAACTACAAGTGAATTCACTCAATAGGCCAAATTTTTTGTGCTTACAGCAGGCTCACAGCTGTTAATATTTACTCAACAGTTACTACTGCTTTTATCTCCCAAATGAATAATAATAAAACCAAAGATTACTGTGCATATTTGTGCTGTAAATTACTTTTAATCCATGAAATAAAAAATAACGTGTATAGAAGGTAACAGAGTATACAGTATCTAAATCACAAAAGCCCAGTCTGGTTTTGTAAAAGCCGAATGCAGGCTGCAAATTTGACAGATTTGGTTCTTATTTTCTTATGTTGCTAGATCACACAAAATCCCTGATGTCCAGTGGAATTGTCCTTGTAATCCCTCAGTGCTGTGTTATGTAAAGGACAAAGCTGTATAGGAAACCTTACAACCGCTATATAGGAAACCTTACAACCGCTACCAAATTACTCCATTTTGCTTCTTCTCATAATTACGGTCAGGTAATTCCATTGCAATGGTCAGTCTATTCTGAATAAGCAATTATTAAGATGTGAAGAGAGAAGCACTAGATTAAAGCTGACCTAAAACCTAAAAAAGGTTGAGAACTTAACAAATCTGAGTACATTGGGCTGGAGATTGGAGATCCCAAGTGCCCTTGCTGTGGTCTTACCTTAGAGAAACTTCCTTCTACAGTGCCTGTAAGATGCAGTACAAATTCCCTTACACCTAATTTGAACCACTGTTTTTATTGCCAGGGCAGGGTGTGAGTCTTTGCATCTTGTTTCTGTTATTTTCTTACTTCAAGTGCTCGATTTTCAGGAATAGCAGATAAATATTGTTACCTAGTAACACCTGTGAGCTTTCGACACCTGTTACACAGCTGCAAGATATAAACACCAAGGACGATTTGCCCTGTGTTTCAATTATCATGGAATTGCCATATTACACGAATGTCTTGGTAAGTTGAGCTTACCTCATCTGGCTTGGTGACGCATTTCCCTTTCCCTGAACATGGGAAGTTGTCTGAATGGCTTCCCACAGGCATGCAGGTACTCACTTTCACCACCACAGTCAAGCGTAGAGCCACAATGCACTTGGTAACTGAATCATTCAAAAAACCTTTAAAAAAAAAAAAAAAAGAAAAATATTCTTGTTATATGACAAAATAGGCTGATGCTGTTAATGCTCTGCAGCTAGACAAAAAAATACTGATTTGAAATAAACTGCCAACTAAGAACAAAATTGCTCATACTTAATACACACCTCTCTGAATGCAAGGCATGTAAAAACAAATTAAAATACAGTTTGGAGACAAACCTCATTATATTGATTAAAAAATGGAAGACAGGATGGTGAAACAGATCTACTTCCAGAGCTCAAACCTACATTTATTAGGTTTCAAAATTAAATGCTTTTGCCTGCTACTTTTTGAAAAGTTAAAAAATAGATTTCTTTAATTTCTTTAATGACAAGGAACACAAAAATAAGATTTTGTGGAGAAATATGTTTAAATGAATTCATAAAATTTACTTTCAGAGCTAAAAAGCACCTAGATTCCTTACAATGGTAAAAGATGAAGAATCCCTTTGGTTCTTTTTTCTATTCAGTTTACAAGAATATACTTATACCACTTGACAGCATTTCTTTGTGTATTTGCAATGCAAGTATTATTGAATGTCTGGTCTGATGTCTCTACGAGCTGATATGGCAGCTAAAGATGAACTAAACATGGAAATAGGAACACTGGACAAGGAACAGGAAGATTCATGAATCTGTGGCTAGCACCTGCAATTGCATGGAAGGAAAAAAATTGTGGTTGGTAGCTATTAAAATACACTGGAGCATAACATCACTATCACACATATTCCTAACAGATTTATCTGAAAAATAAAAGGACAACAGGAAAGATAAAATGGGGCACACAGTCCATGACATATGGAATAAAGTCAGAGCTCATGTTAAAATACACAGCCCCTGCTCCTGTACTTGTGCTTGAACTGCCTTGTTCCAGCACACTGAATCAGACTCCTGGACCACAGCCCTTCCATGTGTGGCATCAATTAACTGTTTTGTCTGGGGAGAATAAATGTGCACTGACACAAAAATGTGGGTTTGGTATAGTGTACATACTGTATGCAGAATTTATGCATAAAAAGTCACCAAAGATCCTTCCATAGACTGTCAAACCATTGACTTCACTATTCTCCACGTAGGTAGATTCCAAAGGGTCTAAGACTGTAGTACCAGAATGGAATGTTGCAGGCACAGAACCATTCTATGATTCTCCTTTTCTTTAGAAAATATAAAGAGAATTTAAGCAAAAATTGACTTTTTTTTTTTTTAAACAAAAATCCTTAATTTTAAAAAGAACAACACTAAATAGATGCAGTATATGACATAGAATGTTTTTTCTTAGATTTTCCACTTCAAATCGCAAAATCCATTTACAGCCTAAACCTCTAAGGAGCTTCAAATATGCAGTTCAGCTTCTTGCATTATAGACTGGAGATAGCATAACATTTAGTCAAGAGGAAAAAAAAGTAAAACACAAATATTTTTAATGAACAGGAACAAACAAAAGTTTCATGAAACAGAACTTCAAGTAAAATCTCTTTCAGAACAGCTGCTAAGCATTACTTACATTTTGCATATGAAAGTGTCAAGCATGACTAATTCTACAAATTCCACACAAAATCATGTGGAAGACTTGCATTCTTTGTTTTTCATTTTTAGATTTCACTTTTTAAAATGCTGCATTCCTTCAGCTATTAGTTGTCTATGATCCCCAAACCCTATCTTCAAGCAGGAAAATCTTATGTTCTACATAGACATCATTGGCTTGACTACAGCCTCTACAAGTTAGCTGAATGTTCTAAAGGATCAGATTAAAAAAAAAAAAAAAAAAAAAAAAAAAAAAAAAAAAAACATGTATTGGGTATAGTTCCAAATGCCTAATGGTCTGTTTTGGCTAGTGAAGATTATTGTAATCTGATGACCTCTTCAAAGCAAGCCAATTTATTCTGGCCTCAATACATACCCCATTTTTACCCATCTGTTCAAAGATGCAGCCAGAATTTTTCTTTAACAATTGAATGGGATTGTCACTGGCAGTTATGCAATTATATGTGAATGCTTGGAAGAATGTGGTATTTAGAAAATGTCTTTGGGTTCACATTTCCTTGTCTGAAGCAGATTGTTACATATTCTTCAGGACAGTTCCCTAAAGAAATATTAAATCAACCTTCTTTGTACTTTGAATCTTGTTACTATTTTGGTATCAAAAGCCCTTAGGCAAACCACTGAAAAAAATCATTATTCTCTCTGGAATGCCACACATTTTCCTGAAATTTTAAATTATCTCACCTAATTTGTAAATATGATAAAAATACAAACATAAGTATTTATTTTCACTTTATAGAAGTTGCATATAATTTTCTGAGATCTCTAGGTTTTAAGGCTAAAAGAAGCTTGTCTGACCATCTAAATATAACACCCTGCTTAAGTCAGGTCATAGCATTTCAATTAATTCTTTCCCCAATTCCCATAACAGCAACCGAACTAGAGTGAGTTTTAAGTTCTATTTTTAACTTCTAGATGGGAGAATAATTTTGGAACCATATTTACAGCTTCTTTCATCTCAGGTCTGGAGAAAAAATATTACAGCATTTTATACCAAAAGGTAATTTTGTTCAGTTCAACCTTGCTGGTTTTCTAAAGCCAGTTAAAACATAATGGCATCAAAGCATTTTTAGTTGCAGAATTCAGGGTTGAGTTATTTACAGTAATATTACGGAAACAATTCTCAAGCCTAATAAATCATTATGCGATGTGAGTAGTCATTTAGATTGCAGAGGAGTCATTTTCAAGCTTTTTGCACACACATTTGATAGTCTGGAAAATGCCTGCACAATTTCCTTGGCAGAAAGCATGGTAAAATACACTACAGCTCCATCCACCCTGGCAGTTCCACACACATATGTCTAGGAGCACAAGGTATGGGTGCTCCTATTTCACTTACATCAAGAAAGTTAGGAATGAAAAAAAAAGGATAAAGTCAAACTAAAAGATGACAGGTGCCATCATTATGTTCAAATATTTTCAGAAGATCGTATCATGCCATTCAGATTACCAGTACTCAAACATTAATTGAGTGTATGTTTTCTAGACTACACAAATTCCTGAGCAAAATCTTTCTTCTAAGCACAACAGCCTGAGGTCAGCAAACTGGTCTACAGTGGGCAGTCAAAACAGGGAAGACTGAAGCTCACACACCACCAAGAAGGTTATCATATTGCATAGAATGTTAGCAAAAGGCAAAAGACTTCACTAGAAATCATTCACTAACTCTTGGTTATGCACCCCACATGCTCTGGCACACACCAACGTCTTCTGCATTTGGCTCAAATGTATCTCTCTGTATTTTACACAGTGAATACATGCATTCCAAAGATATACACCTCTGGTTGAAACAGTAGATTATCCTTTTATTTTCAGTTCACAGAAGAGTAGATCTTTGAGTTCACCTAAAGGTTTCTTGGATGAGTAAGAATGACTGACAAGGCAGGATTGGGCACTCACAACAAAGTATCAGTCCTCAAGTTTTCAACTTATTTTTAGCCTGGTTTCCCAAGGAAATGAGACAGCAGTGGGATGTCTATCAGTTTCCATCTGTTCTCTTTTTCTCTCTCAACACTTTCCCACACCAAAAGCTTTTGGGGTCAGTAGCCAACTTCAACATTTTGCAAAGCAGTGAAGTTCTCAAAGACACTAAGTGCCTACAGCTCCCCTCCACAGCAAGCAGCCCTTGCACCAAGGGCATTGGTAAATCAAGATGGTAGGAAAACTAAAAAGGGCCCCAGAATAAGGTGATGTAGATTCTCCACGCCATTCCCCATGTAGAGTACGGTCAGCTATTCATTATTTGTAAAATGGGATATAGTTAAATGGAAGAAAAACAGATCATATCAGTCCTTCAGGATCGAAGCAGCAGAACTTGGTGTGCCTGCACCATATTTTCAGTTCTTGTCATGCAGTAACATAGTGAAGCTGTGATGCTTCCAGATCAGATTTCAGCTTCTAGAAAAAACACTGCTGTTATCAGAGCATAATGAGCATCCTTTATAAACCTTACTGGTCCAGGATAGAAGCTACATAAGTATATCTGATAGTTCATCTGCAGATGATGGAAAGTCACAGAATTAACCTAAAGTATAAAAGAGTTCAGAGGAATTTCTGTTTGACCACATCTCTCCCACCACAAAAGAAAATGTTATCCAGCAAGCTAAACAAGAGTGGTCAGTATGCTCAACCTCTTTTTATATGGCAATTGAACTGCAGACATAAGAATACTTGAAAAAAAGGAAGCTAGGAAAGAAAGCAAACTATATTTTCATTACAGTACCCACCAGAAAAAAAAAAAAAGGAAAAAAAAATGAATTCTAGTTCTTCCTCCTAAAATGTTTGATATCCAAATTTTATCTAAAGACTATTTCATGTCCATGAATCATGTGATATAGCTAACATTCAATACCATGAAAATTACTATGAAAACTAAACTGAGGTCTATACTAATCACCACCATGCTTCAGTGCCTTTTTGGATCTAAGCATGAAGCTGGAAATTTAACTATATGAACCAATTTCCCTCTGTTATGGCACTGTGTATCACAATCTCAAATAGTTTTCCATCTAGCAAATCTAAACAAGCTCAGTCCTTCTCTTGTTCATACAAGTCATGTTCAACTAATTTTAGAGACCTAACAAATGAAAAAGCATGACAAGATGTTCTCATGATGCACTCAATTCTGAAAATTTACCTCTACATGTTAAAGTAGTAGAGGCCTGCTTTTGATTTACAAATGGACAAGCATTCCATGACACTAATACTCAGGGTCATTAAGGCCTACCCATCCCCTCAGGACCCTGACACCAATACTACTCTACAGAATATGAAAAAAATGGGTCAGGAATCCTTTCCTAGTTTGCCTCAGGATGATTATCATACATAAGAAAACCACAAGTGAGAACCAGGTAATCAATGCCATTTGCAATCTTTGATGCAGTACATCAGTGCCATCAGCACCGTACAGAACATCTGAGATCACTCTCTAACGATGCTGCTAGGCAACATAGCATCTGGGGATACAAAAATACAGCTGCAATAGCAAAATTGCTATTTTGTCCACAAATAGCACTATTTATAGGTGGCACAACTCTCCCAAATTCTATATAGATCAGCATGCTTACTGTGCTTTATTCACAGAAGTCTTGGTCAGATACTGCTTTTGAAAGTATATATAGATTCTAATGAGAATCAGTTCAAGAACTGTTTCAAATATTTTATTTTTCACAAGCTCACGTGAAAGAGCAATATAAAGAATTTTTCCTCGGAGGTGACTGAAAACCTTCTCATCACAGTGTCTTCTCCAAATTGCATTCATAGTCACAGTCAGTTTTAGATGGATATGCTTTCTTCCTTTGCTACCAGCAATGGAAACAGCCTTGGCTCCTACAATCAAAAATACACTCTCTTCTCAGGCATAACCACTACAAGGTAAGAGTGCTGCTGCTCAGGTTACATCCTCAGTAACAATCCTACGGTTCTACCAAAGGCAGATTGACAATCATAGTGCTACACTGGTGTAAGAGAAAGCAAAATTTGGGTGTCAGAAAATTATTACCGAAACTTTGGGAAGAAACAGCACACAACTTGCCTTTCAAGCTGGAGCTCAGTTTTGCAGGACTGGTAGTAAAAATATATTTATGAACTGAGCAAAACAGTTGAATTCACTTAGCATAGCAAAGTCCCATGTTCCACTACATTTCCTTTATAACAAATGTCAATTTCTGAATTTCACTGTTACTTAAACAATTATCCAACTCAATAACTTGACTGGACCAAGCCCCATGACAGAATTAAGAAACAGTCAGCTAGCAGAAGCACACTTACTCTTACAAAGCCATTTGCATTCAGCTTATTAAGGAGCTGTGGCAGTAGCTGTGTGCCCTTCTCCCACAGCTTCAAGGACTCTGCTTATGGTCCAAAGTAATGGTGAAAGCCCAGCAAAGGGTGACAAGACTATTCTTCTGAAAGATTTCCAGCATCACAATTTCCCAATATATCTTCATTTGTCAGCATTTCAGCCAAGTTGCCAAGCTGGCACAGAACTACTCTGGGTCCAAATGTAGACCACTAGAACCTCTGATTCCACACTTCTCAAAAGTAGTTAAGTGTGGTGGAATACAAGTGGCATAGCTGGGACTGCACTAAGGGGAGCTGCAGAAGATGGGATGGCAAGGTTAGCTAGGATATATCTGTAGTGACTGGTTCAACTGAGAGGCTCTGTTAGTGGCTACCCTACTTTTAAATACACATTACAGTATGTTACACTACTAGCTGAATATCTCAATGCATTTTACAAACATTATTAAAATGTGTCTCACACTGGTACACTGCACAATGCACCAGTTATGCACTGGTATCCGTATTCCATGGATCAGGTTAAGCAGTCTGTCCAAGATCTTATCATGCAAACAACCATGTGATCAACCTAAAATAAATATCTTGATCTTGATTGTGAATTGGTCACAGAAGTCAGTCATATTTGAAGAAAGAGGAATCTTGAAATTAAAGAAACAAAAGGTATTTCACCAAACATTACAAATTTGAGTAAGTGAACCTCCAAAAGACAGACTAGAAAAATAATTTCCTATTGTTACTTGCTAGAAATAGCAGAGAATATAAATTAATTTTGAATCATTTACTGATTAGAGATTACTCTAAAGACTAAAAATTAATTAAATGCTAGCTTAAAACATAATATAATGTATGAAAATAGTAACTAGTCTGATGTTTACATCTACTTATATGAGACGAGGTACATTCAACTCGATCATAAAGGACAGGATATTTATTTTATCAAACTTATAAAGATAAGTATAAGCTTTTCTTATATAGGCCAACAGCATTCTTCAGAATGGTGTGGATTTCAGCTGAATGCTGAAAGGCCATCTTTTAAAAGAAATCATTGAAATTAACGCTTCACTACGCTTTTCTTGCACTTCACACTTTGCCGCTGCTGCTATTGCTTACCAAAAGGCCATTTTCTGCAAGGTTAGCTCTTGTGCCCAGAACCCCAGGAAAACGTTCTCTTGAACACAAAGCTCAAATCTGCAGACAATAGAGCCCTTCCAGGCAAATTACACACTCAAAATTGAGAACCCCACTAACTGGAGCAGTTGTCACCAACTCCCCCAGCAAGGCTGCCTTGCACAAAAAGCAGAACAGTCAGCACACGGACAGGGTTCTGCACATCACCACGGCATGTGCAGGGCACGGAGATTTAATTAGGTCCAGAGTGAAAGAGGGTTAAGTCAAATGACTGCAATATGCCATAAACTGGGAGCTCACACAGATGCTCAGCTGAGACATGGCAACTTGTTAAAGCTAGAGTAACTTGATTATGTGGCTTTCAGTGAATTCAAATCACACATCTCCTATTATGAAATAAAATTGTCTTATTTAATATTTTGCTTAAGTGAAAACAATTTCAAGATGCAGTAAACTGCTTTCTTTAGACAGAAATGTGTGCATGTTTTAGAGGCCTGTAACAACAAAAACCAAAACATCTCAAAGCCCCAGCTACAATTTGCCTCCTAATCTGAAATCCTATTGCCAGAGAAAAAGAGAAAAGACCAACTTATTTCAAAATATCTGTCTTATTTTTATTTCACATAGTATCTTTTATACTGTTTCATTTTGCCTATTCAATATAGCTGCACAAGTATTGGTGGTGACTACTCCTTAATGCACAATAAGGTCTTGCAGGGAAACTTGTTGAATAATCAAAGAACAACAGAAGAGTAAATAACTACTCAGAGCAGAGTTAGAAAATACTTTGTTGCATTTGAAAGGAAGGACAGCATTTTGGATTGGAAAATATTATCCTTCCTGACATAAAACCATATGGCTCCCACACTTATTAAAAAGCAGCAGATATCTTGTGCTTCAGAAGCCAAGCATTAATTTTCCTTTTTAAGCCAAACATCAGAAAGTTTTGTGGAATTCAAGCAAGCTGCCTTAGAGGTGTTGGCATTTGAATGGCATTAGTACTCTTCATCTCACCACAAAGATGCTAGAGCACCTATTTTCAAGCAAGTTTGTACAGCTACCAATTTTATTTAAGGAAATATTTTTAAATACTTGATAATTATAGTTTAAAGCAGCTAATTATATTGTATTGCTCTAAAAGGCTGGGCATCTTGGAGAAAACCAGATGACATGCCAAGCAACATCAACTGACAAGTCTACGTCAGTTTCTGTTTGCTGTGATGAAAATAAGCATTATAATTTAAAGGTTGTGCTGGAAGATTTATTTTGTGTTCAGATAAAAGTATTAAATAATATGAAATGTTAAACTTTCTACCTTATTATCTGCAAGTTCTTATCTGAGAAATAGCAATTTTGCTTATAAATATCTTCCTTTGATTTTATAAGCAGACAATAAGCTAAAAAGCTAATGTAGCAATATCTCATGAAAGCTGCTTTTTAAGCGGCATCTTTACTTTTAAGCAGCTGCTTAAGCAGCACCATGGAATTGCTAAATAAAGCACAAAGTCTAAAAGCAAGTAGTTTCAAGCTATTTACAAGCATTTTTTTACAATTATATACAAATTTTCTATCATATTACCCATGGGGAAATGGAGGCAAAATACTAATGCCCAACTGTTTGTTTTACTATTTTTCTGAAGGAGCTCCTATAATTACTGCTTCAGCTCTGGGCACACTGAGGCAGAAAACAAATTTTTCCAAAATTTTATTATGAAAGCTGATAAGAGGATCTTTTTTCAACAGAAATAATATCCTACCAGCCATGATGAAAATCTGAAAACATAATTTCATTTTTTAATGTTGTTAGGAGAAAGGAAATAGGTTGCATGCACACAAAGTTGGCAGTGCCAGCTCCACCTTCTACATTATGCCCAAAACCTCCAAATAAACACTTCTTAAAGCTAAATAATAATCATACGTTAATCATATAATATGCAGTTTTGTATTGGTATGAAAAGGAAAATGGCATGAAGCTGTGTCAGGGGAGGCTTAGGTCAGATATTAGGAAAAGATTTATCATCCAGAGGGTGTTTGGGCACAGAACAGGCTCCCCAGGGCAGTGGTCACAGCACCAAGGCTGACAGAGTTCAAGAAGTGTTTGGACAACGCTCTCAGGCCCAGGGTGGGATCCTTCGGGTGCGTTGTGCAGGACCAGTAGTTGGATGACCCTGATGGACTGGATGATCCCTTCCAACGGAGCATATTCTATGATTCCATGAATTATTATTCCATCTCCAAATTCATTAAAAAGAAGCTATGGCTGTTTTGTGTCCTAGCTGTTAACTGGACTGTTAAATATGATCTGCTATCTGTACAGCCACACAGGTGTATATATACCAGTTTGCCATGCAGACTGGAAACTGTGTGAAATTAGACCTGCCTGACTGCAAGTCTGCCAGCCACAGGTGTACCTTTGGATACACCTGAAGCACAGAACTGTTGCCTTAGTAAACGGGTATGTTAATTTAGCACCAGGGTAAATTAACTGATTCATGCAGAAGCAGATGGTGTAAAATCACTGTAAAACTTCTAAAATGTGAGCCTTAAATAAATATTTTAATGCTTTTATTCTACATTGGATTTGTTTTTTTCAGTATTTTACCAGCAACCTATATTCTCAAAATTAATGTTCCATTTCTCAGTCAGAACATGATAGCACGCTTGGATAAAAGAGATGCATGCAACAAATCATAAAGGATTTTTGTGAAAGATGCCATACAAGCTGAGAATGTCCTTCAAAGGCCTTTTTTATTTTTTAAATAAAAATGTCAGTGCATCATTTTATCTCAAAACAGCTATTATTTCATCAAATCTGTAAATCTTCTGCATTTACAACAATCTAGTATAGAAAAATATATACACGTTCCAAAATCCAGTATATTATTCCCTGAAAGAGAGAACTGCACAATTCTGGGTAGTTTAGATTTCCCCCAAAACACATAACAAGCAGCACTTTCAACTCACCCCAGAGATCCTTAGCTGTAAGCTATTAGCATTCATGAGAACTTCTGAAAGACTCCTCCACCAACTGACGGTGCATCAGGGAACTCTTATCTCACTTTTTCAGACTTGTAAAAAGTATTTCATACTATTTCAATTTTTCAAGATATATTGCAATGAAGAATAGGTGTGTGACTCTAACAATGTCAAGTTTTGCAGTTAACTCATTTTCAAATGTTCTAGCACCATTACTGCTAGCATGAATATATGAAGATCCAGAAATAAAACAAATACTGATGAGACATTTTATAAATATCATAAATAGTTTACGTCGGAATCAGTCATTAATTTCAAAGACCATTGGAACAAAGAGCACGAAGCTATAGGTCTAATTAATGGAAAGCCTGCCTTTTACTTCAATAATGTTTTTAATGTTGAACCCTTCATTTCCATCTCTTATTTAAGACACTATTAAAGCCCTCCTGCTTCTCTTTTTCACTATCTCTTTGGCCAATCTTGATGCCTACTCACAGCACTCCACAGAACAGATAATAAAAATATTTCCTGTTCAGAAATGCCCTCGATTAAACACCTTTTTTTAAATCTTGGTTTCTAAAGAAACATTATTGCTGCAAACTGTGAGCAGAGAGGAACAGCTCACCTGGCTTGTCCTACAGACCAACACCTCATGGCCACATCTGTGTAGCAATCACCTGGCACTGAAAGCCACCAGCACCTCAGCATGGGCCATGTGCTTCATTCTACTCCTGATCCACACAACTCACGTTCTCACTTCAAAGCCTGAACCATACTGGGGTTTCTTCCCCAGTGGCTAATAAGTACACTCTCTAATAAAACATAACAAATTGTTTTAGAAGACTGGCACGTGCATAGTAGCAAATCTTACAGAGAAACTCTTTAAAAATCCTCTGAGCAAAACATGGAAGGAACATGTTACAGAATGCCCAAGCCAGTCTTCTGCTGGCCACAGCCAGGTCAGTGCTGTAATTAAACCACATAATCCTGCCGCATAATCCCAGCCCCATCACTCTGTCCCTGCGCTGCAAGAGACTGTTTGCAGATGCAGCAGCCATTTTACAAACCCCATCAGAGAACAGAGTGCTCTTTCTGGGCGAGTTGTGCTACCCTCTCCCCTTCATTCTCACACAGTGCAGGTACTGTCTCTGGGGTGAACAGCTCTGTGCTGACAGGCTCTATTTTTAGATCTCAAAAACAGCATTCTTCCCAACCTCTAGACACTGTGCCCTGAACCACATGATCAGCAAATCAGCACATTAGTGCTGACTTCTGAGTCTTTTCAATCTTGTATAAACAACTTTAAACTTGTGTCCCCACAAGGTAACACAAAACAAATAATATTTCCCTAAATGTTTTATCTTTGACATAAATAACTTATTCAAAAAGAGTTGCAAGAGGCAATTAAAGTACCTTGCTGAGTAACAAAACTTGGAAGGAACAGGGTGAGAAATGACTCAAAAAGGATGTAGATCAAAAAGACACACACACAAAAAAGTCAAACCAAAAAAACCCACTCATATCTTCCTCATTTTTCTTTTACAGTTCTAATCAGAAATTTTTTACAAGATTAAAAAATGCCTTTGCACAAAATTCACCAATTAAGAGAAGAAACCTTGAAAATCATACTTGAATAAATAGAAAAAGAGTGGGGGAAGGAGGAGGAAATTATATGAAGAAAATGTATCGACTGATATGGTCCACAGCTTTACTGTGTGACCCTACTTACAGAAATCTACAGCATCTTGTGGCCTCCTCATATCATTCTGGCTTAAATAACATCAACAAAAGCACTGGCAACATTATTGTTTTTTTAATATAAAATCACACACTTTAACTTACTGTGCCTTAGAATAAGCTTTTCATGTCTATCAAGAAACATGGAAATTTGTCTATAAGAAAAGCTTTATTCAAGTGACTTATTGAAAGCTAAATAATTAAAAACTTGCAAGGCACATCAAATTGACAGACCTCTTCCACACATCTGGATCAAATCTGAAGTAAGGATCAAATTATTTTTCTATAAGCCTTGACAGAATTATGGATTTCAGTTGAGTGAAGATAAAATGCATTTTCACACCAAATAACTGAGCTACTTTTTAAGTTTTACACCCAAGACCTACACTTCATTGGACAAAAACAGACGATGGGAAGTAAGCAGAGTATTTCCATACAACTGAGAAGGAAATTCAGAGGCTCTTTCTTAAACTGAAAAATTCATGCCTTAGTTTCAACAGCTGGAGTTTCTGCAGCTGGAAAATTTTACAAAGAATTTCACTATCAGGAAATTAAAAAGAAAAACCAAAGAAAGTATTGAACACCACATGGAAGTAAAGCAAGAGGTCTCAGAATACTTGTACTGCATGAAATGAGCCATTTTTGTGAATTCAACCTCCTGTTATATTCATCTAGGAAAAGGTACATTTTCACCTCATCTTACCCAGCACACAATAAAAAATTCAAAGTAAGAATCCCAGAGACAGAAATTCAGCTATAGAGACTAGTAGGACAAGACAAAGTAGGAAAGAGTAACACAATACATCTTTTAGTTATCTAAATCAATAACCTCTGCTGTATGGCTTGTACAGTCAAGTGGAGCTCTCATAGAGCAACTTGGGCCCTCTGCTCAGGAGATCAGACCAAGCTGTGCCTTTAGGCATTTTCACCACTGCATAAAAGCTACCAACTATCCTGTCTCCAGGATACTTTTATCATACATTAACTACCAAAAAGCCAGTGCAAAAAATTATTCCAGAGACATGAGAGGAAGGCTTTAACTGATAAATTAAATGCAAATCAAGATTAAAAGGGGGGGAAAAAGCCTAAAACTAAGTATCTTAGGAGGAATAATAATATTAAAAGAAAGTGGAAAATTATTTGAAGGAAATAAACATCACTAAAGGAAACCACTGATGATAAGAATTAAATTATTCTACTAACAGCCTTTGAGCAGTATCTTTGGAAAGTGATAACTGAAAAAGGAGGGAACAAGGTACTACTTCTGTATTTGGGGATTTTCTGTATTAGCTACACACTTGGAATTTTTCCCAGTGTTTCTATATCAGAATGCTTTTAATTTTACATTTATTAGCATGGTAGGTTTTCAAATAACAATTATGGCAGCTTATAATTCATTTTAAAATATACAGCATTTCAAGCAGATAACAATAAGTGCTTTTATTACAATGACTTTGGTTTCATGTCATTGGTATAATAAAACATCTGCCCAGAAATCTCAATTTAATTAAGTCTATTGTGTCTATGCAAAAATGTAGCTTTAAATCTGTTATTTCCCATACCCTTAAAAATAATATATCAGGCTATTTTCATTATACTCCTTCCACAAAGATGCTTAACATTTAATTGCCGAGTTAAACAAATAATATCTTTCTAAGGTTCCATATTCACAGAGACAACACTAGAAGATAAAAAGCAGTGCAATTAAACACTGTTAAAATATAATGAGAAATCTGATCTTGTAATGTATTTTTTCAATTTTCCTGTCTACGGGTTTAAGCTTCTTCACAAAGCATCCCATGACACAATCCCTGACAAAGAAACATCTCAAGCATTCAATTATATACTGCAGCATTTGCCAAAAGCTTATTAAAATAGAACATATAAAATAACTTGCATCATCTCAAGGTATCAGACAAAAATGACCATGTAGATTTTAAAGTGAATGGTGCCAACTCTGTAAGAATTTAGAGTAGCTCTTGTCTGGTTTGAATGAACCAATGTCTGAAACATCCCACTATCCCATTAGGATCTTTCAGCACTTAAAGGAATTAGTCCTTTGTTCCCCTAAATGCTGAGTAAACCATCAGCTGTCACCCAGAGGTGATGGACAGAAAGTCAGCATGTTACTCACCAATAAAGTAGTTGTTTCCCAATGCAAGCATTTCTTCAGAAAGCACAAGTCCACCCAGTGCCTGGAGAAGAGTGACACTTCTGCCATCAATAAGTGAACACTGTTTAAATCCAGTGCTTGTGACCTTCCATAGCAGGATGAGAGAAGCAGTAGCATCTTGCCTTATTCTAAGAAAAGAAATTATGAGAATATATACACTGAGGGAAGTCAATGTAATTAAGAAGTACATCACTGTAGAACTGAACCTTAACAAAGATGGGAAGTTTAAATTTATCAAGTATGGAATTAGGAAAAATCCTGAATGTCTTTTGTATGTCCACAAAACTTAAAAATGCTTCAGTTGTAAGATTTGCATAATAGTTTATGTAATAGCCGATTAAATCATACAGATTCCCAGTTTCTGATACTTGAAGGCCACCATCTTAATACCCAAGAAGTGTTTTAGATAAATACCACATAATAGTAAACTATATCCTTATAGATGATCCTTATTCAGTTCTTGTATTTATGCCTTTTTGAGTATTACCTCCATCCTACAGTGCCATCATTTTCTGCAGCTGAAGTACATCCAGCCCTGTTGTTTACTGAAGAACATTCAATGTTCACTCAATACCGGGAGACAGATCCTGGTAGAAATCCTCATTTGTTTGACGCACCAGATCGAAGATTCAGGACAGTTTATTCTTGTAAATCAAATGAGTCATGTAATGCTCCCAAGGTCACTGAGCCCATGGTGCCTTCCTGAATATTGACAGATTGGATATAAAGTCTACTACTGCATCCACTCTGTCAGCTCCATTAGGGAGCTACATTACGCTAGCCTTTGTACTCACAGGGCACTTTTCTTCCTGCTCACCTCCATAATGAAACAATAAAAATTTGTCATTTTTCTGGTAAGGTCCCAAGTATTTGCATTAATTTCCTATGAAGGAATCCAAAATGAGTTTGAACAATCCTCCAGAAATACAAACACAACTGCATCCAACTGCTAAAAACTGGTAATTCTCTCCTGCTGAAAACAGACCTCAAAATACCTAGACATGAAGCTCTGTTCCACAATACCCTGTACTGAAATTGTTTCAAACCTGCTAAAAACAAAGGCAGTTCATCCCTAGTCACTTGTTATTTGACTTCAAAACAAGAAAAGGAAAGTTTTGTAATCATGTATGACAGACGTTGAAAAAATCTTGCAACTAAGTATCATAAGAAGCAAATTTTTTACAGTATTTGCACCCCCTTTAAGAGCAATGCCATTTGCTATTCCAAAAGCTGAATGTCTCACTTTTAAAACAGGATAGCAACTTGTTTTACAGTTTAGGTCTCATATGACAATCAAAACAAAATCAACTTATTAAACTGAAATTATTTTCCTTTCACAGATAGCCATTGAATCAGGTAAGTTACTTGGGCCTTAAGATAGTAAATGAAATAAAAATCAATCTTGACTCACACTAATCTACTCAGGTATAAGACTCTACTAAATATATACAATGTAAAAATGATCAAAACTGACTGTGTACTCTTCAACCTCCTTTAAAAGGGGGTTTCTCCATCAAGGCTCTTTAACAGAACTTCAGAATCCACAAATGCCGGCTTTTTCCTGATTCCAAGAAAAGCCACTTGTTTGCTTTCAGATTCCAGCCAGCCAGGGCATCCACACTCCCAGATCTCTTCCTGACTTAGGCTTAAGGCTCATGAATGAGCACAATTCAAAGCCTGTGGGAAGGGCGGGACAGCCCCCACGTTTAACAGTTACTGCTCCAAACTGTCTGCAGCTTGTCTGCTTCCATCACTTTGTTTTTTCCTGTGAGCATGGCCTTTTTTAACAGAAACATGGGATTCTGAAAGATAAGATGACAGTATGAGAAAAGTAGGCTATTTTGGGAAAATGTAAGTCTAAAATTGCAGCAAAGCTGTGAGCCAGAGAACTACGTTGGCAGATTTATTTTTTAAATAAACTTTCCAATAAGAAAATGCCTCATCCCAGCTGACAGAATCAGATCTTTCTAGGAAGTCAGGTTCTGTTAATTAAATGTAACAAAACAAGTGTTTTATCCAAAAAGCATGATTTTGAAAAGTGAACAACAGAATAAATTCAAATTTTTTGTGAAATGTGTTTTTTAGGACATACACAAAGATTTAACAGCTGATGGTGACACCCAAAGCAATAACCCAGAAATGAAATACAAATGCACAATATACATGCACCCATGTAGTCAACAATAACACTTTCTAACAGCAAGTTCATCTTGGGATTAAAGGGGGAAAAAGTGTTCACTGCACAAAGTCATATCTTCTCCAAACTGACATCTTCAACACATCTGCCCTAATTTCTGATCCATTATGATGGCCCAGAGACAGCTTACATGCTTACATCTTCTAAAACATTAAATATGTGGGAGAAATTATGCCAAGAAAAGAGCTATCATGGCTCTGCTACATTCTTGACATCTGTCTGAATTCTCTCAATCTTTTAGTCACTTGACAAATTTGCCTATCTGAAAAACTGTTGTCTAAAATATCCAGTCAAATGAAAATAAAAGTGCTTTTGTATTTCATCACATGTTAGAATATTCTCACTTTATTGATGTATTCTGTGGAACTTCAAAGGAGATAAGCCGGCCTCCAGCAGAAGTGTTGGAACTGGCATTTCCACAAGCTACATCTGGCGTTATCTGAAAATAAAAAAACTTTATTGAACAAATAAAGCATAAAATTTGACCAAAGAAAATATGAAAGATTTTTTTTTTTACAAATGACACTAGTAGTCCAGCAGTCATCTTTTAAAAATCCTCAGGAACATTCACTGAAACCTTTATGCTGCCAACAAAGTTGCTGAAAATTCACATAACCATCCTTTCAGGGTTTTGTTTTAACAAAAAGCTCCTGCAGAAAAGCTATCATCCTTTAAAAGTGAACATATTTAGAAAAATATGAATAGTTCTCTGGTCCTTTAGAATAATAAATAATGCTCTAACATTTGCTACATCCAAGAAAGAGTGCATCATTAATCTATGCAATACTGAAGGATTTATAGTAACAAGTACAGACATTGCCTTTCTACTATATTGAAATATGGAGTTTTTTCCAAACACAGGTTTCCTTTAAAAAACACTCTCCCACTTGCCCATTATTATTCTTTCCAAGTAAAAATTGCTTGGACAAACAGTAGTTTCAGATGGAAAAAAAAATGATGATCACAGTGAGAGCAAAAGGACACATTTGCCAAATCTAGTGATGCCTACTAAGCATCAGTTACAACATTAACTAGATCCAGACACCATACAAGGTGTCATGCACAGGAACCACAGAGACTCCTTAATTATTCAGATCTTCAGTAGTAGAAATTTCCTAAAGACAGGTTGAAAATTATTAGTGTTTCAAAGAGTACATTTATTTCAAATAAGTAATACTTTGTGACATAACTGAGTCTATCACTTAATATCATCAGAAGTTTTAAATAACTTTTCATGTATCTTCATCAACTTGCCTATGAAATGCCACATTGGAAAAAAAAAAACAACAAACCAGTTTATCTTCAAATTTCTAGGCACTTTGCAATGCTATTCTTTCAGCCACAAAGAATGTTTGCAAAATTTTTATATCAGCCTTAACACTGAAAATACAAAAATGCAACCTGACACACTTCCATGAATTAATCTAAGATTAAAAAAAGCAAAAGCCAGAATAAAGTTTGTGAAGTACAATTCAAATTCACATTTTAAGTATTACATTAATGTAATGAAACACATGTAAATACATGAACAACAGAAGTCCAGAATATGATGCAAGTAATAATTTTTAGGACACTCAGAGCTTGTCTTGACTCAGGCAAGACAAATACTCAGTATTCACATTTCCCAAGTAAATGATTTCTCAGTGTCTAGATTACTCAATTCATTGCTGAATTTCCTGAAGTATATAATATGAATACATATAGTTCATGAAAATAAATCAAGAAGCAATTTGATTGTATTTGCTGAAACTAATTTTGAAAAATGATAATATATCCACTACAATTTTTAAATCTCAGAAGTCAAAGTGTGGACCTAATGGTCAATGCACAATGCATCCAAAACTAGTTTGGCTAACACTCTTCCTTTTATATTTGCCAACATTTAAACTTTTTTTCTTTGAGAATCTGCATGCCTACTGGAACAAAGGGAAAAAAGAAATAAGTATCTCTATTCTCATACAGTCTTATACTACATCTAAAATACACTTGTTTTTATAGTATTTCTATAGTTTTAGAGATTCATGCATCTATTACCTTAGAACATAGGGGGGAAATTGTAATTTAAGCATTTCATTTACCTTAGTGTTTAATAGTGGAAGTTTTTAAAGTAAAAGGTATTGATGTCTTTGCAACTAGAATAAAAATAAAAGAATCATAGAAGCAAGAGCTGAACAAAGTGGCTACAGAACAAGTCCTGAGCGATTTAACCTTCATAAAATGGAAAAAAAAAACCCAATGAAACAAAAAAATACTTCAGTTTGCAAACACAACAGAATTTAGGATTACTCAGCAGGAAAAGCACACATAGGAAATATTGCAAAGATAATTAGAAGAGTGAAGGCAAATGCATGGTTTTGACTCTTTTATTAAGCAATCTGTAATATTTGATGTATTTCTCTAGGAACTCTATTTGTAATTGGCCCTGACTTCCTGCTCTAAGAATCAGGTAAAATAACCATCTAAACCAGTAGGATGCTGAACCCAGATTTTACGACAACTGAAATTTGAAATTTTTTATATATTAACAACCTTGACACTTGGATTAGACAAAAAACATAGGAAGAAGCAGTAACTCATAAGGAAAAGAAATGGTCTCAGCAGTGTCCCATTTCAGCCAAGTTCTGTGGAGACAAAATTGACAGCTTTGACACCTGAATTAAGAAACAAATTGCAGGTTTTTCATAGCTGTCAGAAATTTTTATAAAGATTTTTAAGTGTGTCTCTTTCATGTCTTAACAGAGCACTCTTTAAAACTGTACTACTGAAGAATGAGGGCAAAGATAACCAATATTTTACAACAATAAAGGACACTCAGAAAATGAAAACAATTTGTAATTTTCACTCTCAAAAACAAACAAAAAAAGGCTGCTAGAACTGGTAGAAGTTATTTAAAACTGAAATCACTGGGAAATATACTTTAATGGTTTTCAGAGGACAAAATAAAGATCATTCCTCATCTAAAGTAAAAAATACAAATAGAGTAGGTATCTGTCATTTAAAGACAATCAAAGGAAAACATAACATAACTGCAATGACATCCAACACTTCTCCTGAAGCATATTTTAGTACAGAAACATCAGAACAGTGAGCAGGTTCTTGGGGAACAGACTTATAAACATTTACACAAATGATGCAGCTACTTTAAAAATAGTCACCAAGAAAATAAAACCTTCATGCACCCTCCAGAGTCTAAAGTATATTTAGGAACTGATTACAAAGATAAGCTCCTGTGTCAACAGAGAATACATCCAACATTGTTCTTCAATATCTTATTTAGAGTTGAAAATTATTAAATATCAAACTGTTGACAGCAAATACAGAATTCCTCTTTACATAAATGTTCCATAAGTTTGCATCTAAATCATGTTATATTTTTCTTAAAAGATAACATAATATATAAAAACTATACTTCTGCTTCAAATGCTTTTAGACTTTACATAGGTAAAAGAGCAGCATCATTTGAGAAAGCAAGAGTGAAATCTTGAGAGTTCTTATTCCTACAATCTCCACCCAGGCCTTAACAAGGCAGCAGTGATTTTGTTAGATTTCCTTACCAGGCCATGGCAGTGGTATAGAAGGGATTGCAAAGAAAATCAAGGCTGGTGCCTAAGAGAGAAACAGACTGTTCTTCCATATTATAACTTTTCTGAAGAAATTAAATAGCATGAGTTAGGCAGATATTCTCCTGCCTAACAAAACCAGAATAATGACATAGACACTTAATTCAACAAGTGCTGAAATACATACATAAATCCCAAGGCAATATTTTTACATGAGTGAGTGCCTTTATTACTTTCCTAAGTGTACTAGACTTTAATTCAATAAGGCTGAGAAGAGGAGCATACAGACTAAGTCTACATTTATGCAGTCTCTCAGTGCTGAAATTAGTTCTCTGAAGATAGCTATTGTATGTGAAATTTCACAGTAGATTTCTTGAAAAGTTGAGCAGACATTTGTAATTCTACAAGGCCTTATCAACACGGGCAGACTAATCCTGACAGTGCAAAATCCAGGCATTCTGCTGCCATGATACATTGCATTTCTTTTGTATCTCAACCCCAAGTTCATAGAATGGCAGAAGGCTTTTACTTCTTGCAAAATACAGCACACTTTCCTCAAATTTAAAAGTGGTTTGTAAGTAGGATGGCCAAATTCATATGCGCCTAAGAAACTCCTCACTACCCTTTCAACATGGTATTAATATTTCTGAAAACCAACAGATAGTTCCAATCAGTGGAGGAGGCTGCCCAGGTATCATGTGGACTTTCCATCCTCTGAGTTATTTAAGTCTCAGCTGAATAAAGTCCTGAGCACCCTGCTCTAGCTGACCCTGCTTGGAGCAAGGGTTTGGACTAGACAAAGTCCAGAGGTGCCTTAAACCTCACCTACACTGTGATGCCATCAGTGAAAATTCACCCCATGAGCCAGTTGCCTATTAAGTCTTTCCTGTTAATTGCCATTGTAACTTCAGTGACACCACAGCTTTCACTAAACCCCACCTCAGCATACAGTGAAAGTGCTTCTTTTGAAAATATCCCCAAATTTACCACAAATTTACCCCAAATTTACCACAAATAAGTATGTGTGCATGTGTGTGCACATTCTGGCACACACAGATACCCGTGACTCCATTACTTTGCTCCTGTTCTGAGACTGTTCTCTCTAGTCAACCTCTTGTTTTTTCATTTTAAAAAGCTGTTCTCTCAAAAAGCTGTTTTTACCTCCTAGTGAGGCAACATACAACTCTGCATAGTCTTGCAGCCAGAGCAAAGTAGGGCAAGTTAGTCTGGAATTAAACAGAATATACGAATGCACACATGATTCTTGAACTAAATAAAAAATATGGATACAAACTCATCCTACAGCAAAGATCAGTGCTTAAAAGTGAAAAAAATAAAAACCCAAGATTTTAAACATATTTGAAAAGACATTATGATATGGAAGGAGTGAGGAAACGAGTTTTTTGAGAAAAGCAAGGCTGTGTTCTGGGGTGGTACCCCATGAAAACTGGCATGGTCATTAAGAAAGGAAACCTTTCAGTTCTTCAGTAGGACAGAAACTGTCATGACTGTTGCAGTATGATGAATGGTCTTGTAAATGCTAGTTCTTTCAGATTTTCTTCCAAGGGATTTCATATTAAATTTCAGTTCAATAAAGTAAGTTTCATAAAATGCAATTTTGGCTTTTCTGAACATATAACTACTTTTCTATCAGAATAGGGCCTGCAGGACCCTGTAAATGTGGCAAGAGGTATCCCTTATTTTCTAAGAAATATAACATGTTTGGCAGTCTTCCTTATGCAAGGGAAAAATAATATATGGAAGAAGTAAAACAGGTTAGATCCTAACTAGATTCTAACAGGTTAGACCCTAACTATAGAGCTCGAACAGCTGTCGGCAAATAAAAAGTGAAAAGATAAGTAGGAAAATAAAAGGCAACAGAATAGAACTATAAAAGAGAGATCTAGTACTGTCTATTTATTGTCAGGATGTTAAGCAACAAAGCAGGATCATTTCTAGCACAGAAACTGAACACAGAACAAAATTCTAACAGAAAAAAAAAACAGTTCCAGTACCCTTGCCCTGTAGCAAAGAAAAGCTACTGCTTCTGAAAAATCTAGTGTCATTTAGCTTAACCTCCACATCACTGCACTGTACAATTTCAGATGGGACAATGCTTGAAAGAAAACCAGAAGAGAATGAAAAACAAGGTTTACTCCTAACATATCTCACCAGTGGGAGAGAAAAGCCAAAGTGTTTAGAGTAGGAGTAGTGCCTCTCTGAGGAACACCAGGGGGAGACTGACAGACTGCATCCAAAAACAGTATCAGATGAAGAAGGCTTACCAGTTATCGTAGCACTGAAACCTGGTGTAAGGGAGGCTGCACATCCACCCAGCAAATTCTGTTGCTGGCAGTGTGTTTCTTTGCTCATCTGAGCAAGAGTCACTTTGTAGAGTCAGCAACCACAGCACCAGGAGGATCCAGCACATTCCAGATCACAGCAATCCTCCAGATAACATTATTAAAACTTTGTTTTTCTGTCACAGACTATCAATGCCAACGTCACACCAAGATGCATCAGCAGGCACAGGAGGCTCTCTTACACAATGACAGATTACCTAGATGATCATATTAGCAAACTGCCTTCTCGTCTCAAGCCACCCACCAAATTCACTGTTAGCTTCGTCAAATCTGACATTCAGTCTGTACTGGTTTTGGCTGGGCTGGAGTCAATTTTCTTCACAATAGCTTGCATGGTGCTATGTTGTGGACTTTTGATGAACACAGGGTTGATAACAGGGATATTTTAGTTATCACTAAAGTGTTCACACAGCATCAAGGTCTTTTCTCTTTCTTAGAGTGCCCTACCAGCAGGCAGGCTGGGGTTGCTGAGGGAACACAGAGGGACAGCTGATCCCAAATGACCAAAGGGACATCCCACACCACAGGAGGCCATGCTCAGCAATAAAACTGGGAGTGGGGGCTGGAAGTTGGCCAGAGCTGCTGTTGCTCAGAGACTGGCTGGGCATCAGTTACTTGGTAGTGAGTAATAATGGCTTTTTGCATTACTTGTTTTGTTCGGGTTTTTCCTTTGTTGTTTTCTATTTCTCCTTTTTAAAATTATTGAACTGCCTTCATCTCCCCATGAGTTTTCCCACTTTTACCCTTCCAGTTCTCTCCCCCACCTCACTTGATGGGGCAGTGAGCAAATGGCTGTGTAGGCTTAGCTGCCTATCCTCTGCTTAGATCACAGCACAGTCATTTAATAAAGATTACTTCCATGAAAAATTAATAGTAATTTATTATTCCAGAGTATATGAAGCTGTTCTGAAAAGAAAGATAAACACTATGTAAACAAGTTCATTGAGCAAAAATTCCACATAGTCAAATCTTTGCACGCAGTGTATGAGCTCAGGTCACTGGAGGATAAGCTGGGATATAAACTTCATCCTAAGACTGTCAAGTCAGCTATAGATATTTCTACACTGAAACACTGAAAGGCAGTAAACACATGAGGTTTTGGGGCTTTTTTTCCTCTTTTTCCCCTCATACTCTCTAGGAATTCAAAACAGGAGGATTCCTGAAGGAGTAGTTAAATGAATCCAGACACTTTTCAAAAACAGCTCTGGATAACCAGAAATCCTGAGCCCACCCACCAAAATAGCTTCAGAAGAGAAGACCTTCAATAACTTGATGTAATTGTACTCACTAGAATTTCTGTCTTAAAGAGCTTTGATTTTAGGAAACCTGTTATTTATGACTATCTATTGAACATGATTTAGTAATGGAACATAATAAACTGAGTTTTGTATGAACTTTATATAAGTTTTGTTTAAGCATATTGAGCTTTTAGAGACATTTAGGGTTTCATTTAGAAAATAAATATAATGAAGACTAGCACCTATCCAGAGATGCTTACATCAAGTTGTCTATGAAAATGGTCTTTATATATAAACAAAAAGTTCCAAAAACTAATATTATAGAGGAGAGAGTTAGTGAAGTCACAGATTTATCCTCGAAGAAAGCTAAATTATTCTACCAAAATTTGTGATTCCTTTATTCTCCTTATGTGTTTGTAGAGTATCTTTTTCTCAGAGCAAAAGAAAAAATTACAGAGATTTCAAAAACAAATCTTACACACAGTTAGAAGAGCTGTCCTAAGTCAAACCAAAATTACACACATTCCAGCACTTAACAGCAATAATAAGAGGGAATGTCAAGAAAATAGGGTAAGAAAAGGACAAGCATATATACTCTAACCTTCAACCATTTCCACATGAAAGCTTCTCCTAAGATGTCATTAAGGATCAAGTTTCTATTCTGTATTTAGCAATATCAAATGGATCTCTCCTCTGCTTTTGTTCAGATTCTGCTCCTCCTTCTGCACCAAACCATACTTTGACCAAAAAAATGCACAAACATTTAGCAACACTGAAAGATTCCTGTTTGAAGAACATACTCAAGGAATAGTTCTGCCATTGCTGCAGAGCAGAAACACTCAGGATTTTACACCTGATTCAGCCACACTCCTAAAGGCTTGCAATTTACTGACTAAGGACACACATAAAACAAATGCTGTGCCCACTGCAAGAGGAATTAGAAGTTTATTGTCGCCTCTAATCATTAGTTCCAAACCCTTGAATCTGAGCACAAAATTGCAGCATAAATAGAAGGTTAGACTAGGACTCACATGCTCAGCATTCTAATTTCTGGCTGTGCACCTGGCAAATCACTTCACTGCTCTGTGCTTCAACATCTCAGTCTGTAAAATGGGAATAATACAGCTGATATCCTTTGAAAAGCATTTCAGGTCTATTATGAAAAGCTGTATATAAGGGTATGGTGCTGCTGTTCTTACGATTGATTTTGTACACTGAAACCTTTATTAAATCTATTAATTGAGCAGGATTAATGAGATGGTTTCTTTTTTCCTCCATTACTGGCTAATAAATATATCTTATACACTGTAACAAAAAAGATGATTGAACTGGGGAAATGTGGATTGTCAGTTGGATCTCTCTTACAAGAGGAACCAGTTGCCCCAAGAAGAAAAAAGAATTATCTTTCAATGGATGAGCACAAAGATAAATTCATATAATACTAAAGTAAATCAACTGAGAGAAAAAAAATCTTGCTTATGATCTATGGTTTTAGTCCTTAATCTGTACATCAAAAAAAGATTAATTTCTTATATGAAGACCACTCAGAAATTAAACTGCATCCAAAGACATCTGTATGTTACCTACTGGCACAGACACTACTGAGACAGTTGATTCCAGCAAGCAGTGCTAAATCTGTCCCTGGTGTCTAAGGAATATAGAAAATATGTCTAATTGTAAGCACACCTCATATCTCTCCTAGACAGTTTACTTCTTTCAGGTGTTCATTCTTTGAGTTCCCAAAGCTTTGCAGAAAAGCTTTCATGGAAACTTCATCCTCGCAAGATAGTGAGAGCTTTCATTTGGAAAGAGTCTGGCAAAATTTCTCTCTGAGACAAAAGGATCTGAAGAACATTAATTCACTTCCAGTATCAGTATAGAATAATTTGGAAAATAGACTGTCTTGGAAGATTTATAAAAAACAAACAACAACATAGTATCGGTATTTGTTGTCCTCTGAAACTCAAAGACCAAGACAGAACATTTTTTGCAATACAAAACCTACAGCTACTCTTCCTTTTAAGAGAGTGAAGATGGATCAAGTTTTGTGAAGTTCTTACAGCCACAAGGAAAGGTAGTATTTTTGTTATTAACACATTTGACTTTTGAAACCTCCACCAAGTAGGCTTTGGAACACAGACCTTCAGGCAAATCAACTCTCCTTGGTTAATATAGATCAATGTCTTGAAAGAGCAACTGAAATCTCTTTGTTTCAGATAATCATCTCTCTCGCTGTGACTTCCAAAGAACAAGCTAGAAGGTCATTATGCCACATTGGAGAGCTTGTCCAAAATACAAGACTCATCACAGTATATTAAAACATCAACACAAGCAATTTTGTAATAGGATAGCAAGTAATTTCTATGCTAGTGTTAGACGTGCAATAGCAATTGATGACCTATCTGTGTTTCTTAGGTAACAGAAGACATGCAGAAGGGTGAATTTCAGCTATTGGAATACTCACTTGTGAATTATTTGCTTTACTGAAATTCTTACTGAATCTACCTAAAATGCAAACCAGGCAGAAATGTTCCTTATACAACACCAGACCACAAATTGAGGAAGACACACCAGGGAAATCTGGTACAGGGAAGAGCATGCCCTTAATTGATCAGGACATATGGACCACCCATGCAGAGATGAGACTGAATTTAAACTAAGTAATAAGAGCAGATCATTGTTTGTTTCTGCTTCAGTGCTTTCTCCAAACTCCATCCTTGGTGCCTGACATATGTTCTACTGTAAAATAGATATGGGAGATGGAATTCCAGGAACTAAAGCTTTATGCTCCAGACATTGCCCACCAGCACTCCCACTGAAATGGAATACAGCCCTATAAATACCTATACCTCAGCTAAAATCAGAGCCCTAACACACCAACCATATTTTACATGGTCTGATTCTACTTACAGAAAATTGGTTAAATAAATTTTACAGTGGAAACATCAACAAATTTGTTTGGGCTAGCAAAGAGTAATGAAAAATACACTTGTTCCATGATTAAACTCCTTCCTGCTCACTTTCTCATTCTGCAGTATAGTAAAACACCTCAGGAGAATCAAACTCATTGAAACACTTCAAAAAAAGATACAACTGACATTTCACCTGTTTATTCCTGAATAAACTGAAATAAATTTATATTAAAAGGCCTTTCTCAAAAATAAAATGATGCCACAAAAATTCTAATTCTTTGCCTACAGAAATTAAAGTAATTTTTCAGCAACAAATTTCATTATTCCTAGCACTTCGTACTAATCTGATCATTACTTTAACAATAACTTGGTTAACTTTCCAGCTGTAGTTTTACCAGATATTGTTACATTTTGACAGAGATTTGTTTGTAGGAGTTAACAAGAAATGCTTAAAATTTAAACATTTAAGAGTTTCCACCACTGCCATTCCATCCCTAGAGTTGTGCCCTGTGTAATGTATTAACTACTATTTTTAATCGTCAAGTAACCATGTTGTCTTAATAATACAGAAACATGTAGCAAAATGCGATTATAACAGCAAATACCAAAAATATATTAAAGGTATTGCTTTAATTTTTAGCATTTCCTAAATTTATTTGATGTTTGGAGAGATGGTGTCACACAATTGACTGGAAGAATCAGTATTATCCCACTTCAAAGAAGTATCTAATACAACACACTAGCCAACTTAAGCCCATTACTCATAACATGGATCAAATGGGTTTTTGTTTTAATTTTATCAGCCTATTAACTCAGGGCAGAGATCATATCTTCAGCCTTCTCATGAGCACATCCTGAAACCATGAAGAAATGACAATCTGAAAATAACACTTTACAGATTTTTGTCAGTGCATTTTCACTTTGAATAGTCTCACCTCTATTTCATCCCATTTGAGATCCACAGCTCTCTGTCCTGCCTTTGGCTGCCACGTAGGTAAGGTCACCGTGGCTCTGGAGCGGGGCAGAGCGATGTCAGGCTCCAGGGTGGACGAGGCCAGGCTGCTGTGCCGGGGGGAGGTGGCCTCTGTCCCTTGGGAGGCTGCAAGGCTGTGGGGTGAGTGTTCACAGTTTGTTCCCTCAAAGCCTTCACTGCAGAGACAGAGGTAGCCATCCCCGCTGGTGCTGCAGTTACCATGGAGACAGGGGTTGCTGGCACAAGGATCTGAAACAAACTGGAAAAAAAATATCATATAGGTCAATTACTGATTATAAAGGATTTATTTCTGGTTTTAAAAATACCATAAAACAGGATTCTTTCCCCCTGCTGTATTCATCTTCTGAACATATTTATGAACCAAACTCATCTTTGATGTATCTTCAAGGAAGTAAATTCAAAGGATTAAAGAAGAATACAAATTAATCTATATTAACTACTTTCCTCAGACCATTTATGCTAATTCACTGTTGCCACATTCAAGCAAAGAGATAAACAGGGAAAAGGAACGTGACCACCATTCATTATCAGGAATTTTCAAATATAGACTTAAAAGAGTAACCTATTCTGGGAAAATATCAGATATGCTGGAATTTAAGGGAGTAACAGAAATAGGAAAGAGCATAGCACTGGTACAGATCAGCAGGTTACAAAGCAGCTCTGTGTGGTCAGAGTGAAGCACACAATCCTATTTGTGGACACAACTTCCTTTGTAAAAGGACTGGGCCTTTTACCTACACTTCATTTTGTGGACAGCAGTTTCAGAGTCCAATTCATTTGGGTGCTGAAAGCTTTCTAACAGGAATTAGAAAGCAGGGGCAAAACTGTGCCTGTTTTTAAAACAGCATTTGTAATAGCATGGACAAGACTAAGCTCAGTGATGTAGGAAAAATGCTGTCCAAGGCTGGCGTGCCTTTAATTTCTATATTGAATTTACCTAGAGCTATTTTGTAGTTTCTTATGTCATCACTGACTTTCAGTTTAAAGGTCTTCCCTTTTCTCTGTTTAATTTTACATTCATAATGCATTTATAGAGATGTAGATATACATCTACAAACTCTTCAAGTTTCATCTCCTGGAAAAATTAGCTGTACTTGCCTTGTTTCCTTGGGGAGGACAAGCCCTTCCCTGCATACACGTTTATTTTTGCACCTGGGACTCCAAAGTTTAGCACTGTCTTTTGCAAAAGCATCAATACTTTTGCTTGTCCTGGAAACAGCTTCCAAGATAATTCTGAAGAAATGCTTGCCTTAATGAGAGCTAAATCACACTGCTGGCTCCCTGTCATTGACCAAGACCATCAGGCAGCTCCCTTCCCTTGTCTTCACATCAACGGGAAAACACGTCACTGCAATCAGACATTTCCTCATCTTTAAATGCAAATTTCACCCAAGTGCTCCAGTCCTAAAGGTTACTCCATTCTTTCCTGTACAGTAGTCCTGCTCTTCTCTGCATAAGCAGTGCTTCATTTTACATTTCTCAGTAAAGCAGCACAGTTGTTTATTATTAAATAGTTGTTGTAATTACCTCAAGAAGCACATAAACCTTAAATATCACTAATGTAAAAACAAGTATTGGGTCTACACTAGGAATTTTACCTTCCCACTAATCCAAAGGTCCGGTGTCAGGGACACCAAATCCTAATATAAAATCTCCTTATATAAAACAATACTATTATTAACCTCATCTGGAATTCTTTCTTTGGCTCAAATTTTTGTATACCCCAGACTCTGTAACATTTTTGGACAGAAAACAGAGGAAAGGTTATCAGGAAAGTTAATTTTGGAGACAGTCAATGATGAATGTCAGATTTTGTCCTGTCTGATGTAAAAGGCTTAGAGGCCATAGAGGACAGTCCAAAATACATGGTCTATTAATTTATCTCGTGGTTTGGTCACAGTTCAGAGTGTTATTTACTTTGCTTGGGGACACATCTCATACATATAAAATGACACATTAGACATCGGGGTCAAGCTCTGACTCTTCTTCATTTTTAACACTCAACTGTACGGCAAGTTTATATGTATACTTGACATATCAAGGATGTATGGGTTTTATGTTCAGAAGGGCTTATCTCCTTAAAGTCTCTTTCCCCTGCAAATCAAAGAATATCTAAGTTCTCAAAGAACAATTTCTACATCTCTTCTCCCCAAAATAATATTTAAGTGACAGAAAAAAACAATTTTCAGGAAGGAACTAGTTCTGTTCTATGGTTTGTCAGTTACATTTTAAGCTTGCTCCACTGCCAAGTGCCAGAGATATTAACAGAAATTTTCCTTTAAGAGTACTGAAGATAAAATGTGTTGACATGTGAATAAAGCCCAGCTCAAAAATTGCTTGCAACCATTTTTTCATATTCTAGTTTCTTGGACTAGATCTGAGTTTCAAAGAACTGCAGATTTCCTATTGTTGGATAAGCTCTTTACTCATGCTTTTACAATAAATCCAAATTCAAAATAACCCTATTTTGTGTTAGTAATTCAACTGTTCTTGTCACACCTCAAATGTTACAGTTATTATCTGCAGGCCTAGTAACAAGAAAGAAAAAATAATATTTTCAATCACAAAGGGAATTTCCCCCATTATTGAATGTATCCGTTCACTTTACAAGCACAATAATAAAAAAATGCTGTGTGATCCATTCTATTTGATGCAAACTGATTTGAGCTTGTTTGACTGGAAACAGATGTGTTTAATTAATTATTAAGTCCTGCTCAGTGCTGCCCCTGCCATGTACTGAAGAACACCTTGTGCTTTAGGAACAGCCCCTACCCTTTCAGACATAATGGAAGTGAAAATAAATAAAACAGTTTAGATGAAAAATTTTAAAAATTAATAGATGTTGAACTTCAGCCACAGAACTTCCTCAGAACTTAGTTTTATGAAGCACTTCACAGGATTTTATCATTATTCTCATTCCTTAGTTACTAGCAATTCAAAAGCTCATTTATCTTCCAATAAGCCTATCAAAACAAATCAATGTGCATTTTAATTATCAGAAAAAAGGAGATAAGCAAATATAATTGATTAATTTGTGTTGGTTGTGATGCATCTGTGGTTTCTCTGGTCCTCACCAAGGTGGCAGCAAAGGTTAGCCAAGTGATCTGAGAAACATTTTGAAAGTGAACAGCATGGTTACATCAGAATTAAAGCTAGTAAAATTTCAGGGCTTACCCTTCAATGAACTATTGAAGCTGACAAAAAAAAAAAACTTAAACCAAAACAAAAGAAAAAACCAAAACACCTTGGTCTCAGAACTAAGACCTGAACCCAAGTATACTGCAAGTACACAATTACAAACTCATTTCTTAGCCACTCCTTGTGCAGTTCACAGTATATTCAGAGACTTGCACAGAGAAAAGAAGGCAGCAAGTAACACAAATCCATATAGCCCATGAATAAATACTAAATCAGTATGATCACCACTAAAAAATCCAGGGTTGTTTTAGGTATAGAATTTCCATAGGCACTATTAAGAAAGCATATTTTGTATTTTGGCCGCTTTTTCTCATGCCCATTTTTTCATTTAATAGTCTGTCTGTTTTTATAATACATCCCTTGACTAAATAGGCACAGCCAGCCATTGCAGCTGACAGAGCCAAGCTAAAAAGCATAAAATGTATTTACATGCAATTACTATTCCATATGCCTGGACAATTGTAATCCCTGAAACATTTTTCCAATAGAATCCTAAAACAGATGCATACCAAGGTGCCCTTCATTTCATAGTTAATTTTCCAAAGGCAGACTGAATATGGAATAATGTAAACTGGGCTTGCTTAAGAATCACACTCACAAACAGGGGTCATTTGCCAGCCAGTCCAATTGTTTCGTAAGGTTTCAATTCTAGATAAAACACTGCAGGATGTAAATCTGCAAGATCTTTCTGCCAGTACTACTTGTGATGACACCAATTTGTCAGTTGATGCTCATTCACCTTCTCTTCAAAGTGGTTCCACTTGTTCCACCTGGAGACAATCCAGGTAGATCCTCCAAAGACTTTAAAAAATAGAACGGCAAGTCTAAAGCCAAAGCTACAGATCAGCTCCTAAACACTATGCCAAACCTGTCTTCCACCTGCAACTCCCCTCTTAGATGTGTTAGTACAAAACTAACTTTTGGGTCAGTTTTTATTGCTGTTGCCTACAGCCACAGACAATATTACCCCAATTTGCAACATCAGTAAAATATGTAAAAAAAAACCAAAAAGCAAACAGTAAATCCATTCCTCAAGAATTCAGCAGACTGTTTAAATTCATTCTACATAGTGAATGTTAACCTGCTAACAAAGCCAAGCTGCCACAATCATGTCAAAGCTGATACTTTGAATATGCATCCAAAGCACACTCTACCTCTGAAACAGCCTGTAGATATGAAAAACAAACATAGCCCAAAGTTTTCAACTTTCCATGGCTCCCTGAGGTAGTCTTTCCAGTTACAGGGTAAATTGCTGAGGTTCTCAAATACGTAGAGCTACTCAAGTGGCTGGGACTTAGGTAGTTTCTTCATGTGTTCTGGTAAAAAGATCTTAGGAGAAATTTAAATCGGTAAAACTGGTCTTGCACCTACATTGCTGAAGTTCCCCAATACAAAAGCAAACAACTTCTCTCCCAGATGAGATCATGGAAAGATCCACCACATTCGCACACCAATTTCAAGATTTGTATGGTACACTAAAAGTTATCAACTTCTGAATAGTTTAGAAAGAAAATAATTAAAACCTACAGTCTAAGGCATTATCTCCTTTTAATAAAGTAGCGGGGAAAAATGTTTTTCCTTTAAAGCACATCCAAAATATCATCTATTTTTGCATATGCATCCGTTTATGAAAAAGAGATGGAAACAGATTTCATTCTTTTACACTGCAATGACAATAAAGATTCTCTAAAAATGTAATCTCTTTGAAAAAAAATGTTTAATTATGTTCAAACTATTATTAAAATTTATTCTAATTCAATCCTTCACACAGTGAAGCTGTAAATTCCATTCCATCTCACATTAAATATTAGTGCTAAATATGAAATGAAAAGCAAGAAAAAAAAGATTAATTTGATTTTTAAAAAAACCTCAGATGTTCTAAATAGTATCCACAGGAAAAGCATTGAGATGAGTATATCAAATAAATGCATTTTCTTCTATTTTGAGAAAAGACTGCCTTGAGACTCAGTAGGACTCAAGCAACATATCTGGGCTCAATTTCTGGCTCTCCCAGAGACATCCTCTGTGAGCTGAGAACAGCCAGACTCCATCTCTGCCTCTCTCTATCTGTAAAATGGGGATTACACTTCCTATCTCACACTGCCAGTGTTGGCTGGTTAAAAAGCAATTTTTTTTCAGGATGGGAACCACAGAGACAGTGCAATAGGAACTCTCAAGCAGCACGGAAATACAAATAAATACAACCAACAAATACATCCCTGTAGAGCAAGGCTAAATATGTAACCTGCAGCTATTCAGGTTTGTTTCTTTCTCTTCTGTTCTTTCTGTAGCCATTCTGGTTTCTTCTGAACACTTCTTTGCTCCAATGGACAGAAGTGTTTACAGAATTATTCAGCAAACTTTTAAAGTCAAGCAAAAAAAAGTAATCTTAACTTAATCTTAAGTATCTTAAGTAATATTAACTTTTCTAATTAACCCATAATAGACAGGAAAACCATCTCAATATTGCATTGTTAGACACTATTCTTCTTCAAAACAAGATTTGCTTCAAAAGAGATGCACTGAATAATACATTCATTTTCCAACTGTGACCAAACACAACAGAAATAAAAGTGTCTGAAACACCCTGATTAGGAGAGTCAGGATGAATGAGAGCTTTTTGTCACATGAGGATGTAAAAATAGAACACGATCAGCACCATGATCACACAGGTACTGTCACCTTAAATGCCCCCTAAAAGCTGCCCGCAATGTCCTTTGTGTGAGAATTTAAGGATGCTCTTCAGAAGTAATTCCTCTGCCACATGCACCAGGACAAAGTGACACACTGCCTGACGGGGTGTGGTGGCCACAGTGATCAGAGCCAGTGTATACAGAAATTGGAATGTCACAATCTGGCAGAAGGGAGGACATGTCATCATGGTGCTGTTCATACTGTGAGCTGCCCATGGGCAATGAGCTACACCCGTCTGAGACCTGAGTATCAGGGATTTAACAGAATCGACAACAACAAAGTCATAAAAAGTGCTGTATACAGAGGTCCTGGAAGCCAGAGCAATCAGGGCTTTCTTTCCCATACCTCAAAAAAGTGTAAGCAGTGCAAGACATTTCTCTATTACATAAAACAAGAATTTGGCAGCTACAAGACAAAATTGAGATTAATCAAGATTTACAAGGCCAAGGTCAAGAACTGTATCATACTGAAAATAGAATATAAGCAACTTCTTTTTAGACATAAATACTCTTTTCATTTAGCAATTCAACCCAATGCCCAACCCATGAGGAAAGCTATCAATAAATCTAATAAAGTGTAACTTTTATCAGATAATTCAGAATATTATTCTTTGAAACATCATTAACAATGAGAACTTTGGATTTTTTCCAAGCTGCAATTCTCATTCCATGAGTTTTGAATATTCAAAGTAATGAAACTGCCAGCGAATGTAATAAATGGATATAAAACATTTTTTTTTACTTCAGTGAAGCAGAAAAAAATGCCTAAAGAAATTGTCTGTTTAATTGCAAACCAAAGCATGGCTGCCCAAATCTATTTGAAAAACCAGCAAACATAACACAGCAGAATTTGAACAGCGTGATAGATTTTCAAAACAGAGCTCCAGCAAATGGCTGATTTACCCTTGTGTAATAAGTTACCAGACACCAACTGCTTTGCTCTACCTATCCTCAGGCACATTCTTACCTCAAGGTATCCTGAAATAACTGCAAAGTAAATTGAGATCACTTTCCCTTTCCCTCAACAAAAGGAAAATATCTGCTTCACAATAACCACTGAAAACTGTCAGATTTCAGCACGTACATAAACAATTATTGAGAAGCACCTTACTTATTTTCTGTTTTTCTGATCAGATTTTTTTCAATCCCTTTTTTAAAATATATATTTGCCTTTCTCCTGTTGTGAAAGGACACTCAAATTGTTTGACATTTTTATAAATACAGCAGATTTAAAGTTACATTCCAAGTAGACAAGCTAAGCAAGTTTACTGCGTTCTTCAGTAACACCCATACTCAGCAAAGACACTCTTTCAAAAAACCAAAATTCTATCTATCCCAAAAATGGATCAACTACTTAAGACAAAGGCTCTAAGAAGTACCAATACATCTCTGAAGATCAGCATTGATGTTTTTTAGCACAGAATCATCTCATTTTGCACTCAGTAAGGGCTGGCACCCTGCTCTAATTGTTAGTTGGGACCCCAGTGGTTCTCTCATTACTGGTGGAAAAACTCAGGGGTAATTGTGAAGGCAAAACATCACATTTGTCACAGTGGCACAACACACTTCTTTGTTTAGATCTTATGCTATTATTTCATTATTAAAATATCACACAGTGAAAGAATTATCAGGAGTATCTTTATTCTTAATATTGTTTTCCCTTTTTAGAAGAATTTTTTCTTGAGCAACAGCACAAAATATTTTTATGATAAAATATGCAATGATATGAAAATTCATAACATTTTTTATTTCTACACTGAACTAGTGCAAAGCTAAAATTAAGTAAACATGCTCATTAAATTACTAGCAGAATTCTATAAAAAAACACACAAGCAAGTTTCCATGTTACATGCACAAGATTTTTTAAAAATTTTTGAACAGAAGACTTAATAATTTCAATAAATAAAAGTTTGAGATTAACCATATGGGTCACAGGATAATTTAAGGTTACTAATATAATTTCAAAATCCTAAAGTTCTGCCATGAATATTCTGAGTTATAGTGAGATCAGGACTAGCACAGGCAGAAATACACTCCACCTAACTTCATGAAAAAAAAATCCCAAACAATCTGCTACTTGAGTTCTCATAATTACCTAAGGAAATTACTTAGCCTAATCAAAGTAAGATGACCTTAAATACCTAAAATTTTAGCTGTTTTAACAGCAGTGTGCTATAATCTCTCTACAGGAATGCTGAGTTTAAGATGTTTGTCCAGCCTTAAAAATATTGAATGAAACAATAGAAATCCAAAAAATTATTTAAAATTTTACCTTCATTGCATGAACAAGCACCCAGGTCAAGGATCAAGCCTGTGTAGGTGCTCTAAGTGACAAAAAGTGCACAGTGTAATCTCACACTTAATTCTCTACAAGAGACAGCATGCTTCCAAAGCTCAGCAACAGAACAGCAACAGCCCTCTCATTTTCTTTAGCATGACCATCAATCAACCTCAAGACACAAACTCCTACAAAACAGACTTCATTAGTTCAAGTACTTAGGGCATATCTCAATTTCCAAGTCTGAGGCTTCACACTTTTCTAGGTGAGATACAGCAAAATAGATACACAGTCGAGACAAGAGACAAGGTAGGACTAAATAGACAAGGTAGGACTAAATAACACAGTGAGTTGTGCATAAAACTGCAGTTGAACCATCAATGGTGCATGAAGTCCTGAACAACTCAGCAGATGTGACAATTGGCTAGTCTCATAGCTTTTTGCCCACAAGAGGCTGTGAAAACAGGAAAAGATAATAAACACATCCATAAGGCACCTAGGAGATGTGACATAACCAGCAGTTCATTGATAGCACATTTTCCAAATCAAGTATGAAAATTAAAATTTGGGGACATTGAAAAGAAGCAGTTGTTATCATTTCAAGGCACAACACATCAAAAAGGAGACATTTTGGCAGCTGAGGCATTTAGCAATCAATAAAACAGCAAATGCTTATGCACCAAGTCAAATAGATGAGCATGAGATGGGTCCTCCAGCGCTTTCAAACAATCAACACTCCTGCACTGCATCCAGTACTACTGACAGCACAGTAAATGATATGTGCTCTGCTGATTTTTTGCTTATTTCTCATACTTAAACATCCTGTCAGATCTAAAGTTAAAATATTATTTAATTGCAGAAATACTAAAAGAAAGATGAAAAAAATTGCAAACCCATGAATGCATTCTCTCAGTACACACTTCTGGTTTTCTGTGTTGGATTATGTTACTCCCCATGATTTCTGTTTTAAAAACTCTTTCCTTTATATAATACATACTTAATTTTAATCCTCTGGACTCATGATTAGAATTCCAAGACCCAGCTACATATTTATATGGTTACTGGGGGTTAAATTGACTACTAAATACATTTAATACACCCGAACAACACTGTGCATCTGACATTTGCAGGAATGTCAGATCTGATATCTACAGAGAGCAGGTGAAAAGAGATGCCAGTATGAAGAAGCTGACTTCAGCTCTCTCGTTGTTACAGCAGACAAGGATTCAAAGCCTCCCGTTCTGGATTAGGAACCTGACAGTTTTCTGGTCAAAAGTGAGTTTTAATTTTAAGACAGGGCTGCAGGCATCTTTATCTCATAACAAAGTACCTGCCCACACAGAAAGAGCGATGTCCAAAGAGTTTCAAATCAACATCCACTCCCTCATCCCTGAAGAATTTATCATTTTATGGCAAAAAGTAACTGGATTAAATATTTGGACTGGAGATAGAAACCCCAAATTTCTCTGCTCCTACTTGCTAAACACCATCACTCACTCATGTTGGCACTCACTGCCATTGTCACCATCCCTCTCTGTGAAAGCACTTTCAACTAAAATGTTGTATCTCACATTTTATGACAGCCTGGGTGAACTCAGTTCCTTCACAGCACTTAGTTAAGGTATGAAAACAGCAGCATATGCCTGAATTTTGAGAATAAGCCAGTCTGCAGTCCTATAAAGTAGGTCTTTATATTCAGTGGTGAGAGGTAGTGCTTCTTTTAGCCTCATCTGAAATAGCAGTTTTGCCCAGTCAGTAGAACATCCTTTCTGGGGTTATTTTTTTAAAAAACAAATTTATCTTAAGGTTCAAAAGACCTTCTAAAATTTTATTCAAATAAAATGGATTATCATTTTTCCCATGCCATCCAGTAACAATTGCCCAGGGTTTTGTCTTCCTAGTCTATGCCGGCACAATTCTTCTCATGCTACTTTGATCACTTTATTTTTATTTCAGCTACTCAATCCCTCTCACACCTTCTGGTTATATACACAGACTTTTCTTCAGTGCAGAGGAACGTGCTTCCTGATAGAACAATTCAAGAATTTCTGGGTCTAGGAAAATAAAAATTTGGTGCATAGTCTCCCTCTCTGGGACAGTTGTATGCAATCTGAGGTCTCCTGAAGCAAGTTGCAGGGAGCCTGTCATCATAAATAGGGAAATTGCCTCTCAGTGTGTTCACTGTCACATCAGAGATGTCAGAAGGAAACTTGTTTTCTATATGTTCTTACTGGTGTCTCCAAGATGTTGTGCACACTCATTGTTCACCATGATGAAAGACGTGGCAGAATTGGTAAAGTGAGTCAAGGTTCAGCCCAGCAACAAACTCATCATCTATCATTTTAAATCTGCCTTAAAGATCCCAGCTTTTACCAAATGCAATATTAATGAACAGTTCCTGAAAGAAAGGACAGGACACAAAGAGCTGAAAGGGCACAAATGAAGGGGCCCTGCCCCTATAGGGCATAAATCATTATAGGTCTGCTTCCGTCCAAGTCTCTCTTTCAGTTTATCTAAACACTGGAATCTATGAAATCAGACACAATACTGTTCAGCCCATTTTCCTAGCCCTGGAGAAAGCAGGGCTGTGACCCAAATAAGCTCTTCTATGAATTTATATCTGTCATCAAACTACATTGTGTGCATGCTATCATTTTGCTGTCCACTAGAAACTCTAGAAACAAGAGTGGGTTTTAAACAATGCCATTCTACAACTTCTGTCACTTAAATTTCTCTTCTGATGGTTTACTCTCATGAATTAGTCTGTATCCAGACAAGTTGAAACCTGCGTCACAGATCATACCCCAAATCCATTATTACTGTCTTTGAATTACTTCAAATCTACTCTTTTAGATAGTAATACTAATACATTCTTTCATGATTTGATGCTATGAATTAGACTTTTAATTTTCTGATGCATTACTTCATAGAATCTAAAAAATCTTAAGGGTAATAACTAAATTTAGATCTTCTATCTCATTAAAATTTGATGATTTTATTACGTGCCTTATCTTGTGATATTTAACAAATACGTTGCTCTCCAAATCACTTATGGTTTTGAGACTTCTATCACAACTGTGTTTGAGAAAGAGGTGAACAAGCAAAGTTTGAGATATTTAGAAGCTGTTTCATACACCTTGTTTTCATTCAGTATCACTTTAGGATGTGGAAAGAGTACCAGACATGTGGGTATATCTGGGATTTAAATACTGGTATCGCAATATTCTTCTGCTCTTTTCTGCAGCCCCTTCATCACAGTAATCAAAACATTAAAAGCAACTTTTAGACCAATTCTCATTTGTTTTGACACTATACATAATTTCCTATCTATATGACCCATGACTCTCTACTTACTCTGTTCAAGGCCCAAATTGTCCTGGCTGGTTTGGACACAGCCCCTCTGAGGTTCTGCATGTCCCCATTCCCCTGAACAATACCTGACAGCAATGACCCACGGGAACTGTGAGGGCAAGGACCTCCAGCTCTGATCACAACCATGCTGGGAAGCTTTGTATGGAACACAAAGGCAACAGCAGCAGAATTGTGTTTCCTGCAGATCACTCCAGCAACCTTTCATCAGTCAGAGTCCTACATGTTGCTTACATTATTAATAGTTTTCTGTGTATTTTTTTTCAAGTTTCCATTAATTTCTATAACAAAACATTCATTTCTGGTGGCAAACATCAGGGCTTTTGAAAAGCACTCTCCTATATCTACTTGTGATATAATAGTGTCTGAGATATAATGAAATAATAAGAGTGTCTGAGAGCACTCCAGAGGCAACGAGAAGTGTTTATTGATATTATTTTCCCCCAGATTATCAGGTTTTTCGGGGCTGAAGCAGTTGCCTCCTTTTGAAACAGCTACAAGAATTCAAGTGAGTATTTCCTGGCACTGTGAAAGAATTCTAGGTTATCACCCAGCATATTACCTCTGCATCACGCATTAGCGAGACAGTTGGACACTGTCACTCAGAATGCTTAGCTCTGACACAAGTGTTAGTCACAATATTAAAAATGCCACTTCTTCTGCTGTAACTGTACCAAAATATGGTGATTCAGGAAACATTTGAAGAAGCATCCAAACACCAAGTCTACAAATAGCAAAACAGTCGAGCACCTTTTGCACAAAATCTCTGTCACTGGGGGCCCAACACAGAATTAATTTTGTCCATTCAATATATTTACCTCACAGAAAGAGATGGCATTTTTGACAAATGCCAGGCTTTTTATAAATTATTGAAAATTACACACACATCTTGCATCAGCATTTTGTTCTTGACCTTTAGCAAACACGTTTATGCTACAACAAATGTATTTTAAAAGATAGGAAAAATAGAAACAAAAAAGTAACGATTTTAAACCACTCCTATTGGCATGCCTTGCAGGAAATTTCTGATAATGGACAAAAAGATGGCTCATTAAATCCCTATTGTACCATATCCTACACATCGTCTTCTGTCAGATTACATGATATTTTAAGGCACTACACCACTGCCTTTCCCTCTGAGGATAGAAAGCTCAATGGAGTAGATTCTTAATGCTGTATTTGCAAAATGGAAGAACACAACATAACCTCATTGAGGTATAAATTTTGTCATTAGTCCTTGGTCTTTCACTGTTAGTTGACTCAAAAATTGTTTTATGTAAGTAGTTAAAAGGGTAACAGAAGTATGGAGAACAAAAAGAGAAGAAAAAAATTATTTTCTCGTTTGTATTGCTTCTTTACAGACATGAGACAAACCATGACTTGATTAGGTATTAAACCTGGCAAACCTCTTCTCATGGACTTACCTTTTTGCATTACAAAAATTATTTTTTAATCAGAGACCTAATAAAAATATTTCTCTGAGAAATAAGAGTGGGTTTTCTAAACAAAAAGTTCTTTTATCAAGTAATTTCTTGTTTAATGTAGAAATGAGCCTACTCTGAAATACATAAGGAAATAAATACTGGCAGAGAGTCTAGAGCAAGAGCAAAAAAAAGCTAAGAGAAGGTTACCAGGACAGACATAAACTTATTTTGCCAATACAAGAGAAAGAAGTATTAATCAGAAAGCCTAATCACAGAATTAGCTTGATTTTCTAATATTTTAAGATGATGAATCATGGGTTCAACATCGTTTTCTTAACGAGATACTAAGTTACAGATGAAATAAAAGGAAAGATATGGCTAGTGCTACAGCTTTTTGCCCCCAAAAATAGATATGTATTGCAAGGACAGAAGAACAGAAGTATTTTACACATGAATATGCAAACATTTAAAAAATAAGTCAGCTATACTTGCTAGATTTGGTACTACTATAGCTTTAAGCTGAAATCTTCCCCTACAGATGCATTCTTGAAGCATTCAGCTGCAAAATACTTAGAAAACTAAAGCACAACTTCCTGAAATTATATCCTAAGGAGAAAAAGATGTAAAAAATCAAATTCTGAAGTGTTAAAGACAATAATGTTATTTATGCATATATATCATATACCATATTTCCATTATTGCTTTTATTTACTAAGTAAATATGTAGAAGGAATACAACAATCCAACTATTGCAGGGCACAGCAGAAAGACTTTTTAGAATTACTGAGACCTACATTTTGGAACAGAAACATTCTGAAAATAATGTAGTCCCATTTCTTTCTTCAGGAAAAATTGGGCTGCTGATCACCTTTGAAAAAAAACATTCTTGTGATATTCTTCATCACAATCCTACTGCTTCTTGATCAAATTTTCTGTAAGTTCTCCATAAATGCTAAAATATAACACAATTGAAGTACCATCATGGGAAATCTACTGCAATCACACCCTCGGAGGCTGGTCTTGATGATCAAACATACGTTGGAACTGAGCTTCTAATGAGCTATGGACATTTATGCATAGTTGCATCCTTTAGTAGAGAGGTATCTAAGTTGCAAATTCAGAATAAGATTCAGAATTAGAGAATCAATTGATATCCTAGAAAATACCATTACCCTGCCTAACAAGTATTAGGAATTAAGATGACAAACACTCTTGATACACTCTGGGAGCTCTGACAATGGATATTCACAAAAAAACTGAACTTCTTACAAACTCTGCATTTCTGTAACATTTCATTTGCTCACTCCAGTTTTACTCTTGTCTCTCTAGTTTCAAACCCTTAAGGACCCTTTCACAGGCACTCCCAACATGTCTTTAATCTCCTGTTTGAAGGACACCACCATCCAAATATCTGTGCACTTGTTTCAGGAGAAACCCTCTCATAGTGGGTCCCTTCCAACTCAGAATAGTCTGTGATGTGTCCTCAAAGGGAATTTCACTGGGGACTACATTAGCTCATCACTTACCTCTGATGATGAAGTCAACCAACACTCAGACACCGAGATTTCAGACACGCACCCACTTTACTGGGTGGAAAGGAAAGGATTACAGTGGGAGGAAAATCAGAAGTAGGTGAACAAAGCCCTTTTCCATTGTGCAAGCTACGCTAGGATACTCGGATAACAAGTCAGTCCAAAACCTTTCTTACATTTGGGCTTGCAAAATCCACTCTCCTCTCCAAAAATCACTAAAAAAAGCACCCATCTTTACAACCTTAGAGTCTGCTTTGCTAGTTTACCAGATCCATGCAGTTTTCCCTCCCTGTTCTAATGATCTGTCGCTGAATTACAAGCTCACATGGAAGGATCAGTATCGCTTAGCAGTAAACAATTCATTATCCTAAAATTCCTGTGCTTGATTCAGAGAAATCCCAGCCAATTTTTGATAAACCATCTTCATATGCTCCCTCTATCAATACCTCCTTGAATTCCAGGGCCAAATACACACTGGAATTAAAAAAAAACAACAACAAAATAAAGAGACAGAAGCGCAATACATTTGTGGTCAAAAAAGAAAAAAATACTTCTACAATCTGATACATATTAAATCCTCATTGTCACAGCACATGTTGCAGTTGAGACGGCCACGATACACAGAGTATCATCACACAACTTCAGAAAGATTCAACCCATACAGAGGAACGCCCTATCACTTCAGAAGGCGTCAAGAATCATCCCTGCTTGTTCTTCAGCCCAGCCTTTTATCCCCTCATGTTGATGCACGGCACCTGTGTGCCCTCTGTTCCCTTGGAGGTTGGTCAGTGCACCTGGGCACTCCATGGCTCATTGCTGTCAGTGCTGCTCACCTGCTCCTCACAGCTGTGCCCACTGGGGATGAGGCTCCCACAGCCCCACTCCTAATTACCACAAACTGTGTGCCTACACCTCATGGTCCTAACCCCTCAGAGAAATAAGTCCAGATTTGTGAAACACTACTGAAATTACATTTGAAGCCTAAAGAGTGGAGAGATACTGTATATAAGAAGTGAATTCTATTCTTCTGGTCTTCTCTACCAAATCACTGGTTTCCTGTGACAGTAGAAAGAAAGAAGAGTAAATGAAACATTAAATTCCCATTTAAATCACATAAACAGATAAAAACTTTGCTCATTAGGGCTTTCAGCAAGACTGCATTATATTTCACTATCTGCTTTTGCCATATGAAGTGGAACAAAGGGATTGACCTCTAGAAAGCCTAACACATGTAGTAAAATGGACTGTTTCAGTCCCAGTGTCAACTTCTGCATGAATAATTAGCTGAAAACCATGCATTTAAAACATAGGTATAGACAAAATATAAACAAATTATAAACATAATTATATCCAAAAGCTGTCCTTTTGCCAATTGCTTCACTTCTATTCATTTTAAGTTCACAAAACATCTTACCAGGAATAAACTATTGCCATGACAATTTTACTGGAATTTGGTGACTAAGGATTTCAGGTTAAATGTCCAGTTCTGGCAGTTACACTCTGGCCCTCAATAGATTCAGACAGTAAAGTGAAATCTGCGAGCCAGAAAAGTTTTAAGGGATCTACTTGGTCTTGTGAATTAGTATTGAATTTGGAAACAGATTGAAAGGTAAGATCAAAGCACGTGGCTCATGCACAAGCTTTGTGACATTGCTTTGCCAATATATTTCCAGCTTGGTTTGTCACACTTCTGTTACTTTTTTATTATCCATTACTCAAACAGATTGCATATTTGATGAAGACGTTCAGGAATCATTTCTTGCACACAAAAATGTCAAGTAAGAATAAAATAATGAGCAATTTCATTTTAATTTATGATCTCAAATAGAACTTGAACCTCAATAAAAAGCAAAGGAATAACCTCAATTATTACTTTCTTGCATTGCGATTTTAGTCTTGTGTGGAACATGGTCAATGTTATTTACGTCTGAAATGCAACTAAAAAAAATTGTTTATACTAACTGAACAACCAGCCACAGAAACTCCTCCCTCATAAGCCAGTAGATTGGCAGCAAGTAGTGCTGTAGGTGTGCCTGTAACTCCTTGCTGTGGTACCTAGCACATAAAAAATAAAGCCATTTTCCACCACAAACACGTAGAGATCTGCCAAATAAATATTTGGAAACTGAAAGGCTGGTATTACAAGCAGACTGAAGTATGGCACCATCCCATCCTAAATTTCTTTAGGGTATGTTCCTTCTGCTCACTCTGATTGCAAAGACAGAAAAATAAAAGCAAAGCAAAGCAATGCTGTTTTTAGATAACAAACCATCTGGTAAAATGCCTACAATAATTACTCTGTTTCCTTTACAATAACTTTCCATATGTTGGTAAGTAGTCAAATTTTCTTGTCCCATAATATAATCAGCTTGGATCTAAAAACGCACTCTAGAGCACTGAAATTGGACTTACAGTCACAATTTAGGATATACCCTACTGCAACTGTACTTATTCTTTAAGTAGAAAATTATGCCTGTGATTTAATATGGTTCTTCATCACCAATCCTTATTAATTTCAAATTGCAATGATCTTGCAAAGCACTATCATACAATGTTTCCTCTTTTCTCTTTTTTTTTTTAGATAAAAGTCAGCATATCTATTTCACATATTTACCTGCTCTGCTTATTATAGAAATATTGAAATATTTCCAAAAATAAAACTATCTTTTTATCTCCAACCCAGTAGACACATACTGTATCTTCATCAGTCTTTCTGTGGCCAAGATTTAGTACCCAAGACATGCAAATGCACTGACCATTTCTTACACTAATCTTATCTAGCCCTTTTTCTGCTATCAGAGAATACTTCAACCATTTCTTCTTGTAATTTTGTTTCCCATAAAGAGCTCTTACCAAAAAATGCATCTGACTCCATATTACATGTGACTACCCCACAACTATGCAATTTTTCCTTTGAATTCTCAATAGACAAAATTATTAACTTGTCAGCATTTTCCAACTATATCAAACTCACCTAGCAAAATGTGTCAGTTCTATTTACAAACTCCACCCAACTAGTGTAAAGTATTTTTATACGAAAGGAAAATTAAGCTTAAGTTGCTCGTTATGAAGTATAAAAAGCAATCAGGCCCTGAGCCAGAACAAGCTACTTATTGATAAAGCAAGTAGTAAGATACTGAGTGACATAATAAGACAGCAGAGTTTATATTCTATAAGAAATACTGACACCCTACAACTGAAGCAATGCATGACACCTACATTGTTAATATTCAAGTACTTGCATAGCTAGATGACAGAAATTCTCTTGATTTAGCATCAAGTCTTCTCTCCATAACTTGTCAAAATATGACAAGTTACACCCCACAGCAGCCAGCAGTACAGAAATGACCTAACAATGCAAACAACACCCCTGAGGCTGAGGAAAGAAATACTGGTAAAAATATACCTCACATTCTTTAAATACAGTCTCCCAAAATTTATATGAAAACGTCAAAACACGTGGTAAATCACATGAGTATAAAATGTATGTTTGCACACTCCTTAATACTACAGATTCTCTGATCTCTGCAGCAAAAAACTGAACCAAACAGGACATCGACCTTAATTTTTACAATCAATATTTACCCACAGGCCAAAAGCCAAGCACCAGATAGTGTGCATTGGTATCATGAAATTGCATTAGGGATGGAAGGGTTGGGAGTAAATAAACTGAAAGACAACAACGAAGGTTGTTGTCAAAAAATATTTGAGAGGAAAAGCAAAATTTGAAAGAGAAACCGTTAAAATATAAATTATTTCATAAATACTAAGCATATATGAACAGCATAGTTAGAACCAAAAATATGTTCCATAGATCAATTAGTTTGTTGTGTATTACTTTCATTTGCCTTAAAAATTGTGGTTTCAAAGATGCATCAGAAATTTTCCTTGTTTTGCTGATTCTTACAGCAATGATAACTTCCAAAATCATAACACAGTACATAACAAGCTGGGAGGTAGGGGGTGGTGCTAAAGAAAAATACCCTATGTAAGATTAATGGGGCAGTAGCCCATCTACTTTTATATAATACAAAATAAAATTTCTTTTCTTTGGCAGTCAAAAAAGATCCCTTGATCTTTTTTGATCCATCAACCTGAGATTGTTAGAAATGGGCCACATTTCTGTGATTTAATGTCAGTCCATCCTATAAAGGCTATCGTAGTCTTGCCATCTGATTAACTGTTTTAGAAATGTGGCTTTATCTTTATGCAAGAGAAGGGAAAAAAAACAAAGAATCACACACATGTGAAATATGCTCTCTCTGCTAGTCCAGCAACAAGAGTGATTGAGATTTATCTTCAGGATGAGACTTCTATCTTACAGTTGACCTTTCACTCATGAGCTCCATCCATTGTTCCCTTTTTTACCTTGTTGCATTCACCCTCCAAATTTCCCACACTGATAAATTGGGAGAATGTCACATTTCACTGCTGTGCCTGCTGAACGAAGCAGGAGTTTACTCCTTTCAGAATCCTCTAAGATCTACAGATCAGCATGCTCTGTAGATACAGAATACATTACAGTGTGTCTTGGCAATTAGGGAACGTGTGACTCTCAAGCAAAGGTTTCTGTAACTCATTCTTGAGTTTCTTGAGTTCACAAATTTTTATTTCAGACTGTGTCCACTGCAGGTCACAGCTTTGGTCCTATTTCAGCCAAAGACAAAAACTCCCTACTCTCCCTAGTCCTCTATCACTCAAAGCTAAGTTCTTAAAGTATGTCTTTGTGGAAATATGTCCCTTTCTGAACTCTTGCTATAACTGCACAAATGCATATCAACAAACTCTGGGTGTGTATAAGAATATTTAGGCACAATTTTAATTTGCTTCTTGAAATGTAAAGCTTACATTTATCAATTTTCTTTTCAAGCAAATGCAGCCTAACTTCTCTAAGAATTTCACATAGATTAGATGGAACAATAGTAAATTCCACACTGGTTAAGAGAAATTTACATATAAAGCAAAAAACTCAAAAGTACACCTCTTTGTCTATATCTGTCCCAGAAAGTATTTCAGTTCAAAATACTTACAAATTTATTTTTTTTTTACTCAGAGTCCTTGAGTTTTTCAAGATACAGAAAATTATAGAAGACTTTTTATATTCACTTCTTTATAAACAGAAGTGGATTTACATTTTGTTCCACTAATTTGAAGATACAGTAACATTTTGAGGATAAGCCAGAAGTCATACACAAGTGTTGTAGGTTACAACACATTCTTAAATTACAGGTTAAAAACAAAGTAAAGTAAAGTAAAAACTTGATAGTGGGCCCTCCATCCAAACTTTACATCCAAAACCTGACATTCAGTGGCACACATACATCCCCATTGTTTCCTTTGTGGAAATCTTGCACTTTCTTCAGATCAGTTTGTCTTCAGTGAATGATGACAAATGTTTAATTGTGATTTTTACTAACACAACCACACACATCAGAATTCACCTCTTAATGTTGGTGCATCAGATGCTTATAATTACACAAGACTAAGTTTGTGGACTATGTTCAAAATATTTTTTTTGTATTCATATAATGCTAAATCATTGTTTAATCCAAGCCTGTTTTGGTCTTTTAATGCTACCATCAATACTTACTTTACTAATGACCCGCTGAATTTTTTTTGGATCCTCTGCTCTGTGGATCATCATAATTTTGCAATCTCTCAAAGATCAAAGAAAATTCTACAGATTGATGATAGTGCTAATCCACTTGCTAGGCAAAATCCTCTTGATTCTACAGAGATTTTTTCATACACTCCAGGATATCCTTGGCTGCTAAATACTACAACTCTGACCAAAAAGAAGTTGCTTAAAATGAGGGAGAGAAGGAGAGAACCTTTCCAATATTCAGTCTTCTGCACAGTGATTTTACCTGAAAAAAATGTTAAATATTCACTAACACTTGTTCTACCTGGACTCCACGGAAAATCCTGGCAGGCACAGGGAGTCTCTGCATTTTAAAGTGTCTGAATTCATGAACATCACAAAATGTCCTCCATCCAGAAAGGAAAGGCCATAAAGTATAATGTCTTGAATCCTAACCAAGGCTTTGCTAATCAAACTTCTGGATTAAAAGTTTTACCCAATTAGCTCCCTATTAAAAGATATGGTTACTGAATTTTCACATTTCCTTTCCAATTGCTTCCTCTTATCTGATTTCTGTCCTTGGGCCCTTGTGATGACCTATATAAAATGGCAAAGCCTCATTATCAGAATTCTGCAGCACCCAGTAATGAGTGAATTGATGAACTGAAGCCACAGCTGGAGCAAGAGACTGTAGATGTAAAGTCAGGCAGGAAGGTATTCCTTTGAAATAAGACAGAAATGGGCTGTTCTCACCAGGGCTTTGAAAACAGGTAAAAATGTGAAGTTCTATTATATAAGAATAAGGACAATTTAGGGGGAAAAAAATCTCAGCTTGATACTTTTATCCTCCTAATCTCTTTCTGCCCATCCAGGCAGTCATTCAGGAGCACTGTCCCTCACAGATTTCATGTGCTTACAATGGAAGAAAAAAACAAACGTAACGTCTGCTGACATTGTGAGTACAGAAGGGGACACTTCATATACACCATATAAACATTAGTGAGTAAGTCTAGTCATGGAAAAGCCATGGAATTCCTAAAACTCTAGAAAGGACATACACAGACATCATCAAAAAAAGAGCTCATGAGTTATCTTAGATTACCACTTCACCTGATCTCAAACAAGTGGGGCCAGCATTGTTCAGCAGAACAAGCAGAGCACACCACAGAACACTTTGAGTCTCTGAGAGCTTATAAAATTACTGTGAGCATTACTTTCATCTTACTAACTGAAAGCAAAGGGGGAAGACAATAGTTCCCTCATCCCACCTAATTCTCTTGAAATCTGGACTACTCCTGGGACCTGCATTGTGCATGAACTACTTTCTCAGATGCATCAAACATGCTGATCTTCAAGTGTTTTCAGTGCCAAAACCATCCAATCTTGCTGCCTACATTTTCTCTCTATCGTGACAGAACTTCAATATGAGGAGCTCTATTGTCAGCCACCCCAAAAATGACTTTCTTTCATGTGTGAAGGAAACTTCTGATGAAATCTCTCCAAACTCTTTCTGTTCTGATTTTAAAATTCTCTTTTTTTAGCTATGGGAGGTTTGTTCATTACGCTTAGAATTGGGTATTGCTGTTTCAAATTTTATGAACTCCCAGTACTGGCAATTCTGATGGATCTCCAGGGCTTTGACAGCAGCAAACGATTTGTCAGAATTTCTTAGATTACCTCCAGTATTTAAGTGTCTATAAAGATGAGTCTCTGTATTTTTGCATTAATTTATCTTGGCTACACCTGACAATAAAATCTCCAGTTATATGCACTTCTGTTCAGAAGCCATCACAAAGTTCACCCATGTTAAAACATTTGGAGTTTTCAGTAAATAAAGCAAAATAGCAAGATTTTTGTCATCCAACATTGACTTAGATAGAACTCTTAGACCTGTCTATAATCTATGCTGAAGGTTCATAGCTGGGGTTAAAAGAAAAAAAAAATACTTTAAGGATATTTTAATGTGTTCACTGTTTCAGAACAAAGCAGTACTGACAGCAACAACCTGAAAGCATCAAACTTCAGCCAAAACAGGCACAATGTGGATTTTGCTTCATAAGCTTTTACCCATATAATACAAATGTCATCTGCATGTGTTCTGTCATAAGACATTGAAAACCTAGCTCTTGTGCCTCAAAAAGATATCAGATTAATTTAGTCAGCTTTATTTTATATTTTTCTACATACAAGCTGTTCTGCTTATTAAGTGGGACTACAAAAACATAATTCAGTTTAAATTGCATGTGTCATATGGAAGCAAAGGTTTCATAATATGTTCTGTAGTTAATTTTGCTATAGAAAATATCAGACAAATTGTTGTAGAGATGGCTGTTGCTTGTAACTGACAGGTATAAAACACTGGGCCAGAAAAATGACCTTTCAAAACTTGCATTTTAATACAACAACTTAATTTTTCCTCTCTGTGGCCAAGAAGTAATTTTTCCCTAATAATGTTCTAAGAAGTATGAAAACTCTCAAAAAATTTGGACTACAACCATTTCAAAGTTCCTTTGGACAAAAACTGGCTTAAATAAGACAGTGGTCTTTCTGCATCTCACATTGAAATTTACAATTGCTATAAATATTTTGAAAAACCCTACTAGAATCCACTTTGTCAGCATCTTAGATTGCAGCAATTAATCTCAGCTAACTCATTAATTTGATCCAGAAATCTGTTTATTCCTTACTTTTGCTCCAGTCACCACTAAAGCACCCTTCATAACTCTAGTAAGTTAAAATAAATAAAAAGAAAAAAAAACACATGGGAAAACGGTTTTTCCTTGTTCCTTCCATCAAGTGCATTTATACACTTTTGAAAGTATTTATAAGGCATAGTACACATATTTTATAAATAAATGTAGTTACAGCTGCAACCTTCCTGCACCTGTATAATCCTCAGAAATACATTCCTTCTGAAAGAAAGATATTTATCAGTATATTTATATGCCAATGCCTCCAAATACATACTCAGACATAAGAGGATAATACTTAAGTGTAATGTAGAAAGAACTTTTTCAGGACTGAAGCATGGACCACCAACACCACCCTTTTTTTTTTAATTAAAAACGTTCATACCTTTTAGGTATGTGCTCCCATTCCACTGATTCAACAGAAGTACACTTTCCTAATAAGGCTGTTGCATCTTTAGAACACATTCAAACATATTTTTGTATTTTCAAGATATAAACAACTCATTTCCATCTTGCTGTATAAAATTACATTGAGCATCATGCTGTATCTTATTATAAACAGGAACTACTTATTATAAATACATATAAGAAATGAACATTCCTAAAACTTAATGAGCAAAACTGTGATCTGCATGCTGCAGTTCATTAGGTTCTCATACAAAAAGCAAAAAACACCACAGCTCAAAATTAAAAACTGTGGGTTTATATTAGTTTTTTAGAGCTCCTCATCTTTTAGCTGCAGTGGGAAATGGATATGAGAAGACAGATGCTGTAAGTTCAGTTCATTACTATCAGCTCTGCATTATTTTCCAACCTTCCTGACACTATGAAGATTGATTGCTACTCTGTTCCTTTAGATGTATGTGGATTTGAATAAACAGTTTATTTTCTCTATCCTATTTCAGAAATTTTAGTATTTTTCTTTATTTTCTCTCATTTCCTTACATTCATGGCACATTTTGGAGATCTCTTTTCTCAACGTACTCTCACGTAGCACTGGAACAGAAATCATTAGCAATCTTGATTGAACTCTGTCACGGCTCCAAAGCAGCACAGGTATGTTTCACATGGGGAGAGCAGTGCTGCACTTCCCAGAAAAGACCTACATTAGCTCCAGAACAGTAGCCAAAACAAAAATGCCATCATGATCCAAGAATGGGGATAATTTTCACCACAGATGTGTGTAAGCAAGGAAGAGGGGATAAAAGCACTCAAGTTAAAAAACCCTCGCAAACTACAGCTGACATCTTCATCAAGCAGCTTATTTTCAGTACCATATGCAAGGCTGTTTATCGAACTTTTAAGCAAAAACAAAATATAAGATTACCAGTTAATAATACAATCTCTTGGATAAGAACAAAATTATCATGTTCTGGGAGTTTTTTATTTTTAAAATCTACCTTACTGCAGTAGAACAAAGTCTGCCTTGTCATATTTCAGGGCTGTGTAATTTGGTTTTTTTCTCATGTCACATAAGACTTTAGATATCTCTCAATTTCCTAAACTCGCCAAAGTAGTCACACCTCTACACTTTGTAAAAGCAAAGAAAGAAAAATTATGGGTATTTTTAAATAAAAGAGGGATTTTAACTGACATCTTTCATTAGATACTTTCATGAAATTTCACCTGAGGATACACACTGGAGGAAACAATTATTTGAATATGTAAATAATGGAAGAGGATGCCCATTCACAGCAAAATGCTTTGCACTTTGTCAAACATGTATTAGTCAAAAGTGGATAATAATACCAGGAATTACATTTATATGAAATCTTCTATAACTAGAAAATTATGTTTATACAGCAACCATGAACCACTGATACAGGGCTAGCAGAATGTAGGCAATTCCCATGGAATCTGGTTACTGAAGTCATACCAAGTTAACTGAAATTGGTTTTGTTAAACTAATACATTCTTTGTGCAGGGACTATTCTGTAATAGGTTTTCAAATAGTTTTATCAACTTAAATTGTGTCTGTGAAGTTGTGCTGTTCTCATTTTATGAGAATTTCATATAATCCTGCTAAAAACAACTCTTGCTTCGAACTCCTACACTTTCATTGCTGCAGGCAGACATGGAGAGGGTAGATAGGGCAGGAGGATTATTTGACTGGAGACAGGCAGCTTTCCCATTTACTTCCAAAGACAGCTACAAATATTTCTTGTTCATGTCTTATTAATCAAGCCTTTAGCACTACTTTTTCTGCACTGTCATGACAAACCAGCCATGGAGCAAACACTGCTAGGTCTCCATGTCCCACCATCCATTTTCTTTTGTGACAAACTGGAAGCTCTTTCATACAGGAGTCATTCCTTCCCTCTGTGTTATGCAAGTACAGTAGGATTCTCATTCACTGGTAATTGTATAGATACTACAAACATACATGAACTGTTATACACAGAATTATAGAAAATTATGGTCTGGGTTGATTACCACGGCTGCAAGGTCAGAATCTTATATGGGAGGTTATTGCAGTCAGCTCAAATGACCCAAATTTGACAGGCTATGCAAACTCCAGCCCTTCCCAAGCTAAATCAATGTGAACAGCTCTCAACAGGAGTTTAAGAGCTCTCGAGTGTGTTTTACACTGTCTGCCTGAGACTATCTGACCCAGGAAGAATACACCTCACTGATCACTGTCCTCTGGAAGGGAGTCTATATCCAAGGATAACAGGCTTGTAACTCAGAAGTTCTATCTGAAGGTAGCTTGGGAAAAAACACATTTTGCTTTTCAGCTATCATATCTGAGAATATCTGCCATGAGAATGACTAAATGCAAGAGCTTTGTATGTTATATTACATCCTTAAAGACTGTTAAAAATTTAACATGCTGGAATCCAAAACATGTGACCCTAAATTGAGAAGCTGTTAAATAAAACATGTAGGAACACACTCAAAGCTTTCATTTGGAATTCTGTTGTGGTCATTCTATATTTGGAGCTTGAGTGTCTCAAAAATTACCTCAGGTAACCCATAAAAAAAAAATCTACGGGGAGGGGGGAGAAGTCAGTGGCTCTAGGAGGAAAAACAAAAATAAATCCTCTTTTTAAACCTGCAGCCTACATGAAATGTAGAAGTAAACAAGGAGTTTGAGGCACATTTTGTCACAGTCAACAGTTTACCTAATTAAGTTGGGGGTTCATTGTCATTTAGCATTGTCATTTAGCATTGTTTCACTGCTAAGCGGATATCCAGAATAAACAGCCAGCTGTCAGAACATGACAGAGATTAATATTAATGCATGCTAGGGAAGAAAAGTCCAAAATCTTTGCTGTCACATTAAGTTCTTATGTATAAAAACACATTCTTCCATTTTTTGGGCTGAAAATCCACAAAATAATCCCTCATTTTACTACTTTTGAACTAATATGTGGTAACCACCACACCTCTAGCCAACATTAGGCAATGATGGTGAATTTTGGGGAGAGGGGGGAGGGAAGGGGGTGTTTCCCACTATTAGATCATTCAGTTAATTGATCCTGATATATGAACCCGTACACGTAGGAGAAATCAAATCCTGATAGTCCGATAGAAGGGGTAACTGAAGACACACTTTTCCTGATAGCATCTGCATGCTCCAGGAGCAAGAACAAGGCAACATTGCATTTAACAGCCTCAGCTCATGAGCTTACCAGCTTCAGAAGCGTCTCATTAACTTTTCCCCTGTGACAGAACTTCATTTTTCAGAAAATATACTGACAAGGTGCTTCTCTATACAATTTCAAAACAATTAAAATGTGCATACACCTGAAACAATAAAAATTACTGGTTATGACAGCATATTACAAGATTTTGGAAAACAATTTCTTCTAAATGTTTTTCTAATAATTTCTGGCAATTTCTTCAGTCCTGTCCCATATAATCTTCTACAATATCAATAGTGTGTTGGACTGTTATTGAAACATTCCACATTTTAGACAGGGCAATGCTGATTAGACTAATTTCTTCAATTAAATTCTCACCAGCCCAATATTAGTATATTATTTATAAGCTGTTTGCTGGTTTGCAAGGTTTATCCATTAAACCAAGTAAGTATTTTCATTGACATTTGTTTGAATTGAGGACACCCTTTAATATTCAACCCCACAAAAGGCTGCAGTAAAGGACAGTAATGAAACTGTTTGACTTTAAAAGTTGTTTTAGCAATTGTGGAACTATGAGCAAAAAGCAATAAAAACAAAATAAAAATCATTGAGTAAAAAGTGAGGTTACTTTCTTTTTGGAAGAATATGCCTTACAGAATAAAAATGTTGGAGAAATTTCACTTCATGTCTATTTGTTTTCATTCTCTGTCAAACACAGATCTTCTAGCAAACAAAGTAAGTTTGAAGGTAGCTTTTTTGAATTCTTTATTAAAATTAGTTTCCCATCCATAAATTTCTCCTAGAAATAAAAAGACTCAACAGTAAACATTCTAAAAAACTATAAAAATTGTTTTATATATTTTTCTTACAAATTCTCCAATAGACCTGAAGGTGAATTCTCCCATCAGTGTAAACCCATGCATCATCCATATGATGATGGTCAAATCAAAGAACAAAAAATTAATCTAAATTTTCTTATTTGCAAGCTGATGATAAAACTATTTCTCTTTTCACTATATCATACAATTTTGTTTATCTAGCGGTTGCTATTTTATGAAAAGCAAATGTTCATTGTTTTCTTAAGAGTACAGAAAAAAGTATGCCATTGAAATTCTCCATATTTCAATGTGAAACAATGTTCACATCTAAAAGTCAGTATTTTTATTAGTACAAAGGTTTTGCTCAATAATAAGTTCTCAGGCGGATTATGATGAAAAAGTAATGTTTTGGGTTTTTTTTGGTTGGTTGTGGGGATTTTTCTTATAAGAACAAAATTATTAAGGGTATCCACTTACATTTTACTGAACCAAGTACAGACTAGTCCTGACTGTCAGACCTATGGATCCAATTTCTCCAAAATGCCAGACTTCCCCATTTCTATTCAAATTACAAGCCATAAATAAGAATTCATTATGTATTGAATCTTATGTGTAGGACAATTTACTTTTTAATGAAACCAAAACTAAACAACATAGTAGAAAATGTTCCCTAGTTACAAACATGCCTTCATTAAACCTCCTTATTTAATTAAAAATATGATGTCTAATGTAAATTGTAAAATCTAAAACCCCAAGTAAATACTTTGATAAATAGTTATTAATACTACCTCATTAACTTCTGTGCTTGTCAAACATGTCTATAAAAGAATGTTAAAATTTAATCTATGTCTACCTATTAAAAAGCAGAAAGCAAAGAGAGAAATGAAAGAACAACACATTATAACTAAAAGCCTGGAGCAATCAAGGCAGTGATAGTGACAGCAAATTTTACCACCTCAAGAACATTGAGGTGTGTTATACAAAAAGGAGAGTCAGATACACTGGGGAAGAAGACAGGAGTAAAATAATACAATTCTAGAGTTATTAGAAATACTATTTCTTTAATACTAAGCAAGGAATGTTTCTTACTATTTTTTACTTTCTATATAACATGGAGGAAGGTTGAGAAGTATTATCAAAGGGGATAAGCAAACCCATAAATAAACAGACTAATGAGGAATTGCCACCAAACACCATCTTTGACAGAAAAAAATCTCAAAAATCATTTAAAGCAGGAGAAATTAGAAGTGACATTATACTGTGCTACCCCACTGACACAAAAGAAAAGAGACATCAAAATAAAAGAACACATCTCAGAATTAGAAAAGCCTTGACACTAGGTTTCAAAGTCAGAAAATTTGCTTTCCTGTAATTCAGGAAAAAAAAATCCTGTTTCTTGTTTTTAGCATAATCCTGTTCCAAATACATCTAAACCCTTTAGATTTAATTTCTTATTTATAAATCTCTCTCACATGAAATGCAATGGAATAGGAATGGTGTCACTGCATATGCTGCTGGCAATATCAGTTATTATTTTTTTGCCATACAATACTCTAATTTCAAGCACACAAGTCATTAAAGCATGGCAGCCAAAAACTTTTTCTTACAACTGTCACAAACTTTCAAAAGAGTTCATATCTTTAGAAGTGCCTAGGAGTACATGCTTGGTTTATTACATGAAAGGACCAGTTCACTGACATCCCTGCAACTGGACAAGACTAAGCATTCGTGAAAGAAGTGTAAGCTAGAAAGCTTATTTTCCTGATAATGGACACTGTAATTTGAAATGGTTGATGGTTTTGAAGAGAAGCTATCACTATTCTCTGAAATTGTGCAATCCAGCAAAACAACTCACCCTTACTGGCAGCACAGAATTCAGATAATGTGACAAGGAATATTGTCAAGGAAGCTGGACAGCATTCCAGCCCAAAGCAGAAATTTTGCATTTCATCTGATAAAAGTAAACCTGAATATAAAGTCATAAATACTTTTTACTCATTTTGAACACAGATGCAGAGACATGTGCAAGCTATGTTGCAGAAATTAATCAATTATTTGAGTTCTAGCTAACAATGTAATTTCTTAAACTAAAATTTCTTCCTCATCTAACCTGAGTGCTACCATCCACTGCAGTAACACAGTACGCAAAGCAAGCCCTTTCTCTAAGTGAACTTTCATCCTTCTTTCTCCTTTTTCATCCCCCGCCCTTTCTTTACACCAAGAGATCATCATGTAAATAGACTGAAATAAACTATCTCTGCACAGTGTCAAAGCATATGCCAAAAATTTCTATCATTGTTAAAATCAGCAGATTGAAAATTAAATGGTTAAACATTTTAAATCCCACTGATTCACCCATTTGTAACAGGAAAATAATATCTTACTTCTTTCCTTGCATGCAAAATTATCAGAATGACCTACTGTTAACGTTTTTACAATTAAAGATACTTGGCAAAATACACTTGTTTCCTCCTACTCAGAAACAAGTTAGAAAACCTCCAGGCCTGACTCCTTATTTCCTAATTTTATAAAGCTTCCTCTGTTTAATTTTAACATAAGAGGTGGCAATAAATTTACTTCACTGACTGTGCACATCTCAAACAGGTATAAAATACAAACAATGAGGTGAGGATTCTGCAGGAGTAAGAAAGAAAGGATGCAGATGGCATTGCAGTGATAATTTTTGCTACAGATGGAAGCATTTCCCAGACGGAAGGCTTTTGTCAATCGCTGAATTGTGCCCCTGAGCGCGGGGTTTTTGTCCCGCGGCTCCCCTGGCACCGCGGCTGAGCATCAGCAGGTCAGGGACAGGGACAGCCCTGATGCCACCAAACACCCGGCCCTGCCTGGGCTGGAGGGCAGCTCAGCTGGGAACCTGCCCTAGGCCCTGGGAATCACCTCCCATCCCTGTTGGGGCAGCTAAAGGGCCACAGCTGGGAACAGCTGGATGCCGAGACCAGATGCTCTGTGCAGCACCAAGGGCCACAGCCTGGCTCCGCTTTGAATAAAGGCGTGCTGCAAAAAGCGACGGCAGCTGCTCAAGATTGGTCTTTAGCAACATTAGTACCTTAGGCTCTAGGAGACAGTCTGTGTGTCTTCTGCAAAACCCTCTGCAGAAAGAATTGTTCCACACTATTAAGTCTTTCTATTATACATTCTCTATTATTAGATATTGCTATTTTAAGTTCTTCTCCAGGTCTTACAACAAAACTGTATAAACAGACTTCACACTGACAGCATTTAATTGCTTTGCATGTGCATTGTTTAATGCATGAATGATTCAAGCAATTAAGAGCCAGAGGTGCTGCTTAGTTTCCATCCTTTTAGAACCCAGGAAAATCTAGTGAAATAAAGCAATGATTCTCAACTGGACTCATGCAGTCTGAAACCATTCAGTGTGTCTTCTGAAAAAAGAAAACCTGTAAAACATGTCTATGATCCTAGGGTTTAACAGGTATCACTTTTATACTTTTGGACTATCAATGTGGCATTAATTTTCAAGCATATTTTAAAACAGCAAGAACAGTTACTTTGTGGACATCTATAGAACCAGAGAATTTATAATTCTTTCAAATGATGAATTACAACTGAGAAACTTTATTTCAGTCTTTAAAAAATCAACTAAGCATTCAACCATTCAGTTAAGACAGCACCAATAATTTCCCCAAAGAAACTTAGATGAGAATGTATAGTGTCCATTTACCTGTCTAGTGAAGAAGCATTTCTCTTGAGAATTCAAATTGGGTTTTTCACTTTTTATCATTATATGGTTCTATTTCCAACAACCAAAAAGATACTTTTACTTTCAGAATTACATGTACACTCAAAATGCAAACACAAATAAAACATTATGCTTTTTACAGGAATAAGATCATTCTGAATTTCTAAGAAACAGAGTTGAATTATGATTCAAGAGAAACAGAACAATGCTTATCATTCAGTGCCTTTCACTGTATTGCCACAACAATTTTATTATATAAATTATATATAATATGAAAAATATTAATTTTAGAAGCCAGATAAACAGAAGTACTTGTAACTAATTAGTTACCCATATTCAGAATGAAACAGGATCTTTTTGTGTTAATTCTGAGAAGACAAAGACCTTGAATTAGGACATACTTTAGCACAATCTCATGGACACTTAATGTTACTGAAATGTGAGGGTAATTTTGCTAGATAAATACCTAAAAGACTCTCAGGGCACCAGCCTCAAAACTGTTATCATTGAACACTTTTATTGGTCTTACTACCTGGTCTGAACTGACATGAAAGGGGAAACAGATCCGGTTAAAGGACCTGACAGTGACTGGTATATAAATCAAAACACAACAAAACATGTCAATTGCAAAAACTCTAGTTTTCAAAACCCTGATTTTAAAAATGTGCTGAATTGGATTTTTAACTTTGAGATTTCATAAGCTTTCTTAAAGAAGAGATGACATCCAGATGACATTCTGATAACTATTGGAATATTTTTTTTATTACTAAAGCTACTACATAAAGTTCAAAACATTTTGTTACAAATGCCAACCCATTATGCAAGTTTCTTTGTCTAAATAGTTACATCTTTCATATACATATTCAGGTTCCTAAATTTCACATATTTTATTTAAAAGTTATGAGGCATTTCTCATTGTTAATTGAAAAACAGATGATAGGATAAACTTTGTGAATCTATATGATAGCTCCTTTTTTCAGATTAACTATCTGATTTTTTCCTTCAGCAACCCAGACACCTGAATTTAAATTGCAGAGGAATGGATATATGAGCAAGGTCTACCTTTTCCACAGACACTGTGTCTCTGATGTACCAACCATGAAGCTGTTAGAGCCAACACGCACCAAGCCTGGCTTCTTTCAGACAATCCACTATCTGTGAGGAGATTCTCCTGGAGAAGGCTCATTCTCTGCATCAGACCAAGTTACAGAAGCCTGTGTTGGCACAGGATCCACAGTGGCAAGGAGAAACAGCCATTATTATTACAAATAATAAACAGAATTTCTTACTTCCAAGAAATGCCATTTATTATTTGTAAATAAATAATTATTTATACATATAATATTTGTAAAAGAAAAAATTCTTTACTTCAACCAAGTCCAGAAAAGGCAATTGGCTGACGATCAAATATTGATTTGCAATTTGTAGGCAAACAGCTGGGAGAAAGCTGGATGTGCATCAGCATTTATAGAGAGCTGACCTGGCAGCCAGGGAAAACTGATCTGGAAAAGATTTCTGCATCTGTAGGTTACTGTAATTAGTAAAGAGCATTCTGTGAAACTTCCTAAGACACAAAAGCAGAACTGGCTCATTTTATTCATATAAACAATAGAATTTCATGTGATCAATTTGATGACTACATTCAGCTTTCAGTTGTTAGGAGATTTTTTTAGGGTGGAAAATAAGCAGACTACAGATGGGGAAAACATTGGAGCTGGCTCAGCAGGGTTAATTCTGGCATGATGCTGCATTACCAGTCAGCTGCAGTGCCTCAGCACCACACTCCAGGGACCAGGGTAATTGTGCATGGAGCTGGCAGGGAGTCAGGAGCTTTGTTAGCTCCTGATCAGCATTAACCATTCTAAATAAAGCTCAGCTCTACGCAGACAAATGTAGGTGACTCCACATGATCCTCATCAGTACCCTGGAGCTTTCTTCCATGTGGAGTATGCTATTTCCCCAATAACAGATAATGGAAAGTGACTACTAGCAGGAGGAAGGTTTTATCCAAAGCTGTTCCACTCCAGATTCAGCCCTTCTGTACAAAACTTCCCAAAAACTTACAAGGAAAGGAGGAAGTTAGAAGAAAGCAGACTTTAGCATCGTCACAGATGCACAAACAAAAACCTGCAATAAAGTGAAAAATAGAATTTGCATTTGGTGTGCTTATTACTACAGAGTGAAAATGTTTCATCATAACGAGAGGAGTTTTAACCATTACTGAGAATTCCATAAGGTTACAGTCCACACAAAGGAACATTTTCAGGGATTAAGAACCACTCTACAGAAATTAAGACAAACTAAACAAACAATTCACGAGAATAACATCCTGTGACAAGGTAAACTGGTAAAAGTAAAACTAAAAGGGGGACAAAATGAAGGCCTAAATACAAAGAGATACCAAATTAAGACCTTGGCACAACTAAACATAGCATCAAAATCCGCCAGATTGCTGGATGATTTACTAAAACACTTCTAGAATAAGTCTGATAGGGACAATAAGTAAATTAGTATCAGCAGGTAAAAATCTACAGTACATTTCAGTTCTGAAGAAGACTTCTATAAGCTCTAAAAGGTCACCATATTGTTAAATTGTACAAGAAAGTTTACAATTTTTGGAATGAAAAATACAGATTCCATTTTGTAGACTGAAGGTCTATGTTTTTCTTATAAGATTAAGAGATTTCCAAAGTGAAAGGTGAGTATATTTTATTCCAAAATTATAGACATAAAGAAACTTTTGATGTTGAAAAAAATTGTGAGAAAAATTTCCAGGGGCAGATTATAAATCAAGCCTTGCAATACCAAGTTTCCAAACCTTTAGATCAAAAAGCAGCAATGTTTACAGTTCAGGCAGGAGACAAGAAAGAACAAGAAGGGTGAGGACAGGAATTTTTTTTTACATCTACTAATTACTTGTACCCAGAACTATTTCATCTGAACTGACCAATAATGTGGTCTTGCAGATATTAATCACTATTGCAGTCTATTGATCCAATCCACAATCAGCTGAGTGCAAAGGAAACAGTCTTTAATTAGGAATTTAAATATGCCTGCAAAACAGACTCTTATTCCTTTCTTTCTTCATTCATCTCATCTTGAATCATATCAAATACTTTATCTTCATAGAGAATCCAACACAGAACTCACCCTATAGCGATACACAATGAAAACATAAAAAAAAATTTTAAAAAGCACAAAACCCAAGGGCACCTAGAACAAACTGTGCTTACCACATCTATACAGCATAGCAAATGATTCAAGGTTTCAGAGCAAGGCCTCTGAGCTGTACTGCTCTATTCAAGCCATTTCAGAGTACCTGGAGAAATGAGCTTCTTGAAGATTGTCAGCAGCAGCACAGTCCACTGTGAAAAAATTAAACCACACCATTGGGTATATCTGCATATATATAAATGATGGAAGTCCAATTCAACTGCTAAGCTCAAATGCATCATTGTAGATAATTATTTTAAATTTTGCTAGAAAGATGTTATTGCTATACAGCTTCAATAATAGATTATTCTAAATCTATTCCAAAACCCATACAAAAATGGAATCTCAGATTGTACTTACACTATCAATCTGCATCAGTTATCATAAGTGTAGAAAAATAAGAAAGTTGCTATCTGGTCTAGTTAGTTGAAACAAAACAAGAAGATGAATTGCAGCACTAGTAAGAGTTCTTTTGTCATCTGATTTTCCAGAAAGCATTTTTAATTTTATAGTAAAATCTTGAAAATAAATTTGTTCAGAATGATGCCTCTGTGCTTCATAGGATTTTCAAGCACAATTCCCATTCTCAGCTAGCTTGGTGGTAGGAACCATCTACTTGCTCCAGAAACACCTTTCCAGAATAAACAGGAACAGTAAAACAATTGTGAAATTGTAATTACAACTGGAAAAACTCATTGAAGGACTTAGTCCCTCAGAAATTCAATCTTATAAATAAAACCAAAAGTTATCGGCAGTGAAGAATTACAAAGACAGACTCCCAACATATTTTACAAAAGGGAATTTTAGAGAAATTCCTTTTCTAGAAGAATCCTCTCACTCAATCTGGAATAAGAAAACATGCAATCCACTCACACTTCCAAGCTGATGTAGATGACTGTGCAATATGACTTCAGCAAAAAGACACATGATCTCCACATTAGTTATTGGCCAAAGCAAAAATGAGATCTAAAAAGGCTAAAGACCTAAATATATTCTGAAATAACAATATTACTTAACAGTCATAAGTGAAAGTCATGGTTAAGTGAAAGTCATGGTTAAGAAGATAGTCAAAACCAAGGAAATGACTAAATTTGTCAAGCATTGAGCAAGTTTCACTAATTTTTCAGAACTAAAATGTAGGCAATATTTCTAGCTGGTAAGTCACTGCTGAGGTTATTGCTGCTGCGCAAAAAAATATTTTACCTATAAGTCCATAATTTCTCTAATAGGAGTAAGTGAAAATTAACTGGATCACTCTAGTTAGTTCTCTAGCATTCACTGTGGAAATGCAAATCAGATTTGCTACCAAAAAAAAAAAAGTAAAGGAGAATAAATATGATTATTATATTTGGAAATTCATTAGCAATGAAAACTGACTATTTTTTCTCTAAATTATCTACTTCTTGTATATCCCAATTCATACCTTAATGCCAAAAATTAGTTCTTAATATTTCTATTCATATGAAATCCTATGGCAGATGTCTAACTGTGTCTGCTTCTGTATTAAAGAGCTATGCTGACCTTAGAAGAAGCAAAATTCAAAAATCCATACAGATGGCTAAAAATAATGTGGTTTGCTGTATCCTCATGAACAATGGTATATAACATTATAATAGGACCAGAGAAATTCATAATCTTTTAATACCTGTGAGAGTGCTAAGGATACCTGGAACACTATGCAGCATCATTAATGCATTTATTCAGACCTGGAATACAGGCAGGTGCTAAAGGAAAGGCCAACAGTCAAATTCTCTGATATATTATGTGAATTCACCTAGAGGAGACACAGAAAATTCAAACCAACTATCCTTTTAGTTATACCTAAAGAACTGTCAGTACTGAAAGGAAAAGCCCACAATGCCATTGAAATGCAAGTCAAGCAAGAAAAGAAGCTATCTGACTTTTTCAGCATCTAAATCCTCTTTGTTTAAGAAGAAAATAAAAACTATTTTTGGCAGCTAACTTTATTTATGCAACTCACACTTAAAAGACAACACCAGAAGCTACAGAAATTACATTCCTGCAACTGCAGTGAACAGATGCCTAAGCATCAAACAAACTGGGAATCGAACAGATGTTATTCTGATAAAGGTAGAGGAAAATCAGAAAAACTTACCTAGAGAATATTTCAAATACATTGCTTTCTAATGGCCGTTTGAAGTATATATTTACTCATCTAGCTAGTATCCTCAAAAGTATTCCACACCCTGTGAAAGTCAAAGGCAAGGGCAACTTTGTGGTTCAGGAGCAGCACTGCTGTGGGAGTGGATGTCAGACCAGAGCCCCAACCCAGTTCTCCCTTTCCAAACCAGCCAATGCAGCAATGCAAACTTCCCTTGCTCAGAGCATATTTTGTACATGAAATCAAAGCTTCTATAACTGTCAAACTCCAGAGCACAGACACAAGTGCTTTGTCATTAAGCCTGAATGTATTGATTTCCTCATTCTACTATGAATATCTTTGGCACATATTTCAGCTTATCTGTTATACAAACTTAAAAGTCATTCATAAAGTTTAACTTTTGTCCTTTTTTTTCCCCTCAATGCTTCTTGTATTTCATGTCTTAACTAAAGAAATGCAAACACATAATATTGTACTCCACACTCATCTTCATCCCACTTACTCCATGAGGTTTACAGGGACTATGAATACCATTATTCTACTCATCCATAATTGCAGTAGAATGACTGCAAATTAGTTTCTGCACTGGAACATCCATACGTACACTTTGGCTCCCTCTGGGTTGACATGATTGTCTTTAGAAAGAAAGTAAATTCTTCTAAAATGAGGGATACAAGTTTCATCAGCTCAGCTTGATCAGCAATCAACCTTACAACTTTACAATTCCCTTGAAAAACAGAAAACCTCATCTCTGTTATTTTAAAAAGACTGAGAAAAATAAACTTTGCAGATCAACAACTGGTATTCAACAGTTTTAGAGTTATCTCCAAAATTAGATTAGGTAGTGGCAAGGTTAACATCTAAATCAATACACCATTAAATACTCAGGAACTTTTCTCTCTAGGCACCACAAGTGATAGAAATTTCTAGCTGAACATAGGGGTTATCAGAAAATGACAATTCATTGATTAAAATGAGTTTTGTGCTGGCACCTCTGATCAGAGGAAGCCAAATCACAGCTGTGTTTCTGACAGACACTTTACCTCCCTTCTGGAGCACTAATGTTCTGCTCCAAGATCAGGGAATGCTGCCCCTTGAAGCCCTCAGCTGTAGCCCTACTCTCAAAGTCAGAGAAGAGATTTCAAAGACATAAGACTGCCAGGGTAACTTGATGTTCTCAAGACTTCACAGAACTTCAGCTTCACAGAACTGTCCTGCTCACTGCCAAGAAGCCTGGAAGAGCCTCTGCCAGCCAGCAGCTCTCATAGCTCAATAGCTGCTGGCAGAAAAAGCCCCACCTCCAAGTGGGGTGAACTTCCACACCGTAGGCAAGGAGCTTAGAAAATCTGAGAATACAGAATACAGCTGGATGCAAATGTATCTTGGAAAAGAAAAATGTCCTCAGAACTAGAAATCTGAAGTTGGAAGATGCTGCAGTACTCATTACAAAGTGAAAAGCACATGCATCATGCAAAAATAAGATGCTACATTTGCATTTGCTGTGTGTCACATACTAAGGTTTGTTAGCACAGCTGTTATTCCACAGTATCCTTCAATTGATTAGTATGATGATTTACATTAAGTCTCAAGTAAACATAAAATATGGTTAAATCACTCACAAATATGTTATATTAACAGAAAAGTCTCCATGTTCCTAAATCAAAACCAGCAAAGTTTGGACCATACCCTGGTTTGCTACACATTGCTACAGCAGGAATTGATAATCAGAGAGCAAACTAACTGATAGATCTATCCTGCTATTCTTAAACAGGCCTTTGTGAAAAGGTAGAATCACTGTAACTAATGATCCATCCATTCTCACTCATCTGCAGAAAAGAAAATGATGAAATTTGATGATTGCAGGGGAAGATGTTCAACTGGGGAGAAAGGTGTTTTGGAATCAAGTGGCACAGCTGACCTTGTTCCTGCATTATTTCACCTTAGAGAATTTCTTTGGTACATTCCAAGAAAGCAAAGCTCAAATGGTTACTGAAATAACAATGTCTAAATCTACATTTAATGTTTTCACAGACAAAAAAATTATTATGAGTTTACGTCAGCCTTAAGTGGTATCACAGTCAAGTCCCAATCAGCCTTCTAAAGATGTTCCACATTTTTAGAATCCTCTGTACAAGCCAGGTCCCCACACATCCTCAGAAAGATTATCAAGAATTTCTGTAACATCAACTCAGTACCTTTCCATTACTTTGAAAAGGCAATAGTTAGACAAATTTTAACATTAAAGTCTATTACAGTCATGTAAATTAAGTCAATTTGTCCTTCCTTCAATTAAACATGTTAATTTCCCAAGGGACTCAACACAATTTTCTTCAGTTGTTACATATGCCATCATCACACAGTACACTGTAGCCTTAAAAAGAATTAATCAAGTATCTGCTCTTACAGACCCTGCCCATGTCAGTAAACCTCATGTAACCCAACTCCCTGAAATTCAAAGACATTCTCAAATGAGAAAGTTTCTTAGATCCCCACATATAAGAACACAACCTTGGTGTTCCATAGTCACAATAAATGCCAGAAAACTCTCTTGCAACCAGACAGCAGAATTAGAAATCTCAACACAAAATGCATTTAGCTCATAAACTATTATTAGACTTTTACATAGCCTTCTTCCTTCTGTTTAACGTTCAGTTTGTCTGAAAACAGTTAAATTTGCCTGAAAATTAGATTACAATAGAAGTACAAGTATATAGTCAATCACAAGTTATTAATAGACTGCTCGGTGTGTAAGGAACCTAAAAAATTTGTTTTGGTTAGCCATAACAGAAATTCGTTCACTAATTTGATTTTGATAAAGGTATTTAACAATTTGCTTAATTTCTTCAGCAGAAGAAACCATACATCACCTTTAAAGCAAAAATAAAATTTGCATGAATTTTTACAGATTTGCTGAGTTGAATGCACAAATCATCAAGGCTGAATAAGAAACTGAAGAATTATCATTGAGGTTCTTGGTGATAGTTACTGTCCTTATGGACAAACACAACCAAAATATATTTCAAAGGGAGATCACAGCAACATACCAAGTCTGGAAAATTACAAAAAATTGTCCATTTATATTTCTTAGCCACATTATTTGATTAATAGCTGGTGCCCAAAAGAATTTAACTCTCTCACTGATACTGGTTTTTTAAAGGATTGTCCTTGTCACAAGATTACCTTCAGACTCTTCCTGTTTGTCTCAAAAAGTAAACAAGTAGTCCATCCCACATTATTCAAATCTTTCCATATCTAGTACCAATCTTTCTCGGGTTGCTCTCTATTTGTGCCTTCTCTATCTTGTAAAAAAAAGTTACCTCAACGTGATTTCAGGGAACCAAGCACTATTTGTTCATAGAAGGAACAACATTCTGCTCTCTTGTGACATTATCTGCACATCTTTAAACTGCATGTTGAACACTCAGGCTCAGTGAAGATTCTATCGCATACACCCACCAAAACTTATGGATATTCCTCCCAAAGAATCAGAGTTTATGTGTTTATTCAGAATAGGCATGGTTGAGTGAAGTCATTCCTCCTCTTGTACACTTGTCATCAACAAGCTTCAGCTTTGTTAGATCCAGCACAAAGGACACAATAAGGCCTACCTGGGCTGAAAGAGAGGCTTGTTGGAAAGAAAAGGAACCCTATCTTGTTACTTTCTTTATAGCCATTGTTCCTACAGCTACCCCAAAGTCTTCTCAAACTGACAATACAGCTGCTGTTGCAACCAATACGTGAGGTACAACAAAGTTCTCAAAATCATTAACATTCAGTGACCTTATCTCAGTAAAACAACCCTACTTTCACTGTCAATTGGAATTCTGTTCTTACCTTAATCAAGAGCACCTTGTTCACAAACTCCTTTGCTACAGAAGTCTTTGAAATACTGGTTATTGATATATTGCTCTGTTTCCAGTGGGAAAGAACATTATGAAACTAAATTAATCTGTAAACTGCTAGACTGAATATTTGCCAGATATAAAAATAGTCCAAGTGGTTGTTTTTTTTTCTTTAATAAGGAGGCTTTTTTCATTATAATTTAAATATATCCTGATAGGATCACTGATGTGTAATTCAGAATCTGGCATTTCAATACTGTGCTTCCTTATAAAGTACTTCTCACTCAGCAGTCTTAGAGCCTTTATATTTATTCACAAATTAACCTTTTGAAAACCCAGGATTAACTGAATTTACAGAGGAGAAGTGGAAGTAAGAAGGTTCTATGAGTTTTTGCCCAGTGTGACTCAGCAAGGCAGTGAGAATTGCAAGCACCAAATCCTGATATCCCCATTCCTAGTCATTATGTATCAATGAATGTATCCTTTCTATAGAATTTACAGCTACTTTTTCAGGGTTTACACCAGAATGTAATACTAAAAATACATTATAATTGTCACAGCAACATATATTATTGTAAAGCAAACCAAGGTCATTATTCAAGCAAACTTGAAAAATAATATAGGGAAGTGATATGTATTGCTGAACTCAAACAGGCTCCATATGCAGCACACAAAGCAGCTTTTGAGTGCCTGAGTGCTTCTTTGTAAGAGATTACACTCAGCCAATGGAAAAATTAAAGAGTTTTCCGACCAAGCAAACACTACTTTCTCAGTGTTTATTTTGATATGCCTTTCTCTTCCTACAAAATTGTTGGAAAATTACAAATTAATCACAGTTTAAAATCTTTTTTCTAGTAATAAAATTACAATTTCTGTTTTGTGAATTCATATTGACAAATGAAAACTGTTGCTCCAGAGAACATTTATTTTGGAGTTTACTTTATTCCAGTAACATATAAATTGGAAAAACTATACAGAACCAAAAAGCTGAATAAAACTACTTTTTTCCTTAAAAACCAACCCAAGACTCTTAATAAACAGTGCTCTACAGTGTCAAACGTACATAATAAACTGCTTTTACTGTCAGCTTTTGACTTAAATGCCACTAAGACATTTTAATGCAATTAGCCCTACTTTTGCCAAAAAATGTGTTTTCAACTGATGCGGGTGCACTGTAAATTTGGATCCTTTCATTTGGGGATCACCATACCACTAGGAAGGTTTCTGAGTTCAGCTTATCACATCAACCAAAAGTATTAAAAGTTAATATTATCGAAGCCTTCCCTCTAGTGCAGTTGTCAAGAGAACAGGTAACCTCTCAGCATATACAAAAATGGAATTTAGCATTGCACAAAGCCTTTTTTTAGATTAACCAAAAACAACAGGAATATCATTAACTGACTTACTCAGTTCAGAAAGGGCATTGCAAAAAGAAAAATATTCACTATATTCACACAGAGGGAAGAGTGGAATAACTCATTTTTAGAGGGAAAAAATACAACAGGGGAATGCAATTACATTGAAAGACTGAAAATGAAAACTAGCAAAATTATTTTTTCCCACTCAATTAAGCTATGGGATTAAGTGGAACACAAATGTAACACAAAATATAATGGGGGTTTGATATTTTATGAGAACAGAGTGAGCTGTGAGAGCACCAAAAGCAACTGCAAAACTAAAAACCAACCAACCTATGTTTGTAGTCAAGTGGACACTGTTTTCAGCAGACCCATATTTGCCTATTAAATCAGAATTTTAATTTTAATTAATCATCTTCTAAGATTTCTAGACTCAAGATCCCATCATCAAGCGAGATCCTGCTAAATGCCACTTCTGAAATTACTGACATTACTGCTACTCCTGTAGCATTGAACCAAGGCATTCAACTCCATTTCCACTGGGAACCTGCTCCACTTAAGATGAGTTCCAGAGCTACACAATATACACATGACAACATCAAGTTACATTATTTCAAAGGAAAGTAAAACAAAGATGGTTTTTAAGCAGATATGATTGCAAACTGATTCTCTTAGCTCAAAGAGCATAAACTGCAATAAAATACAACATATGAAAAGCTGAAGCATCTTAGCATAGCATATTTTCTACTATTATTCAGTTACTTTACATCTGATCCAGCTTTTTGCAATCTTTAATCATAAAAAAAATTATTGTATTGAAAGCAACACATTAAACTTTCATTTATATTATGGAATTTTTCAGAACTAAATAGTTTGCACTACATGTAATGACCTGACTAGCCTTTAAAATGAACTATTTTAAACTAATTTAAAGAGAGCCTTTTGAGATATCAGGAAAGACAATACAAAGATTCCAAAGTTCAGTGTGTAGATGATACCTAAATAAAAACCCCTCATATAACTGAGAGAGTCTGGGTTATTACATCATTCCAGTTTTATTCTACAGATATTTACAATAAATTTGTTTAGATCCCATGGCAAAAATCACAGCACAATTTTTTATTGGCTGCTTAGGAAACTGCTGAGTAGTCTCTTACATATTTTCACATTATATGCTTCAAGGCAAGATGCTAATTTTAAAAGCTTAAATTTCTAACTGGAAATACATTTCTACTACACTTAGAGAAACCAGATGTTCTAACAGCTAAAATAAATTGGGTGGAGAAACTAGTTTTCACATTTATTTACTCTGTGCTATTTGAAACAACACATTGTCACACTGGAGAACTTCACCAGCTCCACTGCAACCCCAGAGATCAGAGTTCACGAGGTGCTTGAAAACACTGTACTTGTAGACCACAAGAACTCACAGGAAACAAATTTCACCCATAAGTTCCATGTGACACAAAATTGTAAATTGAAAAAAACCTCAACAATGACAGTGGAATGTGAATATAGCCATTTGTGACTACAGGAGATGTAAACTAAGTGTCCTGGAATTCATTTTTCAGATATATAACAGTAACGTTGCCATCTTAGGAGTCCTGCTTGCATGGCAGGAAGTTTGTCAGCATGCAGGTACAGTTTAAACTTGATGTAAAACAGACATATATAACAGCAGGGAAATAATTCAGATTTCCAGCAGAGGGGAGGCAAGAACAGAACAAGACTAATAGGCAAATGCAAAATCTAATGGGGAGAAAAAAAAATGCATTTTAGACTGAAAGGAACCTGAGGGAGTTCTCTGCTCCAAGCCCTGCTCAGGTCACAGTGCTTGGGGTTTTGGTCACTCAAGCCCAGAATCTCCAAGGATGAAGGTCCTACAACTGCTCTAAAAGCCTATTCCAGTGTTTGATCACCATCATTGCAAGAATTTTTTTCCTTAGATTTCTGGGACTTCCCCTACTATAACATGGGTGCCCCCTCTCCTTTCACTGAATACACCTGGGAAAAATCTTGCTCCTGTTCTCCATGACCATCCATTAGGTGGTTGAGAAGGGCACTGGAATCCCTCTTTGTCTCCTCCAAGTGAAAGCTGAGGTCCCGCAGCCTCTTCTCACACATAGTATATTCATCAGTGCAAATATTTAAATTATGAATCCTGGGAGTACTGCAAGAGTGAGCAGAGCTAGTCATCAGGAAACAACATGGCATGTCAAAACTCAGGCTAAAGGATATCCAAATAAAAGAAGAAAATTTGAGGGCATCTGCTAACTCTACATGTTACTGTTATTAAAGGTAAAAGAGCAAACACAGTGGTCACATCACAAAACATTTGAATCACAATAACCACATAATCTAAGTATATACCCTTCATTAATGAGTATAAAATGGGAAAATAGCATTTTAAATATATTAGAGAATTCATTACTAGTTTAAGGACTAGAGACCATTCAGAAGGGATGTCAGTGCTTAATAGAAAACAGGATCATCTGAGGAATTAATCAGGATACTGACACCAAGGTGATTTAGCAGTTAGATTAAAGGATGTCCTTTTACACAGCACTGTCCAGTGCAACCTGAAATAACCTGGCCAATGAAATACACACTGCTCACACTGAAGTATTAGACCAGTGAGCCAAGAAACAACAATCCTTCTTCCTGCAGCAATTTGCTAAGTCTGGATTTCTGCAATCAGCATTAAACACATTACTAGAAATCTATTGAGACAAAAAAAAATCAAAGAAAAAAGAAGCAAAAACCTAACACAAGATAAAAATACAAAAGCAGGGGTCAAAGGACAAAAAATCCTGAAATCCCTGCACTAAAGTCTACAAACATTCAAATACTATGATCAAAGACAAGAATAAATTCATCTGGCATTCAAATGTACAAAACAAAAGGGAGGGAATGAAGAAGAACAATCAGGCAGAAATTCAGGAGAGAAATAAAAAATAACTTTAAAAATTAAAAAAATAATTATAAGAGCAAAAGTTTAAATGTAATCTAGTGTCCATTTTTAATAGTATTGGTTCCTTCCTTGAATCTTTTAAACTCAGGCTACATCCTTCTAGAATTCCATTTTAAATAAAATGTCCACAATTATGTCTAAAAATATTTTTGGTTCTAGGTGTGGAAATACAACTAGTAAACACAGCAAATCATCCTCAAGACCAAAGAGAACTCTTTGCTACTAAAGGAGTAACTTGAACACTATCTCAAAAATGCACTGCACCAGTGGCTATCACGTCACACTCAGAAGTGGAGCAGTCACTCATCACTAATCAGACTGGATAGAAGAGAACTGCTGCAAAGTCAGAGTGCTGCTTCAGTATGCTTGGACACTACTTGTTTTCTAGTTTTCATTACTGACAATCTATAAAATAACTAAAAATATATTTAAAAGCAGCAAAGTAAAAGAACGAGAGAAAATTATCCACCAAAAGAGAGAGAAAAAAATTAAATTAAAAAACAAGCAAGACAAGCAACTGAAACAAAGCATGTATGACAGTATTTTAAAATACATTAATAATTTAATATTTCTTCATGTGATAGCCTTTTAATGAAATTAGCACTAGCATGGGATCAAATAAACATCATGCAATTCAATGCAATTAGCTGTATTTTTAAACAAATTACGAAGTTGATCATGAAGGTTTTTCATTTCCTAACTACTTTGTGACTTATGTCTCTAAAATTATTTCATGAGGTACTATCACAAATTAATTTTTACGTACAACTTTCTGGGTCAAGAAAAACTATTTTATTGGATCCTATATATCATTAAACATAACAGAGTAATGATTACCTTAGTCATTTAAAAATAAACGTTGTTTTTAAAAGTAAAACACAAATAAAAAGTTAGGGATTATAAAGTTAATGGAACTTTAGTATCTGTTCATTTCAGTTTATTTCATCAAATTCTCTCAGTGTAAACCTGAGAAATGGCCAATTTCAAATTCCCACAGAAAAAAGGCAGTTGAATTCACTATGATTTTTGTACAATTTCCTTGGGAATGTGATTTCTTTGCTCATACCAAAGTTTAAGATACTAGATACTTCAATACAGTAATTCTATATCTCCCTTACAGACTAGAAGTATTGTAAAGAGAAGTGGGGAAAAAAAAATCAGAACCACAAAAAGAAATGAAGGTAAATCAAAGCAATGTCCCACAAAGGGAGAGAAGACAATCCATAACTTAAAAAAAAAAGGCTGAAGTTTGCAAAGCAAAGTATATTCAAACCATAAATTATGTGAGATATATACAAATGCATAATTAATGGGATGGATGTACTAGAAGGACCTGTAATTTCTGTTGTTAAATAAATAATGAGTTACTAAAGCAATTATAACATAAAATCATGGAATTGGCTTGCCCCATTAAAATACATCACTTGGTGATAGGAAAGGTCTGGACTTTTAGAAGTATCTCATGTGTACGTGATGTCAGTTTTATTCTTTTCCACATCCACAGATGCATCAAAACCAGTTACAGTAAAATCTTCAGGGGTAAAATTCATGTGCAGTCTCCAGGTTTGACTCTCAGCAATCTTTCTGCATTATCAACTTTACCATGCCTAGCTGACTCACAGGCACATTGAGAACATTTTGTCTTCATTCTAAAATCTCGACACATCCGAGCAGAATCATTGAAATGTTGCCTTCACTACAAGAAGCAACATGAAAGTAATTCTATCTTTTTAGGGAAGCTGGAGTTCCCAAAGAACTCAAAGAACTCCAGCTCCACCATAAATTCCAAAAACCCAAACTTACTTTCCATGATCTGAGTATTTAAAGACAGTAATTCCTATTCTTTCTTCCCTTCCTGGCATTTCCCTCAATGAGTCCAACTGTTCAGTAACAACTGCAGCATTAAGACAAAAACCTGTATCTAGATATAGCCCAGTGATACCCTGATTTAGCCAATAGTTTGCTCATAACCTGTAATGGTACAAGAAAAAATCCTTACAGTTATTTTTAAATCATTACAGTTATTTACTGTCACTGAATTAGAAAACATGACCTTTCTTTGTGGAAGTTTTAGCTGTTGGGGAATCTGTTAAGCTTTGAGGTATCTGAATGACAGAGCAACACAAGAAGAAATGCATTTGTACAGCATTTATTTATTGCCTATTTTGATAAAATGAGCAAAACCTCAAAGATGGGCATACTATGTTTATTTTACACCTTTAAAATATCCTGCCTGGTCTCCAGTTAAAGTTACATTTCAAAACCATATTAACTTTCCAGAACTACCTGGTATCCACACTTAAACTGCTGATGTGATAGCTAGAAGTGGCACTCATTTCTTTATCAGTATCCCTTGCAGGGGTCATTACTCACTGCTTTATAAAAAGAAACAAAATGTGTAACACCATAAGCCTCCTGTTATTAGTTAATAGAATGCATAACTGCTATGAAAACATTGCCTATGCCTTTTATTAGAAAAACAATTAAACCCAGATCCCCAGGCACAACACTTCACAGGAGGTGTGATGGCAGCAAGTGTTACATTTTACTAGGTCTTCAAAAGGGTCATTAATCTTTCAGTCATCGATCTCAGACACTTAAGTCTAACAGCAATGTGCAGAAGCAAACACACAGCGCTCTCTTTCTCTCTTTGTAGAGATAGAAACATAGTAAACTCCTAAGATCTAAAATAGCCGAAGAGAAATCTATTTAATCCACTTTCATCTCTCCGATTTTACAGGCTCTCATTAGTGTAAATATTTTCACTTTCATTGTTACATTGAACCAGCTGAGGCATTTCAAGAGAAGCAGAGAATTCTGTGCATAACGCTCCTACTTTACAATGACTCTTGCACTCGACTACACATTAAGTCTTCAGTAAACGTATTATCCCTTTCATCTATTCAGCAGTATAGTTCAGACACTACACAACAAAGGAACGAGAAAATAAAGACTAAAAGGCTGACTGAGATTACTTGGAGTCATTTGCCTCATGTCAAATGCACTTACAAACAAGAGCACTGACAAAGCAATGGTTGTCCATCCACAGAGCCTTTTGTACACCACTGTCACAGAAAGTACCCCAGCATATACACATGCAGGAAATAAACCTCTGTGTACCTGCACCTGCTTTTCCTTATCTGGAGATAGACAAAACTGAGTGTTTGTGAATTTCTTAACATGGTAACAAAGATCCTTAATGCTAGAGACAAAAGAGAAAAAAAAGAACAAAATACCATTTCATGTTACAAAAATTAAATTCAAATATTATATTAAATTAGGTCCCTATATGACCAAGCACATGAGAGAGATATTGCTTACTGCTTCTCTGTATTTCAGATCATTATCGCTACTTTGAGCGTTCCGATCTTTCAGAATTCAAGATCAATTCAAAAGGCACCCGAAACGTGGGAGCGAGCACTCCTAGACTATGAAAATAACCACCGGAGACACGATTTAAGGACTAGCATTCGGTGCAATAGAGCATCCGCTTCCAAGGACCGTTCTTTTCACCTTCCAGTAAGTCTGTGTTAAATAACCTGCGAGGTCTGGGCGGCGCGGGGGGGCTGAAGCACTGACATTAACCTGGCAGGCACCGCTGAGCTCAGCCCCATCCTCCCGAGCCCGACCGAGCCCGGAGCCCCAAGCCGCTCCGTCTGACGCCCGGGGTCGCGGCTCCCGGCTCGGGAGCCAGCCCGCGGCGCGGCTCGCAGCCCGCAGGGCCGGCAGACCCTCGGGAAGCCCGGGAAGCGCCGGGGCCACCGCAGCCCCGGGTGCCCGCGGCGGCCGGGAACGGAGCCGGCGGGGGGAGCGGCCGAGCGGGGCGGGGAGGACGCGACACCGCCCGCGAGGGACCGGGACCGGCCGGGGCGGCAGGGCCGGCGCAGGACAGCGGGAAGGGCGGGATGCGGAGCGGGGCAGGGCGGGCAGAGCCGCCCGCGGACGGGGCAGGGGTGAGGCGGGAGCGCGGGGAGAACATTCGCTCTGTCCCCGCAGAGCGCGGGGACACCCAAGGGCAGGGACAGGCACAAGGACGCGCGGCGGACGGGCGGCGCTGAGGCGCGTCCCTTACCTGGCAGGAGTCGCCGGTGACCCCCGGGGGGCAGGTGCAGCTGTAGCCGACCGGGGGCTGGGGCAGGATCAGCTGGAGGCGGCGGGGCGGCGGCAGCGGCGAGCAGGTGCCGTTGTTGCGGCAGGGCTGGCTGAGGCAGGGGTCCCGGCCGGGGGGCGCGGCGCTGGCCGGCGCGGGAAGGCAGGCGCGGCGCTCGGCCAGGGCGAGCAGCAGCAGCAGCAGGAGCGGGGCGGCTCGGGGCATGGCGGCGGGGCGTGCGGGTGCGGGCGCCGCTCCGCTCCTGGCGGCGGCAGGGAGGGAAGGAAGGAGGGACGGAGGGATGGAGGCAGCGGCCGCCCTGCTGCTCCCGGCCCGCGTTCCCCGGGCAACGGGCGGGCGGGGCCGGGCCGGGGCGGAGCCGCTGCCGCGCCGCCGCGTGACCGCCAGGGGGCGCCGCCCGCCCGCAGCGCGCGGGCCCGGCGGGACGGGCTGAGGGGCGGGGGGGCCGCGGCCGGGCCGGGCCGGCGGCGCCGGGACCGAGACCGGGCCCGGGTCTGCAGCGACCCGCCGGGCCAGGCTGAGCCCGGGCGGAGCGGCCGGGACTGCGCTGCGGCCCCATCCCCCCGGGCGGGGCGGTGGCGGCCGGGCTGTGCCGAGCTGCCGGGGCACGGGGAGCGGCGCTGCGCCTCGGCCCGCAGGCGAAAAACGCGAGCAGCGCGGTCCTGAATGCCCGAGCGGCATTCCGGGGCTGGCTGCCGGGCCTCCCGCCCGCGCGGCCGGTGCGAGTGACGGTGCAGAGCAGCCCGGCGGGACTGAGCGCTGCCCTGGCTTAGGCAGGCAGCCGGGAAGGGACTCCTGCCCAAGATCAGCTCACCGTTTGCTGCTTTTTTACTGTCTCACAAGTGAAATTCACTGATGATTACTTTAAAGTTCTGTTGAGACCGTAGCAGGGTCAGATGAAAAGCATAAACACTAATCCTATCATTTCTCATACTGCAAAGAACGTGTGTGTTTCCTCAAGTGAGGTTACCTACGGCTGATTTTTAAAAATCGATTCTTATTTTACCAGTCTTCTGGGGATTTGTCTACTACTTCTTACTAGAACTAAGGTACGAGATCTGTAAATCAGCTAACAGAGAGCAGAAAGACAACCCCTGTTCTTTGGCCTTCTATTCATTTGCTTCTGCAAAAGTGAAGTATTTGAATTTCCCATAACTGACTTCCCACATCCGTATCGCAGCCCAATTCCTCGGGGCCTGGCTGTGCTCCTCCATCCCCCCAGCCCCGTTCCCCTCCTCGCAGCGCGTTCGGTGCCGCTCCGGCTCCCTCTGCTGCCTCCGCGCCTGCTGCGGCCCGGGCGCTGCAGTGACCGCTCCGCTCCTACCGACTCCATTTACATTTGACAGGATCTGTTCTTGAAAAGTCCACAGAGGCTGCTACTTGTCTCCCTGTTATCTTCCAAGTACTCTGAAATAACTTGTATATATCCCAGGTTGCTCTGGGATCTGCTGTTAAAGCAGTAGGGCTGTAATTCTCTCTGTCCTCCTTCTCAATAAGGTTTGTCCTTTTGCAGTCTCATAGGGCTTCACCTTTCTGCACAGGCTGTCAAAGATACTTGTTAATAACAAGCTTTGGCCAGTTCTCTAAAAATTGTATAGAACTCATTATCAAAACCAGACAATCTGAAAAAACGTTCTCCTCTCGAACCGGGCCCATCTTTCTGCTCCAGCTCTGCTCCTGGCTCATGCTAATTGCGTTGGGCCGCTGACTGATGTTCCCTAACAACAGGATGGCTGAACAGTTACGTAGTGACCCTGTGTTCCAGTTTTTCCTTTGCCCCCAAAGCGTTCGATAATTTGATCTATATCTGAGGGTTTTTAGGAGTAAGACGTTTTAGATAAGCATTGGAAAATATTGTTTTTGGACTGACAGCTGCACTAGACAATGAATTCTGTTGGTGGAGTAGCCTGCTATTTGCAGAAAATAACAACTTTAAAAATAAGCTGGTCAACCAATGCAGCCAGTCAAGCAGGACGTAACACAGTGCTCTGAGTCAGACTGTACATACCTTCATCACAGTTTCTTTAGCTTTTCACAGAACATATAAGCAATGTTTACATTATTTTCATGTGGAAATATTTAACCTTACAACAGAAGATATTATGCTTACCTAATTAGTTAGTCATTTTTGAAATGCTGTTTCTTTTTATGCATATTAATGTTCCAATGTGCATAGTTTCAATAATTTTTTAGTCATGTTTCCATAAACAAATTGCTAATCTTAGTATTCAATAAAGATTCAAACTGTCTCCCTCATTTACACTTGCTAGGATTTGAATTGTATTACCAGCCTAAGAGCTTATTAATGTGGCTTAGGTAAGCTACATTACAGCTTAACTATTTATTTTGATGGAGAAGTACTCATCCTCTAGTGGCTTGAAGGAGATTTTGCAGAGACTTTTTTATCTGTTCTGATTAAATATTTAGTAACAAAAAAAACCCCTCCCTTATTTGCTAAAAGAAAGCCACATGCTTTAAATATCTCCCATGACAACAATGATCTATTTTCTAAATATTGATTAATTCCTTTGAAACTACTAATTATTTCTTGCATTTTTCTTTACTAGCATAGGAGTTAATTTTTATAAGAAAGTTATTGTGTTGAGCCTTTTCTGAACAGTGTCTGGACTGTGATTCTTTTGTGGCTTGTTTTGGGTCAAGCTGAAATTGACAAACTAACATTTTCATCATGCCTCCCTCAGCGTGTGCCTGCTTTACAGCATCTCAGGAGTTTCAGTCCAGTTTGCACAAGGACTGGGACCTTAATGTCACTTGGGAAATTTCAGAAGGACCCCACTCATGCAACTGAAGTCAAATTTCAAAAAAAATGCCATTTGTCCTCCCAATCCCATTCTGAATAGCAGGCAAAATTAAAGCTACATCCCCTTGAAAATAATTGCTGGAATCACAGAAATTATTACTGCTTAACGTTGTGTTTCATAAGCTTTAAATGCATTTATTTAAAATATTTGCTGCATGTTTTTAACTTTCTTTTTCCAACCCCACAGAGTTTACTGGAATAGAAACTATTCATTTAACTTTGATTGACCCACCTTCAATTTTTCAAAATATTGGAGTACAAATTTAAACACATAAGTAGCCCACAGAATTCAGCAATACTCACCTTGGAAGGAACGTGCTTAGGTGTTTCACATTGGAACTTATTTGTCTCCCCTTCCTGGGTTTATGAGGGCAGTTTTTAACCACAGGAGAAAGGTAGTTTAAGGCTCTGAACAGAAACAGAATTTTTAAAAGTACATTATTTACTGCTGTAGTTGGGTGAGTGGGAAATACTGCTTTATTTCTGTGTGCACCTGAATAATTGCTATTTTTCTTCTCTCCTGGCACAGAGTGGCACACACCTTGCTCCCTGACAATGTGTGGGGATTTATCTGCTTTCCTACGCAGCTCTTGCATTTATATTTATTTTAACTTGTTCCCCTTTATTAAGCTGTTTGAAAATTGCATGTTTTCTTCTTGTTTGCTAACTTTGCAGTAAGAAGTGGTGATAATCCTCCTGATTGCTGTGCCACTCTGTGTGTTGTTATTTAATGTCTGCTGGGCAGGGGAGCTGTGGTACAAGTAGGAAGGTGTTGACACAAGGAGTATCAAGAGCTGCCAGCCCAGGTGGAGAAACATTCTTCATTGTGGGAATCATAAATTCTTGGGAGTCATAAATTGTGCTTTAAGACAAAAATCCATAGAGCAGAAGTTAAACTCTTCTATTAGGGAGCACAGAGCCACCGTGCTGTGAAAATTCATGACGTGTGTTTTATCAGTGGCAGGCAGTTGAGGAGTGGCAGCATTTCCCACATCTTCACCTGCTGGCTTGGCTCACAGCAACTTTTATCAGCCTGTGTGGGTTTTATTTATTTTTAAAACAATGAGATAAAATATACACAGTAGAGATATTTCACAAACAGAACAACTCTTGGATATCTAAGAAAGCTCTTTCTCTAAAGGTTAACAGAGATTTTCTCAATGGCTAGTGCACCTTTCACCAAAAAGCTGTACACATTCTTTGAACACGGGCACTCTTCAGCCAAGATGTGTTTTTTATACTCATAGTGGGTTTTATCACCATTTTGTGGGACACCACAGCAAGTATTACTGTACATCATAAAATGAGAAATTTATCATGGGAAAAAACTGATCTGGACCTACCTCTAAGCAAACTGCACCAGGTAGAATTCTGCATATTTATACCAGGCTTGAATTCACTTGTTCGAAAAGTCTCTCACAAAACAGAGGTTGCAACTAACACAGTTACAGCGTAAGGTCTTTAAATCCTATGATGTACATACAACAAAGTAATTAAGAATGTATAGGGTTTGCCATTTGCAGACTTCTGCTCCATTCTTAAGCTGTGACCTAGACTTTCAAATAATGATCTGATGTAACTACAACTTCAGTAGAGATAAAGAAAATAATTCATAAGGTATCATTCATACAGACAGTAATTTTTAGTTAAAGAAACAGAGTAAGTGCAAAGCACAGGAGCAGAATTAAATAATGTCAGAATTACTTCATCCTAGAATTTATAGAGATGTTTCAGTAATTCAAGTGTTGTGCTTAATATGGCAGCAATCAGAAGAAGTATTTGACCGTAAGAACTTCAAGGAAGCTAGATAGCTGAAGAAGAGCTGTATTTATATCCAGAAATTAAATGAATTTTTATTTCCATGAATTTCAAGGTGTGCATGGCAGAGGATGTGACATCTGTGTTCTGGTTGACTGGAAACTTTACACATTAGAAGCTATAAAAAGGAAAAAGAAAAATAAAATGTAAAATGCCAAATGACAACTGACCCTACCTCTTTGTTCCCCCCCTCAAAAAAAAAAAAAAAAAGATAATTTATTGACAAGTTTTAAGGCTTAATGCTTCTTTTGTTATTCTTCCTGAGCAGTAAACAAAAAGCTAATGCTTTAGTTTGGTTGGTAGACACAAAAGAACTGTACCTGAGATTCTCAAGGGGCAGCCAGCAGTAAAAAAGACCCCAAATAAAGAACTGCTTTTATTGCTTTAATTTCAGCACAAAATTTCCCAGAAAATACAAAACGGAATTTATATGTTGCAATTTTTTCTTTCACACAATTATTCTTTCAAACCTTTTTCAGGTATTCATTTGAAGTTTTTCAATTTATTATTGCTCCGTAATATCAACCTCACTAGAGTTGAAACTCACAATAAAATATCACTTTTTTGTTCTCTGTTCTTTTACATTACTTTATAATTAGTAGACTATGGCTCAGTCTGGGCTTGTCTTTTCAGTTTCATTTTCTCCTTTAGCATTTATTTCAAAAAGAGATCACAGAATCAAAATATGGTTTGGGTGGGAAGGGACCTTAAAGATCATTTGGTCCCAACCCCTGCCATGGGCCGGGACACCTTTCACTAGACCGGAGCTCCATCCCGCCTGGCCTTGAGCACTCCTGGGGATGGGACAGGCACAGCTTCTCTGGTTAACCTGTTTCTGTGTCTCATCACCATCACAGAGAAGAATTTCTGGTAGTACCTAATCTAAACCTACTCTCTCTCAGTTTGAATCCATTGCCCCTTGTCCTGTCCGTACATGTCCTTGTCAAAAATCCCTCTCCACCTTTTTCTGGGCTCCCTTCAGGTACTGGAATGCCACAATTAGGTCACACCAAAGCTTTCTCTTTTCAGGCTGAACAAAGCAAATTCTCTCAGCCTTTCCTTGTAACAGAAGTTGGTGACCTCCTCTGGCCTTGCTCCATCAGGTCCCTGTCCTTCCTGTGCTGGGAGCCCAGAGCTGGATGCAGTGCTCCAGGTGGGTCTCAGCAGAGCAGAGCAGAGCAGAGCAGAGGGGCAGAAGCCCCTCCCTGCCCTGCTGCCCACGGGGCTCTGGGTGCAGCCCAGGACACGTTTGGCTCTCTGGGCTGAGTGCTCACGGCTGGGTCATGTCCAGCCTCTCACGCACAGCATCCCCCGAGTCCTTCTCAGCAGGGCTGCTCTCAGTCCCTTCATCCCTCAGCCTGGACTGATACCAGGATTTGCCCTGACCCAGGTGCAGCACCTGGCACTTGCTCTTATTAAGTGGTGTATGCACCTATTTTAATAGATGTGGATCCACAAAATACCTTGACTCCTTTAAAGGCTGGATGTTCAGGGTCCCAGTTAATTGAGTACTGATCATGACTCACCACCTCCTGACCTCTCTCCTGAGGTGAGGAAGTGATTTACCCCAATTTTACAGCTCAAGCTTCACATCCTAAACAATTTAAAGACTTAACCAACAAGCTGGATTCTTGCCCAACAGCTATAGAGAGGCTGCGGTAAGTACAAAACTCATCCTAAAGCTCTGAACTACTGGTACACACAATGCTGAACCTTGCTAGAGAAAACAACCAGGCCCTAATTTCTGTAAAAGCTAAGAATAAATATTATATGTTTATGGGAAGACAATGAAGCCACTGTAACGTCATTGTCATGAAAAAGAGGGCCACTGTGCATGACATGGTCTTAATTTCAACCCAAATTAAGGGAAAAGTAGACTCGACAGATGCAAGGTATCAGTGGTGTTTGCAGAGGCAGTGGATGTGTGCTGGCATTCCGCACAGGCCACAGACAGAGTTAATGACAGCCTGTTAGAAACTCTATCCACTGTTTCTTAAAACCTCTTCAAAACAAAATGGTAATGTTGTAAGACAGTTCTGGGCCAGTTTTCATGAGGCCTCCCACATAAAGAACCTCTCATTTATTTTATATTCAGACTAGAAATATGCATAAATTACAGCATCCAGTCTTTATTTGAAGACAACAAGTGATGAAGACTGAGGTATATTTTTCTCAGGAATCATAATTTTAATCTGAATTATTCTAGTTTTCAGTCACTAGATCTAATTTTACTTTTTTTCCTCACAGATTAAGGAGCTACATGCTCATAGAAAAATTAACACAGCATTTTTACTTTGTAGGTGATTCTACATTAAGATTAAGCCATTTTAACATGCTTTTAGATGAGCTGAACATTTTGTGGTCACTCTTTATTAAGACTAATATGCTAGAGCTCACATGGACATATCATGGCAGTAAAAGTTGAACCTTCACCATTTCTCCTTATGTAACCACTGCACATATAGTTTCTTCTTGCAGTTATCTCCAGCTAATAGTTACTGGTTTCTGAGGAAACAGGTTGAATGTTTAGCTGATGTAGGCCTGTAAAGCTTTTATAGGGAATAGGCCAAAAATTACATGGTCTTCTCCTTATACTGTAACAATCTTCAAAAAGAAATGCCAGAGTGTGGAACCCAAAATATAAAGATTCTTAATCTGTGCCTTAGTACTAAAATCATTCAGTCTTTCACATTATCAGACAGAAAGTAATGGAGTATTTATCAAACCTCAAATCAAAAACCTTAGAGAGTGACTTTAATATTCCAACCTGTTTTTTTTTTCAAGCTGGCAGATACTACATAACACACAAATGGGTGGAATGGCTTCCTTTAATTTTAGTTCTGGGTTAATAAATTGTATATGAATATTTTATGTTTCTGAAATTACTGCAAAATTGTAGAAGTCTACAATACTAAACCAATAAATAGCTCACTTTCATCTCTATGTCTATACCCCATTTTTGTATTAATACAGCAGTGACAACTATTAATCCCATCCCACTGTCTACTACAATAACAGAGCAACAGCACATTGTTTATTTTTTCTTAATACCTTCTTGCTTAGTTTGTAAGTGGCTATAAAGTTGATGCTCTTTAACAGCTTAGCAAGTCAATCAAATGTAGACTCATTCATCTACATTCCATATTCAGCTTTACCACTTTTTGGGTTTTTTTGATATAAAGTGTTTGTGTGTCTGTTAACGTCAAAGCATATGCTCACAGGATTCTCCACAGCAGAGGTACACAGACTGAAGTCCCTATTTTTGTTTAAGTAAGAGAAATCTAAGTCATAAAAACTTTGTGTGCTACCTCAAAGATATATATCAGGTTCTGTCAACATCTAGCACTTCTGGTGTGTGCAAGAGTTACAGGTGAGCTCTATCAGGCAATTCTGTGTTAGGTGGAGCTCTAGAAAGGAGGCTTTGGCTTTTGGGAGGACAGCTGGTTGGTTTTGCTGAAGACAGTGTCAGGATCATTGTAAAATTGCTCCTTTCCTCAGCAATCATCAATTCTGAAAAAAAAAAGTACACGTATAAAAACTGAAGGAACCAAGTTACTGATATTTGCAAGTTTACTGAAGAGCAAGATATTAAGTACTTCTTATTACTAAAAAAAAAAAACCACATATTGCAGAAATAGTCTGTGTTATCTATTTAACAGCTTCAGCTCCATGCAGAGGTGCTGTAGCTCAGTCTTTCTGGAAAACAGCAAGAAAAGCAGCAGCATGGCACATCCCCGTGCTGTGTACAGCCTGTCAGGAAATGGAGAGTACCTAATCCCTGAGCCGCTGCAGGGGAAACACAGGCACTTAAAGCTCCAACAAACGAAAAACGAGGCAAGCTCTGTGGAAGAGTGCTTAACCTGAACTTTTCAGTAAATTGCATAAATGGCCCTGGCCAAGTAAGAAGATTACATTGAACTGAAATTCATTTTACTATAAAAATTGAATGAGAAGTGCAGATTCATCCTTTGGAAAGCTGATTTGCTGATATGGTGTAACACAAAGAAAATATAGTCTAGATTTCTTAACACCTTCTAAAACTCTGTGATGATAGCATGAAGTATAAAAGACATTGTTATATATTATTCTAATCTTCACATTAATTCAGGTGTGAAAGAGATGCATGTTCACAAATAGGTAGACCTCCTAAAAGAAATAACAGGAAAAGCCATATCATCTTTGATAAGTGCTTATATTGACAACTAACTAACTGGAATTGCCCAATTCCATTTGAGAATTATTTGAAATCTAAAATAATTGTGATTAAATTTAATATTTTAATTTATTTTCTCACATAAGATTAAAAAGTAAATCTCTAGCAGCTGTTCATTTTTTGCTTCCATTTCAGGTAACAGTTCTGAGACACTCTTCTCATAAGCATCTTCTACTTGATGCTGTGCATGGAAAGGACAAGAAGACCTCTCCACTTTTTCTCCTCTTGTGCTTTAATGGTAAGAAAAAGTCAGGCACTAGAGAAAAACAACCCATCATGAAGGACATAATGAGATAATATCAACCATCACAACAAGTCACAAGCATCCACAGCAATTGTCATTTATCATGGTAATTTCTGGGGCAAATATTATGAAAAATAAGCTTTTTTAAGACTTTTTAATTGCCTGAGGCAGCCGTGAGAATACATTCAAGTGCGAGGTGAAGAACAGGAGAGGGAACAACAGTTCCTTCTCGGAGTACTGGAAGACAAGAATTTCATATTTAATGTGGTGGAGGAAAGGGAGCTAAGAAATACACATGGAGAAAAGAGACGATTCACACAGGCAAAGCTGCAGTCTGCATATCTGTCCCCAATTTGGAATAAGCATCATTGTCTTTAGTAGCAAGAAAAATAAAAAAAAACACAAAAACAAAAATGCCAGTTAACTAATGGATCTGATACGAGCACTGAATTATGTACACGGATAGGAAAGGACCTGCAGAAAGCTCCAGCACATTCAGATCAGTGTGGATGCAAGTATCTATTTTTGAAGCCAGGGTGACAGGGAGGATGGGTGTACCTAAAAAAAAAGTAAATCTCTTGGAAGAATGATTAAAAGCCTTATTTTGGACTTCACAGATATGAAACATCTGGACATCAGTGCTATTACATCAGGATTGCAACTTGGTCAGAAATGGTCTGTGTCAGCACAGAAGGATAAAACCTTTAAATTATTAGTATGAAGGAAGCAGTTGAATGTGTTTTAGTGCAAGACCACTGATAAATAAACTATGAGAGAAGCAAAAGAGGAAAGCAAGAGTGGGGACAATAATTGTAACATATAATGTATGCAGCAAAAATAGCAAGGAGATGAGAAGATAAGTGACATACAGCTGTACAATATAGAGCTGGTACTGCACAGCCTCTGGCCCTGTTCTACCAGTGCTTCCACAATTCAGGAGCTGTAAAGCTTCAACTGCCTACCTAATGCAACTTGTACATCACTTCTGCTCTTACTTTTGGAAGAGGTGTGTAAGAGATCAGTGCTGCTAGGGCAGAGCAGAGGCTGCTGAGTTACAGGGTCACCTTTGGTAGGGCACAAAGCACTGTGTTCCTCCTATGACATCCTGTCTGTACAGCTTTAACTCCCACCTCTGCTTTTTCACTTTTGTTCTTTAGACAAATCTTTTTCTATGGAACTTCATTAACAAAGATTGCTTGGTGGATCCATAAATGCCTCTCACCAAATAATTGATACACAAAATGAAATCTTACTTGATTTGAACTAATTGGTAGGTTCTTGATATTTCTTTTTCTGTTTATCCTGTCATAGACAAGCATGACCTATACCAATTCAAAATCAGGCCTCCTGTTGAATTCTGCCAACAGCTTTCAACAATATCAAACGTTACTGACAGCTGGAATGTACAAGGGTCTCAACACTGGGCATAGGATCCTAAACATCATTTTACTCTGTTCCTTTGCCAATACATTTCTTAGGATCAAGGCTTAATTAACCTGTAACTTGCACAGTGAGCTTTTGGTAGAAAATGTATTTTGCAGGTCTGTATCACTAAACTTTCGCACTAACACAGTAAAGCAGGATGTGAGTGATATAACATGGCCATAAATGTCTTGAGCATCTCCATCGACATCCACAGCACTGCTGGTCACTCACCTATTAGTACTCATTTTTCAATCTCCACATACAGGACAGAAGTAGAACTTTTTCCTATCTTGTCCATTTTGCATTCCTAATTCCTATCTTTCCATTTTCAGGATGCTATTTTTTGCTAATACCTGTGAAAACTGCTCTTTCTAGAAAATCCTCTATATGCAATTATGGCATCTCTCCATAAGTGCTGTCAAATCATGTTAACTACTTACTCCAGAAAAAATTGGAAATGACCAGGTGCTTGCTGGGGCAGAGATGAATATGGAGTCATAACAGTTTCTCATCACAGATAAGTGCTAATTCATTCAATATTAAAAACAGAAGATGAAGCCAGAAAAAGTTTTGAGAATTGAAACCATTTTGAAAAGTAGAAGTAATTAAGGCCTGTAATTTTCAACCAGGAATGCTCTGATGTGGAGATTACCCATAATCTGCAGCTGAAACTAAGACCCTTGTGTTTTCCACTTATTTTGTCAGAAAATTTAGAAAACCTCTATGCATATAAATACCTCCCATTGAATTTATTTAAACTGATGGGACTGATGTAGCACCAACAGTGCAAGAGTAAGATGCATATCAATTTAGTTTGATGCTGTCATACAGCTCTGACTTTAAATTCTAAAGAGAGCTCATTTTACAATTGTGGTATGTTTTAGTAAAAGAAAAACATATCCAGTTGGGTCTTAAAAAACCCACGGGGACTGCAAAAATCTCTCTGCTGGGAATATGAAGCAAAGGATATAATCCCTTCCTTTGATTCACCAGCTGTGCTACTAGCACTGCAGTGTATGATGCTGCTGCCTTCCCTGGCTGCCAGGGCACAAAGCTGACTGGGGCTCAGCCTTTCCAGAAACTGCTCTCTAGCCAGTTTCTCCCTTTCCCTCCCACTTCTGGTCCAGTAGAAGTGCCAGTAATGCTGGCCATAAATTGGAAATTACCACTCTTAGAACCCAGTGTTAGAAAGGATAGAATAATTTTGTTGCTTGATTAAGTTTTAAAATTACTTTTCCCCTTTCAAACAGCATTTATAGTTTTAGTGCCCCAGAACAAGAGCTGGTCCTTTATCAAGAAATCTCCAAACTCTGGGAAACCTTTCTGAATGATTAGTAACATCAGTACTTCCAGTAAATTAAGCATGCCAAGCTACAAAGTGAAGGCATAAAGGTTTGTTTTTGGTTTTTTTTTTTTTCTGAGAAGCATAATACAGACTATGGGAAACATTGTGGGGGCAAAAGTAATCAGCTAGCAAATTTTCACTGTTTAGCCAATGTCTCGACAGTTTTGTACATTGAGGCAATAATCTGTAAAAAGGGCTGGAAGATGAGGCTGGGAAATAAAATGCCACCTCTTAGATTGGCTATTTCTGGATCAGTGCTTGCATCACCCTGCCTGCCAAAGAGACTTCGGCATGCAAGAAGCCCCAAGAACAGCCGAGCTGCAGTCAGACCAGGCCTATATTTAGCCTAGAACACCTTGGATAGCTGCTACAGGAAGAGTGAAATAGCTATTGAGATGGGAAAACTGCAGTACATCTATTTCCAGAGCAAGAACCTGCCTTGGATTTCAGTGTGTAAGCTCACATTTTGCAAAGGGAAACCTCCAACTTCCAGAAGAGGGCAGGGTGGTTGCTGTCCCACATTCTCCCCGAGGCTTATCTACTTCTGTCTTTTATGGGGGTTTAGCAATCATAACCCTAAAGCAAGGGGCGGGAGGGGAAACAGGACAGAGGCAGGCAAGCCCAAACACACAGCACACGTGCTGCTTTACCCCAACATACTGCTCCCAGCTTGAACTGCTCAGTGTTCTCCCTATGGGGAAATATCACAGCACCTGGGAATTCCTCCCCTCTTTGTGAAGGGTGCGTGGGAGAGGGGCTTTCATGTCAGCTGTCACATCTTTTAGGGTAGTTTGGGCTTTTGAGTCTGTACCTTTCTGTAGCATTTTGCTCTCCTCTTATTTTGCCTTTGAATCGGCTTTCCAGAAGCTGCTGCCAAACTAGATCCAGAGCTATCAGGAACTTCAATCTAGTGCCTTGAAAATGCTGGATGTGTCTAAACTGTTCTCCCTCCGCTAAGTTCTGCTTACAGCCCGAGATGTCACTAGTCCCCAGATACACACAAAAAAGGAAGAGACCCAGGATCTGTTCCTCCCTCTGCCCCCAAAGCTGCTTCATACCTGATTAATACAGGCACATTCCAGTACCAGGAGACAAGAACATGGTATTCCTCTAGAGGCATCAGTCATTCCTTCAGCCATTTGCTGTCAGTCACAGGCAGCAGAGGATGGAATGCTCCCCATCTGCTGTACCAACAGGCACCAAGGTTTTGATCAAGCACTGCCTGTGCAGCTTGTGCTGCTGCACTGGGCTGGGTGACCACTCTTTTTCTTGGGGCAACCACCTACACTCACCTGAGAAAAGCTCCTAAAAACACAGTGGGAGAGATATGGTATGGTGGGAACACGGTGTGGGATGTTCCCACAGGATCACAGGAAAAGGTCACATAGCACAGATGCTTTCCAGTTCAAGCAATCAAGAGACCAGGAAAAGAAGGTAGGAGACAGGGCAAGCCCTGAAAAGGCTCACCTATCAGCAGATTATACCTCTCCTGTAAATTTCAGCATTTCCAGAATCCATTTAAGCAAGGCTTTTCATTTTTCTCCATTCTGCCTACAGATTTAGCTATAGCAAAGTTTTGGCTTGGGGGAGGCACGTTCATATTGAAACCATGGCATTCTCTCATGTCAGGTAGGCCCTTATTTCCTGCCTCTGCAGGGTACAGGCTGCTCAGAGCATGGGAATTGTCACTATTCGTGTGAAGACAGGGGGTCAAGGCTCAAACTCCACAGATGACAGACCTACCTCCAACAGGGGCCAGGAGACAGGGCACAAGTGTTACAGGCATCTGGAATTTCACCAGTCTCTGCCCTTAGGCACCCACCTTCTCATCAGAGCTCAGTAAGGGAAAGGAGATAGAAGAAAATAAAACACACAGTTGAGGGGAAAGGAGAAAGAATCTGGACAATTCAATTATGCAAGCAGTCTGCATATGGAAATTTGAGTATCTGATTAATTTTGGCAGTGAGCATGGGGGACTTCACACATGACTGGAATTCATTCTTGTGCACCTTCCTAGAGAACATGAAGAAGCACCGTAACTAATTCACATCAGATGGGATGCTGAAGTGTTCCCTAAACAAGAGATTTTGGTAAAAAGCCAACATCTAACAACAACAACAACAGAATATTGCACAAGTTCAGTAGGAGCTATCAGTGCCTGTATGGCCCTTTCATCCATTAATTATTTTTTTGCTGCTCTTGTTAACAGAGGACATGAAGCTCATCCAAAACAGCAACTGGTGGTGTTACCTAAAAACAGTTGAACCTACCAAGCTAAAAAAAGCATCCATTTTAAAAGACTTCTGATTGCACCTTTTATTATACCTTATAAAGGTATACAAAGCAGTGCAGTACTACAATGACTACATACATGGGTTGATTTTAGTGAGCTTTTCCCTTAATCTAAAGTTCCTTTGGAAAAGAAGAAATCATTAAAATCTTGCACCACCCCTCCACTCATTCTGAACTACTCTTAGATATATCTGTTTGCAGAACAGTACTGCAGTCACGTAAAATGTGATTTTTTTTTTAGTTTATTCTTGTGATTTACTATCTTTACCTTTTAAGCCAGACTGCTCTTCTAATATGCTAAAAGCTGCCCTTGGTAGGAAAAAAGAAGTGTCACCCAAAAGGGTTTCATTCACTTTTTCAGGCAAACTAAAACTTTAGTCTGCACTCAAAATGACAGCCAGAACACATCACCACAGGTACTTGTTTTTTCCTTCCATTTTAAACAGGCACCAACTTATTTTCCCACTGAAACAGTTATACAAACAGTTACACTATCAAATCTCAAAGCTCCTCAAAATTTCCAAGTCAATGAAAGCCAGATTCTAGAGGGAGACAACATAGGTAAAAAAAGTATCAATACACATGATATTTTAATACAAAATATTAGCTTTTTTCTTTTTTTTTTTACACAAGTCAGTTTTTTTAAAATATAGAACCTTAAAAAATGAACAAATTGCTATCCACACGCTATAAACACTTGTTTGTGCTCAGTTTGATCAAGTTATCAGAACAATTTAAACACCAGTCCATAGTTTAAACACTGCCTTGAAGTTGGATGCAAACTATGCCGCACTGCGCGCTACCATTATTGTATGTACAGGGTGAAGCGCCTTCGGTCGGGTTTAAAACGGTAATAAAAACTGTTCAGTTATCAGGTTCTTTGTGCAAGGATTTCACATTCTACTCATGCTCATGACAGGTCTGTATTACATTTCAGTGGCACCAGTCTGAGCAAGCACAGGTAATTCTGTGAATGTTCACCAGAAGAATGTCCATTACATGTTCTGGAAGTACGAGTTCTTCAGCTGGATAAAAAAAAACTTGTTAGTTATGGGGAAATAACTAGCCTGATTAGCCAGAATTTAACAATTTCTAAGCACTGAAAGGAATTTTGATTTCTCAAAGTTGAATAAAAGTAATTAACTATCACATTTTCATAAAGATTACCTATGTAGCAGGTACATCTCAGGAATATTTGTAATTGCCCGTTTTTTGAACGCATAGAAAGGAAAAAATTTCTCTCAAAGTTGGAGGTCTTAAAAGGTCTTGTTTTAGTAGTAAATCATCCACAAGTTGCAGGTTGTTAGCCAAGTAGATTTAGGATGATTTACCTGCATTACAGTAATTTACACAATTGAGCTTTAGGCATACAGTACAAAACTATGAACAAAAAGGTGAAGCAAACTTTTTTATTTATATTCAGGTAAAAACATTAACCTGATGAAGTAAATTATTGCAGATTTGAGAAATCAGCACATAAAACAGTTGGACAGAGCATTGTTTACAGGTGCTTAATCTGTGTCAAAAGACAAAGGCTGAACTGCTTGTTCCAAGCTAACACTGGGGGGGAAAGAAAAAAAAAAAAAAAAGGAGAAAAAAACTACAAAATTAGCCAGGAACTTAGATCAAGAAGAGGAAAACTGTTTACTCAAACAGGGAATGAAACGACTAATTTGTCTTTTAAAAAACTTTACATCAATTCGAAATGCTTTGGGCCTTACCACAATACACGCTGGCCAGCCCAAGCTGTTGGACTTCAACTACGTGAAAGAAGAAATTCTTCCTTGCCTCCAGTACGAGGCTTTTGCTGCCTGAATCACTGTGTAAACAGCTCTGGAGCACTCTGGTAACGACTGTCGCCATTATATCCTACCACTACAGTAAAACTATGCTATAAGAAAGGTTCTACCTAGTTACAAAGGCTGAATTATATTGACAATATATATTTGATTTCAGTAAAATTTAAATTATCTTAATCAGAGAAAGAGGCATGGAGCAGTTAAATGCCCATGCTAACCAAAACATAACAATTGTTGAATGTTGCACACAAAAAGAACCAAGTGAATTGCACATCAGACAATACATGAGGATGGGTAAAATTAGAGGCAGGTGAAGGTACACAGAACTAGTCTACTAAACTAGATTTGTCAAATACATGGTGTATTTTAATTTCTGTACTTATGTACAAAAGTTGTCTTTGGAGGAAAAACTTCAGACTTAGCTAGATGGATACACACAGCCCAGTATTAAACTGCACAGCGACATTTATTGTTCCAGCCTGGAAAAACATCCCTTTTTAAATTTCACACAGCAAAGCAAGTTAAAAACTTCACTCATCAAATAAATGATAATTTAAACAAGAACTTGCTAAAGAAACCTTGTCACAACAACTTTTAGGGCCTGATCACTTTAAGTCCATAGGGGCTTTTAATGAATATCAACCAAGTGTCTTTGCTTATAATCTGCAAGCCGTTTTTCTACAACAAGAAGGCGTAACACGTTTCCTTGACTCAGGTGATATATTTAGAAAAGAATCATGAGTTTCTCTTTTGCTGTAACAGGCAGACATTGCATTTTTCATTGTGATCAGGAAAGATGGAATGACTGCTGCCCTTCTCTTGCAGCTATCAAGAGTTTTTCACGCATTATCTCAATAGTTGAATAGTCCGGCAATTTGAGATAGTTCACACAAGTCATTACTGAGGGTAAGAAATCATCAGGGTTCTCTGTGGACTCAAATGTCTTCCGTACAATCGTCAAGGGAGGATTCAAACTTCGAAAACCTAGTAATGAGAAAAGACACTCAGAATAAGGCTGCTCCTCCTGAACACCCACAGCTGACTGCAGACATGCCCAGTGACAGAAGCACGTATCACACAGCTGACCTCCTGGACACCTTCAGAAATTCAGAATACGGCTTTATAAAGCTGCACAACAAGCTACCTAGAATCCTGCCTGCAGATTCGTCTTATGTGATGAATTTAAAATAAAGGAATAAGGTGCATAATCTCCTTTTAATTGTCTTCTGTATGTGTAAAAATTCTATTCCAACCAATATTTTTAGGTGTGTTGGCTTCATGCACATTTTTTAACAGGAATCATCTATGACTCTAGTACCTGATTATTCTTACTTCAGCTATGATTTATATACTCCTAACATTCAATTGTGTCTGCATCATGTCTCCACAGAAGAGCTCCCAAAATATACTCAGAAAAAAGAATAATCAATTCTTTCCCCCAAATCCCAAAGAATGTAAATATTGGAACAGATGCATGAATTCTGTTTTGACCTGCAAAGCACTCAGCTGAGAATATAGTAATATGTGTATTCTACAGTAGACCCTAGCAAAGACAGCAAATTTCTCTGTTTACTGCACTCCCTCTTACCTAAATGCTGAAATTCAAAAGGGGGAGAAATTAAATAAGATTAATACTATCCTAAGTATTGTTTCCTTTCTAGAAAGGAGAGTACTGTTTTCAGGTTACAATGCATCATATTGTTGCTATAACTTAATGCACCTCTAGCCAAAAAATACAGTATTAGGAGCTTTCTGTTTTATTTAAATTTTGAACACTCTTTTGCCCTCTGACAGATTTTCTGGCAACAACTTAAACCTGGAGAGTCAACTGTAGGAAGTGTCATGAGATTAACACAAAGGTTATGAGAATTATACCTAATGTCTGCCCAGGCACTTCTGAAATTAGAAATGGGAAACCAGTATGAACCTCTCAAATACCTAAGTTAAGGGATTTCTTCCTATACTGAAGTAAACATCTTATTCAAAAATACATCAATAACAGTGATTTCATGCACAGCAATATGCAATAAGGAAAACCTACCTCCTACAGGCAGTCTGGGGCTGCCTGTCACAAACTGAAGAAACAGTCTTTGCTGCTCACTATCAAAACTACTGAGAATTTCAAAGAGATACTTCACTGCTCGACTGAGGAGGGAAAAGAACCAAGAGAATATTATTTTGTTTATAGTTAAAATAATTGCATCAGATTCATATTCAGCACAATATGAGTATTTTCAAATACAAGTCATATAATTCCTGTAGCTTGAATAACAAAGTATGAAGATTATTTCAAGAAAGTATTTTCTACTGTTTTGGTTTTTTGTTTGTTTAACAAGACCAACATGATATTACCTGTCATGTGTATAACCGTGATCAGGCCTGCAACATTCCATTAAAGTCTTTGCATCCCAAGTGTCTGTCTTGCTGCCACACAAGAGCTGCTCCAACTGTAAAATTAAACAACATGGAGTAAATGCTCCTCTTTGCCTCGCAGCGCATCAGGAACACAGGAGTACCACAAAGGCTTGGCTAACATATTGTTCCAAAGTGTGCTTTAATGTTTGTTCTTAAAGTCAGAATTTATAAAGGTAAACAAACCTCTCAAAGTACAGTCTTCAAATAGACTCACTCAAAGAAGAGTAAAACATTCTCTTCTCATCCAAAGAACCATATTTGTGACTCAATTCAGTCCACTTAAGAGTGTTGAGAATTTCAAAAGGAAACTGATATGGTGGTGGTGAAAATAAAGCAAGACCAACTATCCTTATTCTTTACCCCTTCATCTGAATCTCTTCTTACAGTCTGAAGCTTTGCTAAAGAGCTGACTACTTGTTTTATTTTTCTAGTAGATGATCCAGGTAGCGTCCACAGCTATCTACACCTATTCAGAGGTACTGCAATACAAGGAAGTAGGGTACCCATACTCCATAGAGAAATTAAGTATGAAATATAAATTAAAGCACTTCTCAGAAAAGCTGGATACACACAATTTAAAGAAAATGGAGCTGTTCATAAAGGCATTAAGTAAGTGACTACTGAACAGAGAAATCTTTAAGAGTTAAGTGTGGAATTTCAGGGACACTCAGTTTTACTAACTTGCATCAGAAATGCAATGTCAGACTGTCACAAATGCCCTGCACCCAGGGTAAGACTGCCCACACATGCAGATAAAGGTTATAAAAGCAGCAGCAAAACCACTTTCACCAACCTCCTCAGGATAGAAATACTGAAGATGACTAAGGGGGAACACCGACTCAAATCCATCTCTGAAGGAGTCGAACTGTCTGGCAACACCTTCATTTAGTGCCCAGAATATAACCAACTGCAGGGAAAGAAATAAAACACAAATGAAAAAAGCCATCTGAACAAAGGGAGCATGCAGCGATCACTACTGTACAAAGAAGTACAGCTGCAGAAGCCAAACTCCAGCAGCCCAGCCATATGCTCACTGGAGTTACCACAGGGTGCACACTGATTCATGGAGCTGCTCTACAGCATTGCCTCATTCTGCCTTAATTCATAATTTACATTACCCTTAAAATGAACTTTTGCAGAATTTAAACAACTTATTTGCCTTTGTTTTTAACAAAACAAACAGAACTCAGAACAGCTGGTTAAACGGAACCTCTTTAACAGAATAATTTAAAGTAAATCTGAACATTTGTTATCTTGAGAAGCCTTACCTAGGTGTTCTCTCTCCCTACACCTCTTAAAATGCAGCACCTGAAGCAGAAATCCATAGGGCATCACTTGACAATATTATCTTAATTTCCCCCATGGAAATATATGGGTCACTATTCTAACATTAAGTTTAAAAAAATCAACTCTAGCCTGTTTGATATATTAAATGGCTTAATATTATAAGAATATGTAGGAAAAAGCAGTAACTTCATTTCAAGTTACTGGAATATGGTTAAGAATCAGAATACAAAAGACAGTAAGACACTAATCTAGGCCTTTTGAGCATAATTTTTCCGTTTTGTTTTGGTTTTATATCTGTAGTTACCCTCTCAACATTAAAGTAACTTCCAAATTGGACAGCACATATTGAAATAACAATCAGTGGGGGGGAGGAAGGGCATATGACACAAATGAGACCAGAGTTCTCTTAAATAAATCTCCTGCAGCCAGTATTTCTCCACTAAATTAAGGTATTTTACATAGCAGATTGCAGGCCAAGTTCAGATTCTTTTGTCAGTCAGTGCTACTGCTGATTACACTTGCCCTGGATATCCTCAAGCCTAGCAAGAAACAAGGGCTGGTTGTAAAAGATGTGCTGTCAACACAGAACTACTAGTTTAAAATGTGTTAAAAGCTCTGGCCTGTGGTGCTGATTAAAGTCATCTATGGTTGCATCTGAACAGGAGTAAAAAAGTTCGTAGGTCCTGATGGAGTTCTGAAGCAAGTATGTCACCCTGTCCCAATACCTGAAGAGTCACTGGTTCAGAAAGCTCTCAAGATACAAAAGCTCATTAGGATCTGCTGCTAAGTTTTCCAATAGAAGAGTCAGGCATTGCATTTCATGTGAGATACACTGCACTACTTCCACAAACCAGTTTCAATACTGAACAGGAAGGCAGCAAGCACCAGCAGCACAAAAAACTCTTCTACAACACAGAATAGTGTATGGCTATTCTAACAGCAGAGCTGCTTACCTACAATTGTGATTAGTTTCTATGACAGCTGAAAGAGCATGTGGCATAATTAAGCTGCACTGTGTTCTTGCAGATTCAAAGAGAAAATCAAATTGCTAGACAAAATTCTACACTACTGAAACTTTTTGTTCACAAATTTAGAACAAGCAAGGTGGCCTCTTTATAATACAGGGGAGAAGAAGAAAAAAGAGAATGAAGTCTCTCACTATACTGGTAATTGAAGCAGCTCTATTTTCTGATAAAGGCAGCTCCTGTGGAAACTGTCCTTGTGGGGGAAAACAGGGAGGTAGAGGGAAGAGTGACGTGATGGCAGGAAAGGCATGAAAAGCAGCACTGGGATATTTGAGCTTTATAAATTACTTTTTATGTTAATCCTCACACAAGATTTTAATGAAAATGACATGTTCAAGAGCAGGGCAGCTGATCCACAGGATGCTCTACAGGCTAGCTGATCAATTAAATATATTGCTTCTAAAATGCAATTCATCATACTTGTGATGGAGAGAAACTAATTTTCCCTTTTAAGTATTTTCTATTTCTCTCACATCAAGTCTACAAAGCTATAAAGACAAAGACAGGAAAAACTGCACAGAGATCCTTTAAGAAAACAAAAATTCCAAAAGTTTTTAGGAGGAGGAGAGAAAGTTTTCTGTTGTAATCTCCTTTTCCTTTACAAAGACAGAAGCCTGCAGCAGGACAACTAAAGGACATCGGAGCCATCTGTAAGTCTTTCTCAGTGTATCATATCTGATAGAGTTACTTAGGGAAGAAAAAAAATGACTGCAAACTATGGAAATCAGACTGGAATGCTTGACTGCAATATTACTCAGTAAATGAAGAATGCAAATTCTGTTTCTAATAAACTGTGAAGTTTGTATTGCTCCTCTGATAGGTCTACAAAGAGCTGTAAATCCAAATATGTTTCATTCTTTAAGTGATTCTTGACTAGCAGAATTTGCTTTTAACAAACACATGAGAAGTGGATAGGTAACAGTTTGGAACTAGAAGGTAAACAGAAACTGCTCAATATTCACTTGTAAGGATTACAAAACAACCTTGCAAAATTTGTCAGCTGATAGGAATTTACATGACCCTTATTAAATTGTTTCTACCAAAACATCAGATGTGTTTCTTATCAGTGCTTCAAAACTTAACAGTCCTCAGAGTGAAACTGGCAGTACCCTAACCTGCCAGGAAACGCATTATTTAGTAACTGGAATACAGTGAGATGCTCCTCTCCATCCCACTCACAACTTCATGTGATAATATTGCATTCTTCTTGTCTTTCCTCATCTTTTTTCCAGGCTGTTTTTAACCACTTCTCTTTATCACTTCCTTCAACAGAAACAGCTTCCTACCTTTGTTCAGAAGTATCAACCTCCTGTTTTTCCATGTCCCTTTTACCACAGGAATGAATCAATACACAGGTGTACTGTCAATTTATTCTGGCAATATTTTGTTATATTTTCCTTATTTATTCTTTTTAGGGTTATTTCACAAGTGGGTGGGGTTTTTTGGTTGACTGGTTCAGTTTTCCTTGGGATTTTTATTGGTTTGGTTTTGGCTTTTTGGACAAAAAACTACTAATGCTTTATTTTTGACTCACAATTGCTGATGTTTTTGTAAGACTGAGCCCAAAAAAATTACACTACTATTACAACAGTTCAAAGGCCACTGGGATGCTAGATGCTAGATCACTATTGCTAAATAATTTACTACATCACTATTCCTAAAAAATTCATTATCATAACCTATTACAATGAATCCACTTAAAATACTTCTCCAAAAAGCCAAACTTCTGATGACTTTACATATAAACCAGACTTCTTGTACTACACAATTTGCAAGTCAGGTGCAATTAGATTCTAACAGTTTTACTGTAGTAATACACTAGTATAGAAGTCATAAGTTGGAAAATTACTGTCATGCCTAGTTTATGAGAATGAACTGAAATATATATGGAAACACTACCTGGGAGCAAGGAAAAAAACAGAATTTTAGTCATAGGTTTGCTTTTACATACTCTGAGATACTCCTCTAAATTGTGGATAGTGACCGGTGTATCTTTTCCCCCTTTTTTCAGTTCTATATTGGGAAACCCAGGAAGTGTGAAGTCCAGCCCTAGATCTTCCACTGAGCAGCCATTCATAGTCAGAGCCTCCAATGCATACTGTAGACTTTCTTTGGTCTAAAAAATTGGAAGTGAAAACCAATGAGAACAATTAATTCAAATAAACTTATCCAAAAGTTATGACTTCTAAAGCAGCTTTTAACTAATCAGACATTTCTGTAAGAGCATGACCATTAAAACTGTTGCAGCTCTCCTTGCTTTCCTTCTGGAGCTTTCACAGGTAACAGTAAACCAAGAAACCAGATAAACAAGCTTAATGGATAAACTGGAAAGATCACAGGAGTATACTTTTTTCCAGCAGTTTTGGAATTACTTAACATGCCAGAAGACAAACTAGCTAGAAAATACTACTACAAGAATAAGAAATGTGAAATATGCCATGGCTCAGAGGCTGTTTTTTCCATAGAACAGTTAATGACATTTCTATTTGGCATGCATACTGACATTTTCCAGCTTTCATCCACCAAGTTTCAGGTTTTTCAAATTCTTAGGAAATTGAAAGCCATGACCAAGGAGAAAGAGTGAGACAATGAGGTAGAGAGGAACAAAGACCCACAAACTTGCAATACTTTCACTAGTAACAAACCAGATAGATGTATTAAGAGTATAAATTAAGTTATTACTTCCTGCCATCTATTAACATTGGATGCTAGAAAAACCATGTGTGCCAAAGACCTTTTACCACTAGTGCCAGAGTGAACTGTGGTATTTTCAGCCAAGAGTAGATATCCTTGAAAAATTAAAGATGTATGTCTGAAAGAAACTGTATGCTCATGCATGATGACAGTTCACCTCAGTTCTGCATACAGCTCTTCAGAGAAAAAAAATTCCTACATAAAAGGCATTTCTATTAAATTTTGATTAAATCAACTAGTAAAAAAGCCAAACCTTTTGACTGTTCAAGAAACAAGGATAGATTTTTTTTTCCACTGATTTTAAGTTGGTTAGTCTATTTAAAGTGAACCAAAAGAAAAGTTAGGCAAACATCTGTCAGTTTTAGACATTTCTAGGACTGTGTTTTACCACACAGAAGAATCCCATAATGAATTTCTCATGCTAGACTTTACAAAAAGACTGTTTTATAATTATTAGCCACTGATCTACTAACATTAAAACTACTCCGTGCAAGAACAAAGTAATTATCACTATTACAATCAGTTTCAAACCCTATGATACGTTCTGAATTACTGCTATTTCATAAAATCCAAACATGTAAAGATGCACTCTTCCATTCTTAGGGTTATTTTCCCACCTGAGTTTTATCCTGTTCAAGTCTTTTCTTTTGTCTTACAATATCTTCAAGGTGATATATTGATTTGGCTACTACTGGATCAATACTGAACAAGTCATGCGATGTCAAGGAAGTTTCCTGTCGTAGCATCCACTTATAAAAAGGAAGTCCAAGAGGAAGGTCCACCTGGAAAGCAAAGTACTGAACTGTTTAGTATTGAACTGTCTTTCAAAAGTTTATCTTTTACTACTTCATCTCTTCACCATCTACAATACTATCTCAGAGCTCTGGCACACACCAAAACACCATGTCCTAGTGGTTTTGCCTCAGAAATTTACAGTCAAGAAAACCCAAGTGACTGCCTAGTGCATATCCATTAAAGCAATCAGCAACTGCAGTAACAATGAGTTCAAAACATTCTTGAAAGAAGACAGGAAAGATGGCAACACATAGCAGATAATGGCTGTTCCTTTCTATTCCATGGTCTCAAAAGCCACTGGAAAGAACTTCAACATGTATTACCCTTTTCCTCCACAAAAGTTCAGCTGCATGCTTGTCCTCCTCCCTGCCCTGCCTCAGACAGCTTTTACTTCTTGAGCTGAAAGTAATACCATTTAAATCTTAATGCTTTTATCCCTCAACAGTCAGAACTAGTATTTTTATGTGACCCCTTCAGAACAGATTTTCTATTTCATTCTCACCAGTCTGAAGTCCATGATTGCCTTGGCCATTAGTTTTCCCAGAAAGCGGAACTTCATTTTAACTTTTGCAATGTGAGCTGGCTTGGCTGTTCTACCAAAAGGAAGTGCAAAAAGGCCTTGAAGGTTATGAATGTACTTGGTACCTTCCTGGCTTCCTGTTGAAGAAAGAAAGAAGGAAAAGAGTTCAGTATTTACTCTGCTATTTTTTTTCGAGATGCAAGTGGCATTCAGATAAGCTTAACCTAAGCTTATTAAAAAAACCCAAAAACAACCAAAAGAAACACACACAAAAACCCCAACAAAACCCACAAAGATCCACACACTCTCATCAGGCACATTATCTGACCGCAATCTCAAGTGCTCTTTACATAACTGAAGTCAACTTAAAATAAATTCAATATTAATCAATATTTATAGATTAGGCAGTAGAGCGAGTAGAGCAATTACCTTTTGGATTGGCTAAAGTCACTTCTTCTCCCCTCCAAAGGCCTAAGTCTGCTCTCTGTAGTTCCTGAGATACAAGTGCATAGAACTCTAGTGTAGGGCCTAGGCCTGTGCCAACCTTCAGGGGATGGAGGGTGAGGGGAGAGGAGCAGGAATGAGATAGATAAGTCCATTAGGTCAGTTTCAATAAAAAAATCTTTACTTAGTCTGAGAAATACTATACATTATTTGCTATAAAAAAAGACTGTGTGGCAAAAATCATCTAGGGAACCTACCAACAGGAACATTCACAACATGACAGAAGCAACATGGAAGGACCACATACTAGAGGAAGTAACAGTGGAGTAAAAGTATTAAACACCAAATGTTCATATTATAAACACACAGCTGTTTGCTTAAGAGCTAGAAAAAGAAAGAGCTCTGCTGACTACAATTGATTATGAAATTTAGATCAGAAAGAGCTTCTCCTAGCAATTTAAAATCACAACCAATTACCCTAGATTAGGGATAACTAAAGGATAAAAGTCTTTAGCACCAGCAACATGAACGACAAAAGGTCTGACCAAGCCATTTTAGGAAAGCTGTAGCTATTTTGTAATAATCTTCAGTAAAAAGGGGTTAAATTAGACTGCAGTAATATTACTTACTTCGTTCTCATACTGGATTTCCAACATGGCTCTTGAACTGCCTAGATCCTGCATCACAGATTCTGCTTGTTTCAAAAGCTCATCTCTGTTCACAGTGCGCTACACAGTAGAGAAGTTTCATGTAGTGAAATTATGGCTTTAAGTTCCAGCTCCCAAGGCAGTTACAACAGGTAAAAATCAGTTATGCACATTTTTCCACCCCACGCCAGTAGTTCCACAGTTTGGTTCAACAATTTGTAAGCTTATGCTTTGATAAAGTAATTCTTGCTTCTATATGAAAACTGTTTAGAATGAATGTGTTCAATATAAAATGAAAAAACAATGCCTTACATCAGTATAACTAATAGGTACTATTCTTGCCAAGAATATGGCAATGGGACTGTGATACAGCAAAGTATTGTCACGTGACATTAAATACCTCAAACTAATATGTAGAGAAGAAAATAGAGTAAAGATACTGAAACCCTAACAAAAACCCCAACAGCACTGGGATCCCTACATGTGGGCAGCTATATTCTTTTTGAACTTGATTCTCATGTCTCCTGCTGCTTTTCCCCACAGGTATTCAAGATCATATAGCATGTAGAGCAGATATTTTAAGATCATGTATGTCCAAATTCAAGACAGACATCCAAGACTCCCTCAAATTTAACACAGTCAAAGTTCACTTTTATTATGGTGTGACAGGTGATTTGCCTTCCCCAAATACAAGGACAGTATTTTTGTTTATTAAGGGTCTAAATCTTGTTACTTGAATTCTTCTGAGAATCACGCAAAAAAGGGGTCTACAAGCCAGGATGGGGAAATATCACTAATGCTGTCTAAAACTCTGTGTTCACTGCTGGAGTTTGGTTTCAGGAATTATATCAGGGTGCCCCCTCCTGCAGCCAGCACGGAGAAGACATTTTGCCTTCTGCTGTGGGACTGCAGGAACAAACCCACCTCCCCTTCTCTATACACCAAAACATCCAAGCTCTACAAATGAGCCTTGCTCACAATTATATTCTTAAAGACAATATAAAAATAAATAGATCCTTCATTCCATTTTAAACAAGATGTACTTACTTTTTTCCTGTCCAGCCGTGGTGCCACTCTGCTATCCTGAGAATCCGACTGATTGATTTCTGGATTAGTATCCAGTAGCCTTTGCATGGCTCGATCACGATCAAAGGCCGTTACATAAAACAGCATTTGGCGTGTATCAAATGGAAAGAAAAATGGGCTGTGAAGAACATTAGATTAGTCAGCTGTGTTCCAAGCAGCATCTCGGACTAGCATTTGGTTTAAAACACAACAGAAATGTAGTATGTTCAAAATGAGTGCTTCATTACACTCTGTGGTGAAAGCAGCCTCCACAGCACACTTTAGTTCTAGTTAAAATGCTTAGGAGCAGGAGTTTTGAGAAATGCAATATATGAAGGAGACAAAGAATTCCAGAAACTTTTGATTCCTCCTGAAAAGTAACTCAAAATACTTGAATGCCTTGGCTGTGCAAAGTTTACATCAGAAAATAAAATTCTTCGTTCACCACTGTTCTACAATTAGTAAATCCAACAGATCAAAGATTTAAGCTCAAGCTCCCACATTTGGCAGCAGAAAGACGAGAACCTGCCTAGAGCAGCACCACTGTTCGACCTTCCACCATTTGCAAAAAATACTTTAAATAATCTGTGAAAAATTACCAGAGAATTTATCACTTCCACTATTCTCAAAGGCATGTGTATGTTAACAGTGTGGTCCTCCACTGGCATTAAGTGGAAAAGCAGTTTTATCAAACAAATAATGTTACAGATGTTTAAGAATATACATTCATGCTCATCATTTTACCTGGAACATTTATGAAGCAAGTTAGAGATCTTATTTTTACAATGAAAAGCCAAAGACTTTCTCTGAGGATGTATTTCCACAGTCATCAACAATATTGCTGCAATTAAGACACTTGAGAAACCCAAGAATGTCAACTCTAATTTCTCATTCTTTCAAGTGCAAGAACTTTATGGCTTGTACTCTGTATCAAGATGCTATAAAGTACTATGTATATAACTTCATAAAAATTATTTAGATTCTTTTATCAGTATTGTTTATAAACTTATCTTCCTATGTATCATACTGAATGTGCGAAGTTAAATACAGTGATAGGATAAGAATGTTATTAAGCAGTTTAACAGGAGAAAAAATATCACCTGAAAAATCAAAATTTCAGTGGAAACCCTTCAGATTGCTCACCAAGTCCTATAAGAAATGGTCCAAACTCTGCACAGAATGTGATTTAAACTATGCAATGTACGTGTAAACATCCATGCCACTGTGTAACTTGGCAATACTTCTGTGAATACATTTTGCACTCTCAGGAGTCCTGTAAGGATGATGCACTGTGCTGCCCAGCCAACATTCCTACTTAACTGGAATTAGAGACACTACAAAGCAAATTGCTCATACCATGTTTTTCCAAGTTCTGTCAGCCAAGTTGGGATGTTTCCTGTCATAATTACTAAAGGATCCTGAAGCTGCCTGTTTGCTTTTGCTGTCAGTTTACTGTTGATAAACTCTGAGGTTGGAATTATCTCCTTGCAGACTGCATTCTGTGTTAAATAAAAGCAATGTATTTCTAGTTAGAGAAACGCTGAAAGAAATAGCAAGTCTGTTAAAAAAGATTTTTTAATGCTTCTAATTTGCTTATCATGGAAAGTAAAAAAACTTCCACTGCCATTTTGTTCATCCAGAGTCTCAGACATTAAAGAAGGACTGAGTAGATGTTTACTACTATTTTCCTTCTCAGAAATAAAGTTGGGTCTTTGAATTTAAGGAAGGACAAAGCATGGATACATGTTCAGCACAGTATAAAGAAAATATGACTGAATATAAGAATTTATAGCCTTCATCTTCTCAGAAGTTAGACAAACATGTAGGGGAAGATGACAGTATTTGCATTATTCTGTCTTCTTTGAGGGGCAGTGGAGAGGGAGGAAAGGTTATTTGAAATGTTACAGATGGTTCTGACCTAAACCAAGTATCAAAGTGATTTAAAAAGTGCTCTACTCACATCATACAAGTAATACCAGTATCGACTGATAGCATGTAAAACTCTCAAAAGAAGAATAACATCTAATGAGGGGTCTTCAAATGTTATATTTTCAGGTGGAGTAGATATGAGGTAAATTTCCAGAGGATTTAACACCGAAGGGCATACACCATCTAGCAGGGAAAAACAACATCTTAGCAAAACAATTCCATTAGAAGTTTTCTCAAGATTTAATTATTAGGAGCCTAGGCAGTATTAGTCATGGCATTCACTTAACTACAACAGTTCATACAAACAACTTAATAAATATCTTACTTTTAGTTTTAATATACAGCTAGAAGTATATGCTTACTATTTTTATACTATGCCTGCTTTAAAAGAAACACTATAGTGGCAGTAAACATTGTAAAAGTTCTGAAAGGACTGAGAGGAAATTTAACATATAGCAAGGTACCACACTCACCATGCCACAATTCATCATGTTTTTTAGAATTTCTAGGGGAGGTTTTTGTGGGAGCGGTTTGTGCTCTTCCTCTTTTACCCCCAACACAGTCCTTATTGCCATCTTCATCCTCTCGCACAGGTTTGTACCTAAAAAGCAAACAAAATTAAAAAATATGTTTTGAAATGCTAACTTACAGGGAAACAAAAGCACTTTTAAAGGTGTTAGTTCTCAGATTTCCAGAACTTTATTTGAATGACAGTTAAAAGCAGAAAGACAAGAACACTGCACTGGGATATGATCCAGCCTCTGAAGCAAAGAATTTCACAGGGGAGAAAAAAACCAGCAACCCTTGGGCTCCAGGAACTGGAAGGAGAGAAGGTGAACGTATAAACAAAATCCCAAAGTGATTGAGGTTAGAGTTAGGGTTAGATTAGGTTTTGGCATTTTTTTGGTTGCTGTTTTACGTGGTTTTATTTCTTTGATTTTTTCTTTAGCATATTTAAATGTTCAAAAGAAAGAGATTGCTGAACATTAAGATGTTCGGCATAGTCATGTATCAATGCTTATTGCAAAGTATGGCCACAGAATACATTCTCTTTCACAGCAATCAATGGGAAAATCAGCATGAAGTCAACCATTAGTTGTATACTGCACATCTCTACTGTTTGTGGTTAGTTATGTAACACTAAGAACAGTTCCTCCCCATCTAGGAGATGTCATTTAAAATTCCCCATTTCTTGTTCATCAGCTTTACTCAGAAGCTTGAAAGAACATCAGGAGCTAGCAATGAAGTCTTCCTAAGTTTTAAGTAACTCAAGCACATCAGGAAATTCAAAACTACACATTTTTCAAAGGGATAAAAAAGAAGATAGACAGCTATACTCCAAATTTCTTATGTATATACATTTAGTAAACTGGAGAAGTTATTCCTGGATTTCTCTAGGCATCTTACCAAATGGTGTGCGTTTTTGTCCAAATCCCAGCTCTTCCCAGTGGGTTGCTTTCATCATCTGTAGACTCCCTCTCTTCCTCAGCTTGTAAACTGTACTGCCTGACTGCTTGGTACACAGTCATATTGTATGGCAGCAAGTGATCTCCAATGTAGAACTGCAATCTATGTCTCACATTCCCTGAATTTAAGAATTGAGCAGCCTGAACAAAAAAAAAAAAAAAAAACCAACCATGCAAGTTAAGAAACTTATTGCATAGCTTTTCATTAAGGCTCTCTCCACACTACCCCCCATACTCCAAGAGGGAAAGCTTACCAAAGATTCATCTATTTCCTCATCTGACCCATCATCATCACTATCTTCATCATCTTCTCTAACTCTTCCATAGCCTGAGGCAAGAGAGAAGACATCCTCATTTGCTTTTGTTCATGAAAAGGTAACAATGCTTTGGTACTCTGTTATAACTCCTAAAACTTTTAAAACACTTCCAAAATAGATCAGTTAAAAACAGTAAGATTCAGAACTGCTAGAACAAATTTCAGTATCAACACCTGGCATCAAAACTGCCAAGCTACAGCCAGTGTAAAGCAGTAATACTTCTGCTAGTATTTTGACTGAACTGTTTACCAAAGGAAACAGTTTGTCCCAGAAAAGGAAGATTCTCTACAGCTTTAATCTCCTCCCTTGTGAGCAAGATATCTTTATAGGTACACCTCCATTCATCTTCAGCATAATCCTCATAGGTTTTTACAGAGTCTACACTGACAGCAGGAACTATTCCAAAAAAAGAAATGCAAGTGACTATGTAATAAATAAATACCTCTAACTACAAGGTATCTTTCAATGGCTTGTACCAAAGCCAGAGGATCAATCTTCACAGGTCCACCTTTCCACTGTTTCACATTAGCACAGTCCGGATGTCTTTGCAGTTGGCATTTTAATTGATGTGTATTGAAGAATTTTAAAGCTTGGGATCCTCTGTTAAGAGAAAAACTCAAAATAATTTGTGAAAAAAGTTGCTACACAAAGAATCTAATAACCATAATCGCATTAAAAATGCAATAAAATAGGCTTATACATGCATTTACAATTTTACTTCTTAGAGTATTATTTGTCAGACTATTTCTCTAAAATTAAGCTAATATGGTTTGGATAAAAAGTTTTCTTCTACAAGAATACCAGAATCCAAGTTGAACAAAATCTGGAAGTTACATGAGTTGAGAGAAAGCCCAGCCTGAGGTCTGATTACGATATGGCCTATACTGACCATCTTTGAAATGTGAAGTAGTTCAGTGGTCAGCTGATGGCACAGGAGATTTAGAGCTGTGCTTACGTGCAGTGCAACAAGGATCAGAAACGGGCATGGAAAACACAAGTATTCATTTAAACGGATTTTTTTTCAGTAAGAACCCAAAGAGAAAACCTGAAAGCTCCTCTGTTTTTTTCTTGCCAAGAATAGTCTTTATAGACATTCTACCTCAAACTACCAATACTCAAGCTAGCTGATTTTATACAACAAGCCTCTTATCTTGGGCTGCTTCTATTTCCAGGTGCTAGTAAAAGACTACCAAAACTTAAAGCTTCAAAATCCTCATTGACATAATTGACAGTAAAACTTGCAGTCAAACAATGCTACAAGCACTCTGGCTTCTTGTGTTTCATTCTCTATCAAAAAGAATAGCAGGATTTTGCTTCTATGATTAGCAGCTTTTTAATTTTGGTAGTTATCCCACTTTTTACAAAAATAATATACATAAGGAAGCACTCTGTGATTACAGAGCACACACTATTTGCAAAAGTCAGTACAGAGACACTAATTTCTTCTAGTAAGAAATCTGGGTACTGCATTAATTCCCACTGATTTTAAGCTTCACAAAATACAAGTGCTGAATTTTAATGCTAGTTAGATTAATGCTACAGTGTGAGGCTCCAATACATCAAATTAAATGGATGTTGTATCACCACTGATGAAAAAAAAACCTATCCACACTACCTTACTAGCTGAGACATAGAAGACCTTTGGCATTTCTGACTTTAAAGAAGAGTTTTCAAGAATTCCTTTCCGATGCTCTGCCTCTCAAGCTGAGCTTTTAGCCAGCACCACAAATACTTTCAAAACTTATGCGCAACTGTACTGAAACAAATTCACTGCTATGTAATAAATAAAAACTAGTGTTGATTTACTGAAGTATAGAAAAGAAATTGTAGAAACAAGTCTTTATTCATTCAGATTTGTTACTTAAAACACAACTACCAAGCTAGATTCCAAATTTATTCTGTATCTTAAGGACTCAGGGTAGGCCTACAGCTATTTTAAACACTACTGACAGCCAAGACTTATCACTTAATCCACTATCATCCTAGAGTACAGAACCTAGATAAATAATGAAGTTGAGCACTGTAATACACTCTCTGCAATTTAATTACTCTGCTAAAAAACATCAATGTCCAAGCAATAGATTGTTTCTTTCCAGTATGTTATGTGGGGACAAGGAAGACATTTGGATTTTTAAAGGGTAAATTTAGAGATTGCATTTAAAGTTTATCTATCACCCCCAACTTAAGTGAGACAAGTTTCAAGATGTTAAGCAAGCATTCAGTAAAATATTCCATCTTCCACTGACTAAAAAAAAACCAACTGTGTCATAGCTTTTGTTTTTAACAGGGTCAGAAATTTCCATTACCTCCTCTTGTAATTGTACTTCTATTTGTACTTGTCCTTTTAGTGTTGTTTGAAACAAGTTTTAGAAAACAAAAGCTTCCAACAAAACTGTTACCTGAGCATTAATCCTTACCTGCTCCCTGTTCCATTTCCACTAGGGAAGTCATGCACTTTAACAGGAAACTGTTCCATCTGACTGAGGCAGTTGTTCATTTTATGGACTAATGCCAACAAAGGTGCATTTTCTAATGGCTCTAATCTTCCAAGGGGCTCTTCTCCAGGAAGCTGAAATACAGTCCAGTCTTTAGTTACCTGCTTGAATTAAAACATCCTAAACAATTTATACCATAAATTAAAAATCCCTGCTCTCACTGAAAATAGCAGCAGTATCAGGATGAGTAAGTTTCACAAGTTTATGAAAGACCTGTTTCAAAGAACGCACTTTTCTCTCCTGGTTTCAACTGAATAGCCCAACAGATTTTAAGCATTCATCCTTAACCATGAACAACAAGCTTTTTGTAAGTTTCAGTTATCTGCCTTCCTCTCTTCCACTTCAAATTTCTTCCTTTAAAAACAGAACACTAGTTTCTTGCAGTATTTAGTCCTAAATGATAATATTACTATCCAAATTCTTTCCATATCAACTTCTTAAAAGACAAACAACTTTTAAGTTGTTCAAGACTCAGACAATTGGCCATTTTGGCATTTTTTCCACTGCTGTGTGGAACTTTCTGTAATTACAGGTTGCTCAAAAAAGTTCATGACCTACAAAGACACTGAACAATGTGAAAGTTGCAATGTTATACAACTTAGACATAAACAAAACATTCTTTCTGTATTCCACCTTTAAGATAAGGTCAACACAGAACCTCTCAGTTGTTTTTCTGAGAAAGAAAATTTGAGAGAAAGACAACTAAGAATGCCAAAAGAATAAACAAGAAAACTTACTGGAGAAGAAAAAAATACATGAAGAAATCTTTTCAATCTGATATCCCTGCTAACAGCATCTTTTTCACTTTTAGATGTCAAATAGAGCAGCAGTTGTTTAACAAACCCACTATGCTGGATTTCAAATGAGGAGACGTCAGATTCCGAGACAATGCTACGGATTTCTACAAGGCACTCTGTTCCACCATCCACCTGAAAAATATGAGGAGTGTTTTACTACCCACATATTGCAGGCTTAAGAAATGCTAGCTTTCTTTCTACTGCATGGAACAGCTCTAAAGGGTGGGGGCAAAAAAGGAAAGTCTGGAATGTATTGTAACTCAATACAAGCAGCAACACAAGGCAAATAATCTGTGGATAAGCATGTCTCTATTCAAGGGGGGACATTACTGGCAACATCTACATTTTCTCTATTTTGAGCGAAATACATGGTCCCATTTCCATCTTATGCAAGGTGTAGTTAAGTTCCAAGCAGGGGTGCTTTCTGTCTGGAAAAAAAGCCACTAACAAAACCCTAACAACTCAGATTTCTGTATGTTTTATATGACATCTGTGTGGGAGAGAGGAGGTGGGAAAGGTTCATATCTTAACGACCGCTCAGATCAAAGCACAGAACACAGTTCAGCTCTTGTACTGGTTTAGAAGTTACATGTTTGGACCACCTATCAAGGACCACAACTGTCTGAAAAGCAAGGCTGAAGTTCTTGACATGCTACCGCATTTACCCCAACCTGTATTTCTCCTATCATTTTAACAAAATGCTGCTTCCCTCTCCTTCTCCCCCCAGTCTCAAAGTTCTTACTACAAATGATATTGTTCTTTAAGAATAAAGTTGAACCCTGACACTTAACTGTAGAACTTCTGAATTTGAAATGCTATGCAAATGACACATTGCTAGGACTGGTCTTTTATCATAAGTGGTGTGTGTCAGAGCGTACACACTCATTCTAAAAAATTACTCCAAGTCATAATGACTCATAAGTCAAGGCAACAAATGACTGCCCCCCACTCTAAGTAAGTTCACCACTTCTAACCTGGAGGTTGAGTTGTTCAGTTGCAGTGCAAAGTCTCTGTAATACATTTAGTGCAGGATTGCTTCCATCCATGTTTTCAGAACTAAAGTAATGTTCTACAAATTTATGGGCTTGCTCCTTAATCCAGCCCTTAATTTTTTCTCTGTGAAGAAGCACACAAAAGTCATTTAGCCACAATTGGCATCTGCATACATCAATGTTACAAGTAAATACAGCCTGAGTATAATTTTCTCCATGTTAAACAGCAGTCACAGAAAACCCTTTGCTTTTACTCCAACACCATCAAAGTACTTTTCTCTACAGATCACTTCTTGCATTGTTTTTCTCAGTTCTCCAATTTTCCCCACCATACAACTTTAAACTATTCAGATGTTATTTTCTCTACCTTAATTTCCTGATTCTTTTACCAGAATTTTTTAAACTGTGGTTAAGCTCCAACTTGTTTGTAGTTGCTACCTAATCACCTGATCATAGTCAACATCATGTTACAAGTACTGTGATTTTTTGTGTGTGTGTACCTGTTATTGGAAATGGTATCCTTGGAAGCAGCCCTTGCAAGACCACTTACTCCTGCTGTTCGTGCTGGTTCAATATTATTACTGTTGGACTGTGTGCTTAATCTTCCCCATGTTTTAGGATTTAAACTTGCCAAGAAAGATGATTTAGGAGACTGCGTAGTTGTAGGGCTTTTAGCTGGAGGAAGTAAAGACAAAATTTAAGATAATCAAGAGGTTTATCACAGCTAGCTCTTTCTGCAGTTTATAAGTTTACTTTAAAATGAGATAAAAGTATTATACATTCACAATTATTTACCTTGATTGTCTACTTTGTCATCATCTCTTGGAGGGGAGTATTTTGGTCTCCTTGGCCCTCTTTTTGGCAGTCTTTTTCTCTTTAGAACATCACTTAGTCGTCTGTCCAAATTTAAAAATAAAGTTACTTATTTCCACCCACAAATATATACTCATGTACACACCCCTCCCTCAGTTTAAAATACATCTGCCAACTTCTTCCTTGAGAATTAAAGAACAGGTTCCATCCCATAACAAGAATATTCACTAACTCCATCAGAAAGAAAGCGTTTTGCTGGCTGTTATCTTTCTATTATGAGCAGCCAAATACAGCCAAAAGTGATACTAAACAGAGTTTTCTCATGATTTTCATTTGTGTAACCAAGTGCTCGTCCATTTACTTGAATATATTTAAAATGAAAAAAAACTCCACAAATCTCTACTAAAACACCAACCAACACTGGATATTTGACATGCCTCCCCTACAAAAGCACAGAAAACACTTCAACAATTTGTAGCATTTCTACTCATCAATCACTACACAAGTTCACATATTTAAATTATTGCTTAAAGTGACAAATATGTGACCTTTAAAATAAGAACAAACTAGTAATTTATTCCTACACTGTATTTTAATTCTACAAGTGTTCACAATTATTGCCTTCCAACAAAACTTAAGGATAATTTATTTTTTATCCAGTCTCCAGCAGAAAGGAACCATGCCCCATAGCTCTGAAAGAATTACTGTCCTCAACAGTTAGATGAAACTACAAGCTGTTGCTCTTGATAGTCTCCCAAAACAGAAAATTATTTAATGCAATTATGACCTATCAGGTCACCGCTTTTTTCCTCTTTTAAACATTTAATATAAAATTAATCAAAACTACCCATTGAAAAATTCAACACCAGTCCAATTTAGTTCTTTAACGGAAAATATCACAGCAAAATGCAGATAATAATGTGGGCAGCCCACGTCACCCTAGACATTTTTGTTTAAAAATAAGAAAAACCCAAAGCCCCAGAAGAAATCACCAAAGCCAGAACGCAACTTACTCTTCAGGAAGTGCACTTACCCCTGTGGACTCAGATCCAAGGAATCCTCCCGGCTGTGCTGCAAGCTGGGAGAGCCCAAATCTGCAGCTGCGTTGCTGGCAGCAGTGGCTGTCCCAGTGGTCGTAGTGGTTCCCAGCGTTCCTGATCCATTAGTGCATACTTTTGGGGGGCTTGTTAGCAAAGCCTCAGACTCTGCCAAGTTTTTCACTTGGTGCATCACCCCTTTGAGAAAGAAGAGATCTTTGTTTGGTGGGTTGGTCTGGGGTAGGAGGAGAGAAGGGGGTGCTAGAGCAAGGGTGTTTGAAAATGTAGAACTGAGTGTTACTTGAATCTCTGCTTTGACTATGGCAGTATTTGCTCACCCCACCCATCATTACTAAGCTTTAAAAACAGTTCAACCACTTCTTCAAAAAGTTAGCCTACATAGTTTAAAAAGAAAAAATTAGAGCAGTATGAACAGTAGCTAAAGAAACCCCACGTGCAGACTTGTACAAAGACTGCCTGCCAAAGATTCAGTTTTCTCCACTAAGACTTCCCATGTAATTCCAAAGAGCCATCTTCAGCCAAAGTGAGTTTACTAGTATCTAGTAAACCTGTACAAACTCGCTTCAGATTCTGTAAACACAAGCTCGTTTCCTCCAGAGTCTGGGCCAGCTCCTCCCTAGTACTATGAGGACATCTTGCATAGGTCTGCCTTTATTATTCAAGAACAATATTCAATATTTATGGCTTGGGGAAAGTGGACACACATTTTAAAAATACTACATAAAGAGGTGACGAGAAAAAAGAAACCACGATTTACCTTCTCTTCTGAAGTAAACACTAAAAATGTCAGGTAACTTTTGCATTAAAATCTCTGCCATCTGCAGGGCTCCAACCACTATCTTAAGGTCTTGACTCGACAGCATGGAGGCAATATGACTAAAACAGATAATTTATTAGAATTAGCTTTGTGGTTTTCTGGCTGAGTTTTTCTTTTTAAATCAAGTCAGTTCACCTTGCATACACAGCACTGGAGACTGAAAGCAAACAAATTTCATAGTGCTTTTATAAAAGCTATCAATAAAAGGACTAAAACAGTTCTCTTCCTACCTATATCACTTTTATCAAGTTTTAACATGGCATAAAAGAGAGTCTTTTATAAACACAGTGTTCTGGAACTCTGTACTGTCTCTGAAAAAATATTTGGTTTATTTTCCAGCTGCATACTCAGATCCCCAACTTTATGTGCAACATGTAGGAGAGGTTTCATGAATAAAACTTACCAGTTGAATGCTATTAGTGTCTTACTGTTCACATTGTATTACCTCAAAAGTTATCTTGCCCTCAGAATTTCATAGGCAAGTTTTAGAAATCAAAAAACCAATAAAGGGTAATATTTGACACTCCTAGTACATACAGCCAGAGGCCACATAAGTTTCTAGTAAGAATGTCTAGTGTTGGCAACTACTGCAAAATCTACGATGCAAAAAAACTCCTGCAGAGCTGGCAGCCTCAGCTTTTGGAAAGTAAGACTTTTAAAGTATCATTTTCTCCTGAAAAAGATGATTCAAAAAAAGTAATCACATGTTTGAGCTATAAGCTCAAAATTAGTTTCATCTGCAGCAATTAAAGAACCCACCTTGAAACAGCATGATTTTTCAGTACATCCTTCAGAAGTTCAGCATCAGCAAAATAAATTATCCTAAGAATTGCTCTAAGGCACTTGTGTCTAACAGCAGGTCCAGCTGAAGAACTATATACTTCATAAAGAACACCAAACAGTGTTTTGATAAAGGATTTTGCCAGTTCTGGGTCCTCTTTCATTAACTGTGCTCGAGCATCATCCTTCTTTAATTCCGAATGTCCACCTGTGAAAAAGTGCACAACGAATCACTGGACAGACCTTGGTATCTCTGCTCTGATTATTACTTTCTGTTGTTAAAACTGATTCAATTCAGTTCTCAAATTGAGAAGATAAAATTCAAGAACCAGAAAAGTCAAAGTGAGTAAGAAGGTACAAAACCTCCTCTTTCAAGGAGTTTAAACTTTTTTCCTTCGGTTTTCTTATGTATTTCTGTATAACAGTAAGAAGCCCTTACAGAGTCTTCCTTAAATAAAAGGGCTGCATGAATAGAAATCTTTCAGAAATCCCAAGCCAGGAACACCCCCAGCTCCCTCCCAGTTCAATACATTTTCAGGTCCCAGGAGGAGTTGACATGTAAAAAAGCACACATGTCAACAAGTTTTGTTATGAAATTTTCTTCAGTCATGTACATCAGAATAGTTTGATGTTCCACAGGAGCCATAAGAAATTTATTAGGTAAGAAATAAATGGCTGCACAACCCAGCATATATTAGCCACAGCTAGAGAGCTCAGGTGTTTCCTGAGCTGTACTTACTAGTGTTTGTACTGGCTAAAGGGTTTGGTTTTCGCTGAATGGCACGAGCTGTTCCAGTATCCTCATTTATTTGCTGCATAGAGTTAAAATCAATAGTATAGACACGCCCAAGCGTAGACAGGCTTATCTCATCCTCACCAACCTGATGAGCTGCCTAAAATCAAGAAAGAATTTAAAGTTAAGAAATCCCTAATAAAGAGAAAACTACATGAAAGGTGAGGAGAGGGGTAAAACAGTAGAAAAACAGTGACAGAAATTCAATAAGAACAGCAAATAAGTGATTTGGTATGGGTGAGCACCAAAATAGTGCAATATTACAGCAGGATGTGCAAGGATGTTTGAAGAAACTTGTATTTCTTACTTAGAAAGATCAAGAGTGGTATTTTTAAAGACAGAGAAAGCACTCAATTCCCTATACAACCGCACGCAGATTTGAAAAGCATCACCACACAAATGTGTGGAATTACTACCTCTATTATTCGACTATCAATCCTGTTATATGGATGCCAGAGACCCCTGTCATCTCGCCATTGCCATATTGCACCATCTGTATTTTGTGCATTTCCTTTCTTTAGCATAGTATCAACAGCAAAGATTCCCTCTTTTGGCAGGCAAGGCATCAGTTCACTGTAAAGAACATTAAAACAGTATTTTACTAAAGTGTACAATCAAGTCCATCTAAGCTGAAAACTGTTTGCCTTATCTTAATGAAGTTAAGGATTTCAATTTAACAACCACACCCAAAACCTAGGACTGCAAGACTTACCATATAAGAGAAGTTAGTTCATAAAGTTCTTGAGGACTTCGTGGAACAAGGTCAATTTGCTCTTGACAACTCCCATTTGAAGCTCCACAAAGGAGGAAATGAAGCGTTTCTGCAATATCTATAAAAAATTATTATTCATGAGACTGCCTGTATCAAATATGGATTCCATTTTCAGTTGGACACCACACAGAAGAGACAGTTACAGCCCAAAGCAGAGAGTGGACTATAGGACAAAAGTGTTTTTTTGGATACTAAGAAATGTGTCTGTTCTCAGGTCTGGGGTTTGTGGCTTTTTTGGGTTTGTGGGGTTTTTTTTCCTTTAAGGGACAACTAGGGGAGAAATACCACTCAATATACAAGACACAGAAGAAAACAGGGGAAGATACAGGGCAGTTGAAGGGGTCAGTCAAAATTTGTGAGATGGAACAAAGAAAACAAGTGACAATTAAGACAGCTCTACAGCAGTTACTTTTTTAATGTTTTCCCTTAGAAAAAGTACATAAAGCACATTGTTCCCCCACATGGTAACAACTGTAAGAAAATTATTCAGCTTGTCTTGGAATGAGAATAGTTTGTGCAGCCAATACAGACTCAAAATTAGGTGAGTACTGCAATGACAACAGCTAGAACTAGGAAAAAGGATAAAGACTCCTCTGGATAAAAGCTTTCAACAAGTTTAACTCAATTTTTTATCCCAGAGGGAACATAGTAAGAGAGAAAAACTGAAAGAATAGAATATTTATATAATCAAGTGCATAGAGGTCCATACTGACTGTAAGCATTAACATGAACAGGCCCCCTAGAACATGGAAAAGTAAGAACTCACTTTGCTTCATAAGCTGGACTGCAAGTGTGGGGCAGTTGGAGCACATCAGGGAGAACATGCGCACCACCATGATGAACATTCCTGAGCTCAGGATAGGAGGTGTCACGACCAAGAGCTGCTGGATATTTGTTAACAAGTCCCTGGAAGCAACCTGCTGCAGCAAGTTCTTCAAGGAGAGAACAACAAAATGGGAAACATTAGTCCTTCAAAGGCAAGCCCTCAAGAGAAACAGGGTGGGTGGAGAAGAAAGCAGAAAGGCACCCCCATCCACACTCTTACCTCTTCATGCTGGAAGTTGTCCACTAGCCGTGCAAAACACAGACAAGTGCTTTCAACAGACTTTTTGTCCTGTTACAAGAACATTAGAACATGTTCATTAGAACATGTCATTTTGAGGCATTCATAAAATTTCTCTGAAAGGGCCAGTCTAATCACATTTTACAGAACATTACAGCTCTGACTTTTAAACTCACTGACAGCCTAAACTGACCTCCTGACACAGCTGTGCTTCCTACATATTCCCTGGGAATGCACCCCACTCTTGCAACATAAATACCTTTAGGGACCTTTAGAGATTAATAAATTGATCTCTAATAGTCTTCCTGGATTCTGCAAGGAGGAAACAACAGGGAAAAGCAGAAGTAACAGGAGTTACAGGTAATAAGCAGGAGTGAAGGCTACTGTTCTACAGACTACATGAAGCCTGATTTTGATATTATGCAGCACAGACAACACAGCAAATTCAAAGACACAAGTAAAGATTGCCCTAAAAATAGATCTAGTTAAAAGTTCAATGAAATGCTCAAAAAATATCACCTGAACATAAAACACTATCTGTAAGGGTAGCTGAGCACTGGAAGAGGTTAGCCTGAGGGATTAAGTCTCCCTCCTTGGAGATACTTAAAAACAAAAAAAAGTAATCTGGATATGCTCCTGGACAATCTGCTCTAGCTCAACTTGCAAGGGAACTAGGACTAGGTAAGGTAACAGGGCTCTCTTCCAACCTCAACTATTCTGTTAAGAGCTAACTCAAGATTCTTTTCCAGAAATTTCCACTTCAAAATTTCTTGAAATCTTACTTTGGTGGGTTGTAGCTTCTCTTCAGAGATCAGGATCAGTACTTGTCCCTACTACTCGTGAGAATGGTACTTCCTGTTTCTAGAGTACCATCTAAAGCTGTCATTTGGCTTCTTAGAAGCTGCCTCAAAGATTAAAGCAATCTTTCAGCAAGATGATGTAGGCAAAATTAAGAAGAGCACAAGAATACATAAAACCATTACCTGGAAGCTTCCAATTAGTTGCATTTGTTAACAAACAAAATATTTCTCCTTTTTAATCTTTTTAACAGGGATCTGCCAACCAAGCTGATCACCAAAAATATCTTTTGGTGCATCAGTTATTGTAAGTGCTCTTTTATAAACACAGCAGCACTGCAGGATATGTAGTCCTTAGGAGCCCCTTGATTTCAGATTCATCACTTCCAACTATTGTACAAAAGCAGGAATTTTTTTTAAAATGCCATAAAGCACAAAAAACCCACAAAAATTGAAACAGAGGGTGTTCTGATTTAAAGTGGGAGAGAACCTTGCAACCCATCGGTTAAGAAAAAATAAAACCAATAATGCTACTGGACTTCCCCTCACTGATGTCCTTGTTCATATAAGGACTATAAAACCGTTACTCATTCTTCGAGTTAAAGTACCTTATTTGTCTTGTTTTATAAATTCTGACATTTACAGAACCACAGAAGGTCCATAAATACATTGGTGCATCACAACCTGACAGTATAGAAGCTTGAAGTCAATCATCACCTTGCAAAGGTAAATAATGCACAGCAAAGAACCAGGTATCTGGAGACATCTTTAAACTGCTTTCAGATCAAAATCAAAATGTTCCATTTTTGTAACAACTTCTTACCTGATGGGTTAATCTTTGTGTTAGCAGTGGCAAAGAGTCTGCCACAAAGTGAAACTCATCAGGTGTTATACTCTGGCAGCAGTTGGCAGCAATAGCTAGTGCATTCCTTTGTGCATTTATACTGAAGAATTCCAGATACAGCAAACAGTCTGCCAACCCACCCTATAACAAAACAAACAAACGTTTTCACTCTCAGTACTCCTGAAGTCAAAGAAAGTTGTTTTCTTATTTCATCTTCACAGAAGATCACCAAGATGTAGAGCTGGCAGAGGCAAACCTGCCTTTTTTTGGTTTTACTTACTGCCTGCAGAATGGCTTTACTGTGCCTGCGTGACAACATCTCCAGGGCTGTAAGCGCCTGCTCTGCCACATCAATGCACTGGATAACTTGCAGCTACAAGAAAACAAAAAGCTTGTATATCAACTTCTAAACTGATTTTCAAAAATAATCACCTTGATTAACACTCAGACATACAGCCACTACTAAGACACATATGCTAATGAAGCCAGCTCTGACCAAGCCTGACAGTTCAAGGCTACTTCAGCCATGGAGCTACTCCAAGGGACGACAGTACATTTATTTATACATTTTGTATGTTTGCAACACCAATCCAAGAAAAATTTCTCAGTGAAGGAGAGAGCACTTTTCAGTAAGGGTGGGAGCAATGATTAAGTGTGGCTTTAGAAGCTTCTCATGCACTTTATATTATCTTGAAAGCCATTAAAAGAAACCACTGTCTTAATGGCATTTCCTAAAGTTAAAATAAACTACATAATCCCCTCATGCTGTTTTATCACTGTTTTCATTTCATTTTACCTTTTCCAAGAAGACAGGAATTGCATCTACCACTACAGCAGATGATCTGGGAAGTGCTTCCATCATGTATGTTAAGGCCCGACATGCATGATTCATCTATTAAATATACAGATATTTGATTTTAAGTTCCGATAACATTTTAATATTTCAAAAGCTCCTTAAATATTGCAAACAACTTACAATGTCAAAGTTGTGCTCCATCTGCAGCAGTGTTATCTGTTTAAAAAAACAAAATATTGTTTGTTTAGAAAAATGTATCTAGATATAATCATAAAAAGGGTACTATTCACTACTGTAGCTTTTGACTCAGGATTTTGAATGTTAGTAAGAATTCCAAAAGAACCACTGCCTATTCTTAAGCTATTATAAAAATTAATAGGACTATCAAAATTTAGTAAAACATCCTCTCAAAACCAAGACAGATATGCACACATAAAGACAACAATATAAACAGTGATGATTTAATATAATCAAAACATTGACTGAAGTATTATATCCTCCAACAGAAATCTGAGATTAAATCTTTACCAAAGCTGGTACAACACTCTTGACTGGAAATCCTCCTAATGTTTCTTCATTTCCCATAACCAACAGCTGGCACATCTCAATCACTGCCTGTAGTTGCTGACTTTCATCAGTGGCTTGGAGACCTTGTAAAAGCTGTTGAGCTTTAGAACCTAGATATCCAGAAAAAAATTTAGGAAAAAAGGTATTAGAAAGTGTTCAAGGGATGTTATGCTATACTTCTGCCAGAGTGGAAGACCAGAGATAGTTTGTTTTCCTCTGTATTTGTAGTTTCATTTCCTTTCCCTGTCATAAAAAGGGGGAATAGGAAAGGGAGACAAAATCTCACTCTTGGCTGCCTTTCCAGTGCAGACTGGTCAGCACAGGGAGTCCGCCACACTGCTCAGCACAGCCATCTTGCCAACCTACAGCAGGTGCCAGAACCCAAACCATCCCACATTTGTGCAGCAAAGAACTTTGCAACATCCCCCAGTTAATACAGCACATGGAGCACCCATGAGACCCCATCCTCTTCTTGGCATGCAGTGTAACAGCTGCCTCTGGCTCTCCTGGGAAGCCAGACTTGGACTGGAAGGTGCACATCTCATCCAGCTGCATAGAGCAGACCTGGTGCAACAAGTCTAAGGACCCACATTCTCACTGACACCACATCTGAAAGGAAATCCATTCTGTCCGAAAGCTAAGACACTTTTGAAACTAAAACCAACATAACTTAGAACTGACATCTACTAATTGTTTTAAAGCTAGCTTAAGCATTTGTTTAAAGCTAGCAAAAAACCCAAGGGGGTTGGAGAGGTCTTTTGTTAAGCAGCCCATCATGCAAAAGAAAAAGATAAGGAAGGGGTGAAAAGGCAAGAACCCTCCCTTCCCCACCTAGAAGGGAACATTAAGATGCCCCAAAAAAGAAAAGCAAAGAAATATAGCTAAGACAAATTCTTCTTCCTTAAAGGAAGACAAGCAAATTAAAATTGTTGACAAGTGGTCTAGCACTATCATGACATACAAGGCTTCAACATGTACAATACTATATTAAACTATGAAGCTAATACAAATATTAGATTTACTATTGGCTGAATTCTACTAGTCTGGAAGTGGAAAGAATTAAGTCAAATTAGACAAACTTTGCTTACTAGCTCCACTTCCAATTGTCCTGTGGAAGAGCTGCGACATCCGAGGACCAAGAGGGCCAAACAGGTGAGGAGGAAGACCCCTAGCCTCTAATAGAGCTAAAAGCAAACAGAGGATAACAGCCATTGTCAAAGCTTCTATGTATATTTTTAAAAGCTTAAATTCCGTGATGTTATCATTTAAGACTACTAGAATGTTGATACTTTAAGAGTTAATTAGATGATTGCAGCTACCTCGATTTTGAAAAAAAACACCAAAAAGATGACTTTAAAGGAACAAGTAACTAATTTTTGTTTGTGTCCGAGCAGTAAGGTCCTTTACAAAGTCACCCGCTGAGTTTGCATAGCTGTGTGTAATAATCTCTGTTAAACTGTTTTAAGCCTAGAGCCAGAGCAGCAGATACATCAGGCTGTCACTTCAAATCTGAACTCAAACTACACAGGATAGGTTAAGCTTATCTTCGTGTTTTTAGGAGCTGTAGGCACTCCTACAGTGAGAAAATGGCACTGAAAAACAGGTTCAACAGTTTTATTTGCTGATGAGCAGGAGAGGGAAGAACTCTGTTAAGTATTAGCAGGTTTCTTTTTTGATTGATTTTCAACACTTTACAGTACTGTTACTTAAGCTAAGCTAAGTGGTTGATTCTCATTTTTATTGTAGCAACTGACTTTTGCTGATCAATAAAATAATAACAGTGAAAACCAATTTAGCCCAGTATTTATAATGCATATCTATACTCACTGAGAACTATAAGCAAGTGAACTGATACTGACAGCACTCCCACATTAAATATCCAGATTAACAACAACCTGTCATTTGCAAGGGAGATCATGATCTCAGGACCCCCTGCAACGTAGCAGCAAAATCATTAGACCAGTTGCAGGACATACATACTGAGTTTATACCTGTCATACTCTCTGATTTTGAGAGACCAAGGCTCCTTTAGCCCAAGCACAAAAGCAAGCATTTTAAGAACATTCAGACTTTTTTTGGTCAAAGCTTACAGCAACATGGGTATCAATGACAAGCACAAAAAAAAAAGTTATCCAGAAGCAGGCAGAATATAGTAGGCCTAACCTACTCTCTAAATTTAAAACATGCTGGCATAGAGTATTTTCATATTTGAGCTTACACACTTAACAGGACTGAGTTCTCAGTTCTCTCCCTCCCCCTCCCCCTCCTCCTAGAAAATCATCAGTAGTAGGGTATTACACACTATTTAAATTAATAAAGACACTATTCCCCCCCCCCCGATAACCTTGCATCTTTTGTGAATTAAGGCCTGTAAATCCCTACTTCAGAATTACTGTGAGTAAAAACACATTCACAAACAATGAAACAAAATACAGCCTTCCCACTTGAATGTCATACAGAATTTGTGTACCTATGATTATTTATAGGCTAACAACCAAAAAGGTAAATTAGTAAAAACTTTTATACCTTGTAGTCTTCCCATCTCAGAATCATCTGACTCACTTTCTCCAGAAGTTGTCATACCTACAGCTCCAGCAACAGAACTAGAAGCTAAAGGAACAATAAAAAATTAATAAAAATTCCAGTGTCTTTAAAGCCACAAAACTCACATCCCAAAAAGCTCTGCCATCAAAAGCACACTCTGCATTTAGTGCTGCCACCTGCAAACTCCTGTAAAACTTCCAATTTAAAGCAGAGCAGTTTAGAGCACTAGTACTTTCCAAAAGCTGAAAAGAATGGTTTTATCAACACAAGATAATGAAAAAAAATACAGCTAAGTCTGTAAAATTAAGTTTCAGACATATTTACCTGTATCCTTAATGTGTACTTTTCTTAATTGAGCATTATGCTATATTTAGCTTCCATTACTACTTTCTGTACTGATGTAGCCACCTCTAAGCATAGAATGTTTAATATTTTCTACCATTCAGCATAATCACTGCATAGTTCCTTTGAACTCACTAATTAGGACCAGATGATAAAATAATCATCTAACAGAACGGTGCAAATAACAACATTCAACTGGTCACAAATTTCTCTAGTAACACATGCTTGTAATTTCAACAGAAAATCCATAGAATATTTGAGTAGTTTCAACAGAGCTTTTACAGGTAATGCATGCCTTCTGTATTCTGAACAGCTTGAAGTCTTTTCAGTTGATAATATTTATGTAGCATTAGCTGAAGTTAGTTTTTTTTAAAAGTAGCAGAAGCTTAAAAGCTAACATCTGGATTACTGGATGTAGTCTGGATACTACAAAAAAGAGTAACAAACGTACCAAATAGGCTAAAAATCATACACTAATGTAAGTATCCCTCTCACTCAAAAACCATCCAGCATTATTTACCACCTTAAACAATTTCTCTTCAGAACTTAATCCATTTGACTGTTTTTAAATGCAAATAATTTTATACTAGCAACTATGCCATAAATTCTTCAGCTGGAATTCCGTCTTACCTGCAGCTCCCTGGGGAGGCTCATCTGTCCGGGCAGCTGAAGAGTTAACTCCATCCTGGTTGTTGTCAGGATCAGCCATCTTCTCCTGTCGGCGGGCTTCAGCTGCTCCTCTTTTGCCCAGGCCAGAGCCTCGCCGACTAAAGGTTCAAAAAACAAAGTTTCAGAGCTTATGAACTAAGATAAGAGATTTATGAATGTAAGTCTACTAAAGACTACATAATGTTTATGTACATCACTGCCACAACACTGCACAAACGAGCAATTTGTGGAAGAATCCATCTTCATAAAATTATCCAACCTTTCTGTACACTCCCTGCCCTGCACCATGGTAGTGATTTGTTTACACTAAGGCATTACAGACAGGTCCTTACATTAAACATTTCAAGGCCAGGCAGTCTACTAAAATATTACAGCAAAAATGAGCAAGATTAAAGTGACTGCTCGTTATAAACCATATACACATTTGAGAAAGCTGATGGTTGAATAATCATCTTTAGAGGAAGTTCTGAACTACTGAAAGCAAGAAGAGGACTCTGACATTCAACTTGGTTTTCAGAGTCAGAGCAAGTTTGAAAGGATGAGCCTATTTATATTTGCAGTTTTAAACACTACAGCCTTCATCACTACAAATACATTTGCCTTGAAAGTAAATTCAAATATGCATTTGACAACAAAATCAAGACTTCAGAAGTGGTTTTCTAATAGTGGGGAAGAGGGAAAAGAGGTTGTTAAGGCTTCCTACATTTAGTCCCACAATATATGCAATTACAAACGTTTATTGCATCACAGGATACATTAACTCTCCCCTCCCATTTAATCTACCAGCTGTTTAAAATTACTAATTCAGGACTACTTCTCCTACTTCTACTACTAAGAAGTACATTAAGTACTTAGATGCAGTTCAGACGAAACTGCTGACAAACTGAGCCAGCTTAACAGTGCACCCTATTAAAACTGAATCCTGAATGGTACCATGAAGTCTTATTTTTCGAAATAATTATCTCTTTCACTATTCATGACAGACAGTAGCTCAGCACTACTGTCTGTGTTCTTAAACACCTTTCTAAGGACAGGATTACTTAAGTTTGTGATACTGGCTTTGGCTGTTTCTCTTCCTCCACCTCCACAGCTGAGGGACTTACTGGAAGTCTGATGGTGACAAATTCTATGTGCTATCCATAACACCGGTGTACAGAGTAATCCAGCAGGCCTGAAAAGCTACAGCTACTTTTACAACAGCCAAGTCAGAGACAGCCAAGGCCAATTTTCATGCAAGGAAATGACATGAATACCAACTCACTGTAGTAATCAAGTTTCATTTCTCTAAGTTTTACCTGGTGCTAGCACAGGAGCCCGTGGTCTTTTGCCGTGTGCTCCGCCGTAAACTGGGGAGCTCAGCAGGTGGTGATTCACTGCGCTTCTTTGTAGATTTTCTTAGACCTATGCAATATGTAAAGAATTGAGAGTAAATCAGTCTTTAAATACACAGCAATTCTACAAAGAAATTAAACTTTTGTGTACAGGAAACCTCTACGTAGAAGAACTGCTTCTACATAAGAAACACAGTAAGTCCACATCAATTTTAGTCAGCTTACATTGAACTGCTATACCAGTAAAAGAGAGGGTCAGATATTTACTTTTATTCATTGACTCAAGTAATGCTCAACTCCAAGATTTTATGTAGGCACCTTTTACTAAACTATATACTACAACTATCAATCACCTTTCTCATGTTTAAGAGGTATCACATTATGGGATACAAGTGTGTTATTTCTATGTTCCAACAATTAAAAGAAGATGCTTTAGTCTTAAACAGAAAAAAAAAACTACATGTTAAGAGGAAAGGCAGTAGAGGTTGCAATCTCAAATTTTAATCAGTTTTATTCAAGCTAATATGGCTTTAAAATAACTGTCTTCAAGCACTGTCAGTGCTGAGATCTATCCCATATATAGATAGATGTATATATCCCATTTGTGTTCCTATTGCAACTACAGCCCTTCAGCCCCTCTTACTGTCATAAGGCCATCCTTGATGTAAGTAAGTAAGCACATCCTCATGGCTTTGAAAAAGGAGTTCCAGTGTTTAATTTACAAGCATTTTCACTGTTGAAAACTGATCCAATTGGTAACAATTTGCTCTAGGTGACAAAGCCATTGTTCTGGTAACATCCCACCACAGAACCAAGTTAAACACACAAAAACCCCATACAATATAACATTCTCAGATGATTCTCAGCAGGCTGAGTATCAGGTTGAAATATCCAATGGCAGCTTTCAAAGCACAAAACTGATAATTTAGGGTAAAAATCAAAAATTTTTAGCAGGCCAGCTTGACATTGCAGTGACTCCATCCACACACCTCCACAATAAATAATATAATGGAAGAGAACATCGTAACATTGAATTCAGACATATTATTACTAGAACAGATGTAAACAATTTTGAAAAGTAAGTAAGAACACTGCTCCCTCTTCTGGCAACAAAGCAGAAATAAAACATACTTAAAACATGCAATGCATTTGAGTTCAGAAGTTATCAAACTAGCTCCTATTTCCTTAATCCTAAAACATTCCAGGAATGCAGAGTTGTGGTACTGAGGGATGAAATGATAACCATGCAGCCTCTGACTGGATATTTAAAAGAAAAGGAAAAGTGATCTATAAAACTACTACTGATCTGGCCAAGAGGGTGTCCTTTCAAGCACCACAGTGTATTTGACCCAGAAACACAATGCTGCATGCAGTTATTAAGGTCTATGCAGATGAAGGTTAACCTGATATTCATGTATTTACCACACACCTGGCTTAGCAACTCAAGAAATTTGGCAATCTTAAGAAAACAACCATGTTCTGTTTTTAAAAGCCACCAAGCACTGAAATGAAGCAGGCCAGTCACTTGAATTTCCACATGGTCTGTACATATAGAACACATATAACTTTTTTGAATATTCAAAAAGTAGCGGCATTTTTACCACATATGCTTTGAAACCAAAACTGGAAGTTGAAGTTATCGCTACACAATGACACAAACCTCACTTACATATACTATACGTAATACTGGGGGGGAGGAGAATGGGACAGGTGTGACAGGAGAAAACATGTCGTAAGGTAGAGATACAAGACAAAACTTACTTGAAATGGTTGCAGCAGGATCCCACACCATAGCTACACTTCTCAAGTACTCAGAAGTACAGTGACACATCAACATTCCCCTCAGAGCTGGCTGTATTTTACACTAGAAAATGCATTCTTCAACAGGCACTAGGTATAGCACTGTACTACTCCACAGGTAAAATGTGTTTGTCCCATTGAGTTCAGAGATACACTTTCTCATATAGAACACATATGGAAAGCTAGGTTACTCAGTACCTGTAACACTATGGTTAAAGTCTAAGTGAAATGCACTTTTGTTTTACATTAGAAGAATAAAATAATCACCTTGATACAGTGGAGTTCACTGAGGAAAAAAGGCACATTTTCATCCTTTAGCACACCATTTACTACTTCAAATCTGTGGGTAGTCATTTTCAAGTAGTCAAATCTAAATTACGTATTGGCTTAGTAACAGGCTTTTGATGAGACACCACACATCCACTCTAAGTGAAGGCTGACTTAGCTTGCATCAAAACAGGATTTCTGCTAAGGGCAAGAGTTGCACGAACCAGCAGAGCCAGCTTAACAGCTTACTGCTGTTTAAAAGTATGGCCCATCCATATCTTCTTTTCCACAAATCAATCCCAAGATCTATAAAGTACACATCTGACACAATTTCTTGTTTTAGTATTCTGCCAGTTTGGTGAGATGAGCTTACTTAAGGGTCAGACACCATCAAGCAATAGAGCAAAGATGCAATAAAATGGGTTGTCCTTTTCCATAAGTGGCATTAAATTAGCTGAGCCATCTCTTTAAGCTGAACTACTTCAGAGGGTTGTAGAGAATGTACAGTTAGCCAGTTATTGCTTAGTGGGTGAGCTGCAGAATACATCACACCTTGAGCATCCAGAAACACCGAGCACATTTTCTCCTGCTGCTCAAGAATGTTCTACTTTCTATGTTTTCTATGTTTTTCTTTTCCCAAGTCTTTACTTTTCTGTCTCTGAGCATCTACCAGGGTACAATTGAGCTTCCACCACCCCCTATTTATTTTAAAGGCTAGAAGAGAAAGTGAAGAAAGTCTTCTCACAGCCTGTTCCCCCTCCTGCTGTTCAATGCCACTCTGCCCTCAAGAAGTCTTCTTGATCAACCCTAAGTCAATCTTACCATTTGCATCTTCTGCAAATCCTTTGAGTCTTCCCAATACCATAACTTCAGGACCTCTAATCTCTTCAGACTGAGCCCTCTTCCTTCACTCACATTGTCATTAAAATTTGGGATAGCCAGCAAACCCTCCAAACTGAAAGTTAGTCCTGTGTCTTTAGGAGTTGCAAGTGGCTGAAAGTGGCAAGTATTCACCAGTAAATAGAGCACAACCAGTGCTCAGGAAAATGAGATTAAAGATGCCCTGTGTATCCTGATGGAGGAAAGCACCACTCACATTGTCATACACAGACACCAAGGGCTCTCAGAGGAATTGGTTTGATGCTCATTTCCAGAAGTTGTTTACTCAGCACTATTTCTGTAATACATAGAGCAATTGTCACAGACTCACAGAAAGGCTGGGGCTGAAGCGACCTTCAGACATCATCCAATCCCACTGCTACAGTGGGTTCACTGGTCATGTCCAGATAAGTTTTGGGTATCTCCAGAAATGCAGACTCCACTGTCTCTCTGGGCAGCCTGTTCTACTACTCTGCCATCCTCAAAGAGGTTTTTCCTCTTATTCAGTGGAACTTCCTGTATTCAGCTTGTCCTCTGCTGTTCATCCTGGTGCTGGGGCACCACAAAAAGAGAGTCTGGCCCCAATTTCTTGACAACCACCTCTGAAGTATTTGTATGCACTGGTAAGTCATCTTTTCTCCAGGTTAAATAGGCACAGGTATCTCAGCCTTTCTTCACAAGAGATGGTCCAGTCCCATTATTACCTTCATAGTCCTTCACTGGACCTCTTCAGTAGTTCCTTGTCTTCCATGAACTGGGGAGACTGAACTGGATACAGCATCCCAGGTGAGGCCCCCCCAAGGCAGAGAAGAAGAGCAGGATCAAGTTCATTAATCTGTTAGAAGTGCTGTTCCTAACGCATCCCAGAATTTAGTTTGCCTCCTTAGCCAAAAGAGCTCACTGCAGGCTCATGCACTGCCTGTTCTCCAGCAGGGTGCCCACATCCTTCTCCCCAGAGCTGTTTTTCAGCAGGTCAGCTTCTAACCTGCACTGATGTGTGACCCTGCACTTGCCTTTGAACTTTAGGTTCCTCTCCACCCAACTCTGCAGCTTCTCCAGGTTTAGCTGAATGGCAACACAGCCTCTGGTGTATCAGCCACACCTCTCGCTTTTGTATCATCAGACTTGCTGAGGGTGCACTCTGTCCCCTTAACCAGATCATTGATGAACCAGTAGAACAGGACTGAACCCAATATTGACTCACTGCCAGCTACAGGCCTCCAACTGGACACTGCATTGCTGATCGCAACCTCTGAACTCTGCCATTCAGTCAGTTCTCAACCCAGTCCACTGTCATTCACCTCATTCACACTTCCTGAGCTACAAGGATGCTACAGGAGACAGAGTTAAAAGCCTCGCTGAAGTCAAGACAGACAACATCCACTGCTGTCCCTTCATCTACTCAGTCAGCCATTCCACCACAGTAGACTATCTGTCTAGTTAAGCATTATTTCCCCTCAGTGAATCCCTGTTGACTACTACTGATAACCTTCTTTTACTTCACATGCTTAGAGATGACAATGCAGGATGAGATCTATAATCATCTTTCCAGGGATGGAGGTGAGGCTGACCATACTACAGTTCCCTGGGTCCACTTCCTTGCCCTTTCTGAAGTGACACTGGCTTTCCTCAGGCATCTCTGCTGCTCTCCAAGAGCTTTCAAAGATGATGGAGAATGGCTTAGAAGTAACATCTGCCAGCTCCTTCAATATATGTAGGTGCATCCCATCAGGGCCCATAGATCTGTGGGTGTCAAATTTACCTAAATGATCTCTAATCCAAACCCCTCAAAGAAAATCAGGTTTAAGCATCTTATATTCAGCACCTGCAAAAACTTCAGAAGTAAACCTCAGAATTAAAGCAGAAACAGAGGCTTTCTTATGGCAGACATATATTGCTTATGCCCTGACATCATCTTATTTTGCATGCCAAGCACTCATGTTTATGAGTCAGAAGGAAAATACATTCAAACAGGCTAAACCTGAAATAGCACAGCCTAACTAATCAAAATAAAAAAATCTTAACTTCACATTTAAGTGTGTTTACTTGTCAGCATTTTTTTAAGGAAGATTTTGTTATGCAAAAGAAAAGTTCTGAATGCAGCTGTACTGCAATCACATGTTAAGTCTGAATGTATTACCCAAGTCAAAACAAAGTTAGACAAATTTTCACAGTTCATAACCTAGAAAGCCCTTCATCTGCAGTTCAGAAAGGCAATCAGGAGTGATTTACTTGTTAGGACTGGAATTTTAGTCTTCAGATGGGCTCCTGTGTGAGGCTGTTCTTCTCACTAGTTGAGACAAGGTAAAAAGAGCTGTAGCAGGGGAAGGCAGGACAGCCTCCTGTCCTTGTAATATTCCACTACTGCCCTCCGTCAGTACCAAATCAGACATCCCTCTTATTAAAGCCCCACACAGCCTGTCACTACAATTAAAGTATCTCCAAGCTAGCCACCTTACTGCCTCAATCCCAAGGCTGTAACTACCATTACCCAAGCCAGCACTGTACCCACAATCCCAAATAAACTAATTCAGAGCTATTTTTTGACTCTTTCTCTCTCATCTCTGCCAAATCCCTCAAAGCCAGGAGTTACATGCCATTCACACTCCATTTTATGTTCATGTGGCTTTTCAGTGCATACACCAATGACCTCCCTAACCCCCCAAATTTCCAAGTATTAGGCAGAGACTTCCCAGGCAGGGACAGCTATTCTAAGTTACCCACACTCTTAGCACTGTCCCAGCCACTACTGCCAGCATCTTCCTACTTAAGGGCCACAAGACAATACAGGAAGGACAGCAAAGATTTCCCCAATAATGGAAACATAACTGAGCTTGATTTTATATTGTTACATAATCAGTAACATGACCCAATTTGCAATGTTTAAAAAGCCCCTCCAACAGATACGGCCTGAAAGGGATTTGAAAACAATCAAGTCACAATAACAAAATGAGAAAGCTGCTTTTTTCCTCTCTTCCCCCTTTCCCCCGTGAGGAAATATTCTACTACTCAAATAGATGTGAAGAACTTTAGTGTAGCCTGTTTTTATTATTCCAACATATTCTTCAGTTGTTATTCAGTGATGTCACTGCTCTGTTATGGAGATTGCTGTGTAGTGCTGAACACTCTGAAGTCACCTGGGCTGGATTTAACACCTATTTAGCTATCCAGGAGGACAGGACAAGAAACCTCAGGGTATTCTCCTCACTCTCCTTCAGCATGTGAAAAACTTCTGCAAAGATGGCAACCATGTTTCTCCTCATTCTTCTCTTCAGTAGAGTAAGTCAGATCAGCTGCTCTTATTTTTCGTTCAAGGATCACAACCCCTAACAACGATTCTTGTACTCCTTGAACAGCGTCATCTCCAAAAGGGAACAGCATTGCATTTATACAGACATGACTAACCAGATGGGGCTTTGAGAACCTGGTGTAGTGGACAGTGGCCCTGCCTGTGGCAGGGGGTTTGGAATTTAAGATCCCTTTCAACCAAACCATGCTATGATTTCATGTCAGCCTAAATAATCCTCCCTCTCCTCCCACTTATTTTCCTAGAGCCACTTCCACCTATAATTTTCCTGACATTACTGCAAGTTGTTATGTTTGCTTTTTTGTTTATCTCTCACTAATTCTATAATGCCTATTTCAGACTTCTCCAAACATGTTTCATAACATATACACCTATAAAAGCCTACTATGTTTAAGCTTTTACTTTCTACAGAGAATTACTAAGACTTCTAAGGATTTGTTTCCAGGTAGAAGGGTGTACACTTCAATTTCATCTAGATCACTCTTTGCCTTCCTGCTTTAGAAAGCCCCACAGTGTTAGTATTTGTATTGAGACACCACTTTCCTCTGCTCCCTTATCCTCTAAGGTTACTGGTCTGCTACAGAAAACAGATTTGAACTTACCTATTCTTTCTCAAAAACCTATCCTAGTGGTTTATTTTCTTCATATTTTCATGACACTTCTCAGCATTATGTAAAATGTGCATTTTGTTAAAATACTTCAAATTTTTCAAATAGTTTGAAAGTGTATGTCACACACGCTTTCTCTTTTTCAAAAAGACTAAGCTAACAGTAATTATTGATTCCAAGATCACTTCAACCTGTTGTCAGAGAGCACTATTTGAAAAGCTGAGACTGTTTGAAAATATCATAGTTTAAGACTTCTGTTCTAGGTTGTGCTCTTACAGTGTTATTTGGTGATCAATGATATTTACTGGAGTATGTTTTGCTGCAATCAGTGGTAAAGAGGCGTTAGACATTTTAGACTCCCTAATATCACTTGTTAGTACTTTTCCCCTCCCTCAAATTGCAATGTCATCTACAGAAAATAACTTGGTTCTCCATCACATGTAGAAACACCTCTCACCACGCTTGGTGCCCCTCAGCACTGACATTTTATACACACACCTACAGTCCCCACCAACTTGGTTTTGCCACATATGGGAGCATCTTCTAGCAGAAAACCTTTAGCTCTTCTACGACCTGAAATTAAGTCATAGTTTCTTTCTCAGTTCAGTCTTTGCAGTAACAGTTTAGGCTCACATTCTCAATGCTGTTTTTCAAGGTACACAAGATATACACACATAGCCCTTTATATTGTGCTATTCTACCCTTCCCCTTCTCACTCCTTCAAGAAGTTTTGTAACTTATCACATGAATTACTCTCTGCCTTCATCTTCTTGTTCACTTGTTGGAGGTAAATTCCTTCTCCTTCCTGTTGCCTTTCTTCATTGCCTGTAGCCTGACTTATCTCCGAACTTGTTGGTCATTGCCATCGGTCCCTGACTTCTGCTCACTTCCCTCTCTCCTTCCACTCCATGCAAATGCAAAGTTTTGATTCTGGAATTCATCACTTGGTAGCCTTGAATCACAGAGCAGATAGAAAAAAAAATTTGCTGTAAAGCAAATAACTCCTCTCTCCTTCCCAAATGCCATTCTTCATCTTCATTCTTCATTCCAGAATCAATACTCCAGTCACACATGTTAGCCAAAACACGCCTGTTAAATTTAATTTACCTATGCTGATTAGACAAAAAGACAGCCAGTTGCTTTTGATTATTTCACCTATTTCCAGCATTAGTATTAGCTATGGATGTGTCCCAGTTCGGACAAGCTACTTGTGATCATGCCTAAGTAAAGGAACAACAGTAAGCAAGCTTAGGAATCCAACCTCTTACATCAAGTTTTAGAGAATGCATGCAGTAAATAAATTATTCAGTACACAAAGGCAGTAAAACACATTTTTTTAAAAAACTGCTCAAGACAATGGAGCTACAAGCATATCTGCATACTAGCAAGCAGGTGCCCTGCTTGGAAACAGCCTACATTTCCCAGTGACCATGTTCAGGAACAGTGGCTGCTATTCAAACTCAGCACCAGAAAGAAGCCATACTTTGTAAGAACTAATTAGAAGACAAAGTGACTAATATCCCCAGCACTATGCACACCAGGTTTACAAGACTACAGTTCTTAAACATCAGATTCTCACAACAAGGAAGAATCAGGAAAGTAAGTCTCAAAGAAGATACCACAGATGATCTATTTGTTTTCCAGCATTTATCATTCCCACTTCAGAACAGAAGACTTAAGAAAATGAGGGAGAATGAAAATCTGACAAAAGAAATATAATCAAGAGTGTTTTATAACATATATGCCCCCATCACAACATCCAATTATTTTGCATGTATTTTATTTTTAAAATAGCTTTGTTAGACATAGAAGCAACTCAAATTTACGGAACACTGGCTGAACTTAAATCGTCTGCTTTAGCTGTAAATAATTTCAGTCACAGCTTTACTTAACTCAGCAGAACACACTAGAAGTTAATTTTTCTAGGGAGATCACACGTAGCTTGGAAAAACAGAAGTATTTGTTTAGAAGACTTAATTTTAAAACATATGTTTTTATTCTTTCAGAAAAGAACTACTTACTTGCTAGCTTAGCCTGTAGTCCTGAGGGTCCAGGTTTTGATGTCTCCGACTTGGAAGAGCCTGGTAGAGACAGTTTTGTTTTAGGGAGACTGACTTTTGGGCTGAATCGAGCAGCCCAGTCAAACTTTGAAGAGCCACCTGTTTTACTTGGTTCTTTGTCCCTGCTACTCCTTCTTGGACTGGGGCTGGATGCAGAACGGGAACGTCTAGCCTTACTCTGGTCCTTTCCCTGTTTCACTCTGGCACCCTGAGGAACAGTAGAAGAAGCAGAGGCAACAGCAGAAGAGGAGGAGGAGGTGGAAGCTGAAGAAGAAGAATCAGTGATGGTGCTACACCCAGCTTTGGCTGAGGTCACCGATTTTGAAGCCAGCTTGGAGACTTTTGCTGACTTTTCTTCAGTGCCAGTTGATTCAACTGATGACCCACTCTCTATACAAGACAGATTCTCTGTCCTTTTCCTTTTCTGACTTCGGGAGCTACCAGCAGCTCCACCCTTTCTGGTGTGAGCCTTGCTTGTTGATGGGAATTGTGTAGACTTGGGCTGCTCTTGGTCTGAGTGTCTTCTCTTAGATTTAGTATGTGGCTTGTTAGTTTCTGAGGAAGTTTCAGTGTGTTGAAGTGCTTTGGGTTTTTTAGCAGAGCTAGGAGAATTGGTCCTCCTGTAATCTGGACTAGCACTGCGTTTAACTCCTCGAGAATTGTCTTTCTTAGGCACGTGCCCCGTTTTTTGCTTTTCTGAAGTATTGACTCTCTCTGGATCTTCTTGTTGTGGTATTAAAACAGCAGATGAACTACAGCCTCTGTAGAAGTAAGCAGGAACAGCATTAGAGTTGAACTCAAGAAGCCTCACAGTTTGTAAGAATTTTGCATGATAAATGTCATCACTGTTTAATAATAAAGGATACTGCATGTAAGAAACACTGTTCAGTTTACACTGAAGCAAACAAAAACCCCCACAAGCTTGGATGCGAACAGTCATATTGCACATATTTGCTAGCAAAAAAATCTAAGTAGATTGCAAAATAAAAGCACAATACACCACTTTTTTAAAAGGAAATTAAGCTTGAATAGATTTTACTTTTTTATGTCAAACTGATTAAAACCAAACAAAAAAAAAATCAAGCCATGAAGCTATTAACTGAATGTTTGAGAATATAAGTTCCACAAGATAGTAAGGAGTGTTCAGTAATGCATAACTAGTCATAACTGGATTCTAGCTCAAGAAAGGCTCTTAAAGAAAGGATAGTTTCTCATCAATCTTTAAATTGATGTAGTCAATCACATACAAAACTGCCAAAACTCTCTTCTATGTAATAGAAAACTGTTCCAGTGTGTATCTAGCAGAAGCATACAAAGAGGAGACAAGCAATACCAAGATTACCCTGAACACAAGCCTGCTTCAGATTACTGCACATTTCAATTCATACTGGACATTGCTCTAAACTCCTTGGGCAATCTTCCCCCAACATGAAGCAGAAGAAGGGGAGAAAGACCTTGCAAGTATTCCAGGACTAGTTATGCAGAAATCATTTCCTCCCTATCACCGATGGAATGCTTTTAATTGGCGAATTAGAAAAAGAAAAAACAAACAGAATTGGAAACACCGAAATATATCCAGTGAATGCAATACCTAGATTAGTTAAATATCCATTAGTCATACGTTTTATTAGAACTCTGTGTAACTCAATTATTATACAAGTTTTTCAACTGCAGATAACACTGGTTAACATATGAATATGAAGCACAATTACCTTTTAGAAAAGTGTCCCTTGGACTGCTCAGAAGTAGTATTAGACTGCACTTTGGGTGTCTTTGAAATAGATTTTCTACTCTCAGGAGGGCTATGTGCCTTATGCTTTGCCTGCTCTAAATGTGACCTGTCAGCAGAAAGTCAAAACAGAAAGCTATCAGGATTCCAAGATACAGATACAGACCTGTAGGTGGAATATTGTTTATTTTTGAAGCATTTACACATATTAATTTACAGCTACCAATTTTTCCATATCAGCTGCTAATATTAAACCAGCATTTCAAAAGAACCACTCGATGCAGTTACAAATCACTACCAGTGTAACTGTTTTGCAAAGTACACAATTATTTAGTAATTTTAAATGAATAAAACATCTTATATCTGAGTTTTGCAGATAAGTTCAGATCTTTCTAGTGTGCAAGATTACTAAATTATTCACTTAATCATTAACTTAGCACAGTAAAGCACAAGACTAGAGCATCTGTCAAAGATCTCATCTCAAAAATAGATATATACTCATCTACATCCAGATTCCAAGCATTAAGTCTTTACAGTTATGATTATTTACATCTTTACTCTTCAGTTCAGAAAAAAAAAATCAAGTGCTCAGAATGGGAATGCAGCCAGTTCCACTTGGTAGGAAAGCTCAACCATACCAGTTATTTTCTGGCTGCAAGATCCACCAGTTCAAAGGATTGAGAACTGTTTGGTAACAGCTGAAGTAAGAGGAATGAAGAAATGCACACCACCAATGAAGGCAGTCAAATGAGACAGGAAACTTGTGATGTCAGAGACCAGAACGAGTTTCACATAGATAAGCTGTAATACGTCTTCTAAGCAGCTTTCAGCTGCATGAAAAAATGGTTTACTGTATGAGTTTGACTGAAGGACAAAGATAATACTATACCAAATGGATAAAATTTAAGACTTAAGTTACATCTTCATATATTCCACATTTACTTTGAAACCCACTCAGAATTACCATCTGCAAGACTCAAAAGAGAATGTTCATCAGCATTTAAAACAGGACAGTATAAATAATTTCTAAGGCAAGAGACATCTCACTTGCACTTCCCTAGATAAAATGCAGTTTTTGACTCAGCTGGCACCAGGAAAACCCTACTGCACATATCCTACCTATACAGAAGTCCCAAGAACCACTAACCTTTGAAAAATCTCAAACTAGTCTAGTATTAATGCTGAAAGAAGCAATGTTTCAAAGTTAAAGAACTGCTGATCACATGGTCATATGCTCTTAACCCAGGCCTAGACAGCTTTTGAGTTGAGCTCTCCAAACATCCATGGAGGATGGGGAAGAACATAGACTTCCAATTTAAGTATCCTGCTCCAACCCATGACCCCAAACAACAAAATTTAGCCCAATAGACTAAGTGGAAGTGGTAAGATTTCCACTAGCTTTAAAATGAACTTTTTTTCCAATGAAATGCCAGAAGTCTAGTAGTAAAGGCAGAGCTAACTATACTACTGACCAGAAAGCTTCCCCATCCTCTTCAGGACTTCAACACAAACTTGAATCTCAGTAGAAAACAAGTACCAAGTTTAACCATCTAGAAGATAACCAAATGCTAATTCACTTACAGTCAAAACAGTAAAACTTCAATAATATGACTGTTTTTCTTGATAACTTTCCTCCTTCTGCTTCTTCTGACTTATCCTCATTTAGGCAGTTACTCAGATGAATGCACACAGACAGTACATATTCAACATTTTCTGTGCCCTATCTAAGAGCGTGACAGTCTGAAAAGATTAAATTAACAGCATCTTCTCCAGACTCCAGTAATTAATTTTTATTTATCATACTATAAGAACTACTGTTTACTATCAAAAGCAAGTGAAATAAAACTGTTAAATCTTGAGGTCACAATAGCAAACTCCATCAAGGTAAACTTGAGAATGTTTCACCTAATCTTGAGTATTTGGATTTTCCTTTTCCCAACAAAAGATTAAGGCGTGACATTTAATTTTCCCCATGAAATGTTTTTATTATGGGAGTAACAGACATTATTACATAATTTGCACTTGGCAGGAATCTTGAGTTTTATGTAAGCTAAACTGATCAGGGTACATTTATTCTGAAGTACATTTTAAAAGATTACTTTCCTGTAAAGATTTTTGTTTCGCTTTAGATTTCACAAAACACAATAACTGAAGAACTTTTCATCTAAAATACTGCTGGAACAACAGATGCAAAACATGCACTGAAGAGTTTCCACTTGTTTTTGGCTCCTCCTCTTTCACATTTAAACCCTTCTGTTTCTTACAAGTTTTACAAATATACACTTTCCTACCAGTGTCCAATTTGCATGGACCATTAAAGCCACAGCCATATCCTAGGGATCATGAACACATGCAGAGTATTAGCATTTGCTTTGCTTTCTTTATCCATCAAGCTATCAGTATATACAACCTACAGAGCAGAAAGGTTACACCACAAATGGGGAGTCACAACTGAGATTTTTTTTTTTTATTTTATTTTAAAACACCTACTGTGCTCTCACTTCTCACTCTGAGTTTAATCATTCACCTTGCATGAATTACAAAGAGAAAGCCCACAAAACAATAGCAACTGTGCATGCAGTAGCATGTCAGTCACCAGGAACATGACATGAACTCTCCTCTCAGGTTTATACAAGAACACTGAGAATTTGATTACAGGATTAAGGTAAAAACTTTAACCATACATCAACAAGTATCATTGTCCCAATTTATATTTAAGTTGTGACAGCTTACTTAAGGTGTCCTTAAAAAAGTTAACTCACATACAAGGGTAGTTAGAATAGTCTGTAAAGCTCAGAATGAGCAGTGCTTGCAGAGAAAAAAAGATATATGCACAACTAGAAGGCTGATTTTAAGGTTGTAAGCTACATGTACTTTTGTCTATACTCCAAGGCTTTTCACTTGTAACTTACAAGTTCTTCAGTCTTTTCCATTAATGTATCATTTATTAAGAACTGTCATTCCATCAATTAGTGTTTTGAGAGACTAAGTTCCTCATTAATGACAAAATATCATGAGCTAAGTATTTATGAGCTTGCATTCATCCAGTTCCACTCTCAGGGGCACCTCCAGAAAGACTGAGCTCCTGCTGCATCTTCAAGCTGTGTTTTGTAGGGTTTTTTTTGTTTTCTTACCCTCCCCAGTTTCATAAACAAATCCAAGGCTTCATTCAACTGGGCAAAGCTGTCTGCTGATGCAGATTTTAGTTCACATGCAGAAACTCAAGTCTAGAGTAACACAAATATACAGAAGTTGACAAGCTAACCACCATTTAGCTTGCTGTGTTATATAAACAATATGGTGGAAAATGCCAGCTCTGAGCAAAACCATAATAAAGAACCAACTAGAACCTGTTCTCAGTGAGTTACTCTGTGCATATTAAAAAAAACCTTTTGAACTTAGTTAATAAACAAAGTGTTTAATCTTACTCATGTCCCTCAGCAGCTGAAAGTCAGCTATTAAATGCTTCCAAACAAAGTCTGTAAAAACTATTTTTTATTTCTGTCAAAATTAGATTAAGAAAAAGGCAATAGCACAGATGAAAAAAGCTGTGGAAAAACATCTACTTTCCCTCCTCAGAAATACTCCAAATGTCATCCCCACCAACTCAAACATCATATTTAGTCTTTTTACAGGTCTCACATAAGTTCTTACCAGTTAACATATCACCAAGACTGGTCCAAAACCAAATCCTGTTTAGAACAAAAGCAATAAAACTGACAAAAGCACTCTTTCTGCTTATATCAAAGTCCTACACACAGCCAACAAGGATCTCATTGATCATTTAGCCTTCAATTCCAAATACACAAGAACACATATTTTATTCAAAAGCATTAAACTTTGCTTATAAAGTATCCTACTTTCATACAGAACTACAGCATAGAAGTTATTTATGTCAAAGTGACATGCTACTTAAATACTACTACTCCTAAAGATTACTTAAGACTAATAATATGTGAAAAGATAACCACCATTGTCATTTAATGCCACTAATAAATACAAAAATTTTTGCAGCACTGGTAAAGAAATTTCTAGTATATGGGACCACTTCCATTACTCTATACCAATACAGTGAAACATTCCTCACAACTGAAAGCAACAATCAACTGCTCCATGTCCAGAAAAGACCTTATTGTATGCCTCACAATACCACTTCCATATTGCTCCCATTCAAAGTAAATCCTATGGCAACACTGGGAACTAAGCCAGAAGGGCACAATTCTTCAACACACATGGGTACAATGTCAATAAACAGTTAAGAAAATGACAGTAAGTACCTTCCACCCCCTCCTCCTACCCTATGAAAAGAAAGCTTCATTTACACATCTGCTTCAGTTTACTGCTGCAAAGGGAAACTTTATCATCATTATTTCTTCCTTAAAAACCTGCAAAGAGTCACTCTTCAGTGGAGAGTGCTCCAAGAGACACTTCAGACAGGGTTCATGCTGTACCATTTTGAAGGTGCAATCATAGCAGTAATTCTAAATTCCGAGGTAAACACTAAGTACTTTTCAAAGTGGTAGTAAAACCAGTAAGAACTATAATATCCGCAAGAGCTAAAATTCATCCAAAGCACAGTTACTGCAACATAACTACTGACAACAGAAAGTGAAGAATCACATTAGTCCTACTTCACTAAGGCCAATTTGCTTACATGCATACATGGGGAGGGAATGACAACACCACTAGCTCATATACTCCTTTTCAAATAGAGACCCCTTTCTTCTTTTAGAGAAAAGCACACATCACTGTTACAACACAAATTGCAAATAAACAGCATCTGTCTTTCTACCCTTCCATGAGCCTAGTATCATTGTTTGTACCTTTAAACAATGCACATCAAAATCAAACTCTAAAAGCTCCTATCAAGTTACTATGCTGAACATGAATTACTGGTAAAACTCCAGCAGAAAACCATTACAGGCATCCCCTGTTCATTGTGACTCAAGTATTGACATTATGGGGACATCAAACAAGCCCAGTCTAGAGGAAAATGGGTTTGCATTGTTACTTCCAGGTTAAGCCAGTCTGTCAATACTCAGTGTAACAGGAGGGAGATTCTGCATTTAGAACAGACCAGAGAGAAGTTTGGAATTTCCAAGGTCTTCATACAAGTGAACAGTAGCAGCTCAGAAAGTTAAATTAGCAGAGTTTTAACAAAAGCCCTTTAAGCTGTAGAAGTGTCAAAGATTATAGAAAGACATACATTAGCACTTCTGCTTGGCAGCACTATCATTCTCCTGACTCTCTCTTTAACACCTAAATCAACTTAAGTCTCTTGCGTTCACTCCAGCTAAAGCATAAAAGAGATCAAGGCAACTCTAATGCTATTACAAGGCCATCTGGCCATACCACACACTTACCTTGGATTATTAGCCTTCACACCCAAGTCTGAAATTATAAGTGACAAACTGCATAAACTGTCCAAGCTTTCGTCACTTAATCTGTATTTTGGAAATTCACACTCCTGAGCCACAAAAAAAGCTTTAAGAAAAAAGCTGTTGCATTTCCAGCACTGAGAAAGCTATTTATACAAAGCAGAAATGCAATCAAGTACACAAGTTCAGACAGTATCGAAACCTGTCCTTGCTCGAAGGGTTATGATTGCGTATCTATGACCAAAGTGAAGTAACCTCCAACACTTCAGAAGGTGTGGCCCTTAAGTCTGCTTACAAACTTTGTGGCTAATTTTAGGCATGAAGCAACAGACCTCTTCAGAGTCACATTACTGTCCGATTCCATCTTTTTTATAGGGAAGGGGGGAGTTGGGAGTTTTCAATCTTTGCGTATTGGTTTGTTGTTTATTGGGGGAGGGTAAGAAATACGTGGATCTAATAAAGTGGCTGAATAAAATCTCACACTGTCTGCACAACAACATCAATAAGTAGTATGGATCAACAGAAGAAAATCTATAAAGCAAGACAGCTGCCATTAAGGATCAGTGTCCACTATCTCTGCATTTCAATGATTTCTACTTGAAAGCATACCATATTATAGCCACAAGTGGCCAGCACACACAAACTGCTCTCCTACAACACAACTTTTAGCTCAGTTTCATCCAGAAAGATTCCAGTTCAAGTGCTCCAAGACCATTGCACATTAGCCAAAACACAGCAGGTAAGGATGTCTGACTGGCTTCAAAAGAATATTCTCAGCTCCAACTGAAATACTAATACAGATAAATCCCAAGTTCAGTTATTTGCACAATGTCAGTGTATTACTGAATCTAGTCTTTCCACAGTTTGTTTATTCTGTTTTAACTGATTTTACAGCTGAAACCAAAGAGTTTCATTTTACTGATGACAAATTCAAGAAAAGACTGAAAATAAATTGTCTCGGGCATCCCAAAAACACCCATAATGTAAGAAAAGGTGTATTGTTTTTTGCTCAGTGTTTGTTTGGGGTTTTGCTGACTCTTTTAATATAGCAGCAAAAGCAGTGTTTATCACTGGAGTACAGCAAGGCATAACAAGACACATCAAGCTGTGGACTCTGGACCCTTCTGTATACTGCTCAGCAGCAGAACTGAAACACACTATACCACTGCATGCTAGATACATGGAAGGGTGAGTCCTGTGAGGTTTGTGTCTAAAGACAGGCACCAGCTAAAAACTTACCTGAGAGCCTGTCTCTTTCCATGTCATCCACAAATTCTGTAAGGACCCAACAGATCTATCTTACATTGGTCCTTGTACAATAGCCATTTCTGCCCAGCACCTTACTGAAAATGAGATGCTGATGACAGTAAAAGAAGACAAATTCATTTTAAATTTTATATTAACCACCATGCTTTAACCAAGCCTTTTTATAGGCTTTGCCAGCTCAAAATGCTTGCTCAGAAATGCAAAGGCAGGGGAGGTTCTGTTCTAGAGACCCAGATTCAAAGAGGACTGTAAGCTTCTCCCATCCTGGTTACTTTAGTAGGGAGCTCTCATTCTGATAAAGGTCTAACACAGTTTAAAAGTCCAATATGCTCTTGTTCATGGAAGTCTGGCACAGATTTGGTGAGGGGTGGAAGAGGTCCAGTCATTTTAGTCAAGTGAATCTTCAATCAATGCATGACAGCATAACAGATCACAATGCATCAAAACAATGGATGAGTGACTTCCTTAAAAGAAAACAGTGCTACCTTTAAAATGCTTCAGTTTGTCTGACTCACTCACTGTAGAGCTTCCCCCTGGCATTCTACTGTAAAATCTGAACTACCAGTAGGTATCTGAAGAAGAATGCCCCATCTCATCTCCAAATAACTTGCCTCCAATCCTTTCTTCTAGAGAGAGCTTTATTCATTCCAAGTGAAGTTCCATGTAAAAGGAGTTAGTAGGACAATACCTAATTTAAACATCCACTGAGATGCAGAGACAACACAGAATGGGCAGAAGGAAATGAAGGGCTCACTATGCCTCTGTTAAAAGAACTATTCTCTCAAACCAATTCTAGCTGACAATATAATCAGCTACATAAGGTAGCAACTTCCCCTTCCTTATGCCACATTATTTGAGGAGAGAAACTTTGTGTTTATTATCTGCTCTTCCACTTGTACAGTGGACTAGTTTAGAGAAAGTGAAGCTGCATTTTTCAGATTGATTTCTCCCCAAAGTTCCTTATAAGTTGGCCATTCTTCTTCACCCTTTTAACAGTTGTTCAACTTGTTCTCAGTTAGACTTGACACTAGTAAGAAATACACCTCATCTTCATTAAACTTTATAGCCCAGTTCCTTCACAGTAAAAAGCTTTTGTGCCCCTGACCTGTAATATTTTAATACACATCCAAAAAAAAAAAAAAAAAATATCAAGCCCAAGGTACACATATTCAACAACTGCACCAGTAATGTATCTGAGGGAGTAGAACAGACAGATCTGCCTACCATCACACTATAACCTTTCTTCATCAGACTGATCTTTTAACAAGTTAAAGACACTTATATCCATATAGGATTCACTCACAGCAGTAACAGTACAGTCATCCATGGAACAGTTTTAAGGATCTTCTATGTTCTGCACTGCAAAGGCAACCACTTACAGAGCAAATACAATCTGGTCCACTTGCTCACTGTATCAGGCATATTACATGATAGCAAACCTTTTTTTCTTGAATTATTCAACATCTGCACAGGATTTATATGCAGTGCAAAGGTAACAGAGTACCAGTTACTCAGTCTTGTCAAAGAGGAATGTTCTCCTAGATTCCCAGTAACAGACTCTCCCTGTTTTTAATAAAAAGACTTCCCCCTCCCATATTTTTAATATCGAGGAAGACGGGGAAAGAATTTGTTACTACCTGAGATTTATGGAAAACAGCTTTTTCCCCCTATAGGTAGCTCTACTACTGCTATTCTAGCTGAACATGTATGGTAGTGAGTTATCCATGGGCTTATCCCATGCAGTAACAGTACATGTAATATTTCAAAGGCAAAAAGATTTTATGGAAGTTTCAGTGCTTGGACTGCAGGGTGGAAAACATTATTCTCTAAATCACATGCATTTCACTGTTACACATTTCAACACTCATAGACAGCAGTCATACCTTCCTCCTACTGCGTCGTCTTGTGGCTGGGCCCCGGCAGTGTTCCTCTGTGAACGTCGCAGTGACCCCCCTGGATTGTTATTAGGCCGGTTGGACATTGGCACCTCTCTCCTGAAGGGACATACCCTTTCTAGACACTATCATTCACTGAAAGACAAAGGAGGAAGAGCCATAAGATACATGGCATGAAGACCCACCGCCACACCTCCAGAGACAAATGTAAAATGCTATTGTTTAAGCAAAATCTGAAGACAAAAGCTTTCAAACAATTTTTAGTTCAAAGACACATGGACAACGTTCTTCTCAAGACATTTAGAACCTTAATACAGAGCAACCAGATTTTGGTATATATAGCATACAGATGATCTACTGAACTAAACGGCCTTTAAAGATCGCTTCCAACCCAAACTACAAACACCTCTATGATTTTGTAATGACACACTTCCTTTCTAGCAGGCTTCTCTAATTATAAGGAGACAGGACAAATGCAATTTCAGAGAATCTGTGTTTATCAACATTAAGGAAAAACTCAGTGCTTGATAGACAGCAACAGTATTCAAGTATTTTAACTTTCACTGTAGGAGATTACAAAGCCCATTTCAGGAATAAGAAACAGTATTCACAACATAACTACAGTGTCTTCCAAATAGCTTCTTTCTCTAGTCTGATTTATGCAACTTTAATTTGCATAAAGCAAGATATACAGTCATTCAGGAAAAAAGATCTAGCTTTATAATCAGGAAGTTCTGCTCATGACAGCTAAATTAAATGAAAAAGGTATTTGAGACAGAAGGATTAATGAGTGCATACAATTATTTTTTAGAAATTATCTATGATGGTTTCGTATTACTACTTTTGGTATTGCTTTGTGACTGTTAGAGGCCTACAGATATTACTTTAGTAGTTATTTATTAAAGACTACCATAACCCCCAGCCACAGTCCTCTGAAACAGACATATTTCAAAAATAAGCCTCAGTTAATTCCTCAGTGAAGAGAGGAGACTTCTGTATCCTGTGCTAAATTGGTATTTCCATGTAGAGCATAGCAACAGGACCACAATCAGCAAATCCAGTTTTACTGTTTCCAATTTTGTGAAATCTGGTAAAAAATGGTATTTGCAGGTGAAGAAAAGAAGCTGTGAGAAGAAAAGTAACCCAAGTTTAAGAACTCAGTCTATATATTGATTTGGTATCCAGAGCACAGTAAGCAAGGAGTCTGTCATGAAAAATTTTAAAACACTGCAGCTTCAGATTCAAATGTCTCCAGTGAAATAATTTTCAAGATCTGGCACTGTCAGTAAAAACAGTGAATAGGTGAACATAATTGTCTATTCTTCTGAAAAGGACTCATAGAAGTGAACAAAGGTGACAGGAGGGGAAGGGGGGGACAAAGAATCCTAATTGATGCAGTTTTATTGTAGGCCATAAGAAACGAGGCATATAAACTCACATTATGCAAACCATTACCTCACATATGATGCTACACAGAACACACGTTCATACACCTGTGCATCACAGGAAATTATTGATCAGGATTCTGCTAGCTCAGATTCGGTCTTGTTACAATGCAATAATACAGCCTAATATTGAAAGGTCACACTTAGCATGCCCGAAATACTTTAAAAATATTTCCAGGAATTGAATAATACAGGTTAAGCAGAAGAACTGCTCTCCATCCTAATCCCCACATCACAGGAGCCAAAAGCATCTTTTGAAAGTTTTTCATGTTCTTTCTACTAAGAAGTCCACCATAACAGCAAACACAAAGTAGAATTAATTAATGAATCACTTTTACCTTCATTTGTTTTGGTTGGGGTTTATTTTTACCTTATGCTTAGGAATCTGAAAGAATGTAAGCAAAGCATAAACTACACAATCCCACAAAATATAGTTGTTTGATGAACCTCTTAGAAGTCCTGATGACTGAGTTGAGAAAGCTATGAACACTACTACCCAAAAGGTGAGCTTTTCCTCTTCACAATTGTTTCCTCTTATTCAAACTCCTTAATCAAAGCCAATATTCCCACTAACGAAGTTTTAAAGCTTTTCAGTAACATGTAACACCACCAATCTACAACTTCTTATACTTTAGAGCACAAAAAGACTTACAACAAAACAGAAAAAGCTTGCAACTCCTAGAAATCATGCCAGCTTGCTGGTGTAGCCAGACCAGTCAAAGAGTTGTAGAATTCTTTTCAGAACAGCAATGCACGAAATAAAGCCTATCGTTAACCAGGCTGAAAGGTGAGCAAAGGCTCAGCACCCAGGGAGTCCAGCTGAAGTCAGTCACACACACTGCCAAATATTTCTGTGCATTCTCTTTTTATTTCCTTGTATTCAAACACCAAATTTAAAAAAAAATAAAAACTCTCTGCTATCAGAAATGAGGCACATTTTTTGCATTTTCTAAAAGAAGGGAGTAGTGTCCCCTTCTGCACGAAGGTCAGCTGGCACTGAAACTGTACTAATGTCAAACTTCCAGTCATACTACAAAATGGTTGCCACAGAACCATTGTCTCACCTTGTACTGATTAAAATGTGCATTCCAGCAGGTTTCCCTCTGCAAGAAGCAGGGCTCATCTAGACCTCTGCTACATTAGCCACGCACTTTCCCACCTAGGGCCAGAACATGGGCTTCTCCACACACCACCACAAGAGTCAGCTGAAGAAAACATCACACAGGCAATCCTGGCCCTCCCTAAACTTTAGTTTAACATTGATCTGCCTGGGTGTGCTGGTTTTGTCTCTGACAAAGCTGAATTTACTCTGAAGTGGCTGGTACAGGGCTGTGTTTTGGATTTCTGTTGAACACAGCATTGATAACAAGAGCACAGTGTTGATAATACAGATGTTTTTGTTATTGGCAAAAAGTGCTTAGACAGAACCAAGGCTTTTTCTGCTTTTTGTACTGTCAGTCATACTGGTGAGGAGGCTTGAGGTGCATGGGAGGTTGGGACGAGACCCAGCGAGGAGAGGTGACCCAAACTGACCAAAGAGATATTCCAGACTACATGACTTCATGCTCAGTATACCAACTGGGATATTGATAGAAGAAGGAAGGGAAGGACATTTAAAGTGATGGTGTGTGTCTCTCCTGGAGAAAGCTGAACACCTGCCCAACAATGGGAAGCAGTCAATTCTCTGTCTTGCTTTGCTTGTATGCATGGCTTTTGCTTTTCCGATTAGACTGTCTTTACCTCAACCCACAAGTTTTCCAGTTTTTACCCTTCCAATTCCCTTTCCCCTCCCACTGGTAGGGGAGTGAGCAAGCAGCTGCCTGGTGCTTGGTTGCTGGCTAGGATTAAACCATAACACAGGGTTTAGCCAGACATTTTAAGTAGCCTGTGCTTAGAAGTTATGTAGCACAACATGTTGTCATACACACGGTATTTTCAGCTGTGTAGAAGAATGAAATGACAACTGTTTTATCTTGTAAGGCACCGTCAAGTCAAGATGATGTCCAGTTACATTCTATATTGATACCTCTCAACTTAACTGCATTTCTTATTGTGTATTTGTTGCCATATGACTCCCAGTTTGCTTTTAAATATAATGCAGCTTCGTGATTCAGCTGTGACCTTTAACATCAAAATGCTAACTTAAGTCTCATTGCAAGCCACACAATACCATGTGCCCAGTCAGTCCAGCCATGAAGAGACATTTTCACAACTGTGCCTTCCACATCCTAAAACAACAAGAAGCCCAGAGGTTCCTAAATCTCAGCTGTTCTCATTCAAACTTGTCCCTCTATCTCTGAGCTCACTCCAAGCACTTGGCTTCTTCCTTCCCATCGTCCGATACCTACATTAAAAAAAAAAAAAAGTGCAACTTGGCAGAGACCAGCCAAATGCATCAGTGCAGTCCCACCAGATTTTAAGACGGTTTCCTCAACTACACTGATTCTTCCTCACACCCACAATAACAAAATGCTACAACTCTTTATCAGACCTCCATGCTCCCACAACAGACAATGCTATTTTGAAATTTTTAAGCTCAGGTCCCCTTCTAGCATAAAGGTATCAGCACACAAGCCTTTTTAGTTAATGTTTCGTAATGCCATATTCTTAGTTATGATGATGCCAAAGCATGGGCCTGCAGAGACTCTCATCATAAGCAGACTCTTCAGAATGAGGATCAATTCCAAAGGCCAGCATTTCATATAAACCCACAACATATCATTTGAAGCTGTGTAACAACACTGCTATCTAGTGCTTATTATGCTGCATGGTATTTTTGAGTTTTATCAAACACTATTTGATTACTATTTAAAGTTATCTTTGTTATTGTACAGGAAAGCAGCTAGAATTAATTTCAGTAGACCTAACATACCCATTGCAAAGACTATAGGTAATGTATGGTCAACATACAGCTTGGAGAGATTGTACAGGAACACAAGACAAAAAGCACCTGTTACCTTGCAGTGAAGCCTTTACTTTTCTTCTTGTGAAAAAGCCAACAGGAGACAACTAACATGCTTCCATGTTTTTAAAGCAAACAGGGAAAACAGAGAACTACCCGATGAGCCTGTATCAGCCTTTGTTTAGGATCCAAATCATTCCCTGAAGGATACTAGGAGCTAGTGTAGCTACCCTGACATAGGTTACTGAGAGAAAAAGACAATAAATAAATTGAAGAACTCCAACATGCTCTCGGGCCACTATAGGGTAACACAGGAAATCAGTAACAATACCCGTAAAAAAATGAACTGAGCTCTTCCACAAGGGCCTTCTTAATCTACTTGCATGAGCTCTGAAACTTGTTTGGGGTGTTTGTTCAGTTTGGATTTGTTCTGTTGTTTTTGGGTGGTGGTTTTGTTTTGGTCTTGGGTTTGAAGTTCCTTGCAAGAATCTAGGTTATACAAGAGTTTTTTTCAGACTCTTGCACTCTCCTGAATATTTCAGGATATGCCTAGCATCTCTGCCTATATTGCTCCTTTGTAATGTTACCTGACTGGAGTTGAACTAAGTACACTGGTCAGCACCCTTCCTCTCTCATAGCTTAGCCCAAAAAACCTGGTGCCTTACTTAATGCTGCTGCAACAATCCAGCTCCTCAAAACTGCACAGGCTTATTACCCTGAAGTCAGTATTAGGCAAAAGGGGGGTGGGGGGGGGGGGGGAAAGGAAAAGACAGGAGGATAATTCTATACCTTGCAAGTTCAGAATATTTTCTTCCAGCAAGTTGCACATCTTGCTTGCCAGCCAGAACCCAGAGTTCAGTGTACATTTCAGAAAATATTAAGCCTAAGACTTCAGATTTGTATTCCTTTACTTCAACGTAGACAACATTCATTTACATGATCAACTGTTTCTCTGATAAATCTTGTCACTTAAAATAGAAACAACACTCTAAATATATAAGCATACAACACATTTAAGAGCTCAGACTTCAATTGTGACTAAACTGAAGAAACTACTGCCTACAGTTTAGTAACTGCTGAATTATTTCAGATTTACATCATTTTCAACTAATCTCAGCTGCACCTCATTTTTGCTCACTGTTCACAAGGTTCTCCTCATCTACCCGCAGACACACACACCTCTTTACTTGCCTTACAAGCAAGCACTTGCAAGTACTCAATTACTACTTCTACTTCAATAGCTGACTTAAATTAAGATGACTTTTTAGTCCAGGCAGTTGCTTTGAACTCGGTCTTCTGCAGCTGATTTTGACACACTATTCTCCCTTCCTATACTCTCCAAATTCAAGAGTTATCCACTCATCATTGGTCCTTTTCCACTGAGGTCCTCACTTTAAACAGATTCTAAAGCTCCACACAAGCTGAAGTTTGTATTTTCAGTTCAGCAGCCTCTTGTCTTTTCTGGTTGTAGAAGTAGCTCATGGAAGAACTTTTGGGAGTGGATACAATAACAAACTGAAAACTTCCCAGAAAAAAATTCTGCAGTATGTCCTAAACCCTCATCATCCTCCCTTCTTCCAGACAGAAAACTTCTATACACAAACAAGGGGAAAATACATTCTCCCATGAGCTGCAAGGTACTGTAAGGCACAGTCAGGTGTGCAGTCATCTGCATTCATGAAAATCCTAGGTTATTCAGCTGCATGAAACCACTGAACCTTAAGAAAATGACAAAACTTTCTTCTTTCAACATAGGAAGACCAAGCTAACAATTTCCTTATCTGTTCCCAATTCTACCTTCTCCCCATGAATAAGCTATCTTCATGATTCCAATGCCAGAGTGCACTAAGGCTTCCTTGCTGCACTGCATCTAATGATTGTCACTTCTCTAGGAAGACAATAAGCAATCGATTAGAAGACAAGCCGAGTTTAACAGCATTCAGAGGCAAACTCCTCCTCAAACCAGATGCCTTTTTGATGCAGAGTTCAACTAAGTACAAGAGTTAAGTCAGAATTATTAAAAAAAGCCTTGGCTGGAATGAATCTCTTGAGATGGTATGGTCCAACCATCTGCTGAAAGTAGGACCTCAAATTACACTAGACAGCTCTCATTCTGAGAAGTGACAATTGCTAACCATGCTGACAAAATACACTGAGTCCTGAGCAAGATGTGAATCACGAGAGCTACCCTGAACAAAGGGGAAAGGGAAACAAAAAAATCACAAATTGAGCTATCAAAGCATCACCATACATAAAAGCATGCAAAGAAGACACTAATAGAGTATCAGAAACTTTAAAAATTCATGCCATAGATGTCATTTCAAGTAATCTGAGACTTCAGATCTGTTTAAGACGTACACATACCCAAGGATACACTCTCCATCCCTTCCAAGTACAAGTGCTCTGAGAGAAGAAGAACTAACTATGGCCCAGGTCCTCACTGCCATCACACAGAGCCCAGAAAACCCTCTCTCCCCTTCGGTTCCTCAAAACCACAATCCAGTAACCTGGACTAACACAAAGAAGTAAGAAAAATGGGCATGTAAGCTACAAACTTCAAAGGAGTCCAGTCTCTGAAGATACTATAGATCAGGACCAGCTCATATGCTCATTTTTACTGAGTAACTTAGGTCAATATGTAAGCTCTTAGCCATAGAATAGTTTTCCTAATTGCCAAGAAAAAAGAGAAAAACTTCAGTAAAATATTCTTCCTGGATTCATTTACAGTGGAAGATTTTTTTTTAATTCAGCTTCTCTGGAATCACTGGAGTGATTTCAACATAAAGAAAAGAATTAAAATAAATCAGTCAACGAACAGGAGTTATTCCCTGTTCCACTGACTTAACAACAAACAGATATCAGAAAATTACGGCAAACTTCAGGTCTTGCTACATTAGGAAATCAGCTTTCCCTTTCCCAGACCTTCAAGAAGTCAGCCCTTGCCTACCCTTCTAGCAAAGAGAGTGGCAGGGCTGAAGGCCACCGTGACAGAACAGCAAAATGAGTGGCTAAGAGCCTGAAAGGATGTAGCCACTACATAGGTTTCCAGACTGCATTTATACATATATGTCTAATGACACAGACAACTGTGAAGAGAACGGCTCTGTATGAAAGAGGAAGGAAGAAGAGCAAAAAAGTCTGTATTTGTAATGTCTTACTGCTAACAGGCAAATACTCATTATCTGCAACCAGAAGGTTTACAAGTTCCCACAGGCAGTAAGAACACTGAAAACACCTCTGAAAAGATGCATAGCACTACTTGCTAGAGGAATGCCCAGGCTGTCAGCATTATGTGATCCAAAAGGTTATCCATGCCACGACCCCAAGCAAGCAAAGCAGCACATTTACCTACTGACTTCTGGCTACTGTCCTTCTGCGAGGACTGGAAGACATGAGAAGTTTTGGTTAAGAAAAGATCTAAATACATGTATCACATATTTCAGAGTTGATAAGAACAGTTCTGTGACAATGACTGAGTTGCAGAAGCTCAATAGTCTCCCCTGCTTCAAGCAGCTCAATTGAATTTGAAGTCAGAGTGCAGAGACCTTTCATTGAACCTGGTACAGGAAAAGAAAACTAAAGATTTCTTCAGGGACCTGTAAGAAACATAAAAACTTGTTCCATTAAGATTACAGAGAACCAACAACCATCATTCCTTTAGAAATAAAGCAATGGATTGGCCTTTATGCCACAGCCTGAACATCAGTAAGTCCTTCTGGGCTGTGGAAAAGTCATATTTAAATGGCAAATCAGGAGCTATTCAAAATTACCAAGAAGTACAGGTACCACTGGCAGTCAACAATAAAACTACCTTGTCAGCTGAAGAACCAAGAGAAAAACCTATGGATGAAGGAGAGGCCACAAATTAGCTAGAAAAACTTGAAGATTAAGCACCTGCAGAAGTTAGACAGCAGAACATTCCCACTCATCTGAGTAGCTTAAAGGAACAAAAAAACTAAAGTTTGTACAGGATACAAGCACAAGCTCAGGAATATCAGGTCTGGCTGTACAACTGGTGTTCCCAGCTCATGGTACACAGGAATCCTGAGCTTCATTTCTTTACTGAAGAAAAAAAAAAATCACTGTATTTGTGCACAGAGAACATAAAATCAGGTCTAATTCTTAACTGAACTCTTGCAAGGTGGTTGAGAGGGCTACCTAACATTAAGACAGTAAACACCTTCACTCCTATAGTCCTTTTTTCCCCTCTGAAAAAACAGAATCTGCAGTCTGAGGAGAAAAATTAAGAAAGTTGCATGGAACAAATATAATGGTCTCTTGAGGGCATCCCTCTTTAGTTCTGCCACACCACTGCTTTCTATTCTCTTTTGTCCATCAAGGACTGAAATATTAGAATTTGTGTCAGTCTTTGGACTGCACTTTGGTTCCCAAAACAACACACGTGTCAGTCAGATCCTTGATCACCATCCAAAGGAGAAACTAGGAAAAATGGAAAGCATTTAATTTTTTTTCCTCTTCTCTGTAGTTTTACATTAGGTATTAAAAGTGCTGTCAATAGCTACTGTTCCTTTTGTTTTTGAGTGCACGAGTAATAGAGTTAACTATAAAAATCATCTCCTAGAACATTTATTCACTACTTCATTCAAAGAATTAGCCCTTGTAAAAAAAATTTAATATTGAAGTTATTCTTCTCCAAATAAACCAAATTTGATACTTATCCATTCATAACCTGTCCAAACTAGTTCAGTGTAAGTTTTCCTCTACTGTATGATTTGACTTGAATTTATTAACAAAGGAAGGGAATGCTCTCACTGTGGCAGAGAGCCAAGACTCAAAGCTTCAAGAAAATATTTTCATGCTTACAACACCTGTAGTTTCTCATCTAAATTCAGTGTTCTCTGTTATTTTGGCTTTTTAACCAGCTAAACATTAAGTTCTGTTGCATAATTCCATCAACCCTGCAGCAGTTAATTTTTTTTTTTGCTACAGAGATATAAAGATTATCAAAAGCATAAGAATCCAGAAACTCAATCTATATCAAGAAATAGTCTGATCTGGATAGCTGCAAGCTAGCCAGAGACAGCTCAGCTTCAGAAGCAGCCCAGAGGATTTAAGCCATGTCAGTAACACAAAAGATTTGTTAAACCACACAGAGAACATGCACACACAAACATAGCAAATGTTTGCTGCAAAATACTGAATCACATTTCCTATCTTTATTGACAGATCTTTTTCCCTTTTAGCACAGCAATGGGAAACAAAAGAAAAGTGAGAAGCAAGTATGTCCAAAGTTTTCATCTTTGTACACTTGTGTCACAGAGTAAAATTTTTCCTGCCAAATCAGTCCTACAAGAACTTGACTTCACCTTTACAGGACCTTTAAAACTACTGTTACATACTGACAAAGTTTACACTATGAGAGCCTCAGGATGCAATTCCGCTACCAGGTGTTAACAGAAGCATAGTTTCAACCTATAATAACAATGAAAATAATAGTTATTTTCCTTTTAAAAATCAAACAAAAGCAGCTCTCCCCAACAGAAAAGAACACATCTTCCAACAGCCAAATTCTGACCAAAACCATGCTGTTTGTACATGAAGTGAACTGATCTGAATTCGTTTCTTGCAGACTTTTAATTTTAAAAAATCATAAACAACAGAAGTAAAATCTTATGTGATCTTCATTTTCAGACTCTCTAGAAACCCTTGTTTAGTTGTCACTATCAGAACAGTGGTTTAGGCTTTCACTAACAGCATAACAAAAAACATTAAAAAAACAAACAAAACCACATTGTCTGGCAAGAATGAAGAAGACTCTACTTAGAAGACAGGAATTCACTTGAATGAGGAGCTTTATCTTCTGTGAGACAACATGAATCAAAGCACAGAATCCTTCATGAAGTACAGGACAGTGACACTGCCAGAAAAGAAGGCAAGCTAAAAGCAGGTGGTCAAGCTAAGACCAAGTAAAAGAGGTGTGGCAAAGTTTGGAAAGGAGGTATTTATTACCAGAAGAAAAATAAAGTAAAAAAATTAGCTGAGTGATTTATACAAATTTCAATTTAGCAGCTTATTTCAGTACTTTCTTGCAAGTGAACCAAGAAGTACTCAAAACCATCACCACCAATGCTTAATGCCAAGCTGCCTTTGAGCTGCATAGCTGCATTTACTTACAACACTGAGTCTGAATGCAGAACCTACTACTCAAACACCTAGCCTCTTCCTTATTCTAATGCCATAGACCAGATGGTGCCTTATTTGCAGTTTGCCATTCACCTGCATCTGGCACACACAGCCCTTAAGCAAAACCAAGTGCAACAGCACAAGACAAATACTGATATAGTGCACAGCCATGTCCTACCTGCAGAGCCTGTTAGACAATACATGCCCCAGATTGAAGCATGGAAGGTTTTCTGAGACCTGCCAAATTCCTAATCAACTTTTGCCAAGCTGTCTTAAATTACTGAGAGATCTAATGAGCTCAGTGACTAGTAAAACATGGTTTGGTCACCCAAAGTTTAAATTAACACAAGATGATCTCTGCAATCTCCTAGACAACTAGAAGGGTACAGGCAAAAAACAAAAACAACACCCAAAAAAAAAAAAACCCAAAAAAAAACCAAAAAAAACACACAAAAAAAAAGACACGCCAACAACAAAAAGCCAAGAACTTTAATCAGCCACTACACTGAAGAAATTCAGAGACTAGACGTCACAGAAGTTACTGCTGGAAAAAGAAACACAAAAACCAGTTGACTTGTAGATGTGGATTAGAAAAGTGCCACAGATGAGCTCAAGACCACAGGTCTAAGGGTATTATAAAAACAAGGTCAAGAAGCAGAAGACTGGATCTTCATTTTGATAATACTCTGCTCCAGCTTTAAACCAGTCTACAAAACTGCTCAGTAATAGCAGCATGCCTTAAAGAGAAAAACTACAAAGCTAAAACCAAAAATTTCAAAAAATAACTTATGCTTCCAAGGCCAGATAGAAGGCATTCATCTGTTTTCTACTCACCTAGAGTGGGTCCTCCGATTTTTGCATCTTCAAAATATAATTTAGACAAGTTTGGGACAAATGCGGAGGATTTCAGGAGTTTTCTTGTTGTTTTTCTAATCACTGATGTCTAGCACTAATTCAGACTAATGCCTCTTGAGGCTTCCTTTCCCATACTGGCCCAAGCAGGTTATGTTGTTCTCCTGAACAGAGACTTCATCCAAATGCTACACAGAAAAGGTAATAGGTCTAATGCATAGCAAGAGCCCTACGCCACATGACACAATCTGGGAAATGGTTTAATTGCAGTCATTGAGGAAGAAATCCAATTAAAACAGGTTAAGTTTCCGGCTTCCTCAGCACTGGATCTGCATAAAAATTTTTGCTATCACAAGAACACTGTAAAAACAAACAAAGGGATTAAAACACATTTAAGTTTTCTAAACTGGGCAGTGCTCAAACCAGCAGCATCTTAGAATTATGTGCCAGAGACGTATTCTCTCAACCACAAAAAAATGTATACATTTACATTATATCTTAGAGTGATGTAATTAGGAGCAAGCTCCAATACACATACCAAATTACTGACACAGGCACAATTAAAGACATTTACCTGGTATGAAATCATGAACCAAACTGCCTACCAAATATCTGTATAAACAGAAGTTCTGGGTAAAGCAAGCAAAACGAAGCCACAACCCAAGAAACACCTGTTAAACACTAAGGATTACACTGTCTTTAAACTCATCCTATGAACTGTAAGATCATGACTTTACAGTGCTCAGAGCTATTCTTTCATGCCTCAATACAGGGAACAATATACAATATAGGTCCCACAACTGTATTTAAGGAAGGTTCAAACTTTTACAGTCATAGAAAAAGTTGTCAGAAGCCACAGTTTTATGAATTAATTAAACAACTTTATGGCATGCTTTTTTGACAAGTGTCTACACCACTCTGCACATTTACACCTTCTCAGTGCTCCACAAGTAAAACAAGAGAATGTTGTGGGAACAAGGTGCTGTGCGTGATGCTGACCTTGAACATAATTAATTATTAGAGATCTCTGAAGTGCTTTTTAGCAAGATGCTAGATTTAGTCTTAGTTTTAAGCTAGACAAGAACTCAGCACCACTGAATACACACCAAGCAAAGTCTGCTACAAATTCCTCTCCTCCTTCCCTTATGTGCAAGTAGCACTAGGACATTTTTCTGCTTCACCTCAATGATTTTTACTTCATCTTTCCCAGGCTACCCACACACTTTCCTTGAACAAGAACAACTGTAACTATGCCCATATGTTACAGCTCACAAGACTAACAAGTTAACACTAATGAGGTGTTTTTCCTAGGGTCCTAGCATGGCCAGGTTTGTCAAAGTGTGAATTTCTTGTCAATAGTCATCACATCAGGGCTGAAAGAAAGGCTCCTTACTTTCTGACAACAAAATGTTACAATAGGTACTGCCCAAATGTGTTCAAGGCATTTTGTTACCTTCCAGCTAAACTGCTGCTCTCTGATGAATACAGAACACATAACAGAAGAACAATCTCTTCACCACCCTGAGACACTCATAAAAGAACAAGCAGAGCTGTAAGTTTTCTGTATCTTGATCAAAATTATTATTTAAGAAGATATTACAATAGGTGGTTTGATAAGCCTTTGCTCTTGCAATTTGCTCTGTGACCCAATCTGAATACTCAAAGAGTTGTCTCCTAAGCTGGTGACCTTTCATCCAACACTAATGATTAACTATGCTTTATGAGCAAACCTACAACCTGCTGCCCCACAAAACAACACATTACTTTTGGCCTTGTCTAGGATCAAAAAAGAATGTGGTGGTGAAGAGAAGAAAGGAAGACAGTGTTTCACCTAAGTGCTTTGTGTATACATCAATGATATAAGCTACGCAATGCATCCATCTTGCTACACTCCTAAAATACATTTTTGCAAACATGAAAATAATCCCATTCTGGTAATATGACACTGAATTGGAAGCAAAGTTCACTCAACTCCCATGCAGGATCTCTTGTCTTTCTGGTTTGTTTTTGTGGTTTGGGGCTTTTTTTCTTTAAAGAATACCCATGAGACACTCCAGAACTACTCCATATCATCCTATTTACTCTCATCCTCTTATAAGCCATTTAATAAAATGCACTAGTAAGGAAGACAAAAGGGTATTTAACTAGAGAGAGCAGCTTCATCATGGTGCAAGATAAAATAACTCTTTACAACACTTTAGTAAAAAACATACATGGAATGGAGTGGCTTCAGGGAAGGCTAAAAGAAAGAATATGAAGTAGACAGGTTTGTAAAAAAAGACAGAAAATATCTGGAAGTGAGCCAGTTTCTTCCTTCTCCTCTGCACAGTATCCTACATACCACAGGTAAAATGTACATATTTCCTAAAGTCTACAGCCTCTCTTCTCTTCAATCTGTTTTGCAAACCAAAGACACTTGGGAGCATGCACATCCTCATCCCCCATATGATTAATGAGGAAAAAAGCATTCTAGTAATCCCAGTATCTTTAACACCTCCATTTCCCAATGTCATGTCTTGGAAATACATCTTTTCTCCCATCAACTACTGGGATGAAGTACTAAGGAGCACCTCAACCCCTATTAGACACCAAAGATGCCAAATTATTGCACTGACTTTAGGTCTTTATTCTATGCTTTTCAAAATTTATCTGTACATTTACTTTACATTTAAAGGCTCCCTTGACAGACCAGTTTTGGGACACAGACATCATGTATTGCTATTTGAAAACAGCCTGATCTGTCCAACACAATCTTTTTCCACATAATCGAAAGCTGATGAAAACACAGCTATCCAAACATGCAGTTATCTATGAAAAACTAATTGAAACTATTTCCTATTAAATGCCTATTTTGGTAGAAAGTGGAGGTTATAAAGCATCTAAAACAAAATTTTCAAAACAGAATTATAGAGTTGTTTTTTCTAATATCAAGGGCAGAATATGCCACTAACATATTACTAACATGGTAGTGTTTATTATATTACACAGTTGCATGTTAAGAGCCTGAAAGTTTCAGAAGTACTTTTTCATTTTCAAGGAAAACATTTCAGATGTGGCATCATAGTCTGTGTTTTATAATGGATACTTTTTAGATTAAAATGACAGCATAAATATTCCGTACATATTCAAGTATGACAGACGTTCTGAGCCAAACACCTACTTGTTTTTTGGGTTTTTTTTGTAACTCCATTAATTCTAAGCTTAGTGGTGATTACACTTCCTTATACTCTTCATACAATATTTAACTCACTACTGAAGTTACAGCACAGACTAAAGAGAGAAAACAAACAGGCCAGACTTGAGGGCATTAGAGCCGTGAGTCTGCACTACGCAGCTGCTCAGCTGAGCTCCATTTTATCTGCCAAAGAATACCAGGTACTGATGGAAACTAAAAACCCCAACTACATTTCTTGGGAGACATCCTATTAAGTATGGTCACCTAATAAAAAAGGAAGGCAAATTAGTTGCTCTAATCCAAACCCACATGGAAGTCTTGGGTAGTTTCTACCTCTATCATATACATAAACAGAAGGTAGTTTCTAACTATTACATGTTTTTATCCAAAGTTACACACACCTCAGAGGGTATGGGGAGAGAGTACAATCATAAGCTTCACTATTATGCCAGTGTCAACCATCTTCATGTTAAAATTTAGCACATGAAACTTAGGGAGTTGGTCAAAAATATAAATTGCATCTGTAAAAGTTGACCTAGACAATTTAAAACCTGACATTTTGATCCATCACCAACTGTCACAAGTTAAACTTTTCAAATTCTGATGAAGCAACTTGAAATTACATCAGCTTCTCTTCCACTCTCCCACCACAAACACTACTCCAGTCTATTCAAGTACAAAGAACAAAACAGTTTAAATTACAGCCAGTCACAAATTTGTATTTTCAAGTTATTCCCACTTCAAAGCTGGGCCACCAACCTTCCCAACAATAGAGCAAACACACCCCAAGATTAAATGCATTTCTAGTTTGTTGTCATAACCTGGAACACTATTAAGTAGTAACAAACTACCTTGCTTTTGGATGCATCTAAGCTAAACTTAAACATTTAAATCACTATATTCTGCCATAGGTTAAGCTGCTGCTTCTAGCTGCCACAGGTCTGGGCTTGCACTAGTCACATCCTACATTTGATGTTGTCAACAGAAAGCCCAACTCCTTCTGAAGTAGGCTTTTTAACCAGGTAGATCATATACAAAAAGCAAGGATAAGGGTTCACAAGCCCCGACTCAGCTATGTCTCACAGGGGTAGGTGAAAATTTGAGGAAATACAGTAGCTTGTATCTCCTCTACTTGTCACACTCAGTAACCTCTGAGCACCATTCCTCAATCCATAGGCACAAAACTCTGAGTTCTTTAATTCCTCGACTCAGTCGTTCAAATGCTTAAGCTTAGGCACGGCAGGTTAACATCTTTAGAATGCCTCGTATATGACAGGTATATGGCAGGTTAACATCTTTAGAATGCCTGAGAACTCTCTCTCCTGGTATAGCTGTAACATTTATGACAACACAGCTAGAATCAGTGGTATGAAAACTGAACACTTGTACATACTTTTGCACTTCACTTTTCTCCTCCTTAAATTAGCCTTTAGCTGACAACTAGGTATTTTACATAGAAATCAGGTATTTAAAGTCCTCCAGCCTAAAGCAGTACAAAAAATACAGTAAGGACAAACTGTCTCTTTGCTTTAAAAAAACAAATTACTATTTAAAGAGATACCCTTAGTGCTGACTGTATTTCCAGGAACAGACCTTCTCCTTTCTTGAGAGACAAAGTCTATTTTTTCAAATACTTTTCACAGCACAGTCTACCTTCTTTCCCTGTGTCAGTAGTGCCACGACATTATATTTTTTTACCCTATGAACTTATGTAGATAGACATTCTCACAGAACCAAAGTTTCAAAGTTTAGTAAAATGTACTTTCTGATGAGGACTACAGCTTCCACCCAGTGGGCTTCAAAGCTGCATTACAGCACACACACTCAAGAAAGAATATTCTACCATTCAAATGTAGCTGGACTTAAAATATTCACAGCAACTCTGAATGCCAAAGGCCCAAGGTTTTGAAAAACAACTGGAAAATAGTGTCTCTGTAAGCTGTGGGTGCTTAAACATTTTTAACACTTGAAGGCAGGCAATAATGTTCAACTTGTAATGGCATTAAATCTTGAAATCATACTTCAGTAATGTCAGGACATCAGCAGACTCCAGAAGCAAAAGATTTTGGTTTTTGACAGCAGAACTCTGGGCACTTGTTGCTGTTTCCTGGCTCACAGAACAGAGGTCGTTCATATTTTATTTCTGTTTTGTTAAACCCAAGACTGTTTAAATTGCAGTTAAGTAGCATCCAAACAGATTGCATCATTGCACAAATTTAACAGAAAGTGTTTATAATGATGGAAGACTATTACCCATAGAAGAAAACTATGAAATAAGATGAAAGCTTTGTTATTATTACAGCCTTGCTTATTTCCAAATAACTACACAGGTGATATAGTTATCTAAACACAGAGCTCTTCCCTTAAAACTCCCCTTTTTCCAAAATTATCAAAACTTGCAAGTCCCCTTTTCTTTCCTCTGTCTCTCCCAAAATAGTAAGGATATATCAAAACATGGAAAAGTAAATTATTCTAAAGAGACACTTGCAATGCTATGAAGTACAATATTACCACTCAATATGGAGCTGCTGTACTTCAGTACTGAACCCAAAAAGCATTTTCTGTAAGCCAAACCCTGTCAGCATGTTCCAGTTCCTCCCAGAGTGATGCTAGAGGGGAATGGGAGAGGAGGTGTGGAAGAGGAACCAATGCTTTGGTGTATGCACCATTGCAGAGTAACTGAGAATTCTCAGTGCTTTTGCAAAAACAGTGTTTATCTGAAATACTCTACCCCATCACAGTGGGCCTTTGTCAAGAGACACAAATTCCAGCTGAAAACCAGAATGGTGATCTTAAAAAAGTTAACTAATAAAACCTGTATTATTTAGCCTGGCAACAAGGTTGTAAATACTTTCAGTAAGTGCTAAGATTAAAACATCAAAAGAAGAAAATAAAGAGTGGATAGTATTGATACAGTTAGCAGGCAAACAGTTAAGAGAAACTTTCAGGCTGGAAATTAGATGATCCTAAATTTTGAGACATGACATGCTGAAAGAATATCCCAGGAGGACTGAAGAATTAAAAAGGTAAGTATGAGGTTTATTACTAAGCCTACTCCCAGAGAGAGTCTTCATTGTCCTTACAGACAACTAACAAGTTCTGTTGTCCTACTGTGCCCACCAGAGAGAGGAGATGCTCATGCTGCTCAGGTACAAGAATCTCTTTCAAGGCTCAGTTCCTACAAAAAGTTAGTCCCCCCTTTGGATCTTCTGGCTAAGGAAGTAACTAGAACACCATTCTTGCTATCGTAACCATCCTCTTTCTCAGAAAAGACACTGCAAAGAAGCCAACACTTCTATCATCTACAATTTGAGAAGCTTTTCCTGTCCTTCTTGTCCCATGGTACCTACCACTGAAGCTCTGTTATGACTGAAGAGAGAAAACTTGTCCCCACACCTTCTCTTGGGAAAGAGGAGGGAGGCAGAAGACAGGCCTCCATAAAGCAAGTCATTGCAGTAAGCTGCAAGTTCTAGGATTTAAAAATAAAAAACCACAAACCATATACCACACTTTTGGATAGGGTTAGTCTGTGCAGAGGTTGTTTATCCAGCTTGATCCTTCTATTGCTGTGTCACTCTGTGCCCATATGTTCATGTTTGATATCTGCCACATGGGGGGGGGGGGGGGGGGGGAGGAAGAGGGGAGGAAACTTGCCAAAGTTAATATATTCCAAAAACCAAACCAGTTATTCCATTTGTGGAAAGAGTTACATGTCAAACTACCAGACAAAAAACATAAGGAGTCCTATGAAAGTTCAACAGAGAAATTTTGTAACTGAGTTGCCAACATTCAACTCAACTGATGTTTCAGAGTGGGTTACACAACAGAGGAAGTCAAAATACTAATTGAACTCTGCTGTTAAATCAATTAGAACTATCACCTGCTGTCTGGTTTTGATCTGCCATCTTACTGAGCTGACTTTCCAAGCAGCCTGACATCATCTTGGTGAAGGAAAACAGTATTGCAAATCTGTGAGACTAAGGAAGAAACCATTTCTTAGCTGAAGGGGAAGAGCTTTCAAATTAAGACACACTATACAATTTGGTAATGCAGAGCAATCTACACAGCTTACTTCTGATAAAAGTTTTTAAGATGCTATAACACCTATCATATCCTATTTATGATATAGGATCACCTATATCATATCAAACACCTATTTATATCCTATAAATAGGATAAATTTTATTTCAATTAAAATTAATTAATTAAAATAATAGTATAGATGAGTCCTAATAGTGTTTCCAGTAATTGCAAAGTAGATGTGAAACCAACAAACAGATGCCACAAACAGAAGCAACACTAGTTTAGCACAGGCAGACTGCTGAAAACAGGTCGAGGGAGTTGAGTGTTCCTGATAACACTACAGGTACTACCAGCAAGAATCCCAGTTTGCATTCAAGTGTGAGATCGCAATCTGATATAAGCCTAAGATTTCATCTGAATAAAATAAATGAATGAAAAAGTTTTGAAAAACAGATGATATAACTTTATCCATTGACTTGTTACTCAATAGGAATCTACTTTATTTAAACTACAATAGTTTTAACAGCTTTTGGCTAAGTCTGTGACAGAGGAAAAGCTCAAAGGGAATATATTTTACTCCAGGCAACCTCTGGAAGCCATGAAGCATAGCAACAAGTATGGTCACTGCATTGTATTTTGAAAGTGATAGATTGAGATTAGCTGGCCTGTCACTTCAGTGGAGTCTCACAGGCAACTTTACATTTAGTTTAAGTGTATTCCCAAAAATTAACTCATCACTACATTCCTATTTACCCCCAGTTTTTAATTACAAAGTTCTCAGGTTCTAGCCTACTTAAGTTCTTCTCCATAAAGCACAATAAAGTTGGAATTTTCAGTGCACATTCTGTTCCAACTCTGGTTTGATTTGGATAATATGTCAAGAACCTCTAAACTATTAAAAAAAAAATATGTCCATAGTGCTCAAATATGTCAACATTAACAGAAGGCATTAAAGTGGTACCATTCCTTCACATCATAAATTTCACAAAATTCATCTTTCCTCTTCACAGCTAATCTGAAGAGAGCTCACTTTCTACCCACTCAATGAAGCATTTAAATACACAGACTGAGGTGTGCAATGGCATTTCCCTTAACACGCTTCTTCCAATTCCAGTTACAGAGTGCCGGTGAAAGTTCTGAGGGGCCGTCAAGAGTCAGGTATCCAGCATGCCTATGTTTATTTGTAAGCCTACAAATATACAGCAGAACTATACCAACTTAAGAGATGCCATAGGAAATATGTGTTTGTCAAATTTCCTCTATCTTACTTTTGGCAAAGGAATGTATCTGTTCTTCTGCCAAGCTTCCTATAACTGCGTAAGAGAGAAACTAACTTCTTTAATCCACAGTCTTATAGTATAATTCAAATCTTAATTTCTATTACCAGTCTTTTATTGTAGACTATTATCTGCTAAATACAACAGGCAGAATATTACCAGAGTAAGATATGGCAGCACCCATTGTCATCACATAAACTTGAAAAGCACAGTAGAATAGACTGTTGCAGATCTTTAAAGTACAAGCTGTAACACTTGAAATTGTGGCTTGAAGTTTGCCGAAGTTATGCAGCTTCCATCCCTTTAATTAAATGAGATTCAGCTGAAATTGTGTCTTCTCCAGCTGTTTAACTTAAAGATTTCATATGTACCTACCTAGCTAAGTACCTGCTTCTCAGATGCTCTTCACTCAGGCTTACTGACACAGCTTATGACTGTCTGCTGTCCTTGTTCAGCTGAGCTACTTACTACCTTCCTCTCACTCCTGTACAATGGGCGTGTTCAAAAAGCCATCACACCTGAAACAACTGCAAAGCTCAAGACAAGTGAAATTAGTTTGCAGTCAGTAAGTTGATTATAAATAAAGTGTATCCCCAAAATAAAGAGGAAGAAAACACTCTCTAAAAGGAAGGCAGAGTTCCAAGTTTAAATTCAGCATACGGTCTATTAATACGCACCCTCAGTTACTTCCTTCATTTGTCCTCTTTAAATGCACAGCCACATCTCACCTGTGATCAGAAGATTCAGTTACACTGCACACACCTCCCAGGACAGGACACTCCCTACATTGAATAAGCTAATTACATAAGGGATTTGACATTAGAAGACACAGAACATTATTAACTTGGATAAGATGCCATCCTCTAGCCCTGACATTAACCACATCTTACAATATTACCTTGTCCAAAAACACTCATCTACCACATATTCCACAAAGGCATATATAATGCAAAAAGAGCTTCTCACTAACTGCAGGAGTTTAAGTAAGCAACTAATCATTATACCAGTATCAAGGACATGTAATTCAAGTCCCTTAATGAGTGGGTGGGATGCAGGTGTGTGTTTTTCCTTTTCTTTAGGGCTGGAGAGAAGGGGGAGGCGGGCAGGCACGGGGGATATCAGAGTCCACCCTGACTAGTGTTACTATGCATCGTTTCCATCTTTCCCTTTTTGGTGCCTCAACTCATTTACGTTGCTGCTGATCCCAAAAACCTCAATGTTTTCAACACAGAAGATACTACACAAGACTGTATTTTTGATTTTCACACTTATTTACCTGTACTTTTGCATCTAAGCAGTCTTGGACTAGAGCAGAGCTACAGAACAGACTTCAAGCACATAAAAGCCCATGTACAGAGAGCTCATTTCTCCTACCCAGAGCTGGTAAGAAACTGTCACGAGCTCTAAGTAAGGCAAAACAGAAGACAGATGTGGAGAAAAATGAGGGAGAACAGAACAGCATACATGCTTTCTAAAAGCAAACATAGCTAAATCTACACCTAGTTACCTTGGGGCATGAGTTTGTCACAAACCTAGTTTTCATAATAGTTTTACTATTAAAAGCTACACCTGAAAATCAAGGTAAAAATTAGAGTTACTGCTCTGCATTAATAAACATTGGTATTAACCATACTTCAAACAGCCAACTACAAAACCAAAAGAGGTGCACACTGCCAGTGTAAGTCTAATGCCCATCTCAGGGCTTGACAGCCTCCTGAAAGTTTAACACTTTTGTTCCCAAAAAAAAACATACATACACAAGAGAACAAAGAACACATTTGTATTCTTTTATTTACAGCTTTACAGAAATCTAGGAATGATGCACCCTTCTCTACACTATGCTTAGTTATTTGAACTTCATGCAACAGAACACAAGTTGTCAGCAACAAGTTGTTCTGAAAGCAGAATAAGTGTAAAATATACCTTACCTTTCAGAGCCTAAAAAAACCCATCTTATTCAAAAAGGGACCTCAGCTTCCAATTTGAAACACCAAATTGCTCCCTACAACTCAAGGTTCACATTCCAGAAGATGACTCAGACCCTTTCATACCTTTCATGAAGATCAGAACTTTGCAGTTAGGCATGTGCACTTTATGTGGACACTGTCAAAACAAATCATATGCAAAACATTTGAGAAAATGAGATTTTTTTCCCCCCTAGTCCATGAGCCAGCATAGTATTACTACACACTGACAGAATCATTCCAGTTTCTTCTCCAAGCATACCTTTGTATATTTGTAAGGTTTGGGGTTTTTTCTCCTTTCTTATCACGCCAGAAAAGGGATCTCTTTTCATCAGGCTGTAATCAATGAAAAACTATTCAAGAGTATAAGAAGTCAAATGAAGTCAAATGTGAGAAGGGCCAAGTAACGTCCTGAGGTTTCCAAACTTTCCAAACAGGCTTACTGTATGAATCCTTACAAGAGAGGCTTTTCTGGAGCAACTGAAGGTAACCATGGCTTGAACATCATTGCTAGTTATTTCTCATGCATCTTCAATATTAAAGTCCAATATTAAACCATCATGATTAACTTTTTTGACAATACACCAAAGTTTTCCATTTCTCCTATATGAAAACAATATTTCCATTTTTCCTTACAGAGTTGACCATCTACTGCTCTCAAGGCAGTTTGCTGCCATATTTGTACAAAGTACCTTCATGAGTCAACTTAGACTGGCAGCAGTCAGTACCTTGCAAGACAAGCATCATCACAGACAAGGAGAGTAAACAGGTGGGTTCTGTGTGCTCGAACCCTGTCTGCCAGACAGAATTGAAGGAGAATATGCATATTTACACAGTTGGACTCTACCAACTTGATGGCAGGTTTAGGAGAACAATTGCTCCTCAAACTGAACTGCGTACTAAAGCAACCATTGCTGGTATCTGAAAGCAGACAGGAGAAGCCAGTTGACTTAGCCCTGTCCTCCACAGACACTGTACATTTGATAGGTAGCTAAAATTTCTTTATTTACAGAAGATAACTTTAAAACATGAATTCAGCAACAGTTTTGTTAAAAAAATGATCCTAAGACAAGTGGCTACATACAAGCATTTTTTTCATTATTGCTTACCACTTAGAACTCTGAAATAGTTTTGCTCCTTGAGAAGCACTTTATTTCATATAAATTGAAAAAAAATACATGAAGAAAAGGTTAATATGACTTTGTTTTGCAGTTACCAACCTCATGTCCTAAGCTAAAAACTGAGCTATGGAAACCCTCAGCAAGAAGTTGCTTCATACGCTGCCACAAATGTGCTGTGATACAATGTAAGAGCACATTTAAAATATTACTTCTTCAGAAAATTAAGCATACTCACCCAAAGCTAGTAAGTTACTCTATCAAAAGAAAAAAAAAATCCAATGTGCTACTACCTTCAGAGTCAGTACTGAATGGGGCAGTGACACCTTGATGAAACGAGCATAACAGAGTCCACAAAGTGCATTATAGGGAGTGTTACTAATTTGACAGGTGATGAACACACTGACTGATCATCCAACTGGCCAATGGGAGACCCCAGAAACATTCTGGGTTAATTTTTTGGCAATGCCACAGTTCACCATGCTGTACTTCAGTATTTGATTATACTTTGTCACAAAAATTTAGCCTCAGTATGACAAAGGCAGATCCACGATCGAAAGTGTGCTAGGATGCTTACCAACTAGTTTGTTAGAAAATACAGCATGGCCTATAAATACAAGATTAACACAGCTCTGAGATTCATTTAGCTGCAAATTAGGTACCAACATGTAGCTTACTCAGTACCTTTCCTAGTTCTGCTTCAGCTTCATCACTTAGAAATGAAAGGAGTTTAGTCAGGTAATGCTTCTGGACTGCTGCAGAGTGAGTAACTGGACTTATCAATGATGTAAGGATCCACATGGAAATTGATCATGTCTCCACTGATGGCATTAAAAACAAATGCATTTTATTTTTGCTACACTGCTGCAGAAGGAATAGTGCTGTTGTCACCTACAGCTTTAGACTTCAAATTTAGGAATGATTTTATAAGAACAAGCTTTCATTACAGTTTTTTTTCTGTAATATTTACACTCTGGGTTTGAAGACAGTCAAAGTACAATACAAAAAGAAAAACTAAAAAGAAAACCCACAAAAACTTTTGCATGATTCCTGATTAGGAATGACAGCTTTGATTATTCATTTACTGGGAAGATGCAGAATATTTCCCCTAATGGTCACTTTGACCTGAAAAACTTTTGCAAGACATCAAAAGACTCCATTTTCATAAGCTCTTACTCAACAGGTTGGCTGGCACTCCTACTGAAGCAGATCTGCTATATTAATAAGCAGTAATATCACACTGTGGATGACCTACAATCTTTCTACTAACAGCTAAGACATGTTTAGGTTCCAACCTATGCAACCATCTGGAGACTGAAGTCTTAAAGGTTGTTAATTCAAGTTTACTACTCATTTTTCTCAGGAAAAAAACCCTAAGAAAGGGAAAAAAAATCTGATTACCTGTATTTCTAACACAACAGTAAGAAACACCAAACAATAAAATTTAAAAACACCTTTGCATTTAAGATCAAAAGAGAGCTGCTCAAAATCAGCTGCATTTTACAAATACGGAAACTACTACAAGTTAAAAATATGTATATTGCCAAAAACTTTAACCATTATTTTCAGAATTTATTCACCAGACCACTGTTTTTAAATTTCTTAGTTCAAACACAACATATTTTGTTAAAATATCAGCTGCAAAAACTGAAATACTAGTATTTTTGTAATATACATTTAACTCCTATAGATATTTATTAAGTAGACTACAAAAAAAAATAGAAAGCTATAGTTATTTTTCATCCTGCTTTCATGCCCATTATGTATATTTTTACATACATAAAATACAACTTGTTTAAAAACTTCTAGCTTAACGAAAAGCTTAATAAATCTCAGAAGCCTCAGAAATCAAATACCAATTTTTTTTTTTTAATTTAAAATACCCAAACCAAAACCCCAACCCTGTACAATTAGAACTCTAGTTCTGAGAGTGGAAGAGGGAGAACCGAAGAGACTACACCAGAGATAAACAGAAATAATCACAGGAATGCTTGCTAGTTTTTAAAGTCTTACAAAAGTTATATCCATAGTGTCAGTTCCCAAAAGAAAATCTTGAAAAATTAATTTAAGTGCTCAGAATTCTTCTTCTTTCTCATGATAGATGTACTTCAAATTTATCAGCTGGTAACTATTCAACTCCTCTTTATGGCAGCCTTTAAAGCACCAGGAAGCTCAAAATTCGTAATACACCCAACACAAACCGTGGAAGTTAGTCTAAGTTTTGTATTACAGTGTTAGAAGCTCTGAATCAGTATTATTTCTGCTGAACAAGGCAGGAAGAAAAAAAAAACAACCTGAACTGTCTTTTTAAGGGGGGAAAAAGGATTTAAAATAAAAATTATTACTGGATTGCTACACATAATAAAAACTCTCCCCAAACAAACTACACACACTCTGAAAGCGTTCCTAAGTTCCATGCCAGACTTACAGAATAAATTTAGGCCAGTACCAAGCACTCATTTCTTCCCCGTGTGTAAATGCGACACAATCAGGCCTCACATGCAGGCCTCTCTCTCCAGCACAGGCAGGACCTTTGTTCGATACGTCGATGTTTTTCCCCCAAAGCCCTTGACATAACTTTCCATTCTTTCCCCTATTATTTTCAGGTTCCCCGTCTAGACTTTGGGACTCCCGAGCCGTGCAAACCCCCGCCTGCCGGAGAGCCCGTGCACTCGGAAGGGGGAAGGGGGAACAATAAAAAAGTTGGACACAGGAAGACAGGCCTGCAGGTCTGGCGAGAGCCACGGCCTCGGTTCCTTCCCTTCCCCGGATCACCGCGGCAGCAGCCGGGAGCCCCAGCGCCACCAGCCCCCTCAAACTTGTCCCACGACCCAGCCCCCCGGGAAAAGGGAAGGAGGAAGAGCCAGGCAGGAAAGGCAGAACCCAGCGTTTGATCAGCCTCCAAGTACGACGCATTATGCAAGCAAACGCAAGGACCAGGCAACTTGCTTCTTGACTGAAAACAAGAAAAACATCAGCTCGAAAACATTTAGCTGCGAAAATAATCCCTTTGGTGGGCAGCCAGCTTTGTGACTCCGACCCCACGGGCGCCTCCGTTTTCTGCCCACCTTCTTCCTCCCCCCAAAAAAGCTTGTGAAATATGGACGTCGGCCGATTGTTTAACATTTTTACCGAGCTGGGAAGGAGGGAAAGAAAAAGAAATTGCTATTTTTTTTCCTTTAAGATATTCCCTAGTTTCTTTGGGGGAGGTGGGGGGGGGGATATAAGAGGGGGTGGGAAAGAAAGGACCACTAAGGAAAAGGGGGCCAAGCGGAGTGGGGGAGGGAAGACATGGAAGGGCATCGAAATCGGCACGGCAGTGTCAACACTGACACTGCCCTTTTGTATCAGCAGCCACATAGGGCCCGCCGAGGGGCGGCCGCGCTGCCGCCCCCCGCCCCACCAGGCGGCCCAGGAAAGGCCAGGTGGCCCCCGGCACCCCTGCCCGGGGTAGGGGGGGGAGGGATGCCCCTGCAGCGGGCTCGGGGACCGCCTGGCCATTTTGTCAGCCCCGTTTCCACCCCTTCCCTCCACAGCGAGGGCCCCATTCCACCCCTCCGGGCCGCCCCACACACTCACCAGCGCGGCGTCGCGTCGTTCCCAGCTCCCTTTCGCCCCCCCCACCCCTATCTGCAACAATGCTTCGGGATGGCGCCGCTCCCCTCCCCCTGCCCCGGGCCGCCAGGAAGGGCAGCTCGGCTAATGCCAGGATGACACAACAGGCCCGGCCCGGAGTCGCCGAGAGGCCCAGCGAGCGCCCCGTCGCCCCGCGCCCGCCTCCCCGGCGCCCCCCGACCGAGCGGAGGGGCCCCGGGTACCTAGTTTGTCCCGGTGCGGCCTCCGCAGACGCTCCGTGCCTCCCTCCTCCCGGCAGCAACCGCCTCGCTTCCCTTCAATTATCAGCTGAAGCCGCAGCACCGAGCGACGCCTCGTCCGCCGCCTCCGCCGCCGAACCCCTTCCAGCGGCGCGAGGGGGAGGCCGCGGGACTACTTTCTCCTGGCGCCGGGGCCCCGCCGGGGCCCGCGCGCGCCCCGGGCCGGCGGGCGGCCCCTGCCCCGGCCGCCGCCCCCCGCGCAGCCCCCGCCGCGGCCCGGAGCGCGGCCCGCTCGCTGCGCTCGGCGGAGCCGCTGGCGGCGGTCGGTATCCCTCCGCCGGGGTCGTCACCTCGGGTCCGCGGGAATGTCCCCCCTCGGGGCTGCCGGGGGGGGCCGGGGCGCGGATCGCTGGTGGCACCGGCGGCGGGGGTCAGACCCTGCCCGGCACCGCGGGGCCGCCGCGGCTGCTCCTTTAAGAGGGGGCCGGGCTAGCGGTGACCCCGCGCGATGTCCGCCCCTTCCTGGTTGCCATGGAGACCGCCCGCCAGCGTCCCAAAATGGCGGCGGCGAAGCCGTGCGGGGCCGCCGCTCTCTCCGCCGCCCTGGAAGGAAGGAAGGCAGAGCGGCAGCCTGAGGCAGCAGCGGCTTTGGCCAGGGCTTGTCCTTAGGGAAGGAGCCCCTCCGTGCCGGAGCAGGACGAGGGGCCCCGTTAACGCTGCCCGGAAGCGACCCGGCCCGGGAGGCGCCGCCAGTAAGTGCCGCTGGTCTGGCCTCCTGAGGGCTGGGAACGCCCGGCTGCGTGGGGCTGGCTACCAAAAAGGCTATTTCCAGGCATGGGCCAACGTGCGTCTGGACGGGGAGCCTCAGGATGTGGGAGAGTCCTTCTACCTGGGCTTTCCCGAGCCTGTGGGATGGGGCTCTGGGAGAGGAGCCACAGGAAAGGAGGAAAGAGAAATGTGAGTTTAGAAGCCTTGCGAAGTAGTATATACACATCCTGATTTTGTACCTTTAAAACAGACATCGGTTTACTCTCAGAAATGCCTCACAAATAAATGTGGTGCGACATTTAATGCAAATAAACGACAAATCCTTAAGCATTCCTTCTAAAGACAGATAAGTTTAGGTGCACTTTCGGGGTAATCAGACATAAGGCAGAGGGGTAAGCAATAATGTAACATGTAATTCCAAGAACATGAAATTAACATCTGGGAATAGGAAGGCTGTATATATTTTCCACATTGTACCTGGAGATGTTAGATGTCCTGCCTTTCACCACTGTAGATAACTGGTTTTTCAAACAGGGATATAAGCAATGATGAATATCTTGGAAGAGTGTTTTGAACCTTCGTTTTAAAATATCCTGCAAAATGTGTGATATGAGTATTTTTCAGAGTAGTCTGATAGAATCATCAATGAGAAATGTTGGACAATAAACAAATGAAATTTAACAAATCTGACTGTGAGTTTATAAGATTATGAAATTAAAATACAAATATAATATAATATAATCTTTGTTTCATTTTGAGACATTTTTTACTTAAGTTTACTTTATATTTATTAGAGAGAAAAACACAAATGCTTGTCTCAAGCTGGACATAATGATTTAGAAAATGTAAAGTTTCAGAAACTTTTCTGAGAAAGTTTTTTAAATGTCTAACCAGAACAAAAAAAAAAAAAAAATTTTTAAACTAGGAGGAAATTTTCAGGTTTTTTTTTCATAAAGAAAAGCAAAATAATGAACATATGTTCTTTCAGGGAAGAATTGCTGCACAATAACTGGGAAATATGTGCTTTTGAGTAGCTGAAGTCTTGTAGTGGGCCTGTCCCACTGGCCCCATAGGAATGCTACCAGTGCTCTGCTTGTCTGTGGAATGTCACTGAGTGTTGTGGGGTCCTTCCTATTCATTTTTGCACTTGGATAATAAAAATAAGATGGTTCTTGTCATTATTACTGTCTTCAGGTTTTTGGTTCTCATATCTGTTTCCTGTCACACACTTGAGGTATCTGTTCTTGGGTTTGTTTTCAGCTGCCCAAATATATCCTGAAAACAAAGCAAAATCAGTTAACATAAACCATGCAAAAAAAGCTTCATAACTGTCAGTGTAAGTAAGTTCAAATTGTTCTGCAAATGCTCATTGTACAAAGCATTACCAGGAAGCTGGTGTCATTGAAAAATAACTGGTTTGGACTGTTTGAAAAATTCAGCTTTGATTTTATGGCAATAAGATCATTTGCGTATTGTGCAGTGAATGTATGTATTTGAATATATCACTATATTTTCTGAAGCTAATGCATCTGATTCCAGCAAAACTACCCAATTCACTCAAATTTTAATTCCTTACTCTCAAAACACCTTCACATAAGTGGTGTCTCCAGTTTTAACTTCTGTACATGTAAAACTGCTGGATGCTTGTTAACCTTTCTACAGGCTATGGAATCTCCTGCAAAGAGACCTGTGTCAAAAATAGCTGTTGAAGGTATGTGCATCACTGATGTTCCAAGTTGTGTCTCATGTAAAATATATTTAGCCATCCTGGGTTAGCATGGAGGAGGCCTGGTTGTTGGCTCATGTTCCCAGTGTGCTATTTTGCAGTTTCCTAATAAATAACAGTCTTTGCCTGAAAGGTCTCACAGTCTAAGCCTCCAATCTAGCACAGGGCTACATGAATGCTGAAATCAGCTACTTTGAACAGCCCTGTTCTTGGAAGTGAGTGGTTTCAGAACTGTCTATTGTTATTTTCTTTAAAGCAAAAAGGAGTTTGTGGCTGCATAGTGGATTTGTATGAAAGCTCCCATAATTCTGTCCAGTGTTGCCCTTCTTTGAACAGTCTACTTGGGCTTTACATGAGCAGTAAATTCAGCTCCTCCAGAATGAAGTTATCAATTCACTGGGTATGTCTTATAAAGCTCTAAGGCTTCTGGACCTGTGGTCATGGCCAGGATTTCCAGGTATCAGCTGACTATAAAGTCAAAGTGTCACAGAACCAGAAATCCTGTACAAATACAGACGATCTTAAGAATGTGTTAGGGCAAGAAACTTAGTTGCATAAATGAGCATTCACAGAATACAATTCACCCGGCTGGATTGTGTGGAAGGAGAGATCTTCTGAGCCATCAGCAAAAATAATTTTTTTCAAGTAGCTATTTTAAGTCAGCAATCATGATTTTACAAATGCACAGAAACTATTCCACATATTTCCCCTGTGTGGGCATCTGCCAGTTCCACTGCAGAAATATAAGACTGGAAGAGACAACTTCAGGTCATCCAGTCCCAATGCCTGCTGTTTCATCCAGCTACATAATAGATCTTCATAGCATAAATGGGATTTGGTGTGTTTCAAAGGCAGTGAAGCTTTTCTTTCTCTGCTACTTCACACAGAACAACTGCTCCAGATCATCACTTCTGTGATGGTTAGAAGTGCAGTTATGCAGATTAATTTAAATTTATTTTGTTTGGATATCTTTTGTGTAGGTAACAATGCTGTATATATGTGTGTATATATATAAGATATATTGTATATATTTAATAAATACGCACTCTGGATAGGGCTTGTTTTGTTTTATCAGTCTCCACTTCTGAAACAGACTCTCTGCTTCTTGGTCACTCTCATTTTCTCATTGCACTTATCCCCATTAATAATTTTGTTCTTAATAATAATAAGCCTAGTAAGTACCATGTGCAAAAGCATTGTTACTTCCCCATATCTTCTAAAAAAACCTCCGTGATTTAAATTTTAGGTTTGTATTTAACTTTCTCTACCAAAATCACATTAATGACTCTTGATCATCCTTCGATTAGTTATTATTCCAATGTCTTTCTCCTCTGTCAACTTTCAATTTATAACCTTTTGGTTTATGGCAGAAATTATTTCCATATTAATGACTTTGCCATTTGTACTTTTCAGTTTTTTTTATTTGTTTCCATTTTTCCTCTCCAGGGCTGCTCTGAGTTGTTATGAAGGAGAAGTTGGTGTACATGTCAGAATAAACATAATAAATAAAAAATCATTCTTGGCCATAAAATGTGTTCTAGGAATCCTGCTAGTATTCATGGGAATGGTGAATAGTTTTTGTTTTGTTTGAGTGCATGTACTATTACGTAGAATGGGAATCTTTTTGTTCAAGACTGACACAAGGGATGGCAACTTGTTTCATGTATACCTTTTACTGTACATGTTTTTCTATCTTGAAATGCAAAATTAATATTTGATATACCAGTTATATTTTGGCAACGTTTATCACAAAAAACAATAGATGTTATCTGTTTGTACAAGGCAAGTGATTAATCCTATGGCTTCCAACATTAAATGTAAGATGGCTTTGAGAGAGCCACCCAAATAACCTTTCAAAATAATATTTCTTATAAATTGTCTAACAGATGATGAGTACAGGTTTTGAAAAGTGCATGAGAGGAATCCAGATGGTGGGATAGTGTAGGAAAGATCAGTCACTTATTTTGGTCAAACAAGGAATATAGACACACATCCCCCACCATCAAAAAAAAAAGTCTGGTGCTTAATCTGCTTATAGGGCAGGCTGATAACTGGAATGATGAGGCTGGTAACAAAAGAAATGTAATGGGAAAATGATCTGCTCAACATGTAATTAATACTAGCATCTGTCACCATTTAATGAATGCTACACTAATCAGAAGATTTTGTCACGTTAGTAAAACATTCAGCTACTTACCCACAAAGGACTGGCTTGGTACATTGACAAGGCTGCCGTGGTTCTGTGCAGTATTCCACACATGATCTGCTCGTGTAACAGCCAGGGCTCTGTCAAATATGCAACTGCAGAATTGTATGTTTGGCCAGAGATCAGCAACTGGGTTCTCTCAAAGATATACACAGAACATGTAGATGAACAAACAGTGTGAGTAACTAGGCAAACAGTTCTCATGAATGTTCTTGTTCTTTACCCCTCATTGCTCCTATTGTTTAGTGTTCGCCTCTATGTCTTCAATCAGTTTCTGATTAAATCAATACATTCTCAGCACAGCACATTATTTTGGATACTGAGTACTATAGTATTTGCTTAAAAGATCCTATAATTATAAAAATACTGGTTTTTTTCTGGCTTTTTTAGTTGTAAGCAAAAATTCTGAACCTATAGCACTTGAATCTTTAAGAACTTTTTTTTAAAAAAATCCTTTTTCAATAAACAGCCCAATGCTCTAACTGATCTCTTTAAGTCCTATACTGCAAAAACCCAAACAATCAAAAAATCACGACCACCAACATAACCCAAACAAAAATTAAACAAAACAAAACATCCCAACAACTTATAATTTTCAATAACATTTCCATTTTAGGAGACATTAATAAATGATCTTTGTAGTGGTGGAGTGGCTGGTTTTCAGTTGTGAGAACCTTCATGATTTATTAAACCTGCAAGGATAGCTCCTCCATTTGGAAAAAATATATTATACAGTTAACTCTTATATCTTGGTCTTGTTTTCAAGTCTTTATGATAACATTTGATATGTAACCTATTTGATTGACAGCAGATGCCATTCGAAGTGCTTAAGACAGATGGATGGGGGGGAAATTAACAGATGTTCTAATAGTAATTGAGCTGAAATTAATTCCATGTTACACAAAACAATTTTTGGAAAGATAAGTCTTATTTTAAGTAAATATCTGTGGGAGATGAACCTTTTTCAACATTCTACTATTTTATTTGCATTTGAAACCTGAGGGATGCCATATCAGTTACTACCTAGCTGGATTCTATCCAAGTCTCTTCTTTGACTTTTCAAACAGAGATTTGTGTTCTAAGCAAACAAAAAGAGCACAGAAATTTCTCAAGAGGGAGTTAAAAAAATATATTTTTATTATGAGCTATTTGTATGGAAGACTTCAACTGCATAAAATAGGAACTTCTTGTTGTCATGAAGTAGAAATATTTCAAGAATAGCTTGTTGAGACCAGGAGACAGCAGCCATTTTGTCCCAGCTCAGGAAATTCCCTGCGATGCTGAAAAGGTGTATTTCCAAAAGAATCAAACATTTTCATGGTAATGCTATCACACAGTATTAAGCAGTTATTATCAGAAGAATGTTCATTAAGCCTAAAATACATAGGGAAGTCACCTTTGCTTTTTCTGCTGTCTCTAAATCAGACATCAAAGTAAACTGTAGAGCTGCTTGCAGAAAATGGAGACAGTTTCTCTGGGGAAATAATGCTGCACTGGAAAAACATGAATATTGTTGTCAGGTGTCAGTCCAAAGATAAAATAAGTTAGTTTAGCAGTGTTCTGACGTGTTATGTTTGGATGCCTGATGGTATCTCTCACTTCTGCGACGTGCCACCTCTGGGTGAGCGCAGTTGCTAGATCTTATCCATATGGTTTTGGGGAAGATTTGGGAATTCTTTGGTCATGCTGCAATATTGAAGATATAATACAGCACAAGAACTGACATAGGAAAATTTGGGCTTTTAACAACTGAAATGCAATTTGTGATGTGTTGCACTGGCTATGCTGGAATTTCAGGGCTTGAGCAAGATTTCTCTACAGAAGGCATTACATACAGCAATGTAAGTGGTAGGCTTTAACCTTCCCAGAAGGCTCGTTTCTCTTTTTTGGAGGGTTGTTGTTTTGGATGTTTTTCCTTCACAAACATTACCAAATGCTTAACCCTGTGAAACATTCATTTATTGATTTGAAATTAGATATATATCTTATATGGAATGATTATTACTTGTGAAGTTGAGTTCTTAGTGAGCCTATGATAATGCACTGCTGTTGTGTGGGCTTATAAAATCCTTTTTCAGTAGTGGTTGAGCTTTTATTTGAAGATGCATTGGAATATTCTTGTATCAGTTTCAACTGAGGTATGTTAAAGATGATAAAGTAATCTTAGTTAATTTGCTATTAATCTGGTTTTACTATGTCACTGGTAGCCTAGAGATATATTTTTTACTTTTGTCTCAGGTGGGTTTTGTCTACTTCTAACTAGTCTTTAATATACTGACAGTAGGATCTCACAGAATTGCAATGTTTAAGCTCAAATTTTAAGTATTATGCATGGTTTTAATATTTGTGGCTTTCTTTAAAAGTATCGTACTTGATCTAGTCCTGCCTGACAAGGATGATTTTTAGTTCATGAAGGTGTAATAGTTTCTCAAGGTAAGCAATCACAACTTTCTGCTTAATAATGTAAACATTTCTTGCTGTAACCAAGTCATGTTCACATGTTCCTTATTGCTAGTGCTTGTCCTTTAGATACAAAGAAAGATTTAGTTATATTTATTACTTGCTTTACTTAGGTAGGAAAACCTTATCAATCTTGTGCTGTCTTGGGATACCTCAGGAGTAATTCTGCTTTCATGTTACTCAAGGTAGGTTTGTGTTCTTGCCTTTTTTGTTTTCCTTTTTCCTGCTTCAAGTTAGAAAAACAATTACTGCTTTTTTCTGTCGCTTTATTAACCAACAGCTATTTACATTATTTCATTTTCCATATACACAGTAGCATTCATGAAACAAGATACATATACACAGTAGCATTCATGATACATGAAACAAGTAAGATATGTTTACTTGAGGAGGCATACCATATATTTATAATTTTTCCATTTATCAAATGTAATTAAATGCACTCAGCAAAGTGTTCAAGGGAAAGAAGAAGGCAAGAAGTGTAAAAGGCAAAGCTAGAAAAGGTTCTGAATTTTTATCTCAATGTGAGATAGGCCATGAATGGTCTTATCTAAAGATGCACCAGCGGAACCTAGAAATAATTTTTAAACAAAGTTGCTGGTCTAAACTGCTCTGTGGATTTTTATTCTAAAGATTTGCTTGATTTTGATTTGGTATAAACTAAATCAGTTTGTGTTAAACTGAAATAAGCCTAAATAAAACCAAAGTAAAAGTGCCTGCAGCTTTTGGATGGACTTCATGAAATTAGATTAAAATTGTGCATTGGGTACAACCAGTGTAAATGTCATTTGTTGGCTGAAGCCTGAATTACACAAATTACCTGGAGAAGGGTGGGAACTAGAAGAATGAACACTAGTACATAATAAAATGATAGAAATCATTTGTTGAAAAACTCAAAATAATACTGTAGAAGGAGAAGCCTAGGAGAGTGTCTGAAGCCAGAGTTCAAAATAACATGATATGATGATAGTGAACAATAGAGTGAAAGGAATGACAGCAGATGGAGATTGCAAGCAAGAGAAGCTGTGTATCTGGAAAGCATCAAAAAAGCAAGCAGATATTTGTGACAGAAAATGCAATGTGTGTTTTAATACATGTGCATATCGAATTATCATGACAAATGATAACGAGATTTCAGCTTTTGCTAAGTTGGTGCTACATTTGAGTTGTACAGTTCTTTCCTCCTATGCAGTTTATAATGAGACTGAAACCTAAAGGTAATCAGTGTTAAGTTTCATGTAAAATGAGTAATTAAAATTGGACTGAAAATATCCTAGTGTTTGAAGAAACAGGAAAAAAATCAACCAGCAGGTAGCACATGCTACTTGTAGTACTGGGCTGATAACTGATGGAGAGAGAGGGCACACTTGTTAACACAGCTTTTTCTAAAAATTGGAGATGTGTGTAGGAGCCAAGTATATGAGAATGCCTGCACCATGTGATAGATTTCTTTAGTGTTCCTGTCTTCTGATTTGAGGTGGAATTAAAGCTGTAAATAGACAGCAAGGGAACTTTGAAAAACACACTGATTGTGTTAGACTGTTCTTAAAAATGTGGTGAGATTTTAGGGACCAGTGCAATAGATGTTCCTAAAAATTTAGAGTAGGAGATGTCGGTGCTGCAAGTGAGTTGCCCACATACGAATAGAGGAAAACAGTTTTCAGCAGATATTAGATTAAACTGGTGGCAGATATATGCAAATCAGGAAGATAAGAAGTATCCAAGAAAGGAGCAGTGGGATGATTCAACTAAGACTTCATCTGTAATAAAAAGGATTGCCAGCTATATGTACAGACCCTGATAAAAGAGGTGCAGATTCCCTAAAAATCACTTTGCACTGTAACACTGCTGTACTTCAGGACATTTTATACAGATAGAAAAAGTCTGACTGCTCTGTTATGTTGTTTGGAGTTTTTTACTCTAATAAAGAGGAAACAAACTCAAACACACACAAAAAAAAAAAAAATCAAGCCATTGACTAGACCTGAAATTTTAAGAGGGAGACCTTGAAACTGAATTAAGGAGGACAAAACTAAAGGAAATGGTTTTAAATTAAACCTGTCAGTGTCTTATCTATCTAGAAAGGAATGTTATGTCTTGCACTTAGCTTGCATGCCTTGTTCTGTTAAGTAGTGGAATAATCTCTTTGTGGCGGTCTGATCTAGGTCTGCCTGTTTAATCACATTAATAAATGGCAAGTATCATGCTCATAAATGAAGACTCTGATCCTCTAGAGTAATATTTTATTCCCTCTGATAGTTTTGCTTTCCCTTCAGCACATCCATTCCCTTCTGCATTGTCTCTCGCTCTTGTATTTTTTCTCTGATCTGTGTGCACAAGTCCATACAAAGGTGGACCTTAGCTTCCAAAGCACCTTTGCTGTAAGCAGCTGTGATAAACAGCTTTACCTACTTTTTTTTTTCTTACTTTCTTCACTTTTTATTTATTCTCTCTCCCACCCACAGGCTCTGGGAAAACCAAGGAAGAAAGATACTAAAATAGGAATAAACCAGGTATGAAACTGAGAGAAAGGGAAGAGTCCATGGCAAGACGACAAATTTTGTGCTCAAATATAAGTACTGCATTCCCCAAAGGAAAAGACAATTATTATTTCCAAGCTTTTTATTATATCTTCCTCCTGTATTTTAAAAAAACGTTTTTCAGATGCTCTAAGTGGGAGCCTTCTGTAGTCATGCATACCACATGCAAAGCTAATCCTTTGGTTTAAGTGGGTTGATGTTTTCCAAGTATAAGTGAAGTGAGGGAAAAATTATCCACTTCATCGTTGCTACATGTGAAATTTCGGAATTGAGACATTTCTCTTCATGCACTTGAAATATCTGTTAAAAGCAGCACAAAAAAGAGTTTGCCTTACCACCACGAAGTTATCTTTTCTCCATGTGTCATTATCTCTGATCTCTGCTAAATCACTGTTATATTTTTGTTTGCTAACTAAAGCAAACTAAAGCTTGTTTTAGCTTTCCTTGCTATTAAAACTTCTTTTTCCCCAAAACCAAAGCAGACATAGGGAAGGCAAGTATGTGGGTTTTCATGATGACTAATGTGATCCTGAGAAGAGTCTGTACAAACTTTCAAGTACACACTGTTATCCAGAATTTCAACTCAATGATGTGTATGGGTATTTCTTGTAGAACAGTTACTTTAGCACAGCTGGGTATTAGCTTTTACACTTTAGACTCTTTGGCATAGATGAAGTGGACATACCTTAGACTGAAAAATGGACTATGTCTAGTAAATGCCAAATAAACCTACTTTTTCTTCTTGTGAGTGCACATCAGAAAGAAACTTTTATCTTGTAGAGATGTAATCCTATCAGTGTAGAAAAAATAGTAATGTATATCATTTCCTATATTATAGCAAATGTAAATGTTGAGGTTTTGTATCAGTAGTGAAATGAAGCAGGGACCTTGTAAGCCCTACCTTAAATTTGAGAAGAAAGTCAATTAATTCCCAAAAGAACAACGAGCATCACAGACATAACAGGCAGCAGCTAGTACCTGTCTGATTTCACATTGTTCATCCCTGAAATGTGGAATGGCACCAGTGCATAGCTTCAGTTTAATTTCAGTTTGGTGGACTCTTGCACTATTGCACCCAGATGTATTTCATTTTCTGTGTTTACTCCTAAAAAGTTGTCCTTCAAAGACTTCTGAGAACCCCAAATAAATTAGGACTTCATTAACTGCAACCTCTTGATAGTCCATTTTACTTTCTTTTTCAGGTCAAACCCTGCCAGTAATTTTGAGCTACATAGCAGCACCAGTCCTAAAACCAGTATAGTCCCTTCTTCCAGGCTTGATAATGTTCCCATTGTTGCATTTTAACCAAATCAGAACTCTCAAAATAATCTGCTTTGGCAAGTCATGTATTTTCATTACCAAGAGCCTCACTGGTTTTGGAGGCAGGAAGGAAAAAAGGAAACTTAACAAATTCTTGAGTTCCACAAGATCTGCATTCTTGCTTTTAAGTTAATCACAATATGCCATTGTAGCCTTGCATGAAACAATTGCCCATGTGTGTTATCGTGCCACAGCAGCTTATCCCACAGGGATCAAAATAGCATTGGGTTGAGCTGGGTCAGTGTCCATGCCTAAGGATGGCCTCACTCCAGCTCTTTGTAAAGTTATGAAACATTTCATTTTAGTTATTTTGCAAACACCTGTCCATTGTCAGTGCTAGCTGCTTGCATAGTTTAGACAGAAGACATGGTTGCCTCTTCTTGGTGAAAATTGAGTAAAATTTTAAGGTACCTATTTTGCATTTTTTAAGTGACCTAGAAGCCTCAGCTTCATTCACTTGCAGAATGACCATAGCTTTGTCTAAACATAAAGATTTGTGTTGTCCAACTCAAAATTTGTTTTATTTCTTATGCAGTCAAAGCTGCAGTGTGGATGTAAATGCAACTGTGTGAAAAACTTCACTATAAAGTAATAAAAACCCTCTACTATGGTATCAGCTTCTCAATTAGATGCAACTGTATTAGAGTAGGACTAGAAAAAACTATGATGAGAGGGTGCCTTTTCATAGGTAAAAATTTTAGAAATATCTAATTTATAGCTATCTCCTTTAAAATATTTCAGTAATGCTGATATTTATTCCACTTTTATTTTGTAAAGGTTTAAGTGAGGGTGAAATGGGCAATTTGCTAAACAACATACATGGAAGCGAATTGTTTTAAAACCAATAGATTAATTTGAAATTGTAGTAAAAATGCAACAATACTGTGCAAGAGAAAAGAAGATAAAATGATAAAATTAATGACACAATGGCTCCTTCACTTTACAGTGGAATGAGATCTTGGAGTGTAGTAACAAATCCAAGGCTAAAAACAAAGACTGGGGATTTAGGCCATTCAGCTGGGACAAAGGAAAATGTTTGAATCTAGAATTCCTGAATCTCAACAACGTTATTTTCTAGATTCTGTAGTCACCTTCCTTCTCCAATGAATGTTTAACTATTTAAAGGAGAATAATTTAAGGGAAAAGTTAACCTCCATATAGCCTGTAATCAGAGAAACTGTATTTTGAATTACTACTTTTAAGCAAAGCAAAAAGCTGAATCTGAAGAAGTTTGAAATCCTAATAATGTGTACTGGGGAAGGAGAAAGTTTATCATATTTGCCTTTGTACAGGGTTTCACAATTCACACTGTCTGTCTCAGCTTCCCCCAGAGGTTTCTTATTATACAGTTTGAGTGTGACATGTGAGACTTGTTTTTACTTCTATAGCTTCCGAATGAGATTAAAGGAAGAGTGAGACCTACATCCTTAAAAGGTGGCTCACCATATGACAAATTTTAAATATTATTTTCTCATACAATGTAAAGAGTTCTGTGCTTCTGGTAATCTACAGTTCAGATTAATTCTGACAATAGATACTTCATAAATAGTTTATTTTTTGCTAATTTTCACTTAAATATTAGTTGTTTTATTTGTTAAAAAATTGCAATGACTTTTTACCTGAAGCCTTTTTTGGTTGCTGCTGTTTAGATTTGGGTTTGCTTATTCTTTCCTCTTCTCTCTTTTTTAATGAAGAAAATGCCTATGGAATAAGCAGTGTGGTAGTGAATTCCTTTACCACTTGCACCTCCAAATAACACTGAGAATGGAATGCATCCATGGTAACCAGGATGCACTCATAACACTTTCCATTCTTCATCTTAATCTATGCAAATAGTATAGTATTATAAAATCTATGCAATATTTTTATTTGAAATAACAACATGCTAACAAATTACCAAGGTAACTACAATTTGTCCTGGGTATTTGTACAGTTTTTTAATGGAGTGGTGCTACTGACAGTTTGTCCTACTGTAAATCAAAGAATAATGTTTCAAAAAATCCCAGGATCCCCATTACTTGAATATTGTACTTTTGCTGTGCCTCTGCATGTTGGTCTGTATGCTTTGCTTATTAAAATCTAACACTTCCTACAGCACAACTGAGAGATTTTTAGCCCTGCTGAGTTCATGTGGCCTGCACTTCTATGTTTAGGTTTGTGTTTGTTACATTTGTGTTTCTGAGTCCCTGTTACAACTTTTGCAATGGATCAGTTTCGGGTGAACTTGATAGAAATAATACCACCACCTTAGGCTGTTGGGTAGGGCTGCAAGCAAGCCCTGTTAGTGTACCATGGATGGAAAGGCTGCACGTTCTGAGCTCAAGGGACTGGATATATATACACAAGCCATGGAAAAAGTTTCAATCAGCACTCACAGTCCATGACAAAGCCAATCTTTAATTCCAGTCATTACTGCTTGTTTTGACTAGGAGGGGAATGAATAGTCCTGAACCAACAGAAAATGGACTGCCTGTTGAACTTGGCTCAGGCTCAGAAAATCTTTAAATATGCTGGGGTTTACCAGATGTTCCTAATTGCTCCATTGGTTGAAGCAAAAAAGTTGTACCACATTTTAATTCATGGCAAAATTGTTCATAATTTTTTATAAATTTGACCTTTCAAAGACGTATAGTCTTCTATACTCTTTTTGTTGACCTCTTTTTTTAATTTACCTTATAAAAGTCGATTTGAAATGTGAGTATATGCTGGTGAGAAGGATCCTAGCTTTTTGGTTTTTACTCACTTGTAGTGTAAGGTTTTCCTGCAGCATTTGATATTAATATGATGTCACAATTAAACATCTGTTTTACATTACGTGGGTGCAATGATTTAGATAATTAAATTATTGTTAGCAAGCAATTTTCTGCTGTTATTCTGCGGTTTTAGTAGGTTACAAATAATTCGGTAGGTTATAAATAAGAGCTGCCTGCTTTTTCCTGAAAAATCTTATTGATGGTTCAGAGGTTTCCTTTCCTATAGGAAGAATTGAAAGCCACAGTTGCCATTCTTTTCTAAGATGTAGTCATTTCTTTCTCCTTCTAAAAGTATCTCTAAAATTCGGGGATTCTCCTCTATTTTTTATTAAAATTGTGATATAAAATAAGGGTGTTTTCTTTTCAGAAAAATGCTAACATAAATAGAAATATTACAAGTATAAATTACTATGTTTGTGAGTTGTATTGTCATACTGATATTATTTCTGTCCATAGTTCTTGCTGTTCCACACAATCAGATGTTTTTACACCTCCTCACCTCCTGTTAAGAGCTTTGCTGCTCCTAAGTATTCACACACTATTATTTTTCTATTAATTCTTCACAGATATATAGATAGATAGATAGATAGATAGATATAGATATAGATATAGATATAGATATACACACATATATATACACACTGGAAGAATATATTCTGGGATAATATTATAGCTATCCATACTGATTTATTTGAGAGTTCAAATAAATACTTCTCACCAGATCCATGGTTTGCTGATAAACATTTGGTGCACTCCTGCCACTAAAATGTTTTCCTGTTATGTTTTGGTATTTCCTGTCATTATCTCCTGGTTTTCATTCCTGTGATTTTATCTCTTTTCATCTGATTGGAATTTTAGAGAACTTTTTTTTCATAAGGTGCCCGAACTATTAACATTACCATTTTACTAAATTTATAAGAACTACCATACAGCTATAAACATCCATGTTTGTTTTAAGATGTTTTCTGTTCTTTTTGGGCAGTGAAATAATGTACCATTACATTTCTTTTCATAATTTCATGAAGCCAAGAGGATAGAATAAGGTTTTGTATTTGGTTTTGCAATGATGGAAAATTAATTGATGGTAGCAAGAGAAGAGAGGTCTACTTATATTTCTGGATGAGTGAACAATTAGTCCAGGTCATCAAATATTCTCCAGCACTTTCAGAATGAAAATATCATAGAAAACATAAAATTAAATTGATTTTCACAGTTAGTTCATTGTTAGCTTCACATACATTAATACAAAAAAAAATACTAAATATATTTTAGAATAGCCAAACCAGATCACACTATTATTTCTAGAAATAAATAAGTTCTAATAAAAAGTCAAATATTTGTGTGGTAGCCTGCTTGATCATTCAACATTAAAAAGATGTGCAGTGAAAATATTTATCTTCACCATTCCCAGGATGAGAAGATTTGAAGCATTCTTTCGTATCAGCTTGAATTAGATCAGCCCGACCATTTTTAGTTGACTGTGGAGATAATTTTGTACTTGCATAAGAAATTTGAGGGAAATTACCAACTATATAGAACTGAGATGCCTGGAACACAAAAAAGCAAAGGAGAACTGACAGCAAACTGATTCTGCAGTGTGATACAGCATGGAAAAGAGACCTGCAGAACATTGGGCCACCTACCCAAAGACATGAAGGAAGATAAGGTGATAGCTTCCTCTGATATGGTTACCTCAGGGATATTTGGGGCGGGGAGAAGAAGAAAAAAATCTTAACAGTAAAATTATGTCATTTTCAAAGCTCTTTCAAATGTATTCACATAATATTGAGTTTTGTAATTAATTTTTAAAAATACTTTGGAAGGAAAACTGCTGCATCAGAATAGGCCTATAGTCAGTATAGTTTCAATTTCCATGAAAAACAAGGAAAAAAAATCCTGTACAAATCTGGATGGCTGCATTCATTTTGTTAGAAAACAACATGCAACTTCAAAATGTACCATTGATTATTCATTAATAGTGTAGCAAATTGAATTTGGGATTCTATTTTGTAGTGAACCAGTAATTTTATTACAGAAATTTGATATAACAGATAAGTGATCTGAAGAAAACAGTGCTAAACTCAAAAGGCCAAGTTCCAAGTTGGACACAGAAGCAGAAATAATTGGCTGACTGTGAGATGGGAAGTTGCTCACTAGGTAGGAGACTTACAGGAGGACAATTTGGTGTGGTACTGGATCACAAAGGAATGAGTCAAAAAATGCCACATCCCCGTAGAAGGAAACTGTCTGCAATTTCATGTTGGTTTAACTGTACCTATATAAGATAAGAAGCAGAGCTACAGGGACTCGTGCTGTCAGAGCCATCATTATTTTCCCCAAAGGATATGACTGAAGTACTTTTTTCAGTTGTTTTACAACCTCCCTCTGAGTAAATAGCACAGTCTTTACATTAAAATCTGTATATATGTGGAAAAATGGATCCAAAAATGAATCTGAATATTCATGTTAAATAATATTTTCTCTAGAAAAACATAGGGGGAAAAAGCTGACTTTTTGTTGGATTGGTTTTGGTTTTGTTTTTTTTCTTAAAGATGTACTGGCATAACTTGAGATTATTGGAAAGAAATTTCAGGCTTTTACAAACCTGTTCTCTCTTGTATTCAGTTTTATTTTTTTCCCAGTTCAGATTGCTGTAGTGTTTGGTGCCAAAGTTCTGGAACATCCTCAATCTGTGCCAAGGTAACTATGACTTCCTGAAATGGCTTCCTGTCCCATTGCTCCTGTACATCATTTCCTTTCTGGAGCTTGAAGATATTGCCAGACTTTCTCAAGCTTCACACAGATTTGAAACAGTAAAAATTTAAAACCCAAAAAATTCAAATTGAAATTGTTATCTTTGCTGAGCAGCCCACTGGCTTTGATTCATGGTTTAACATAATCATCAATCTGTCTGCTTTACTTAAGACAACAAGTAAATAAGGATTGTCTTTTTTTTTTTTTTGAGACAATAAATGAATCAAACTGAATGGCTGCAGTAGAAACCAGATCTTAGAAAGGCTGTGTCTATCTTGAAAGCTTTTGTTTTATAATAAACACAGTGATCCAGGTAATCCCATTGCAACCCTTGGCTGGGTGTTGCACACTGCTTCCAGGATTAAGTATTGGAAATGTGAAACCTTTGCTCTGTGTTATGATTTGTATTATTTATTGTCTAGAAACTTCACCCACAAACTGGGATCCCTTTATTCTGAACTCATCACCAAACAAAAACTCCTTACATTTTATGGCTTTGACAAAAGACATGAGCACAAGAAAAGAGATTTTTTTTCAGTATTTGTTTAGACTGCAGCAAGGAACGGTTAGAAACACAGGAGGAGAAAGAGGTGACTTTTTCTTTCTTGCCAGGAAGCTTTTCCCAGCCCTCAGGAAATTATGGGAAATAGTATGTACATGTTGATTTTAAAGAGTGGATAACAGAAGTTGCCATTATTGGACAATTGGAGCTGAGGGTGCCGAATGAGGGGTAAGGGATTGGAAGGATAGCCTGGAAGCTGCAGGATAATGGGGGCAATCTGTTGGTGCAAAAGAGAGAAGATGTATTGGAAAGGCCTTTGGGAGGTCAACTGTTCCAGATTCCTGGTCTGTGCAGGGTCAGGAAATTGGGATGGAAAATTAAGAAATTCAGAGCTATCATGTAGGAAGCTTATTTTTCTGGGTCTGAATACCTCATAATTGTATTTTCTATCCCTGTAAGAGCCTGAAAAAAGGCTGCTGCAATAATTCAGGTAGGAGAGAAAAATATTTTAGCTTATGGAAAATAGGAAGAGAAATGTTTTAAAGAGAAAAATAGCTTTATTCTTATTCCCGAGGGTGCTGTAGAGGCCTAAAATGAAGCCTATCAGTTTCTGGGTGGAGCAATTAATGTGAACATAAGCAATAGTGTGACCTTATGAGGAATTTAAAATGGGTTTAGTTCTCTTGATTCTGCTGTGACAACTAGATATGCTCTGAAAGACTTCAGAGAGGCAGATTAAACTTGCAGTATGGAGAGTTGGACATGTCTGGTGCAGAGTACATCCCAATCAGAATGAGATTGCTCACAGGATTTGTATTATTTTGAGGATATGTGGGACAAGATTACAAGAAAAGTTCTGTGTCAAACTGGCAGTTCCAGAGGACGTGGCTGTGCTGCTGTTCCTGTTGTGTGGCTACCAAAGCATTACAGATGCTTTAGTGAGAGTGAGTGTAAGTGAGCACAAGAAAAAGGGGACGGGGCAAAGAAAGCACAGGAGGAAACAGAGAGACAGGAAAATAGAGCATCATTAATTTAGAGATGAAGGCAGATGGGAGTAGATAAGCTTGCTAAAGTTCTGGGCTGTATTTCAGTTTGAAGATAAATAAATTGGTATTGTGACTGGGGAACAACTGAATGGAGAAAAAGGGAGTAAAAACAACTAAAGGAGAGGAAGAGAATAGATTGAAGAGAGACCAGGAAATTATTTGTCAGTATATTTGTTATTCATCTGTCATTTTGAAGAGTGTGAGTGGAGTAGGATAAGGTATTATGGAGAGCAGTAAACTTTTCATTAGTTTAACACAAAGCCTTGGATATTTTGGAATTTAAAGAAATCCTAGAAAGAATTAAGTTGCATAATAATAAAATTATTCTTTTGGCATAATGCAGTAATTTATTAGAACAAGTAAAGCCATGCTCCCTTTCTCTCATTTCAGGAGTATATTTAGGGAATTTAAAATGTGCCCAAATAATGTGAGTTTTTATTTCCAGACTAATTTATGCATTCGCTGGAATGCTGCTGTGGGATTATCGAGTAGCATATTTGGATTTCTGAACAGAGGAAATAGAACAGTCTCTCCACTCAGGACTGGAAAGTGGAGCGTGGGAGCTCTGTGTGTCCATCCCGTGCAGTGCATCCTTGTAGGCTGAACTCAGCAGCTATCTATATTGTTACCCCAAGCATGGCGTTTCTCTGACTGGAGTTCTGAGCATAAATCCCGCTCTCCAGGCGATCCAGACGCTTTCAATGTGCATTTCAGAGGATTTTAGACTGTTCACTGGCTGCTATTCTTACTTCCTGTAGCAGAAATCCTAACGTGGGCACCACCGTGTGCTCACCGTGTGCGTTTTCCCGATGCTTTGGCAGCGAGCTGCTATTCCGTGCAGCGTTCCGGCAGCGGTCCCGCTGGGCTCCGTGTCGGATGTTTTGGACGAGCCCTTCCTCAAGGTCCGGGCGCTGCGGGGCGCTTCGGCCGCCAGAGGGCGCCGCGGGGCAGGGCCGCTGTCACCGCGCCTCGGGACAGCCACGGGAATGGCTGGGACAATCCTGAGCCCGGGAATGGATGGGGCAATCCTGAGCCCGGGAATGGCTGGGGTAACCCAGAGCCAGGGAATGGCTGGGGTAACCCAGAGCCAGGGAATGGCTGGGACAATCCTGAGCCCGGGAATGGCTGGGACAATCCTGAGCCCGGGAATGGCTGGGACAATCCTGAGCCCGGGAATGGCTGGGGTAACCCAGAGCCCGGGAATGGCTGGGACAATCCTGAGCCCGGGAATGGCTGGGACAATCCTGAGCCCGGGAATGGATGGGACAATCCTGAGCCCGGGAATGGATGGGACAATCCTGAGCCAGGGAATGGCTGGGACAATCCTGAGCCCGGGAATGGCTGGGACAATCCTGAGCCCGGGAATGGCTGGGACAATCCTGAGCCCGGGAATGGATGGGGCAATCCTGAGCCCGGGAATGGCTGGGACAATCCTGAGCCCGGGAATGGCTGGGGTAACCCAGAGCCAGGGAATGGCTGGGACAATCCTGAGCCCGGGAATGGCTGGGGTAACCCAGAGCCAGGGAATGGCTGGGACAATCCTGAGCCCGGGAATGGCTGGGGTAAGAAAAGCAAAAGTTTTGCTTTTCTTCCTGTATTTTTTATAGAGCACTGTGTTTGGAAATAAAATATGCAATAGTAAAAACCAAACTATATTGTTTTTAACTTCATGGTGTCCTTATTTCAGGGCAAAGCAGATTGGCGAAAGCAGAGAAAAAGCAGAAATGTAAAGATAACTTTTAAAAGGTTCATGCATTTTCATTTCAGCATTTATACACATTTTTTCCCCGATAATCCCTGCTTTTGCTCTGCTAGAATGTGCTAGGATGTTGTGTATGCCTGCTTAAGAACAACCAGGACCACACGTCCTCTGAGACAGCTTTGCTGCAGGCAGTGAGTCAAGCAGTTCCAGCTGCACCTGCAGTGTGCAACACAAGTTACACCAGGATTTTTGCTTTTCTGTTTCTGCTACCACTTGCACTGGAGTCATTGAGTACAGCTGCGCTTAGACTCCTGCAACTGCACCTGTAGAAAAGTGGAACATTTGTGGGAAAAAATAATGTTTCTGTGCTCTTGCACAATTTACATTGAATAGATAATATATGACACAGAGTATCTTCCTAATTTTTTTTTTTTTTTTTTGTGATGGTTCTTTCTTCTAACAACTTTCGTCTTTTTTTTTCTTCCTTATATTATTTCCACCTGATTCTGTTTATGGAGTCATTCTGAAAGCAGGAAACAGGCTTAATCCTTACAGTACATCTGAAAGTTTTCAAAAATTGCATTTCTGTTCAAACCCCAAGGCCTCTTTCACTTACCTTGAAAACAGATTTGTATTTCTGATGCGATTTCTACATCCTGACAGGTTTTTTGGCATCAGCTTACACAGCTTGGTTGATTTAAGAGCAGCTGTAGGAATTACACACCAGGAAAGTACGTGGCATTACAGCTGCTTTTTTTTTTCTTTTTTTTTTTTTACAGTGGCAGAAAGGCCTTGGATATTATACCAGAAATAGCTTGTCAGATTTTTCACAGAAAAACATGTGATATCTTGCACTGGCAACCCTGGGCAAAACTTCTGATCTCCTGTGAGTTTTAGCTATCACTGCAACTTTCAAAATGCGTGGGCAGCTCGCACTGCAAGTGACCTTCATTCAAGGCCTCTGTGCTGTCTAAACATTTTGTGGAGTAGAATAATCAGCAGTGAGTAAGACAAATGATGATTTTAAGCCTCTGCTTTCTCTTACAAGTAGCTATGTGACAGTAATGTGCTCTGGGAAGCTCTTGTGGAGAGCTTGCGTGACACAGCCACACCTGAAACGAAAGAGCCCCCACTGGATGTGGGCTGGGAACCTTAACACACACAAATGTCTGCCACAGCTCCAAAGGAGGCAGAAGCAACGTGCTCAGAACAAAAAACTAACTGAATAAAGGGGCATGTTCCCTTGAAGCAATTGTTATAAGGCATGGCTGTTTATTGGGTCAGACACATGGATTTTTCTTCTTTATTATGGAAAACAGACTTTTTAAGGATTGAAGGGGGAAAACCAAAATATGTCTTACCAGCAGCAACATGTAAATATTACAATGTTTAACAGGATGGGTATCCTGAAATTGTGTTTTAATCAGCATCACAGCAGTTACTGCAACAGAACAGGTTGTGGCCACTTTGTCTTTCTTCTGATTTCTCTGTTTTGCATCTATGCTACAGGTACTCCATGGCTTATAGCAGACACTGTGGCATTGTCATTTATAGAGGCTGATTAATACATCATTTACAATTGACTAGATTTAGGACCCAAGTATTAAACCAGTGATTTCAGTATTTGGATATAATAGTTTCATATTTAAAGCGTGTAAAGAGTTTAAAAATTTTTAACATGCCAAGTACTAAATTTGAATTTTATAAATTGATTAAAAACTATGAATACAGGGTTCTTGTATAATTCTGTTTCTTTATAACCCAGTACTTTAATACTTAAATATTCACTGATTTAGATTAGGGATTTTTCGTTCTAAAACTATATATCAATATGCTGGAAACATTCAGTGATTGTTGATCTTTAGGTATAAGAAGCACTTCCATATATATTCTTTCCTCTTTGTGATTATTTCTTTTTAGGATAATGACAAATACAAATTTAATTATGTGGAGAAAACTTAATAAATGAACAGAAAGTATATTTTTGGGTAATGTAAGTTTATTCCCAACATATGGCCCTGTAAGAACCTCTATAGAAAGATCTATTGCAGATATCACAAGTGAACAACGTATTTTTTATTACTGTAATATGCAAATAACATTCCTTTTGACAAAAGACAAAGTGAAGATCTATGTATGAAGGATACATATCTTTCAAAAAAAAAAAAGGGAAACTAAGGAAATCATCACTACAATATATATTTCACCAATAAAAGATAGCTCAGTTCAAATGAGCCATCAGCAGCATTCCCACCAAGAAGACATTTAACCTGTAACAAGGAACTGATCTGAACATTTACGTGCACATTTTCTCCAATAACAAAAGCTGATTTCAGGAAGTTACTGACTGTGTGTTCACACCGTGTGTTGCAGTTCAGTGCCACCTCAGTTGTCTTATGTGAATTTTAAAGGCCATACATAACTACTCTATATGATTGCACTGATGTAAATCTTAAAGTAATTCAGGGTTTCTTAAGGTTATATTTTTTAACTTGGCTCATTTAAGTGATCTTTAAGGAATACTTTAAAGTATGTCCCTGCCAACAGTAGTAGAAGTGCAACACTAAGAAGCTGGTGAATTGCAATATAGAACAATACACATTCAGAACTTTTTGTCACCCAACCTTGCAGCTAAAAAGAAGATAAGGATATTGATATTGTTGCATACTGAACTGTTTCCTAATAATTCTTCAACATAATTGAAAAGTTTCAATTGCTTTTTAAGGAATTCCAGCAGCATGTAGAAATATTAAACTAAGAACCTGATTTGTCATGCAAAGAACTGTCATAAAGCTAAGAGGATGAAAACTTACAGTGGTTCTTATTTGATAGGAAAATTAACATCAGACTCACCTCTCAAAGCTGAAAAAAATATGCCCTCAACCACCATACATCACCTTCTGCACTGGTTACCAGACTCTTAATGTTAAGAAAATTTATTTGAATATTTTAAATGCTCTTTAGCTATTCCATGCTCAGCAGTATCTAATTTTCTAGTGAATAAATTTTGGAAACATGATGAATCTTAGCCAGTTCATGGTGTACATTAGAAGCAGCAACACGACTGTTCATATGTAACAGAGTTTGTGAGTAATTCAATTAAATTATAACAAAATTTAATGTGCTGTAGTAGAGTTCATTCCCATGGAAAGAGTCAGTGGCACTTATTAAATTCTACAATAATTCTAATTAGGTAAAGGGGCAAAAAACCTCAGACTGTTTCTGGAAACATTTTACAGTCACAATGATATTTTCCATATGTTTTCTGTTTCTGCATTTATGGGTTTTTTACTTCAGGTGCATTAAGTGTCACAGCATTTAAAATGCAGCCTATGTATTGAGGATGGCTACTTTAGATGCAGTTGATACTTTAAAAAAAGAAAATTAAAAATCATTGAAGTAGAATCACAGAATATACTGGGTTGGGAGGGACCTATTGACTCTAACTGAATCATTTCAGAAATATATGAGAACTTTTCTTCAGATTTGCATCACAGAAATAGTAATTTTAGTGTGCTGAATTAATGGAATTATTATAGTAGCATTTCAACAGTACTTGACTAGCCAGGCAAGAAATACAATCATTTTCTAATACCAAGTAATTAATCTTTCATCAGATCGAATACATAGTAGAAAGGACTTTTATAAATCAATCATGTCCTGATCAAATTCTCTCATAGGACTAGTGTAAATCAGAGTAACTGCATTGCAGTCAGTGGATTTTCACCAATGGTTAATGGTGAAATACTAAAAGAGAAGAAAAGGCAAGTGTTCTTAGCATTGTTCTAATATTGATAAACTAGCAGTGTGCTTTTAATCACTGTATTTAGTAGTTCTAAAGTAAAATATCTTAACTAATTTTAAAAGCACATCTCCAATAATTTATAAGCCTTATGGAGCACATTTGCTTTTCACTTAAGTGCAGCTAAATGTGGTTGGTTCTATAAGAAAAACATCTTCATACTGTCAGACAAGAGAAACACAAAGACAAAAAAGTTCTGTAAAAAACTTCTGGAATTTGTTCTATACTTGTGCTTCTTCTGTAGCTTTTTCTCTTGACCGTTTCTTTTGAGTACAAGGTTGTATAAGTAAAAAAATTATTCCCACCATGTATAGCAGTCCAGCTATGTAAAAAGAAAAATCATATTTTTGTGTGATGTCATAGATCCAACCTGGAAAATAAGGACAGAATATGTTTGTTACAAAGTTTGCCAAAAAGGTACATTTCCTAAGAAAATACAAAAAACACTTCACCTTTCTTTCATGACATTTCTGTCAAATCCACAGATGCTTTGTGGAAAAACAGTATTTTTCAAACAAGATATCACAGGTTTGATTTTAAAATCAACACTTTAAATCCCAAACCAATTAGTTCCTCCTCCCTATCACTGCCTCTGTAAAATGCCCAGTACTGGGTATTTCAAATGCTGTGCCTTGTGAAAGCAAACACATTCCCCATAGCTGGCTCCAAGCCTCACATACCAATAGAAGACTGTTCAAGAGATACAATCTCAGCACTGCAATGACTCTCACTCCAGCCTCAATTCCTTTGCAAAAGCACATTAAAGTTACTTCTTCAATAAAGTTACTTATTCATTACTTTGGGATGGTTTGAGAACCCAAACGAGCAAAACTCCCTCACTCCATGCCGGCTGCATTGCGATGTACCCACAAGATCAGACGCTCTCTCTACATCAGCTACTTGCATCCACTTTGCTTCCTAACCAAAGACCAAATGCAGAGACAGGTTTAGCACAGACTGGGAGGTGCTGAGGGAACGTGGCAGAGTAAAACACTGCTGCATTCAAGGGACACTGAGTGAGCTTTTTTTCACTCATGTTGCTCACCCAGTGGTGGGGAGAGAAGGGGCTTTTGCTTTCCTGGGCTGCTCGTGCTGCTGCTGGGTTCCCTTCAGCCTGGAGCTGCCCCTGGCTGACTAAGGCCATGACTCCCAAGATTTTTCACAGCTTTCTTCTCAGCAGCACCTCTGTAAAAGAGAGCTGGAGTCTGATATAGTACTGACAATCAGTACCTGTATCTCTTCTGTACTCCCCCACCTCTTTCTGTGAGGAAATTTATAATGAATGTGTGTTTAAACCTAAGTAACTCTAGGGATAGCAGACATACACTTCTCCCTTCTGCTGGGGATGGCAGTAGAGGTTATGAGCGCTGCAGTCCCCAAAGTAGGTGCTTCTGGCTGAAGGAAGGCAAAGCAAAGTTAGTTAAATCAACACATCAGTTGGCAGTTTGGAGTGGGGACACCCAAACACGCAGCACAGTCCTTGGGGTAATGCTGTGGTACAAACAACTGCCTACCACGAGGACTAATTACCATTTCTTCATGTGGGTAAAGGAATGAGAATGTATAGTGCATATAGTATACAAAACATTAAAAAATAGGTTATACCTTTTTCATAAAAAAAAATAAGTGCATGATAACTATTTTAAGGAAACATACAATTGTAAGGAATTGTAAGGATAGGTTGTAATAGATTTGGGGTTATGTCCAAGAACTGTAATTTGCAATGCGAGGGCAGTGAGCTGGAACCCAGCAGATGTGACCTGTAAATCTGTACAATGTAAAGCTCGATGCTATGTCCATTCTGGAGCAGCTGTGATTTTGTTAACTACACATGCTCATAGCATAAGAAAGTTTAATAATATAGAAGGTCACACAGTCATTACACAAACATCAGTTGGTTAGCAATTTGAACTTTTTACCTGCAAAGGGTGGTCCAAACAAAGCAGATATTCCATTGGCACAAATGATGATGCCATAGGCATTTGCAAGGTGTTTAGTTCCAACTAAGTCTTCAGTCACAACGGGCATTAGAGAAAAATAGCCACTAGAAAATCCTATTAGAGCACAAACCACAGCCAGGCCAATGTATGTCTGCATTAGTGGCAAAGTAAGAATGCAGGTGACCAGGGTAAAGTTAGCCATGAGGAAGACATTCCATGTGCTGATACACGGGAGATCAGAGATGATTCCAAGGATCACTTTACCAAAAATATGAACAATGGCTATAATGGATGTCAAAGGAAATACATTGTCCTGCCTAGATAAGTTGTACTGCTTGACTATTTCTGGAAGGTGAATAAAGGGAATGACAAAGCTGCTATAGGCAAACAAAGCCCAAATGATAAAGGCCACAAATACTCTGTTGGTAAACAGTGATGCAGCTCCAAAGTAGCTGGAGTACCAGAGTGCAAAGCCCTTCCTGACTGTAACTGTCAGCTGGCTCACTGTCTTAAAGAGACTCAGTCCATACATGCTCTTTCCACTTCCAGATTTACCTCCAATTTCTATGTGCTGCACACTGCCAAGCACTTCTTCATTTGCTGCCTCTTCTTTTTTCTCTGGTTCTTCACCAAGGACTCCATTAGATTTTATAGTCTCTGTGGAGTGGGACAGAGCTTTTGCCTGATTTTCTTCACTATCATTTCTCACCACATATTTTTCACGGAGGTCTTTGGGAGAGAGTGGTCTCATAAGTGCCCCGCAGACACAAAGGTTCAGGGAGATGGCCCCCTGGATGAACATGGCATTCCTCCACCCAAATTCAGTGCAGAGGTACTTCAGTAAGGCAGTCATTAGGAAAGCTCCAAACCCCGTCCCCGTGGTACTGAGCCCTTGTGCAAGTGCTCTTCTGTTCTGAAAATACTGCCCTACCATGACCACTGCAGGCAGATAAACCATGCCACTTCCAATGCCTATAAAAAAAAATTAAATAAATCTGAACTTGTTGCCAACAACATAAAAAGCAGTGAAAAAATCAGTTTTATTCCTTTTGTGTAAGCATAGTAGTAAAACCAATAATAAATATTCAATTCTGATGTTAGCTTTCATTTCTGTCTTGTAGTGCTTTCCAAAATCTGCAATGCTCATTCCAGCGAGAATGCAATACTGATATTTATTGCTGAAAAAACTAAACACAGAATATAAACACAGAATATAAAACCTTTATCTCAGGTCAGCATGACAACACTGGAAAGTTACAAACGTCCCACAACCAATCAGTGAAAGTTACTATGGGGACAAACATAGCCACAGCCTATTTTGAAATATCTGCAATTATAACACCCACATCTGATGGTATCAGTGACCAGAACTGCTTCGTGAGCACATCTCGTTTCTTTCACCTCAGTTCTGCAGCAATGAAGACTCACACGAGTCCCTGTCTGTGTTCAGTAACCGTGGAGCCGCAGTGACTGTGACATGTATTTGAGGAGTCAGCACGTGGGGTTAGTGCACTGGTGGGAGCTCAGGTGGCTTCCAGGTTGGGCTTTGGGCAGTCCGGGGAGGGCCACACAGTAGCTGCTCAGTCTTACAAGGCAGATCTCTAATTCTATTGAAAACCCCTCACCTGTAGTTAAAAACCAGGCTGGGTATTCATGGCATATACTTCAAGCAGAAAGCAATGAGTTGTGCAAACACATCATCAGAGGTAACAGTTCACCATTTTTTCTCACAGCAAATTCTTCATAGAGGGATTTGGATTGGAACAGGTGTATGCAGAAAATGCTTCCCAACTCAGTGTGATTGTAATTCAGAAGTGTGACATAGAAGTTTTCCTAAATAGGTGCTAAAATAGCTGCACGCAGCTACAGCATGATCTAGCTGCATCTAGGCCAGAGAAAGCCATGATTCCAGAAAAGCATGAAAAAAGCCCTTCAACATCACAGCAGTGACCCTGGCCGGAGATGACCCATTTTGCTTGTTAGAAGTATTTCCTTCTTTCCTAGGCAAATACACAAATGGGCTTTTATTTTTGGGCTTTTTATTTTGCACCAGTGTCCCTCCCCACAGCCAAGCACAGACTCGGGGAGGCCTCTCTCCTGGGGCTGCTGCCGGCTGCCGTGGGGAAGCCGCCCAGGCGCTGCCCAGGGCAGCCGGCTGTGAGGGGCTGCGGACCGGGAGCCCTGAGGAGAGGGGCCCTCGGGAATGCGCTGAGGCTGGCTGCGGAGGGAGACATGAGCTCGGGATCCGAGGGATGAACTGAAGGCAGCAGCCATGAGCAGGCCCGCAAGCACAGCGTGGAGGCCCAGAGGTGGCCAGCAAGAGGTGGGCACCGCAAGGGAAAAGCAGCTTTCTAGGAGCAGCCATGAGGACATGGAGAGACTTCCCTGGGTGGGCCGGGACTGGCGATGGCGGGGATGGCGAGCGAGGGGATGGGAATGAGCGGGCAAGACTGAGGGTCAGTGAGAAGATCGTGAGGCAGGGGACAATGAGCAGAGGTCTCATGGAGCTGGAAGGAACCTCTCAGGTACCTCTACACTGTTTTTCTGGACAGAATTACTCCTGCAACATCTCACTTCTCCATCTCACATGAAAGTTTGTCTCTGATTTTTTTCCCCAAAAATATGGTTTTCACCCCTTTTTAAATTCTCTATTTAAACTGCCATTTTTTGTTTTGTGTGTGTTCTTTCTGAAAAGCAGCCGGGGCTGAAGGAGAACTGTGTAGATTCCTGCCTGCTTGATTATATTCAATATTTATGAAAACAGAAATTCAGAAAAAGGCAAGATCCTCTCTGTGATCATTGTTCTTTGTTCAGGAATTTACAACATTGCTGAAATCTATGGTATGGTGGTATAAAGGGTCATCAGAGTGATCTCTGCTAAGCTCAGTATTTCTCCATCCAAAAAGCTAGATAAAAATTTATGTATAGAAATTCTGTAGATTTCTATGAAATTCTATGAAAGGACAGTGTAAGAGAATGCAGAGTACTGAAACTATTACTAGTATTGCAAACAGTCCCTTTTTTCCATAATGTTGCCCTCTGGCAAATGTAACATAGTGCTTCATTTGCAAACATAACTGTTACCTGTGAGGTGAGTAACATTTCAAAGCCCCTTGAACTGTTCAGTGTTGCTCAGATAGAATTAAAGCCCAAATTTTGCATTTCTTACATGGATAACTTTCACCTTTTTGTTTCATATCTATTAACAGTATCAATTTTCAGAAATGAGCAGCAAACAAAATGGAGTAATGCTTTAAGTAATTAATACTGGGTTCCTCTGCACAACTTACTTAATGTAACTGAACTTTTTCACAAGAAACATTGCTAGAAACTGAGCATTCAGGCACTAAGGATCTGTTGGTTTTGAAGCAAGATGCTTAAGCTCACATCTTTTTGTATTTTGATTGGGCTGTTGCACATGTTAAAAGGTTTTCTAGACATATAATTTCATTAAAATGACAAAACATTACTTCAATCATTTTGATTTTAAAAATAGTAGTGATATTAGTTGCTCTAAGTGGTTGTTGATACAATATGAATAACCATTATTAGAAACTGCATATGAAATACAGCCCCATGCATTATCCTAAGTGGGATAGAGTTAATTTGCTTCCTAGCAGCTTCATCTGGTGCTGTGTTTTGGACATGTGACCCAATCCCTGCTGCTAACACAGGCGTGGTTTAGCTGTGGTTGGACAATGCTTACATAGCATCAAGGCCGTTTCTCTTTGTCACACACTGCGAGTGGCAGAGCACCAGAAGCTGGGAAGGGATGCAGTGGGACAGGGGACCGCAGCTGACTGAAGGGACATCCCATAGCACAAGATGTTGCACTCAGCAATAAAACTGGAGGAAGGGACGAGGAAGGAAGGATGCTTGGAGTTGTGGCAATGTCTTCCCAGGTAATAGTTACACATGACCAAGCCCTGCTTTACTGGAAACAGCTGAATGCCTGCCTGCCCGTGGGAAGTAGTGAACAAATTCCTTATCTTTGTTTTGCTTGTGCATTCAGCTTTTGCTTTATCTACCAACTCTCTTTATCTTATTTTTACCTTTCTGATTCTCTCCCCATCCCACTGTGGGAGAGTGAGTGAGCAGCTGTGTACAGCTTAGCACCCTCCTAGCTGTAACACACTTCACCCTTTAAAATGGGTTTTGAAACAGTGCTGAATTATCACGATCCAGTATTTTATTAATGTGGAGCAACTTCAGGAGAAAACATTTGTTATTGTTTCCTGTGACATGGAGAGGAGTTAGCTAGATATGAAGTTCATCTTTTAGGTTTTACTTGTCAGAATTTGGGTTATAGTAACTCCCCTAATTAAAAATGTCCTCTAATGTATTCATTTGGGTGAAACTGATAGAAGTACATGGCAAATTTTAACAACAACAGAAGTCACTGGGCCCAATCCACTGAGTAAATAAGTTTCCTAAAAAGGTAACAGGCTGTAAAAAGTGTGAAAGTGAGCTGGAATAACTTTACAGTCTACCTTCCCTATTTACTCACTCAAATAAGCTTCAAAGGAGTCAAAAATAATTGAAAGAACCTTCAAACATTAGTGCAGCTCTCACCAGCTGTCACTCCAAAGGTGAGGAAGAGGTAGTGCACATTTGAGACATAGGCACTCAGTATCCAACCCAGGGCATTCAGTATCCCTCCAATTATGGCTGTCGTGCGGCACCCACACATGCTGATGAATAAACCAATAAAAGGACCTGTTAAAAAACATGAAAGAAATTATAACCTATTTATTTAATTCTTTATGCCCTAATAATTTTTCACCTTAAGTTTGTTAATGTTTTAAATAAAATTTTAAAACATCAGGCAACTCATGCAATTCAGTTTATTTTTAATATTACTTCTTAAAATCATGGAAAGAGAAATACAACCAACTGATTAAATACATAGGAAATACCTGCAAGACCTACAATCAAAGCTGCCCCATGAAGAAGGGACAGTTTAAAGAGAGAAATAAGCTGAAACACTTGTTCCCAATGCTGATGCTGTGTGAGTGCAAGCCTTTTTCACAAGTAACCTGAAGTCAAGCATTTTATCTTGTTTTCAGTAGAATAATATAGGCAGATATAAACATAACTTTTTCAGTCTTCATTTAGGGAGTCATAGGTGTGTATGTACATATATACACAAACATTTTCTCCAGATACTATTTTGTGTTGATCCAACTACAACTAAAAAAATACATTTTCATTCAGCTGCCAAACTGAAATATAAACCGTGTGAATTTAACATTTTCTCCTCACAGACAGAGCATGGGGAGGATTCCAAGTTTCACAGATCATGTTTCCTTAATTCTAGTCAGACCTGGAAGTCACAGGCTTCCTTTCCTCTCATGCAGTCTTCTGGGCTGTCTTCCCTGTCATCTTCCCTGTTATTCACTTTCTCTATCTACATTATAAAATTTGTCCTGGTGACTTTAAAAGGTCAGCTTGGGAAAATACCATAAGAAAATACTTTATGGATGAATGGCAAACATATTCTAAAAATATATATAGTTTTAAAATATGTGATGCTGGCACATACCTACAATAAGCGTGATTCCCATGCTGAGGGAGCTAACCCATGCTGTTAAGCCACGACTTTGATTAAACTCTTCAAGCCATTCCATGTTGAGTATTCCAAGAGCCATTTGGGAACCCATGATGAGAATGTGCACAAGGAAAGAGGAAAGTACGATCATCCAAGCCCATCCTCCATCGATGTTTGGATTAGGCTTAATTGGCTTATTTCCAACTTTTGAGTCATCTCCAAAATCATATCCAATATCCTCTCGACTAGCATACATTTTCTCCACAGTATTCTGAAGCAAATGCAGTAAATACCTAAAAATACATACAAAATAATCAGATTATTTGGTTATGGTGAATGCCATAAATCACTATCATATTTCACCACCATAGTTAGTGCAGTTGTAGTGAATACTGTGACTTCATTGTTCAAATGTAAAATGCTTGGAAAATTTTCCAATTAATTAATTTATTTGTGTAACTTGTTATCATGGCTGTCTATGCAGGAGTATTTACAGGCTGACAGTAGGATGCATTATTTCCATTATTATATATTTTACTTACTTTTAGGTGGCTGAGAGCCCTCACTCTTCATGGGTTGACTGTGGTCACAAAAAAGATTGGTCCCTCTCTGTATATTACTTCTCTGTGTCACCTTCTGCTGTCCCAGTAAGATGATGTGCCTTTGTGTTCAAGCTCATAAAGCTTGGAGTAAAGAAGTGAAGTCCTGAAGTAGCAGGTAGATGAAGTTACCACATAATTTCAGAGGAAAGCAGTTTGGGGATGTATTTCTTCCTTAGCAGTGGAAGAACAAGAATGAAGACAGCAAAAGATAAGGAATTCAGATTCTTAATTTTCAAAATGTTTTGCTTATATAAATCACAACAAGGGAATTGTTACAGCTTCTCTGGAAAGCTTTTTAATAGAGTCAACATGACAACAGTTTGTTATTATGTGTTCAGTTTCCATAGTATTAATCCTTATAATCCTACAAAAAATAAAGAATTCTTCCAAATTAATGTCAATGCCTACCAGAATCAAACTGAGTGACAGTTACATGCACAGGTGTACATAGGATTAGGTCACACTAAATTAATTTGATTACTTTGATTTATTCTATTGTTACTCTAAGTGAAGATTGCAACACAAGGTGAAAATAATTTCAAAACCACTTGTAATTGATTAATAGTCAAGGTGCATAATTCAGTCTTCCCTCCATCTGATTTCTGCTGCAACAGATTAAAATCTTACCCAGCTGTGGAGCACCACATAGGTTTCCATGGAGACTAGAAATGCAATGATACGAATTACCAGAGATGGTAATTTTTTGTCTTCTTTTCTTCTCCAGAGAAATAAAAAGAAACATTGGCTTCACAACAGTGGAAAGGGGAAAAAAGTCATCAAAAATTGTTTTTAAAAGCTCCTTATGTCTCCTGTGAGCTCTCAGAATGTGTGCCTCTGGCCTGGCTGCTCACTGCTGCAAACAGGCAGTGAACAGACAAACCCAGATTCTGTACCATCTCAAAATTTGTCTTTAAATACATGAGTACATTTTGCTTCTCAAGTTACTACCTTTCCAAACTGTTCTACTTTTTTTCTTATTGCTAGATAAACACACAGAGAAGGCCCAGGGGCATTCCACAGTACTCCATAGCTGGAGTCAGAGCTGGCCAGCCCCAGACACCACTGAATGCCTGTTGATACGTGCAGCTTCTCCAACCTGGCTGCTGCCTAAGTTCCCTTTCTACTCAAGTGCCACCTGACGCTTCCTGGCAGTGCAGGTAACTATGTGTAACTAAGGGCAGCTTGAGCGTGTAGGTTCTCCTGAGAGCACACTGATCTGCCTCATAAGTGAGCTGCAGCTAAATATGTTGCACTCCTGGTAGCAAATCTTTCACAGATTGATGCTCTACAGTGACTAAGTTGTCATTAGCCCTAACTTGGCCATGGGAGGTATGGGTGACACAGTGAGGAAGAACAAGAACTGTGCACATTTAACACTTGCTGCATAGACAGATAGGCTGGGATCAATTGATGAGTTGCCAGTGGAAGTAGATACTGAAATGCCTTCCAGGCTGTTCCTTTCCAAACTGGGAAACAGAGAATGGGGATAGTGCTTAGAGGTCCTTCTAGAGGTCCTGCAGGGTGTTTGAGGCAGGACGAGCAGCAGGGGAACAAGTCAGAGCCATGCAGTGGTACAGGCTGGTTTTTTTGACTATAAAAGGACAGCCTGGTCACAATTATTAAATTTTATTATTAATTAAATTAGTGAGGTCAACCTTAGTCATAATTATACCTCACCCTTCCTCTGCAAAGATAGGTCTTAAAGATGACATCTCAGCCCTTTCCTAATATTGTCCTTGGAGCCAGATCCTCTGTTGCTGTAGGTTACAGGACTACTTACAGAGGATTCAGCCCACTCACAAGGCAGAGAGAGACTAGGTGCAAAAAGGTGATAAACACAGTGAATAATCATGCTAATGGGAAATAATGAGAAGAGGCAGAATGAAGAAAAATCGCAAGATGTTGCACATGCTCTGCATAAGATTAATGAAAATGTATGAGGGATATTACAGTGCATCTTAGATAATGGAATACAAAATTATGTAACTGAAGATTCAGAGTCAAGATTAAATGTAAAGCTTCACCTTTCTCTCTTATACTTTTGACTGGTTTTGTGCACACCTGAATCCTGATACTGGATACAAAAAATTTCTTCTTTGGACAGGAAATAGGCACATCTTTTACATATTTTAAATTATTTGAAGAAAAATAATTGATATTGAGCTGCAAAATTATGGCACTCCTCTCTGTGGTCTTGCTGACAGAACTGGTTTAGATTGAGTAGATCCAAGTTAATGTCATGCTTGTATCAACCCCCACAAATCTTCAGAGAATGCATATATTTTCCATTTGAACTGAATTCTTGCTTATTATTACTTTTGTGCTATTAACTTTTCACTACGGTGACAAGTTCAGAGTAAATACACTCAAAAGCAGAGGAGGTCATCTCCAATAACTGCACAAACTCTTAGTCTCCGGATAAAGCAAGGATTGGATGCCTGGATCCCCTCCCCAGGACAGTCTGATCGTCCCATGGCCTGTTGCACCCAGGAGAAAGGCACATACCTGCCTTCAACCTTCTTCCCACACAGCACTGCCAAGAACAGGCTCATGAAAGGTAGAGGAGCCAAATGAGCTCTTTGCAATTGTGAAATCCTAGAGAACCTGTAGTGAAAATGACAACAGCTGATGAAGCCAGCCAGTTTCCCCAACAAGCAAGACAGGGAAGACCCACTCACAGTAATAGTGTTTGAATAGAGCCACACGAGGAATTTCATTTATAGGCAGGGGAATCTGGATTCTTATTTGGTCACCTGTAAAAGAATGAGATTATTTTTTTCCCAGAAAAGCTTTTTAGACAATATGCACACAAAGTATGCAGAGCTCTTAGAAAAATGGCCCAAGCATTAGTGCCTGCAAAGATGCTGAGCTTTTTTGAACACCTGACTCATGAGCTATTTTAGGGACAAATGCAGGTGCTGTAATAAGACCAAAGTTAGTAGCAAAACACCCAAGTTCCATGTACCATCAGTGGAGTCATGGCTCTCTAGCTTGTAGTTCAACTAGATCACTGAAAAACATCTGCTCTTGCTATAAAAAGTCCAGATGATGAATAATTTACATATATTTGGTCTGCTACCTCCAGCATTTGGCTGCCTCAGTGTTAAAAATTATAGAATAAAATTGTACTTTAAAGACAGTTCCAATGGATAACTCATAAATGCATTAGAACTAGTAATGAGGTTTACTTTGTAACATTCCCAGTAAACATGCCATATGTAATTATTTGGTTGCTGAAGGCATACAGAGGAAACATTGTTAAAAACATGGTTTATTTTGGTTGTCATATGTTTCAGCAGTCTGACTTCACCTTGCTAACATGCCGAGCACTTCAGCTGTCAGCAACTTCACAGAGAAGTGGACACCGGCCACCTCCGCCAGTCAGAGCCCCAGTGCAATAAAAATGCATGCCCAGAAAGGAACACAAAATCGGGGAAATTAAATGCTTAAAAGGCTAAACTAATTGCCAGGGTCACAAGTTTGCATATAGTCGGCAGCCGTTCCGTTTCTAGACCGGGGGTGCTGCCCTGCTGCCCCTCCCTGAGGGATGTTTCCCAAGCCCTGCTCAGGCGGCCTGCCCGGAGACCCCTCAGTGCTGCTGTGCCCCGGTGCGACCCACGCGTGGTGCCCCGTCCCCGGGCACAGCAGAATTGGCCTGGATAGTGGACAGTTTTCTCCCCTTGGTCCAAAGGGCGTGGGCAGCTTGCATCAGGCGTGCACCTCTATTTTGTACAGGCTTACAGCCTGTTTCGGGAGCAGCCCGAAGGCAGGGGATGTACTTCTTTCTCCCAGGAGAACAGCTTTGGGAGCTTCGCACGCGACACCTTCCCAGCACCCCAGTTCGGTTCGCCTATGCGAAGCACAGCTAGGGCGGGGACCACCGCCCGGGCCGCGGGGCTGTCACAGGGACAGCTTAGCAGCGGCTGTCGCGCAGCCCGGGGCCGGGCCGGGGGCGCGGGCTCGGCCCGGGGGCTGCGGCGGGGCCGGGCGCGGGGGCGGCGTTCTGGAGGCGGCGCGGCCGCGGCACCGCCCGCCCGCCGAGCACAAAGGATGACCGCGAGTTACCCCGCTGCGGCAGCCGCGCTCCTGGTCCGCCGCACCTCCGAGGGGCCGCCGCCCCCGGCCCCGGGAGCCCCGCTCCAGCACAGCCCCGGACAGCACAGCCCCGGACAGCACAGCCCCGGACAGCACAGCCCCGCATAGCCCGGCCCCGCATAGCCCAGTCCCGCACAGCCCAGCCCAGCCCAGCCCAGCCCAGCGCGCCTCTGCCGCAGGCGGCGCGGCCGCTCCGCGTTCCTCTCCCGCTCCGGTACCGCTGCCGTGTGGTGGCTCTCGGCTCCTCCCGAGGTACTCACCGCGTCGAGCTCCGCCAACGCCGCCGTCCCTGAGCGCCTCGGCACCGAGTCCCGCTGTCAGCCCAACCCGCGGCGCTGCTCCGCGCCCCGGGATCCCGGGGGCTGCTGCGGGCTCCGGTGTCCACCTGCGCCCGGCTCCGCTCAGCGCCCGCGCCGGCTCAGCCTCGCCCCTGCTCACCACCCTGGGGCTTATTTTCCATAAGAGTGTGGCACCGGTCTGGGGCCTCCTGCTTCCCAGGCAGCTCGTCCTCTGCACCGCCTTGTCTCCATTCTCTGCAATTTCAAATCTCCACGCTCTTTCATTCCTGCGATACCGGCTAATTCTGGTTTGGCGGAGCAGATTTGCAATCCTCTCACATGCACACTCTTGTGGCTGAACGAAGTTTATTGCTGCACAGGTTATGGCCGGAAATTTACATCCCAGAGAGCTGGAGGATATGATCCAAAAAAATCAGCCAGTATCGAGATTTTAACGGCCGTTGAATGTGTTTATTTCAGGGTGGCTGGTTGAATTTATGTATCCAAACCACCGTGACAATGCAGCTTGGGAAGTTTCACTGTGTGGTATCTTATTTGCACTATAAATAAGTTTCAAAAATATTCCACCCTTGGGAGAAGAGCTGCAAAAATACATTACTTTTTCAGACCAGTATCTGCTCCTCAGTTGGATCTTTCTAAGTAACCTGACTAATGAGATTTACATTCTGCAATTTGTTGCTCTGTTTGCAATGAATATACCCAGGCTAAGGTGACTATATGCCACCACCCATAACTTTCATTCTCAGAGATTCTTGATGTCCTAGCAGTGCACTGAGTAGTAGAAATGAAGGCTGTTCAAGAAGACATAAGAAATATCTTGAGAGAAGACAAAATGAGGAAAGGCCAACAGGAATGTTTTGTGTTACACATACTGCCTATGTGCAAAACATGGCACAGGAGCTGTTAGAGAAGAAATGGTCAGAAGAGGGTTAAAATATTCATTTGAGGCTTTTAAAATATTTTTTCTGCATTTTTGCTTGACTCTTTCCTCCATCTACTGATAAATGCAAGTCTGATCTGTTTTTTTCATTAAAAATGTGATGATCCATTATGGATCTAATTTATCAAATATATGAATATGAAACATTTCTGTGTTGGGTTCATGTGTGTGACAGACTATGAACTATTGCTAGGGCTTCAGTCTTTACATAAAACTTACACTACTTTGCATTGTAGTCTTCAAAAAGAAATCCTTTGCAGAATAAATAACTAGATTAGTGTCAGAGACTTGTGATTAGGTTTATTTATGTCTTGTTCATAAACAAAACTGGATTTCCATTTTAAAAGACTGTGATAGTGCATTGCACACATGTGTCATTCTACAATACACATGTTCTCTGATGATTTCATCTTTTACAATAATACCTTGCCCAACAATGTATCCCAGAATTTAATTTATAACTTGACATTAGCTTTTTGACTGGAGTCTAGTTTCATAAAAGGCTTAATGCTAGTAGCTTGGCACTTGAAATTTGCTGCTTATCAACTAGTGTTATTACTCAACTTTGGGACACGTACTCTTGGATTTATGAATTATCTAACATGCTAACTTCCTTTATTAAGTCTGCCACTGAAACAGATTTGACTGGCTGTTAATCCAGTGCCTCCAGTACCCGAGTGCCACCTATGTGCCTAAATCCTTCTGCCAACAGAGATTTGATCTGATGGGGAATTCACTCAGCTGTGTCATACTGTTTCAGCAGTTTTGGTTCATATACCACAGTGGTTCTGGGCTATTGTTTTGGATTTATGTTGTCCCTTGGGAAGATAAGTATGTGAATTGTAACTACTAAACTGTGCAGGTCTAACAGCATGAGTACAAGTTATGTTCAGTAAGGAAAAAAGTCAGTTTTGTAAGAATGGAGAGGACAATCCTATGGTATCAGAAAAAGTCTGCTGTTTTTAGCTAAGAAGAATAAGGTGCCTGATCCAGTAAAATAAGAGATAAACAAAGTGTGACAGACTCTGGTGCCTTAGAAATCTTAACTGTGTAAAATGCTTGGATGGCAAGCAGAGTAACCCCAACTGAAAAGGAAGGATGTTTTACTAGTCCCTTAAACATAAAGGTAATTAGATGTCATAATATAACTCAGAGGGAAAGAGGAATGGAGGGAGAGAGGGAAGAAGGCAGAAGTAGGAAGAACTGATAACTCAATTTCCTTTACTGTCTGGGGGTCACTGGGCAGCATAGTCCTAGAAGTGGTGGTTGGAAGGGATCTCTGGCATCCACCCTGTCCAGCCTTCCACTTGAAGCAGGACTGTGACCTGTGGTATTGCAGGTGAGTCATGGCCTTGCTTAAGCTGCCCTTGAAAGCCTTCAAGGATAGAGACTGGCCAGCCTTTCTGGGCAGTATATTCCTGTGTAGCATCAGCCATGCACAATCACATGCATCCTGTCACAACTCCAAGGACTCAGCTTGTGACTTTTCCTTCTGGTTTTGCCATTTGCTACTACTGAGAAGAGTCCAGCTCAATAATCTTTGCCACTCCCCTTTGAGTAGTTTCAGGTTGTTGTCAGATATCCCTTTATTTTCTTATGTGCCAGGCAAACCAAGCCAAATTTATTCTAAATCTCTTCACAAGTTGTATGCTGTAGGCCTTTTACCATCTCATCAGCCCTCCACATGTCCCTCTCCTGTTTCTTTACATCCTTCTTGAACTGGGTAACCCCAAACTGGACACATTATCCCAGGTGTGGACTCACTATCACTAAATAAGGAGGGATAATAATCTCCATTCATCTGCTGTCTGTGCTCCCTTCCTAATATAGCTCAGACAGTGGTTCACTTTATTCACAACAAAAACACCCTGTTGGCTCATGTTCAGCTTAGTGTCCACTGTGACCCCACATGTGCTTCAGCTGCTGCTCTGGCAGCTTGCACTGGTGCCTGGCACTATTCGACCGCATGTGTTCCCTTTGCACTCCTCATTACATTTTGTAAGGTTTCTGTTGCCTCAGTTTTTAAGTTTCCCAAAGGCCTCTCAATTGGATCTCCACTGTTTGATTTGGAAATCACCCCTTCTAAGTTAGTATTATCTGAAAATCTGCTGCAGCTGCATCCTATATAATTATTCAAGCTAAAATCAAGGTAATGAACAATTCTGGCACCAGTATTGACCCCTGAGTGTTCTGCTTGTACTGGTCACCAACTAAACACCCCATTGATTCCTATTCTTCAAGCCCAGGATTCCATGCAGTTTTAGCCCATCTCGCAGTTCATTCATTCAGACCATACTCTTCATCTTCAACCACTTGCTTAATCTCCGTTGCTCAAAAGGGTAGCTGTGCTGTAGATCTCACAGACCATTCAGCCCTCTGGAAATGCACACTGATAAAAATATAAAGTGCTATTTATCTTCCCAGAACTTTTCCTCTACTATTGCTGTAGTGCTGATCACTCCTCCCTAAAGCTCTCATTAAGCTGCCACCCTGCTTCCCATGAAGTCATAGTGCTGTAGTGATTGATGAAGAAGGAAAGGTTTGAAATAGGAGCTTGGTTGCTGCAGCACCAAGATACAGAACAGAAAAAAAATATCCTTCCAGTTTTGTTGAACCGCTGAACTTTTAACCAGTACAAAGTATCACCAAATGACCTGGGCAATTCTTCATTACACAAGTTACTGTTAAAAGAAAGATAATTTATGGTATTTATAGATTTTGCCTCCTCTTTCTTCCATGAGCCTCTTTGGGTGACTGAAGAATTCGGTGTATTTGTAAGGGCATGTTACACTGGTGCTGGGTAAAAAGGCAAAAAGGAAAGAAACCTAGTATTATCATTTAGCATGGAGACTGCACAGTAGTACAGCTATCTTACAACACCCTAAAAGCTTGTGCCCTCTCTTCATTTTGGTAACTCCAGACTCCCAAACAGAAATAATGCATATTTTCTTCTTTTCCCACTGCCTGTCTGCAGAGAATTCTTGGTATCTTTGGTGGATTCAACCACAAAACAACACTATCAAACAATACTCTGAGCAAGTATGAACATTTTCAGCAATTCCCCTGCCTACTCCCATGATAGCTGCAGAGTCTTACTCAAATGGGAAAGAATGAACTAATTTGCTATCTTCAAGTTCACCCAATACTGAGGATAGGCCATGGGAATGGAATTCAAAAGTAGAGGAAAAAGCAACATTTTTATCATTGCTGGCATGAAGATTGCCTTTTGGAGGATAACTAGTTGTCTTTTCTCTCTTCTCTCTCCAAGAGCTGATGAATTACAGCAGCTACAGATACAGAAGGTCCTGTTCAACTTCCTTAGATCCTTTAGGAGGACAGTGCAGAATCATAGAATGGTTTGTGTTGCAAGGGACAATAGAGATCATGAAGTTTCAAAGCCCCTTCTGTGGTTAGGAACACCATCCACTAGACCAAGTTGCTCAAAGCCCCATCCAGCCTGCTCTTGAGCACTTCTAGTGATGATGCAGTCACAGTCTCTCTGGGCAACCTCTGCCAGCGCCTCACCACCCTCAAGGAAGAATTTCTTTGCACCATTTAATCTAAGGCTACCCTCTTTCAGTTAAATTGTGTAAAAAACACTCTGTGTATGCGGTGAGAAATGTGAAAGTTTCCTGGACTGTATTAAAACAAACAAAGAATGTTTCTCAGCAGCTGGGGATGCTGCAGAGGTTAACAGTCCTGCCTCAGAGTGGAGAAGCTATTTTATCAGTGACTTGTCAAGATTCATATTAGAGGTCCTCCCAGCAAAATTGAGTTTTGCTTCACATGAGAGGTTGGAGGTTTATCCTGCCACAAGAAGAGCAGCAAGAATGAAGGGAGAAAGTGAGCAGGAACAGGATACTGAGTTGCAGAAGAAGTCTAAAGAGCTGGCAGGGTACATTGTATGGGTAGGAGTATGTATGGTGGCTGCTGCTTCTGAACTGAACTGCTGCCACCCACACACTTTGAAGTTCTTCAGTGGCAGCAGCAACAGCAAACCCACATTTCCATGTTATAGATAAAGATGTCCACAGGACAATGTGTGTTCTGCAACTCATTATAGTTATTTCCCTAATTCAGAAAGTCACAGCACAGGAGGAATGACACTTGCTCACAAAACAAAAGAAAGGTGATAAAACAGTCCCTTTATGTGGTGTTATTTAGCTTCAGCTTTCTACCTTAGCAATCAAAGTTGTATATTGAGAAGGAAGATAAACCATCTTATCAGGAAAAATCCTATGAGTCCTAAGTGCAATTGTAACAGTAACATGTTTTGCACATGGTGATATCTCGCTTTTCTGGTTTAAAACGCGTGAGCTTAAGGGTGTGGTTGCAGCTGGCTGAACATCTGAAGTACCGTGTGCGGACAGAGAACTTGGGGCCTCCAACATGACTCACACTGGCACTGCAGTCACTTTCTCTGGGTCAGACTTGGGCATGTAAGAGATCTCAGAGCATGCAGTGCATGACTTGCTTGTGGGTTACACCTGTTGCAAATATACCAAATTAACTGCAAATTCCTGCAAGGTCAAATTAGCACTGAACTAGTTAATATAAATTCAAGTATTTATTTCAGTTGTACCAAGGCTATGTCTAATTTTATGGCACTCAAATCACAGTATTAATCTGTGTGCAGTAGCTTTCTAAATTTTTGCTCTTGAAATGTTTTACTGCAGTGGGTATTAAGTGAATGTTTTGCATGTGTCTAGTGCAAACCAATAAATTTGGGTTTGCTGCAGATTACGCATAAAGTTTAGAATATATACCTAACGTTGTTCTGTAGTTTTCTTCATGCTTATCTTGACAGACATTTTGTCAAAAGAATCTTCCAATCTCTAAACATTTTAAAAACATAATACAAAACAGCATTTGTTTTTGTAAACATTGAGTTTTTATGAGATTAATTTGAACTGCGTGATTTTCCTTTCTGTTTCCATTTTTATTTGCTGTAGCACCACTGCCATATTATTACATTCTTTATAAACAGTTTGTGAAATATCAAAACTTTAATGAAATCCTAACACAACATTTTAATAATTTGATTTGGGTAAAATCCCAAAGCAACATATTTTCAGAAAAGGTATTTTTAAAACAGCAGAACAGCAATGGTGTTACAGTTCATGAGAACAGAGCAGGTAAACAATGATTAGAGACAGAAGGAGACACATACACTGTCCTCCACTGAATTGAGAGCTGTAAATGTTTCAGCCAAGTTACAGCAGGTGACTTCCTCAGCTCACAACTAAATTGCAGTGTGCCATTAGTGGCTCATATCTGATAAGGTCATCTGCAGCAGTACCTGAACTAGGGATTTTCACATTGTGTGATGCTGCCAGGGTGTGCTCAGTGTTGTGCTGCTGTCGTGCTCCCCACAGCTGCACATGCTGTTTTGGAGAGCTGGAGTGTGACTGATCTCCACTAGGCCAAAAAGTGCCAGAGATCCTGCAATGGAGATCTCTGTGACAACTCAGTCAGAACTGTTTGTACAAAAGCTGCCATTATGTGTCTAAGATAGAGCCATTCCTTCCTTCTCAGTAAGTGTTCCAGTATCATTTGCTTGTTTCACTGGGTTTTTTTCAATCTCTCCATAGCGCTCATACTGTCAATAACTACAGTTTTCCCTAAACAGAGATAGAGAAAAGGAGTGTATTATTAAACTGCCTCCAGTTCCTTAGAAAACTGAAATAAATATAAACAAGACTGCAGAATAGAAATATATTTAATGGGACTTTTTATTTGTGAGCATTTTATAAACTTCAGAATTAAATTCAAACATTTTATTAAGGCCTGGTTTGTGCTCCCTTGTTAAGATTTTGATGTTCTTGAACCATAAACAGAGGGCTTCCTTTGAAATCTATATGAGCACAAACCGAACAGTTGCTGCCTTGTGCTTAGTTTGTCCATGTCACAGTATATGAAGAAATATTTATAACTTTTCAAGGTCACTTAAACTTCCAGTGCTAGATTATTGCTTTGACAATTGACATATTAACACTCCCAGCCTTTCTTCTTTACTCTTTCTGCAGTGGGTTTTAAATGAAAGTAGCATTTCAGCTTTTGATTATGTGCCATCCATGGCTGTCCTTTAGGTACCGGGCATCCTGTGCCCACTGTCCAAATGACCTTACAAATGTATCAGAAACTTGTCCTGCTCAGTACTCTGAGCTAAACCAAGTGTCTTGTGTTTCTGTGGGCTGGGACAGTTCCCACACGTTCTGTGAGCACACAGACACCAGCTCTTGTTTTCTTACCCTACCACAAACTGCAAACCAGCAGGACGACAAGTCCAGAGGACTGAAAGTGACAGATACTTGTGTGGATATCATGGACTGGATCATCAGGTTATTTAGGTGAAATGGAAACATCAACACTCTGAACAGTTGCTGTCAAATTGTCTCTGGAGAGGTGAGACTTCTCTGAGATAGAGGGTGACCTGTTGGGTGGATGAAATCATGCTCTGATTTCTAAGGAAGCAGTGAAAATTGTGCACTACCTGCAGGAATATTCCACATCCAATACAGAATGGAAAGTATAATATAGGTAAATTTTGTTTTGTTATCAAATTAGTAACTATTATAATTTCTATTACTTTTGCTATTTATTTCAGATGTTTTAATAAATATGTTAACATCGATGTCTAAAGAAATCAACCTTGTGTAGTATTGATTCCAGAAAGTAACCCAGCAGCAAAGAAATTTTAGATTTCAGGTCTTCAGTATTTTAGGAGGTACTTTGTATTTGATAATATAATGAACTAAATTGCTTGGGTTTTTTCCCCCCAGAACTTGACATCATTGCTTTAAATGGTGCAGAATGAAAGCGTTTGCAAATCTGCCCAGCAGCAAGAGCTGCTCTCTCTCCCTCTAGCGGAGGATAATAAAATAATTTTCTTTCCGTTTTTCCATATGTAAGATCAAATAATGCTGTCAGAACTTGAAAGCTTTTCTGAACAAAAATATACAGTAATTTGTCTTTAATGTATAACATAAATACTATATGAATAGCATTTTAATATATGTTTTCATGTTAATACTTTTCTGCAAGTGCACTGTTTTTAAAATGATTGTATGGATTGTAAAATATTTATGTGTGTAAATATTAACATATTATCTACACACTTTTTAAAACAACAATAAAGCAGTAAAGATTATAAATAGCTCTATCTCAGAAGTACAATACAGCATGCTTAGGTTGAACAGGAGCAGCTTGCTTATTGGTATTTGCCAGATTAATCCTCAGTTTAAAAAACATGTACCTAAATAATAAACTCTTTATTTTAATCCAAATGTTTTCAGTATTTGTGGTGTTCACCTTAAAAGAAGAAGGAGAGTGCCACATTACTTGGATGTGATGTGTATCCTCTTTTTCATAATTAGATGCTACAATCTACTGCTTTGTTTCAGTCTCCTAATAAACTTTTAAAGAACAGCATAAACATCTTCCAAGTATTTAATACTCATTTGCAAGTACAAACTTCTTAAACAAGTAAAGATTTATAGGACTAAATCCATAATTAGGTTGCTAGAAAATACTTCTTATGTATTACTGATTAAATAAGATATGCCTCTAATTATTCTACTTCTAGTTTCCAAAGTATACCAAGACCATTGTTTCTTGGCTGGATTCCTGTTGCTGTTTTCAGGGGAAAGTTTGATTTCTAATTCTGCTGCTGAGCTTCTTTTTGGTGTATTTTTCTATTTTATGTTTTTGTTTTCTCACTTTCTCTATTTTCCTTCCCTTCATTGTTGCCATATAAAACTTCACACAGGTAGGTGGGGGAGCTGTCAGCTCAAGGGAATCTGAAAGACGATGCACATGTAGGTGACTTCAGAGTCTTCATCTTTCAGGGAGAAGCGCTTTCCCACCTGCAACTCACTGTCTGGCACTGTGTGTCACTGGGAGCATCCCAGTTCCATTTCATTTGTGTATTTGTTGTTCCTACCAAGTCACAAAGGGGTAAAAAACTACTTGAGAAGAAGTGTTGGGTGGACAATTCTGTCTGGGTTGCCACTATCTCACTCAAATATCAGCAGAAAGTAGATCTCATAGAAAAGAGGGAGAGCTTTTGTTTTCTTGTATGGGGGAGTGACTCCAAGACTTGTGGTGTAATGAGTCACTCGAGTTGTAATTGCTTTAAGTAGCACAGAGAGAGGGGGATGGAACGGTGTGCAGAGAGATGATACAGGAGAGATAGCAGAGATGTCACTATGGACTCCTATCCATAGCCATAATTCTCCAGCATGAGAGGAGCCACAGGTATGTATGGGACCTCTTGTGCTTTTGTGGCTGCTGCAGCAGCTCTGCACTTCGTTCAGATAGAAATGGGCTGATGAAAATGCATTCCAGAGTCTGGAATCTGACAAACTATTACCGGCTCAGTTTGTGTTGTTTTAGGGAGAGTGACTGAGAACAAAAAGCAAAGTGTGAAAGGGACATTTGTTCAGCCATTGTTTTTATTATCAAATGGAGAGAGAGAAGTAAGAGATTGCCGGACAGGATAACATCGTAATGTCCTCCCACACACCAGCCTATAGATGTGGTTTTCCCAAATGCTTATTGCTTTCCTTTCGGCGTAATAAGAATGCAATAAGCATTGTTATTTGAGGGAGAGCGAGGGTGTGGGCTCCCAGGCGTTCATTCGAGCCAGCTGTTCACTTCGCCCTGGCTTCAAAATGGACTCGAGCTCCAGCGGCTGGTGGTGCCAGTGGCCCGGGCAGATTTTGGAGGTGCTGGTCCTGCTGTTCCAGCGGCTGCAATACAAAAAACAAACCAGTAAATGTTCTTTAATACAAATCAGCTGGTCATCTGCAGACTTGCTTTAATAGAGAATGCAAATATTATTTTACTACAACTTTATTATATGTTAAGGAAGGAAATTATTGTTAACCTCTACAAACATCATTTTAAAAGCACTTCTTGTTTGTAATCTGAAATGTTAACGTGCTCCTGACACTGGGATGATGATGATTTCTGCCAACCAGGTGCACTGTCTTTTAGGTTAAATATTGCAGACGCTCTCCTCAAGGTTTTACTAAAAAATGGAAAGTTTATTCAGCTTATACTATTACTGCCCTGCCTTTTCTGCCACTCTGTACCTTTTAATGTATTAACACAAATTTAATGTGGCTCTAATAAGGAGCAATAATTAGTTTTAATAAGGCTTCCTGCAAGGGGCTGTGACCACAGCACTTTACTGTCCCTAAAAATAATAATGTTCCAGCGCCTCCGGCAGCCCCTTCCCCAGCCTCCCCAGCCAGGCCGGTGCGAGGCCGGTGCGAGGCCGGTGCTCGCTGCGGTGCCGGCGTTCCCCGGCGTTCCCCGGCGTTCGTTCCCCGCCGTCCCGCGCTGGGCCCGCTGCTCCCTCAGGGCGCGGGGCGGCGGGGGCGCCAGGGCGGGCCCGCCCCGCCAGGGGGCGCCACGGCGCGGCGGCCGGGCCCCTCAGGCGGGGCTGCTCCGGGCGGCGCCGCGTCCCGGGCGCGGCCGCGACCCTCGGCCGCAGCTCGGGCCGGCCAGGAGCGGCGCCTCCGCGGGGTACGCCAGCTGCTGATGGCATGGGACACCCCGAACAGGCGTTCCTGGCGGTGCCGGGCGGGAATGACGCCGGTAGCACCAGCGCAGTGGCAGCGGGTCACGCTGGGGTCAGACACCTTATGGGTTCCGAATGTTTAATTATTTGGCAAGTAGACATTGAGGTTTTTTAATATTTATTTTATGTACTTTAACTAAGATCCATCTGAAAATATTGCTACTTCAGATGTAGCAAATTAAATTTAAAATATTTTTAAATCCTATATTAATTTCGCTCACGCTATTGCCAATTTATGGAAGTCTTGATGGGCTATTTAAGTAAGCTCACTATAATGGGGGCTTATTGTTCAACACATAATTTGTCTATATCCTTGAAATTCTATAAAACTTCGCTGCACTAAATAGCAGCTGTTAATGCTTTCTGAGTATCTTTAATATGCAAGATTCATAGTACTTTGCAAATCATTAAAACATGACATTGTTCCACAAACAATGCCACGTTCGTCACAGAGGAGCCAAGAAACACTGGGAGCAGACTGCTGAGAAGACAGGAAATGATGAGCTCGTCCTCTTCTCTCCCCATTTTGATGCCTCTTTGACCCAAAAAGTGAGTAGTGCTTGATAGGCAGGCAAGGCTGATAATCTGGGCCTCTAAGGAGGTTATAAATTGCATGCAGGAAACCTTAGAATCTCAGTTTTCACATCAGGCTCAGAAAGCCATCCATGGTTTCGAGACTTATTGAAATACACCTGACATCTGTTAGAAAGGAGGGATCCTAGCTGTCAGCTGCACTATTCTGAGACTAGAGAATACTGTACAGCAAGTACATACAAAGTCTGACCTCTGTCAAATTACCCTGGTCTTTCTCCCTGCAGTTCTTCTGGAGAGGTGGGGAAGCTTCTGGGTTTCACTGCTGACCTTATCCTTACCTTTTAAGAAAACAATGTTGTGGACTAACTAGGAACACTAATAAATTATGAGGTCTTCATTTTCTGCAGTTACAACAGCCTTACAGACCCAAATCTAATCTTACTCTGCCAATAATGCCCAACTGCAAACCCCGATTACTTTTTGCAGGGTTAGCATCAAGGCCCTTGGCCCGATTTTGCCAGAGCTCCAGGCAGCTTTAGATAACTGCTCTCACAATATCATTTGTCAGACCAAGGTTTTGGCTTACACAAGATCAGAAGGAAAAACACTTATCAAATGCATTGCCAAGTCGTGGTTCCAATGGAAGAACGCAAGGAAATAAAACTATTACTAAATCTTTCAAATTTTACATTATTTTAAGTCATTACACCCTCTGTGTTCTTCACAAATTATTAAAGTTAATTTATAAACAGAAGGAAAAAACGTACCCATTAGTAAAAAATGGTTTTTGAAATACTTTAATTATAGTAATTAAATAAATTGGAAAGAAGCCTGTATTCTGTAAATGTGTACACTGACCATGAAATGTGCCAGTGTGTATATATAACTTCACTGTTGCCCATTGCCCAGGACCAAGGTCATACCAAGTTAACACAGGACACTGATCCTGTGGTGTTGAACAAGTACGTGCTGAGGCAGTGGGCAGGACTTTTCACAGCATAGTGCATTTGGGACGTGCAGTAATTTGGGACATCTGGGCCAAAACCATACAGGGCATTTTTCTAGGCCTTTTTTTCACATGTTTAGAGAGCTAGATTTGCATTTTAAGTTGCTGGCTATTTCAAGTTTCTTGGTTTTTAATATGTTAGAGGTCTTATGTCCATCTGCTTTGTTCTTTCTGAACTTCTGGCCTCTTTCAGATGTTCCAAATTTGACACCTAAGCATTGAGATGCTAATGACTTCTGATGCAGTGTGTTGTATTGTTAAATGCATCTTGATTTGTGTGTTTCTCATGTAGTTAATAATTTTGCTTACAGGTAGCTGGAGTGGCCCGCAACTGCTCCCCTGAAATCTGTGGGAGTCTTTTAGCTTTGACGCCAGCATGAGCTGGCTGTAACCTAGAGGCCATGCAGCTGGCTTTTACCATACTTAGCTGGGTATGAAATCATTGTATTAGTCAGAACAATGAGGAGGCAGCAGCAAAGCTGAAATTGAAGCTTCAAGGATCTGACTCATTCCCAACGAGGTGCAAATTGCACTTCCTGAATTTGCCGCACACCTACCAAACCCCAATTACAGCACACCCCAAATGGGCTGTGCTGTGAAAAGCCCTGCTCACTGCCTTAGCACAGAGCCATCAACTAATTTGCTGTTGGCAGCTGCTGTTAGTAGGATGTTAGCTGAAAGATACCTGTGTGTTGCTGCAACTCTCCTTACCAGATCTGCAGTCTTAGCTCACTGTCACCCAGAGAGCCTGGCCTGTTGTAATGGTACACTGAGAATCTTCAGTTGGACAATAACATGACAGAGAAGGGACCACATCCTCTCTGCTGGTCATAAGCAGCATATTGTCTACTTGTTTTTTTTTCCCTTAGAACTAGCAATAACATTGCTTCTCAGATGTGTTCTATCTCTATGTGTTCTATGGAACTAGAATAATTTTATTACCCCTAGTTCATAAAATTATAATTAAAAAAAAAAAAAAAAAAGCCCAAAGCCTGCAAGCCCACTATGGTCTTGCTGAAAGCATGCTGCAGCCCCTTTTAAGTCACAAGCCCTGTCTGAGAAGTATCAACAAAATGTAGTGGGTTGTAGCTATGTCAGTCTGATTCAGCAGGTACTTGTGCATAGAGACAGCCACAGATACACTCAGTATGAAAAACCAGCCAAAGGAAGTTCTGCCTGCTGATTTCTGGTGGTTGGAGCAAAGGAGGAGCTTTCAAGGACAAGTCAGAGAAGATGGGAGACATGTTTTTCCCAGTGCCATTATACAAAATGTACTGGTGCAGATATCCCTGGTTGCTGCTGTTTTCTACCCAGGATACCAGCTTGAAGTAGTTCATAGTTGCATAGTTCATGCCTTAAGAAAAGCATCAAAAGATCTTACTTTTTTTCCTACTCTACCTGAGTGGAAGAAGGATTTTTATAATGCTTTCAGAGAGGAATGCTAGAAAACATGTTGAGAACCCAAAGAATGTTGACAGGGATAAAATATCATCCCCAATAACAACAACAAAAATATAATGACTGTATATGTTCCCTTGTCTGTGAATCAGAGCAGCTAAATTAAGCACCGTATGTCTTAGGCTATTAACAGGTATTCTCTTTATCACAGCTAATTGATTAGGAGAATTACATTCTAAGTAAGGGGAGCTGAGATTTGTTACTTTTTCTGTTTCTGTAAAATTTTAAGCCTCAGTAAATCTATGATTACTGTGAGTTTATTGTAGTTATTACAATATTTATATTTCTTGCTATTACTTTTTGAGTTTTTGATGGCATAAAAAACTGTAAATGCCTCTAGAAGGACTCGCATTCTAAGTATGTAATTATGTTGTAGACGTTTTGGTTTCCAAGTAACTTCTCTGTTTTTGCTTCTCTTTAATTTCTCTTGCTTCTTCTTTTACAATGAGCAATGTTTTAGCAACACAGAGAAGGAAACATGCAAAAAGTACTCCAATTTGAACAGAGACAAAATACAAGGTAAGTTAACTTTCTTTGAAGATACAGTCAAGTTACATCATATTCCTTTAATTATAAGAGTTTGATAGGCATAAGTGTACTGCTGAAATTGATGTTTTATCTGTTTTTAAAATTTGTCTTTTCCAAATAAAAGTCTGGGTATTCCCTACATGAAACTCTTATCAGTAAAGGGACGAATTTAAGACTACAGTTTGTGTTACACTCAAAGAATAAAACTATACCCAGTAGCTAAACATCAAAAGAGTGGGGATACATCAGATTATTCTTCTCAGAAATAAGAAAAACTATTTCTGGAAAATGTGCTTTTATATTTAAACTCTGCAAGATATATTTGAAAATTATTCTTGATATTATTCAGTGAGTCTGCACCCTAAGATCTGAGTCATATATTGCCTTTAAATATTGCCTCAGTAGGTTCAAACTTAAAAAATTTTCCTACTTCTGAATTATTTTTACTTCATCATTCTCATCCTTTATGTTCCCCATATTCCTATACTCTTCTTGTATTGTGAAATTTCTCCAAATGATATTTCTTAAATTTGGGAATAGATTATTGGTACAAAATCAAAATACTTTTGAATATGTCCTATCTTCTTAACATTTCACCTATAGCAAACAACATTCTTTCTCATGAGTCTGAATAAAAACTGCAACAGACTAGAAAGCATTCAGCATCAATCCCTACACTTTCACCTTAAACCAGTCCTGTCCAGTTGAACCCAGCAGTACCCTTTGGCTTCAGTGGAAGAGAGGCCATGATTTTAGCTGGAATTGCACATAATTTTCTGTCATGTGGATATTTTTTTTCAGAATAAATTCAGTCAGCTTTGTGGTATTACAGACAGTTTAGACATACCTTATCTGAACATCAGTCTGACCTGTTAGCAAGTGATGCCTTCCTAGCATCTCACACTGTAATCCACATTTTTCCTTGTTTGAAGTCTCTCTCATATCAGGATTACAGTTAGGCCAGAATCAGGCTGCTCATGCAGTGATATTTGGGATTAAATTTAGTTTCCTAGATTGAGGCTTCCAGTGCCTTTTAAAACATCCTGAGTTACCTAAGACATCCATACGGGGCTGTTGGATGTGATGGGGCTGTGAGAATAAGGAGACCCTCATTCTTCTGGAGCACAAAGGGGTTGAAGCGTGTGACACCTTAGAGCTGCCGTGTTTTAGGGACTGCCAGAAACAGTGTGGGGTCAGTACTGTCACAGCTACCACCTGCTGAAGGGGGAGCTGCTTCTCATGTCACACAGCAGCAGCCCTGGCTGCAGGATGGGCCAGCCAGGCTCCTCAGACAGGGACACTTCAGGACACAGCCTAAGCACCAGGTCCTGGATGCCAGATCTAACTGCCCCTCTTGAGCAGGGGGAGTTTACTTCTGCTGGGTGTGTATTCTTTTTGATTTACATTACCAGACCACTTCAGCAACTAAAAATTTAAGTATTAAAAATCATTTTGTTTCAGCAGAGACAAAATACTGCTTTCAGATTATTAAATATTTCTATATGTATTTAGTCAAAATTAGTTTGGAGTTTTGAAAGTTAATGAATAGAAGATGTCAATGATAGAAGACAGTATAAGATACGTTAAGAGTGGCAATCTGATTTTGATTTCCTTTAAACGTCTCCTAATTTATTTATCAATATATTATCATTGTAATGTCCATGGGCAGTGCCTGAAATAATACAACTGATATATTGTGGGATTATTATTTCATGTAAATGCTAATATGAATTTTTCTTCCATGTAGTCTAAATAAAATCTCCAAATTAAGTCTGTGGTGCTTTTAAAATTAATCTTTAGCTCCATGTAGAAACATTGCTCATGTAGAAACATTGCTGATGTACAAACAGGCTTCACTTCCTATCAAACTCAGTGTTAACATTCTTTAAGCTTTTGTAATATTGGAAAATCTGCAAGATGAAGACTTCCATATGTTATGGGTAAAGACTTGAGTGAACAGGCCTCATGACTCCATTACAAGAACTGTAAAATTCATAAATTGAAATTTTACCACGTCTTGCAGACTGATCTTAATCAGCATACAGATCTAAACTGCAGAGAAGACCCTTTAACCGCTGTTATTTTTTTGCCCATACATAGGAAACAACCGACTGATAGATGAATGACTAAGCAAAGCTTTCCTTATTTATGCACATATAAAATTGACTTTCTAGAGCCCCTGACAACCACAGGACTCAGTGGTTTAATTCTACAATGTCTATTCTGAGAATTCTAACAAAAACAATAGCAGTTTTCTGCTTTTAATGCATCATTTCAATGAGTTCATCATTCTGCACAATAAATGGAAGACTGAATGCCTACCATGCATATATATATAGATAGATATGTATATATATATAAAAGTGGCTGAAGTAGCTAAATGTGCAATGTGCCATTTGCTAAACAGATTACAGTAGGAGACCAGAAGGCTGATTCATGACAATGCAGTGCACTTTAAAAATAGCTCCAGACACCAGTATTGACACTGCTGTACTGCAGCTCAGTGATTGCACTGTACAAACAGAAGCTGGCAGGTGGGGCAGTTCAAAGCTTTTGAGCTGTAGCTCTGAAGTGATCTGTTAGTGCTAACAAGTTGACAGGAAGTGGTGATTCAGGCCCTTGGAGTGAAGCTGCAGTCACTGGCCCCTTTTGTTTAAACAAAAGAAAAATAATAGTATTTCTCTTTTTATGTAAAGCTTGTATACATGCAATACCTGTCTCTGACACTTTCATCAAAATAAGCTTCATATACTCTGTATTTTTCCACAGACTTTTTGCAGCCCATGTAACAATTTTAAATGCTGATTTCTTCTCCATGTGCCCAAAGGCCACACATGTCTGTGGAGACACTATGTCACCTTCTTCAGCCATGCAGCGTCAGTAAGAGATACTGACTCTCCCCCATCCACATGCTGTTTGTATTCAGAAGTACTCTGGAAGAAGATGACTGTAGGTGAACTATGGAAAATCTGCTCTAGGGTTTTGTTAAGACAAATTAAGAAATTATATGTAGTACCTGCGTTGTGGCTTGCTGTTAGCCAACAGCCCAGCACAGACTGGTCTTTGGTGTAATAAAAATGAGGTCACCGGGCTCTCCAAAGCAGCCTGGAAACTTGTCAGGAGGAATCCTATGGCTAACAGCTGAGTGACAGCTGGCCATGAGCAAAGTGAAAGCTTCCACCAAGACTGTTATATGACTTTTGAAAAAAGGATTTATGCACTGAAATTACCCAACTGCTTTGGAAGTGCTTAAACTGTAGTATTTGTGTACATAAGTACTTGCTTAATTGATGGTCACACAGACAAACATGAGACTATTTAGCTGCGTATGTTGATCTCCGCAGTTAATTACCACCGGTGAGCTCAGTGAATCATCATTTGTGCTTGGATTATAACAAAGCTCAAAGCTATTTGCCTATTACTTACAAAAGGCAGAAAAGAAACACCTCAAGGTATACTCAAAACAGAACCTCATGGCCAACTCTGCCTGGAGCTACTTTTGTCAGAGCAGCTGGAATTGTTTTAATTGTAGTTAATATAATCATCATTGTAATTGACTACTGCCTCTTCTGCAGAGAAGAAAGACATGATGGCAATTCAAATATCTAAAATAAAAAGCCCAGAAAAACTGTCATTATTCATGGACTGCAATTGAGTTTGCACCTTCTGCTACTTATAACAACTGTTGGAAGACACCATGAAAGCACTGTTTTACAGCCCTTCTTACTTTGTTATTTGCACTATGTTTTAACCCTGTGGTTTATGGTCAGTGAAACAAAGAGCAGCAAACCAAGCTATTCAAGAGGCGAAGACTTGGTGCAATTACTCACCACATGGCAAACATTAATGACACAGCAGCTATTTAGTTTGCTGAGTTAGGTGAGTGATCTTACATGTAAAATTCTAACTTTCCACTTTCTAAGAAATTATGATCATCAGGACTGTAAAAAGAAGAAGGTCTTGGATACTCCTGCACAAAGTATTTTTATGACACTGACTGGAACTCAAGGGAAGTCGAACTGTTCACTCATTTAACAATTTTCATATTCTTGTTATTATGACCCTACTACTATGAAGCTGGCTATGAAACAAGATCAAGCAGAAGACAGAGTACAACTTGGCATGTGAGAATACTGCAGGTTTGCCAAATGAAATCTATACCAGAATTTATTTTAAAATAAATGAAAACCTACTTTCACTGGTAGTGAAAATTATGATCACAAAGAATACGATGGAATCTACCTGAAGGTAACTATTATTAGATAGGCAAGTAACAGCAGTAAAGTAAGTTCCGCTTAACAGTCTTTCCAAATGGAAAATCAACTTGAAGAATCAAGTTTCAGAATAGTTTTTAATATCTGAAAAGATGTACACTATTCTTTCTTTACTCATTACATTTAGACCAATGAAGTTTTATTACGATTTTAGTGAACTACCTTTTTTGGTGAATTTGTCCCTTTTTCTGTTGAATTCTGAAATACATCAAAAAATAGAAACACAAATTATTTTGGTTTATGCATTTAAAACAATGAGTTCTTGATGTAACAATGTTGATACATTGTTCTTGTAGGACCACTAAAATTGCTATACTTGAGGAAAGGGCATAACATTTACACCTCTGGCTTCCTTACGTTCACTATGTGCTCTGGAAAGTCTAGAGGTTGCCTTTTGAAGTAAGGTAAAGCTAATTAAATCCTTGGGGATTTATTTTGAGAGAGGCTACCTAGACGTAGAAATCTGAAAAACTAGAATAATTTTTAATTGAAAATTTTTCTAGCATTGTCAACTCCAAGAGATCATGAATGCACACATAAGTACGAAATGCACACGTAAGTATGTACACCAGAAAATGAACTGTCAGCTTTTATATTATTATAAAACTGAAGGAAAACAAATCTGGTGTTCGCTTGCCTTTTAATGCTTAACTTTACTGGGTATGTTTGCTTTTAGCTTTGATACAGATCTGTGAAGCTAAAAGTTATTTTATAAAATAAATGCTAATACACTTCCTACTAATAGGATCCCCAGATCCTATCCTATAATGCTGTGATGAGGAAAAAAATTACATTGTACTTCAGGGTAAATTTCAGTAACTGCTGCATTACTGTACCATTCACTACATATTGACATGCTCAACTTGTGACATTTAAATTTGAAAGCAGTGGCCTTATGTACACGGTCTTACTTTTGCAGGTGTGACAAGCAGATGGAAAAGGAGTAGAAACCTGCTTATTTAGCAGTGAGTTCAGATGAGCCAATGAGATCCCTCTTTGTAACCAGAAGTACAAAAAAAAAAAAAAAAAAAAAGAGGAAGTATGAGCCCAACCACTTGCCAATTTCTTCTGTGGTCCGGAAGCAGATAAGTTGTTTTCAGCTTGATCTTTATTTTAGCTTATTACCATTGTCATAAGTACAGCACAGTTTGCACAGATACTGAAAACTAAAGCCAGCTGATAATGAGTTCCACTTTGGAATGAGCCCTGAATTTTAAGTATGATGGGGGAAAAAGTTTCCTGCGTGGCAGTATAGCAGAGAGAATGGTATGCAGGTAACGACTTGGGAACCAGAAGCAGCCTGAGCTTTGTCTGAGCTGAGCCCGGCTGCTGCCCGGAGCCGCCCAGCCCTGGCTCTGCCGCCGTGCGCAGCCACCGCGGGGCTGGGGGCTGGGGGCTGGGCTGCTGGCCGGGCCTTCCGCCCGCCCCCGGGCCGCCTTGCTCGAGCGCTTGTTAAACCGAGAGCTCAGCGAAGAAAACGTCACAGGATGTCAAAAACAACACAGGATGTCTGATATGTACAGTCACAACTCCTGAACATGTCTTTTAGAAATGCACACATTTCCACATCACTGAATTGCTATGTAAAAATATGAAAACAAACTATATAATACCATAGCTCCATATTAGCAATGGAACCTAAAAATTACTCCAGACAAATACTTGCTGCTTCTCTTATTTTACCCTGTTATTCCCAGGGCTGAATCAGAGCAGGAGAGATTAGAAGAGTCCTGCTACAGGGAGGTGGGGGAAAGTCCAAACTGACAGGTGGAAAAAAAGTGCTGTCTGTGTGAAGACTGGAGTAACATGGCCTGTTCTGAGTATCACTTAACTGCACTGCAAGTACAGGACCAGATTTAGAATAACCGCAAACTGAAACCTGCATAGTGGTGGAAACAGTCATCTCTACAGAATTCTGGTAACACAAGTTGAGTGATCAATGGGGTCTCTCTTCTGAGTGTCGTGTTCACAAGCTCTTGTCCTGGCAAAAAGCCCTGGATATCAGGAAGCAGTTCACGGTTTTTCCTTTCTATGGCTTCTTTGGGGTTATAGCCCCAGGAGCAGATGGTCTTAAGTTCAGTCACTAATGCAGATTGATGGTGGCTGTTATAACAACAGTAATTTCAGTATCTTTTACAGGCAGAGTTTGCAGTTGACTTAAATTCCAATTGATAAACCTTTAGATAATACCAGATTTCATGCAGTTTTATCTGCATGAAATTGTAGACCACAAGCTAAGGCAACCACAGACTTACTCAAACAAGTATGCTCAGCATGTTATATTTAACAAGACACTAAACATTCCAGAATAATCAAATCCTTTTCTCCAATACAGCTCTTCCTTATAAAAGTAAGAGGTAACGCCAGTAGAATCTTTGTCAGGTAGGCATAACATAATGAGGGATGTAGCTGATTTCTGACTTTCTCCTTATCCCTTATGACACCTCTAAAAAGCTCTCTTAAACTACTTTTGCTTTGTTGTGTTTTTATGTTTTAAATGCATAACGTAAGTACACTATTTTGTCCCTGCTTTTGCTCTGCATTTGTAAAATGACATTGGTCCATTCTATAGTGGCACAGAACGTCAAAAAGCAGCAGCAGCCAACCTGCTCACCCACAGTGAGTAACCACAGGCTGAAAATGGCTGAGAACTGCATGCTGTGTAGAAAAGACAAACAGAAACCAATTGTCCTTGTGGTGATCCTTCTCCCTTCAGAGGATTATGACTGGTATTGCTTGTTAAGTTGTATATTCTCCACTGTTTATGGAGAGGATGTCTTCTGATGGTTTATACAGAGTATTTCAGAGTGATGACTGCTGTTGGTAGTTATCATTTCAGAGACTGTAGACAGAAACACCTTGGAGTTTATCTTCAAGGTTGCCTTCTCCGGTGGTACATCCTCCCCCACTCCTTGGGCTGCACTGTCATCTCAGAAACACCCATTAAGCCTCGGCCTTGATGAACAGCACCTGCACTAAGCTCCTCTTGAGCTTATCAGAAACTCTGTCAGCTCCTGTTTTTCAAAGAATAGCCTTGGAAAATTAGTTTTCAAGACTGAATAACAACTTGAGTGGAACAACATTTTTATTATCAAACTTTCAAAGAAAGTTACTGACCCTAATTGTGGCCCGGATGGAAAATTACTATGACTAAAGCCAACTCTTCTGCATCCCTATAAACAATTGTCCTAAGTGAGACCCTTTGAGCTGTCCTGGACCACAGCAGGCTGTGCCCAGCCTCTCCCCTGGAGTGGGACATGCTTGGAGCAGGTGAACTCTCAAGTTGGCTATACTTGGAGTACCTCTGCCAAACACTGCCAGTGTACCAGTCATCTGTGACATCTTCATGACAGATGTTCTGCAGTCCTGCAAAGCTTTTTAACACCTTCCAGGAAGGTCTCTCAGGCCATGTGGTTCTGCCTACATGTAAAGATAGGTTGGGATATTTTACACATGTGGGTTGAAAGCAGTGATTGGGCCTAAATAGAGATTACACAGCAGTTTAATAGGGTAGCAGATAAATTCTTTTCCACGGGAGCTGACATCTGCCAGCAGTAACTGCAATCGTGTGATTAGTTTTCCAAATTTTAAAATTTTTCAGGAGAAAGCATGCTTTTACATGTGTTTTTACCTTTTACTCAGAAGTAAAGCTGGCATCAAGTATCATGAATATTCTCTCTCAGTGTCTTCAGCTCAAAAGGTGATAGGTTTAGGTGATACATTCTGTTTTCTGTATTTGCAAGCACAGTGAGTGGTCAGGTCTCTGACAGTGAATCACTGTGCTTTTCAGTGCATTTTTCATTGATAACGAAAATCCTGGAAATCAAGCTTTGCTCTTGCTTATATCTGCTCTGCCTGGCTGCCTAGACCTAGAGCCCAGGGCCATACTGACTTCATGGAATTTGCTGTGATGTAACAGTTTGAAATTCAGCTTGAGAAAAAAATGAAATACATTCACCACTGAGTAAAGAGAAGTTGGACTTCCAACTTCTCTTTATTATTACTTTCCAAAGCAGATTCCCTCACAGTTAGATGGAAGCTGTGCAAAATGTGCAAAACTGTTTTGCACATTTCTGGAAAAAGATTTTGTGATCGTGTTCTTTTTGTATTGTTCTGTTTTGTCAGTGTGGTTCAGAATACAAAGGCTATTGTTTAAAAAAAAACATGAATGTTAATTTGCATTCCATTGCTGGGTTATTACATAGAGTTTGGAAAGAAAAAACAAGCTCTGATTAAAAAAAAAAAAAAGATATTGTTTCTTTTTCCCTTTCTTCTTCCTTGTGACTGGTTCTCTTTTATTTTAATGTTTCTAGCCCAGACTATGCTCTCAGAGACACTGTCTTCTAGTACTTTTAGGCAAATATAAGTGTATCCACAACTGTGTCTATAGAATACAATATTTCAGCTGGGAAGGACCCACAACAACCATCTAGTCCAGCTGCATATAGATCATCAAGTAGAGCTATATAAACATAAAAATTAATTCTAAAATGATGTTTGTGAGCAGTGACACTTGCAATACACTTGCTCTTATATTAGAAGGTAATTGCAATCTGAAAATTTATATCTATACTATTCCAGAAGACTCTGAGTGTAGGTGGGAGACACCCCACTTAGACCACACTGCCACATCTACCACTGTCTATTGATATTCAGCCCTGAGCCACAAGTTCCAGCCAATGCCACAGCACCAGTTCTGGTGTTCACACAGCAGCATGGGGAAATAACCTTACCAAGAGGATTGGTTTCCTCCTGAGCTGCTCTGACTCCACATGCAGCCTCACAAGCACTAAGCTAGAATGAGGAGGGTGGGAGGAACAGGACACAAGGAAGAGGAATGAGTAGAACTGTCAGGACCCTGATGACACTAATAACCCTTTATTGGCCTCCCTCACAGCCCTACCCATGGGCCCATAGGCTCTGTTTTACATTCAATACCTATTTCTACCACAGCCATAGCTGTGCCTGTATCTGTGCCTGTTGATCTTGGCATTGTGGACTGTTCTGGCCTCAGACCTATGGACTGACTTCCCAGCCTGACCTTGACTCTCTCCTCTCATTGTTGTCCTGACTGGGGATCACAAGGCTGGACCACTCCTGCTTGACCTTCTCTGGCATCACAGACCTGCCTGTCAGTCACAGGGCTCTATCTGACCCAGACTGACTTCTCAGCCTGACCTTGGACCTGTCTCATTGTCATGAACTTGCTTGATGACCTGTTTTGACCCTGGCTACCACCCCTAGCTTGCCCTGTCCCTTACTTCAGGACAGGTGGAGGGTGTCTGGTGAGCCACCTGCTCTGCTTGCTGCCATCTATCTCCCTGTCCCTAGGGAGCAGCCAGCCTTCATAAGGACCAGGCACTGGGAGCAGTGTGATCTCTGCCTGGCTCCTACCAGTTTAAATAAATTATAAGGCTGTGTTAAGAGGTGGCAGGCACAGAAGGTGGTGCCAGTTCTTCCAGGAGCTGCTTCCCAAAAGGGGCCGTCACACCACTTCCCCAGGCACAGGTATTTGTTCCTACCCCTTTTCCCTGGGCCAGCACAAGTGTTTGCACAGCAAGGCAGTGAACCAGGACAAACAAAAGTGATGCAGTTGGTTCTTGAAAGAATGGATTTAACCCTTTACCTGGATCAAGAACAAACACCTCATGTTGAGAAGCGTGACACAGATTCAGCCTCAAGTGTTTGTGGAAACTTGGAAGATCACCAAAATTAGGGATTTTACTGTAATTCCACCAGGTCTGGGATCCCAGGAATTTGTGTGATTGGCCTAGGCTGAAGTGAGCAATTGTGTATCTTCCTTTCTGTTGCTACTCAAATTAGCTCAGGTATTAAGGTGCTGCTGCAATTACATCCTGCAACTGACAATGTAGATGGATCTGTGGTTGTTTGGACCTTTCTTATAAAAGTAAACAAAGCAACAAAAATACTCATCTCGACCCAAAGGTCCTGGGCTCAGGGTTTACTTTCAGTTCATATTGAACACGGAGAGGGTCAAAACAGAAGTGTTCTCTGCCTGACTCTGCCTGTTCAGTTGTGTGAGGTTGAGCCCCTGTAGTCCTGATTGGCTGTATTGGGCTCTTCTACTGCTCATCATTTTGACTGTTCTTTCCAAATGTCAACTTCTGTCAGAATCAGCATGGAAGTAATGTCATTACTGGTATATCTGAACCAGCAGTGTTCAGAAGGTGTTAATGTATGGAATCCTCAAGGCCCTAAGTGAAATCTCCTGGATAAAGCTCCCACCATTGACCATACTGCTGGCAGGGAAGCTTGTGGTTTGCTGGAAATGGAGACTAAGCTGGTGCTGCAGTTGATTTGCTTATGTCCGTACTGTTCAGCTCCTATGTTACACTAACTTAATTTTTATGAAATGAGGAAGAAGGGAAACCTTTCATATAAAGTGATAGAGCCAGAACTGCCCAGCAAATAAAAGGCATATTCAGCATAAGCAGGTAAGAAACCTTTAAGAAGATTAATGAAAAAAGAAAATGGTAATCACCAATAATTTCTTCAGTATGTTGTAGAGGAAAATACTTTTCATCAATTACTAGTTACTCCCTGTTGGATATTCATAAGAGAACATTTGCTTTCTTCTGCTGTTAACAATGGCAAGTATGTTAAGGACTTAATTAAAATAATTTTTGGGGATTAACAAGACACATTTGCATAAAGGTTGTGATATTCTAGAGACTGATAATGTTTCAAAATTTATCAAATATCATGGAAATTAGGAATCATTGAAAAGGCAGTCTAAAAGTAGAAAACTAGCAGGCACATGAAACAGACTACCAGTGTTAAATAAGTAGCATATGATGAATGGTACAAAGGGTGGAAGAAAGGCAAAGGATTATTTTTGTCTGAAATAGAGTCTCTGATGCTTGGCAAAGATGCAACTTTGTTGTAGCTCTTATTGAGAGATACATTAAATCAGACTAAGATTAATGAGTGACAGATTAAGTGTTTTCCAGGACATTCAATAAGAAGAGGAAGCCAAAACAGCTTTTAAATGTTTGGTTGTTGTTGTTTGGTTTTTTATTCCAAGAGCTAAAAATATTGGAGGATACTGGAATGGAACTTGGAGAGATATTTTATTATTTTAACTGTTTTGTCCTCCTTTCTATATCCAGCATGATGTTTTAAAGCAACTGGATACAGTCATGCTGTCCTCTTCTTTGAAGTCATAATTTATGTGAATAACACAGATGACTGCTTCAGGCTTCATGACCATAATTCAAAATATTCTCCTACTTTTAGATATATATCTGACTAAACCAATATAACCAGTAAGAAATTCTTGGTGCTTACGAATGATCTTGCAAAGGTCCAGTGAGAGTTTCAAAGTAAATGAACAAGTAAAAGAAATTTACCTGCTGTACGTCCACAGCAACACTTCTCCCTTGCTGGTGAGCACTTCCTCACAGCAATTACATCATGGTTTTGGGAGTGCTTTATAGTGTTTGTATCTGACATCCCACTTGGATTAGTCTGTCAACAATTCTTGGTTGGGATAACCCCCTTGTGCACGTGGTGCTGGGTTCTATTCCTGAGTGAATCACTTAACCTCTCTGTCTTTTTCTTTCCATCCATAAAATTAGCATAATAATGCTAATTCATCACAGGCTATAGTTAAGCTCAATTAATGTTTGTAATGATCTCTGAGATTGTTGGATAAAACATGCTGTAAAAGTGTATTATTATTGTTAATAGAGCCTTTTGTACTTCAGCACTCTAACAAAGCACTACCATTGCTCACCAGCTCCTAAAATTTCATTGAAACTCTGAAGGACTTAATGGGATACAGCTTTCTGTTAGTGTGTCCATTTATCTTCCTGGCTTATTCAAACCATCACAACAGTTTCAGTTCTGCAAATGGAAGAGCTGTGGAATTTGTGCAGAGAGAAATTATGTAATTTATTTTGTAAGTGATCTAGGACTGAAAGCTCTTTAAACAGGCCCTCATTTACAATGACCTCAGTTCTGGCTGAACTAGTTCAGACTGTAGAGAGCTGTGATTTGTAGAACAACTTTTTTTAAAATGAGGTACCTGTCTGGTCAGGACAATAAATAGTCATAGCTGTGGAAATGATGGTAGAAGAAGAGAGTGGGAGTAGACAAATCTCACTCTGCTGTTGGAGGAAATGATCTGGGGTTCATCATTAACGCTCTTGGGTCTTGGTTACATATACCAGGTTAAAAGTTGGAACACAAATGCTTAGAACTCCCCTCCCATTTGTCAGGAGCAGAGGAAGAAATGAAGGAACAAGCTTCACAAAGTAACTAATTAGGAGAAATGGTTTGAGATCTACTGGCCTCAAAGAGCAGCCCACATTTAGCAGCGTATTGGACAGCTAAGCTTGAACATGTGAGCCTGAAATGGATTTGTTCATTGCATTGGTTCTACATTTGTAAGATTATTTGGAGCTGTGAGGCAGTCTTCTCTACACGTGGGTTTTGAGCAGTGAGATTACTCTGTCCTGTTATGTGACATTTTATTTTATCAAATGGTAAACAGCTCTTGTGGGACTTCAAGTATTTTCTCTTCTGCTGACATATGTCAGCTTCCTACCCCTGCTTGTTCCAGTACTTGCATTATTCACAAGTGATTTCTTACTATTTTTAATAATGAGAAATGTGTGTTATTCTCATCTTGTTTGTTCTTTAAAATAGGTGGACAGTCTCTACTAAAGCTTTATGGAAGAAGAAAACCAACAATAATTGAGATCATATTCACAGACTGGTTCTTCTGAAAGTCTTATGTTCCAGAAGTATCTTTAATCATGTGTTTTTCAAAGAAAATTTTTTGATGATTGGAAAATGTAAAATGGCTAAATAGATTTTATGTTGGCTACTTTGAGAAACTTCCTTTTTTTCCAACCTAATTTTTATTGCCTTGCTGGTCTCTAGTGTCTAGTATTACCAAGGATGATTCAGATAAAATTACTGTAATCTCTCTGCAGGATTTTATGTGACTCAGTGAAGACTCTTCCCATATCAAATCTTTGATTCTGTTACTCTCTAAAAGAAAAGTTTGCTCCTTGAAACTGGAAGAAATTGGTGATGTGAACATGGTTGAGCTGATCAACACAAGCAAGTTGTGCTGTTTTCTACAAAGAAAAATAAAAGTGGCAAGGACATAGTAAATTTGATAAAAATACAATACCTACATTCACTAATCATGTGAATTAGCCAGGAGTGAGAAGAGACAGAAATTTGAAACCTTTGTCATAGTGTCTGGCAGCAGTTTAGAAAGCATGTAGGGCCTTAGGAGATAGAATTAGATGGAGAGACCTTGCTTATTGGTAATTAAAGCACTATTCAGAGAAAAACCAAGACAAAGCCACTTGTTATTGCTAATAATTGTGAGTGTCACATTATACAGAAATACAACCTATAAAGGTGAGTGCAAATATCTGTAAAGGTATCATTTTCTTGAGATTCCATGGATGGTTCTACAGTGTTTTAAGACATCATTTTGCCATTTGTTTACAGTGAATCTCAGATGTTCTGTCCTTACAAATGTTATGGTTTATAGAGTACTGGACTGTAAGTGGCTCTTAGAAGCATTTCACAAAAAACCATCCAGCATCTCAGTGTATCTTAATATATGACTTTTCTGGGATCCTTCAGTGTAGGAAAGACTATGCTTTTTCCTAATGTATATTCATAACACATTGATACAATGGAGTATTGAATACATTTCATAATATTCAGATACTTGCTGTTTTTCTAGATTATCAGTACTTGCCTTTTATAAAAGGAATTGCCTTTAAATGCTGCTCTTTTAATTCAGCTGGAAAAGTCCTATCTAACAGGAACGGCAAGAGTCTAAACTTGCATCTTAGATCACTTAGATATTATTTTTGATTGCCTGTTCATATGAGTGTGACAATTAAAAGTGAAGCTGTGTAAATCAATCATAGGAATAACAAAGAACAACTGTTTTCTGTCCCAGCAAATAATGGAAGACTTCGTAGCCATACAGATACACAGAAGGAATTGTGGGAAAGTCTGGGAAAACTGTCAGCACTCAGCTGAGTTAGTCTGTATCCTTGGGGCAATTTAAACTAGATGTGTACACAAAAGGAAGTCCAGGGCATGTTGTCCCGATCAGGCATAAATGGCTGATTACTTTGGCTCTGGCAAGGCAAACTCTGGAAGTTCTATCATCAGTACATTTTTTTTCCTCCCCCTGCCTTGTTTTCTACATCCCAACAACAACTAGTGGAGGTTTCAGTACTGAAGAAGGCAGCTTCTTCACGTGGGATGTAGCAGTAGGAGTTTGGATGGAAGGCAGTTGAGCAGCAGGTTAATTACTAGGCTCAGTGGCTGGGAATGTGGATGCTTTCCTGAGTGTGTTAGGTCAGAGAATTTTAGTTCTTGATAAAGGGTGTGGATTTTTTGTTCTCCAGAATAACTCTGAATTTCAAACTGAGTGCTCATCAATAATGTGTTTTATGCAATGGCACTAGTGGAATGAAGAGACAAACATAATTAATGCAGCTAAAATCAGAGGCTGAAGAAGTCATTCCAAGAGCAGGTTTGCTGATAGGCTGTAGCCAGTTCTGGAATGCCCTTTTAGAAACACCCACCCTGGATTCCCAGCTGTGCTTCATGTCCCCTTGTCATTGCTTTGCAGGGATGGTATCACCAAACAGTTGACTACAGTTTCTTGAGGGTTGGAGCTGATTCTGTCCCTTGATTGTTGTGTGCAGCTCATTTATTTGACAAACAGTTTTAAAAACAAAAGAAACAAAAGTATAAGCACTAAGGTGGGAGTGAATCCAAGGGTATGTGTGTTTGTTCATTCACTTATTAAACATGTTCACTACTATTAAGCAGAAGTCCCACATGCGGCATGTCTTCTGTATAGGTGGAGGCACAGTTTAGTCCCTTGGTCCAGCTTGGGCCACTGTCAAAGAAAGACAGAAGCTAGCTTTATATGACAGACACATATAAAATTAAAAGTGTTTGTCACTTATTTCTCAAAGTCTCCTAGTCTTCCTACAGGTATTTAAAAGGTTAGTGCTTGTAGAGTTCCCAGACTATTAGACTGCCCTTAGTATTTCCTTCTTAGGAAGACAAGGTGTGGTAATACTTTGAGACAAAAATCAGTACAGTTTTAGGGACTTGAAGTGAGTCTTTCTTTCCACACTCTACCTCTTTTTGCTAAATGATTGATGTGGAGGACTAGGACATTTCCTCTAAAAAATATATACCATGAGGAGAATGCTCAATATAAAGTGATGCTGGAACTCTTCATTCCCCACCAATTTTGATAAGCTATAGTATGTGAGGAGAGATAAGATGTTGTTGCACTCGAGTGGTGATAAATAAAGGAAGAGGAAGCATGTTTACAAGTAGGATGCTTGAAAGTGAGAAAGGCTGCAACAGGAATAGCCTGTGAGATCCAGTGTGGATACTTGAAATAGGCTCACTTTAAGCTGATTGAATACAGAACCAACACAAGCTTATAGCATGGACAGAGGTAGTCCTGATCCTGCAGACGCAGGGAATTTTGACATAAGGATTCAAGTGAGACAGTGCCTTGGGACTGTAACAGTTTTGGCACAAATTATGTTAGACTTAAATCCAAGTAGCTGACTGAGAAGTAACGTATAGTATTAATATATGTCAACCTTGAAAAATTGCACTTACTTTGTGCAACATACAAGTGCAATTTTTGAAATTTATTTATTTACTATGGCATGTATTGTGCAATTATAGAAGGACTTAGAGACTGATTTCTGAGCTGAAATTGAGTCCGAAGCAAAATCATTGCAAATCTAAGCCTGCAAAACTATTACTAAGCACTGAATATGGCCCATTAAAGCAAGAGATAAGCATAAAGATTTGGACAAGCTCACTTCCCTGTTCAGTGTGGGATGTTTATTCCTCTGCTGTGTTCACTTCCAGCAGGTCTTTAATGTTTTCTAGATCACACAACCCAGATCACCTTGTTGTGTCTGTCCCAGAGCACTACTTATCTGGGTGAATGAGAATGCTGACTTCAAGAATGCAGGAACAGATATATTTATTGTGAGACTCCACTGAAATCGGTCTTTTGCTGGAAATCATTGTCTTTAAATAAAACTACCACTTGCTTCTGAAATAATAATATCATACTTTAACAAACTGCTCCATATAGCCCAAATCTTCTGTTCTTGAAATCTATAGGAACTTGGTTTTAAACTAACATGACAATATATATTTGACTAAGAGATGAACATTAAAAACCCTCAAAATTAATCCATATTTAACATTCTTAAATTTCATACATGGTGGCATCTATATAATCAGACAGCTCATACTTAAAAAAACTCAAAACAAACAAAAAAATCTAAATAAAGGCTTGCTAAAATCCAAACTTATTTTGTAATCATGCACTGGAATAGCAGTTGTTTTTGCTGGTCTGATCTGCCTTTCTGTTGGCTGGATTCCCTTTCTGTGACAGATGTGCTATTTATGGAAGGGGATTCTGAATATTTTAAAGCACCGACTTAGGAACATCTCATTCCCAGCCTTTAAAATGAAAGTGAGCAAAATGCCAAATAATTTCCCAAAGAAAAACCTCCAAATTAAAGAGATACCTATTTAATCATTAAAAAAAAAGGTGGAAAAAAGCAAAATAAGATTGTCTATTTTTTGAAAAGAAGTGAATACATACGTACAGCAGCCTAGTTTTTGCTGTGCAACATTTTCTGATTTAATACAATATTTGGTATTAGTCTCCCCTTTTAAAAAGAGGTGCTTTTTTTGGAGAAAAAATAAATCATCACATACACAGGTTCCTAGGGAAAGAATATGTGTTTGAAAATTTGGCTGCTTTCTTCCTCAGCCGTACTGGCAGGTCAAATGAAAGCTAGCGCTTCTCTGGACAAATTTGGCCTCACAAAGAGCTGTTTATTTCTGCAATTGCTCAGAAACCATCTAGATTTACTTATACATATGGTAAACAATGGTTACCCAAGGAAATCTTTCAGTGGAATATTTTTGGAGCTAACACATTAATCTTCACAGTTCTGTTCTTGTGCTGGATATCATCTTGCGGTATTTGCAGGTAGAGAGATAAAGAGCTGAGAGAAGTCACCGACATAGTGGGGGGGATTTTACTCTCTAAACAGGTATATTGAATGGTTTGTTTTACCTCATCTGATGGTTTAGCCTTCTGGGAAGGTAACTCAGATTACAATAAACTGCAGCATGGTTCTCTCATTCTCCTTCTGGAGACAGAGTGACAATGAAAATTTTGCTTATTAGGCATTTTTAAAAAAAAATCAGATTGGCAGTTTTTGATGCTTTTCTCTTTGCATATTTTTCATTATACATGCAAAATATTTTGTTGTATTTTTAAGTTTTCCAGATGATAACCCTTTTTTGACATTTACAAAAATCTAATTCCTACAATTACTCTTGCAGTCTCTGCAGAGGGTGATACCAATTTAACGTATGCAGCTGAACAACGTATGTGCTATTAATCTCAGAGGGTAATAGACATTAAGTAGGTGATGTGAAATTTTTAATTATCATTATTATTATTATCTTTGCAGCTATGGTTTTATATCTCAATTTTTTTTTCTTCAAGATGACAGCACTTTCGTATCTGCATTGACCTCCATGATGTCAGAATGTCATTGTGCAAACGTAGCTAAGAAAAGCTGCCGAGAAAAAAAAAACAAAGGAGCTTTGCGTCTTCCAGTAACATGAGATGTGCATATACAGTACGTAGCATTTTGGAATTTATACTGTGCTAGTGAGTTGTTGCTTTCAGTTTGATTAGACAATCATTGTTTCGTTTTCCTTGCTTTGATAGTGAGTATGCTTGCACGCTGCTTAAGTCTTCTTAGTGTTATCTAGGTCAGTGTACTTAGGATAGCTTTTATGTTCTGTAAGTCTGACAGAGACCATGCTTGACAGAGATCAGCAGCAAATTTTGTTTTATTTGTTATATCTGAGGATAGAAAAATATCTTAAAACTAATCAGAATTGTATACCACATAGCACCTACTGTTTCTGCATTGCAGATATATTTAGCTCTAACACTGCTTGTGGTTAACAGGGTGTAGCGTAGACACAGACAGCTGATCATGCAGTCAGACCCGGTGCTCGTGTGGTTTGTCAATACTGCTCAGGATTTTGATGGACTGTAAAAGCGAGAAAACAGAAAGGAGAGAAAAAGGAATGTTTTATTTGTCTAAACATTAGATCTTTAGCTATATTATTTTTGCTATCATTGGCTTTTAATTTTATTTTTTAATACTGGAACTTAAAAATTAAGAAAGCACAGCAAATGCATTCAGGATTTAATATGTGCAACGTGAAATCTTTCTGCATCAAGAGGATGTTGCTATAGTGGATGCAGCGTTTCTCCAATAAGCAAGAAGACTGTTTTGTTTTCCTCGGCAGGCGAATCAGCCATTGCACAAGCAGATTTTGATAAGAGTTTGAAATGCCTACTACTGTACTGTTGTAGAATTTGGAGTTTGCTAACAGTGTTACGGACTGGAGCTCATCTTGCATCACCAGTTGATGACAATTTTCTTTGTTCCCTCCCACCCAGTTGAACCAAGACTCTGTAGCTGATACGCAATGTCACTTACAACATTAATCAGATACTGCATTTAAGGTGAGCTGTCCCCTGCCTCCTCCCTTACCAGAGCTGTGCTGCAGTATGTATCTTACTCCTGCAAGCCTAAAATGGCAGGCAGGATTAACGTTGCTTGTGCTGTGTGCATGCTGTGTATTGAATTCATTATAATGTGCCTAGTATCTCAAATGTGAGTATGTAAATGGTCTGTGTGCCATGTCATGCAGTAGTGAAGACTGGTTTGTGCGTCATTACAGGCTTAGATATTTGAGCATCACCTTAAGAATTCTTTTTTCATTTGCAATGTGGTGAGCTGTTAGCTTGTCATCACATTCGAACTACATTATTAGCCCTTGGAAAGGGAAAAAAAACACCAAACTGTGCTTCCAGATGGTGTCACCCTTTTTCTTCTTGCATTTACTGTAGTTTAAATAATGTATATTGTATTGTTAATTAATGTGAATATCGAATTAAAGCACTTGAAACTTACATATTTATTATGCAGGTAGGAGGCACATCAAATCTATTTTTAACTCTTACGCAGTCCACGTTGTGCAATTGGCTTTGGTTGTCGAGTTTATATTTTCAGCTGTGATATCAATAGGTTGATTTTCAGTAAATGTGACAAGTGGCCTTTGCACTGGTCAGCTTCAAGCTTTGAACCCTCGGAGGAGGAGAAAAAAAAAAAAAAAGCCAACCTTGTTTTGCAGTTTTGGAAAACCTTGGATGAGGACTTTTTTTTCCCACTCCTGCTTTCCCTGTTGATAAACTCAGTTCTCCTGGTCACGGTCTATTCAAGCTGCTTCCCATCTGAATTTTGACAACTGCTGCTAAAAAATTATCAAGAAGACCACGAACAGAACTTCTCTCCATCGCTTTACATAAAAATGGCTGGGTGCATTGCCATGTTAACACTGCTCTAAGTGGTACATGCAGGTAGGTTGAGATTTGCATGTTTTACTGTTTTCTTGGTCAGTGTTGCAAGAACATGAAATGGGCTTTGGAATGTAGCTTTCAGTTTTAAAATGTACTAAACTGTTAATGAAACAACCTATATTAAATTGTTGGCTTCACATGTTGGCATGGCAATTATTCTTATCTGTTTTTTTTAAAATCTGTTGTGAAAGTGGAGCAATCATGTCCTAAAATAATCATATGTACAAAGGGCGTGGCAACGCTTATGCAACAAAAGAATTTTTGAAAACCTTATTGATTCCATTACATTTTAAAGCTGACTATAAGCATTACTAAACTGCAGCTAAAAGGTAGAAATAAAAATTGAGGAAGATTAGTAGAAAGAAAAATATTTAAATTCTGTCATAAGCGGTTTTGTGTTTTGTGCGAAATATTAAATAAAGAATAATATGCTTTAATGCTTATATTTTCAGTATTGGCTACAAACATAAAACTGCAGTATTTCTTGTTATTTAAAGGTAGGAGAACTTTAAAGAGAGAGATTGATATAGATGGCCCTGTCAGTTTAAACTGAGTATCAGTTCACTGAAATGTGTTTTACTTCATAAAAAAAAAATTATTAAATAAAACCTTAACAGCCTTAAGTACAAAAACTTGAATTTGAGCATAAAGAATAACAATCATTATGAGTACTGTATTACTTACACCAACTCATAATATATTTCTTTCAGATTAATACTGGGCCAGAACCAGTTTCCTTGGCAACCAAATCCTTTAAAAAGGTTCAATGGTTGAGTTGTAGAAAGATGTTATTCTCTTTAGTAGCAATATCACAATGCAAATGGAAATGTCGCAGTTGTTTCCTCTTAGTGCTAACTGAGAATGTGGTCTCACTTTGTGTTTCCATGCGGCTATCAGTTCTTAAATGATGCCATGTTTATAAAGCTGTACACACAAAAACCTGTTTTATTTCTGGTTTGCATTGGTTGTTCCCAGAAACGTACCCTGGTTTCTTTTTTAATTTAGCCCAGTCTTGCATATAGGTCAAGGTTTGTACTGTGGGTATATAAAGTAATAGTTTTATTATCATCACAAGTATAAAAATATGACTAAAACATTCAGCAATTAACAAATGCAGAGAATCAGAAGCTTTAAACCTTCTTTCAACTTTGCTGAATTCAGCCACATTAATGCTAATAAACCTTTCTTTAAATAGTGGAGCTAGTCTGAAGTTCAGGTAAAGAACTGTTTAAGAATACTGCAAAAGAACTCCTGTCAGACCTTAAACAAGCCTTTAGAGAATAAGTTCACTTGTGGTCTGCGGTAATTTGCAGACCTTGTAGATTTTGCAAAATTTAAGTACTATAATTCTTTATTTCTATTTTTAGCTAATATTTTTTACCGTGCCAGTAAAGTTAAACCACAGGTAACTGCCTGTACAGATCAGATGTTACCGAATGTCTCCACTGAGCTTATAACGTAGTGCATCTCCTCGCCGATGCCCTTTGTATGTGACTTGAGAAATTCTCACTACTGCAATCAGACTTTTGCAGCAGGGAAGCCATTTTCCTTTCATGTCCTTGACTTTAAAATGACTGAGTATATTTTGTGTGGAAGAAGACTCAGCCCTGCAAGTGAACGCAGAGGAGGTATTTAGAAGCACAGCCAATTATCAATAATAGCCTTGACTGTATGAGTAATATTAAACTAATTCTCATTTACTTCTAAATATACCAGTTCAGTGCATTCCAAGTGAGCAGAGTATAACTGTTCAGGAATATGACTTGTCCTGTGTCATAATAGGCAAATCCTTAATGATGACAATAAAACCATTAGATTCATAATTATAAGAATAATTTAATGCACTCCAGTATTCCTCTGTTCCACCTAAAGAAACAGAACTGAAAATGTAACAGACAGCATCTCTCAAGTGACGTATTAAAGCCTGCATTTTTGTAATTTGATTTATCTCCAGTAGCTTGCTTCTGCTGATTATTTTCCTGTCTAAAATGTTAATATGGAGGCACCATTAAATGTAGTAAGAAAGTGAATTTCTTTGTTATTTCTTGTGTGGTTATTTTTAAAGGAAATGCTGAGCAAATTATATGTCTAATCTATTTATTGCCTCTGATACTTATCTTTAGAAAAGATGGGGCACTTAGCAATAAACTGTTTTTATTATATCTTTGTGTTTAAACATACCCACTCAAGGCATTTTCAAAAAGTAGCTCCATTACATGAGCACATTTCCCTATGGCTGTTTTAAATCCATTTGCAGATTTGCTCTTTGTTAAGGGGTGCAAATCCTCTTGTAATAAATATGACTGAACTCAAGTGCTTTCATGAGTCTGGAAAAACTCATTGGCAGCCATGAACAGCAATTTCTTCTAGCGAGAGAAACGGAGTTCTTTTTTAGGAGGAGTCCAGTAATTAGCAAGCTGTTTCCAGTTTTGACTGTTATACGTGGGTTGCTGCATGCATTTCAGCGGCGCTTACATCCAGCTAATGCACAGTGTCAGAATGCTGTAGACAGAGGTGCCATAAAAAATATTTTGTAAACTTCATCCATTTTATTCTTTTGCTAAGGGGACTAACCAGGGCATGGAGGAGCAGGTGCAGTTTTTCCCACCTCCAGCACAGCCTGCAAATGCTATTGTAAGGGGGGCTTGTTAGGGTTTTTGGGTTTATTTTGTTGAGGGTTGGGGGAGGGGGTGTTTAGCTTTATCATAGAAGTCAAATTGTTGATACTGAACCACCCTTTTTATAATTGGAATTTGTTCCTTTATCCATGCAAATTCCATTTCTGCCTAACAAAATCTAAACAAAGCATGAGTAAAAATGAAATCAAAACCAAAAAATTATTCACTTGGACACTGTCCTACTTGTTTTTCAATGGTCTTTCTAATCAAGGTTACTTCTGCCTCTAACCTTCATTTTGATTTGAAAGTGCAGGTCTCTCAGTGGGAAACTACCTGTGTTCAGACAGTATTTGTCAGACTACTAAACTGATTCTGGTAGTAATGAATAGGTACCAATTAACCCTTTTGAGGTATCTGGTGTCTGCTGTGCTTTATCACATAAATTGCTTCACTAAGTATTAAAAGGGCTTTATTATGCATAATATTGCATTTGAATTCCAGTATTATCAAATTTGGGAAATCTTTAGCTTTGGTAAGATCTTTAACTGTTGGATTCCTCCAACATGATGTTTAAGCTTCCCATTTATCATATTTTGGTCATTTATGAATATGCCTTTATTGGAATTTGAGGTAATAATGACTTACTGCATTTTTTTTTTCATTCTGGCCTTTCTTAAGGGCAGATGTGAGTTACAGATTTCTAACTCAAATTAACATATACTAAAAATGTACAAGGCTGAACCAACAACAACAACAACAAAATACTAGCTCACCTTCTTACCTTTTCAAGCCAAAGTAATGGATCCTGTATTTCCTGTACAATGTTATTGCTAAGAGCATATGGTGTATTTGCAAATGGAGGATGGAGCTATGTATTTTTAATTGCTGTTCCATACTTGCTGCTGTATGAATGCCTATCAGCTGAGTCATAAGGCCTTATCTGCATGATTTTGCAATTTCTCTATGGAACAATTTCATTTTTTCAGTATCTTTGAAACAAAACCCTGTTCCGCATAATTTTTATACTGTTACAGGAAAACCTTTTTAGTATGTTTGATACATAACAATAAAATCAGGATATTTGACAGTGATGAATAATCATTTAAGCAGAGAAATGCAGGAAGTGTATTCCAGAGAACAAGAGCTGCCTAGAAATGTCATTATCACAAATACTGTGGTGATATCTGTGACAAGAGAGATCAAAAGAAAAGTGGTGGAAGAGAAAGAGGAGAAAGAAAATGTCTTTCAAAATAATTACTTTAAACTTGCAAACATCCTTACATTTCTGTCTAGAACATATCATTATGTCCAGTCTGCACAACACAGGATAAACCATAATAAAACAATGCAGCAGAAGTTTGGTTAATGCTACTGGTTTATTGCTGGTGTGTCCTAAAATTCCCAGATGTAGATTTGGAGCCCTACAGCACCCCAGGGAAAAATTTTGATGAATTACGCAATGTATGTGGAAATTAGTACTCATCTAATAATTCAGTCATTAAATTTGGACTTTTTCCCTTTGCAGGCTGATACACTGTAGCCACACAGTTCACAAAATTACTGAGATGGTTTTGCTGAAAATACCTGTCAATACCACTTTTAAAAGACTCTAACAGAAGAACAACCTGATTTTAGGTGGGTAAGTTTATGGGGTGAACTCACATAGAAATAGAGCTAAATTATTTAACACCATCACCACTGCATTACCTGGGTATATTTTCTGTTAATTTCTAATTCATTACAATAATTTAAGATTTGTTCTCACTATGGTACCACATTGCTCTATTCTCATGTCAATATTATTGGATTTTTCCAGTTCCTACTGCATTTCTATTGCCATAGAGATTGGACAAAAGAAAAATCAGACAGAATAGTTTTTGAAACAGGTTGTTACAGCCTCCAGTGATCTGCACAAACCAAACATATTGGTATGCACACAAGCCTCCTGAGCATGCCAGAATGTTAGCTCTGAATCCCAGTCACGAGTGTTCATTACAAGCCTGTGCCACACAGGAAAGGCAGAGGAACTCTCAGTGCCACTGCCTGTTTCTGACACTGTTGTGTTGGTTAAGCTGGGTATAGTTCATAGAATCTCTACCTTAATACATGACTTTAATCAGGGACAGTAAAAAGCCTCTTGATTCATGAGCTGGAAAGCCGTTTGTAGATTCAGGTATAGTATTGTGATAAAAAATCACTGAGGATATTTCAAAATAACAGTTCACATTTTGCACAGCTTCTTTAAAATATTAGCACTTTCCTTTTTTCTTGTTGTGAATCTCCAATAATAACCTTGGTTAGTATTAGTATGCCTGGTATCTGTGCTTTAGATTTAAGATATACTTGTATCAAATGAAAGAATCAGTAACATTCTGATTAATTATTAATTTTTAATGTGGTCCTTGGTACCAAAGAGTATAAGAAAGGGAGAAATCCCACTGATTTCAGTGGCACTATTTGCACAGATTTTGGTAGGAAATGCTTTGTTGCATCAGAGTCATTCTCACTGTGGAATTGAAATAAGTAATTAAGGTCATCAGGCAGAATGTACGGTAAAGAATCAAATTTTTAAAAAAACCCAAAAAAACACAACCCCACAAGTCAAAAAGCCCTCTTCAATTCCTAGAATATCTCAAAATGTTTTCTGTAATTAAATTTACTTTTAATATGCAATGTTGTGTGACACAGAAAATGTAAGGGATTTTCAGAGACAATAAAATGGCATTGGTGGTTTAAACTAATCAGTGAAACATTACAATTAGATAAATTCAGGTTACCTGCATTTACAGAGCATTTACAGAGCTACAAAACCGAAGTTGTACCTATTTTAAGTAAATTATCATAGAACACTTGCTCAGTACATTTTAGACAGAATACTGGGCCATAACCTGTTTCCTTGACAACCACATAGGAATAAAAGGTACATTAGCAAAGCTGCAGATGTGTGTCAGTGAATGCTTATTAAGCAGCCCAATGCATTTACATACCATGTGCTCACAATAATGCATGCATCTTGAAAATCACCATATAAAAAGATTTCTGGGCATGGCCCAGTGTGGTTTCCTAATACTCAAAGATTTTAACCAAAACCCCTCATGTTTTCAATGGAAATATCTCTTGTGACTTTCTATTATTGCACTTTCAATTTGGCTTGCAATAGCTGGATAAAATTGGAATGGTAGGCTAGGTCTGCAAATGGAAACTTTCCTCTAGGATTCTGAATACTTACAGCACTGCTGTAAGTATGGATGGAAATCATGGGTAATGGTGTCTTTCAGAAATGCTCAGGCACTCTCAATTTGAATCTTGCACCAGCATTCAGAAGCAAGCAGGATCACACTGCTTCACACAGTGACTAACTAAAGCCACTAAGCTTTAGTGGCTTAATGAAGCTGGTGTTGCTTGTAGCACTCTGGCTATCTAACGTAGCCAGGCAAAGAGATATGACCCAAGTGTTGTCTTCTGCCGGACAAGAGGAGAAGGCAGGGGTCAAGAAACAGTTGTGGAAGTCAAAATGACAGCTGATCATGGGCTTTTGGAATAATATCTGGATGTAACATTTAGGCAGTACTTACACTTTCTGTGCAAGTGTTCAGTCCCGGATTGAAGCTTAGATAAATAAGATCAGTTCTGAGAAATTTATCTACTGACTTCAGCAAGTTTATGTACAGGTTATTTTTGGCCTTTCTTCTTAAAGTATTAATTTATATATAAAATGAAAAGTGTATCCAACCCTTTGGGTTACCCTAAATTATATATTTTAAAGAAATAGGTCTAAAATCCTATTAATTAAAAAGATGGGGAAAGTGGGAATCTGCAAATTTTGGGTTTAAATTCAGTGGGTGTAACCAGAGAAGTTGCTTAGGTAACAAGTAGCCTCATTAAATTTGCCTTGAAATCAATGAAAATATTCCTATTTACTTTTTTGGAGTGCTTAGTAAGAGAGCAGACTTCATACGTAACAATCAGATTTAGGAAATTAAGATTATCCTTACAATGTTCAACATTTCCCTTACTTTCAACAGCCAAGTTGAGAATCAATACCAGAATCTAGTGTTAATTTCAGATCATTTAAACACTGCCACATAAATCTTTTCATGATCTTGAACCATAAACAATGTGGATATGTACTAACACATGCTACTATTAAGACTTCTAAGTGAATAAGAGTTTGGCAAATTATTATGGAGAGGCAAGCCAACTGCTGGGGTTGTAGTAGTAGTTGTAGTAGTTGCTGTTGCTGTTGCCGTTCCTGTTGCTGTTGTCTCACCCCGAGCTGAGCTCAGATCTGAGCAGTTCACATTGGTGGCAGAGCAAGCAGCACAAACCAGAGTTGGAGCCATCACGGTTTTCTTTGTACTGCCAGCACTATCTGCTTTTGCTACAGTCCTTCTCCACTGCATGGGCAGAGGCCCTGCTTCAGCCTTTAGTTTGGAAACATGCAGTAGGATGGAAAAGAATGAGTAGGGCTTGGGCTGGGCCACTTTGGTCGGCACAAAACAGAGCGTAAGAATATATAAGAGCATAAGAAGTTCTCGTGTGTCCGCTAAGTTGTCATAATGTTGGCCACGCTGGAGTGATGACTGAGAGCAATAGCTATCACTTGTATGTTGGTTTTGGTTTACCAAAGAAAGAGCAAAACCAAAAATATTTTGCAAAATTGTAAGGAATACTGGAGGCTAGTGGTCGTGAATTAACAGCTTGAAGACCAGTTCTGGTTTCCAAAATGGGTGTGTCCAGCCAGCTGGCAGACCAACTGAATGAGGTGTTTGCAGGTGCAGATTGAACTCTATTTCCAGTCAGTTGTGATTTGCTACATCAGCTGTAGTAAAGGGCAAGAACAGATGCACTGGCCTGGCCCCCCACATACCTCACCCAGAAGAACAGCAGCCTCGAGCCTGCGTTGTGGATGCTGGCTCCCATATTCAAATGATGCTTCCTCTGAGAATTGGAAAATGGAGGCTGAACTCAACTACTTTTATTTTACCTTTCTGATAACAGAACAGGCAACAGAATACCACATAGTAATTGTCTGAATGAACAAAACCTAAATGTTTCATTTGCTCCTTTTGTTTAAAGCTATTCAAATATATAAATCACTACATTTGACAAGAGTCATCAACAGAAGAATGTCTGTTGCTGTCACTCTGCCTGTGAACATACCTTCATGTTTGCAACTGATTTCTGTTCGCTAAGGACTGATATGTCCTAAAAGTGTAGGCAGCTAGAAAATGGCTTGCCAGCAGCACATAAAAAAAGAAAGACTTAAATGGAAAATAATAATAAGATTGTTCAGAGATAGCAAGATGTAAAGTCAGCCGATTCTTAGGAGCAGTACAACATAAACTTTTGTATTTTGTGCAAGACAGGAATTTGGATTTATGTTATTGTCATTGCTTCATTTTCCTTTTTAGACTGGTGAAAAAGATGTAGTTACACCTTTAAAAATTGCTTGTTTGTGTCCTGTTTAGTGTTAATGGGACTCTGATTAGGCCATGCCTAAATTTTAAGAAGGCAGCATTTCTTGTAGAAAGACTTGGTTCGGTGCATGTGCACAGCTCACACAGTTTGAGAGCCGAGTGAGTTGTCCCAGGTTTCTCTCCTCTCCACCAGACTTGGAAGAGCAGAGGGCTGCTGCAGGTGCTGTAACTGGGCTCCTTCTCCCTCCCACTTGATGCTGAATAAGAGGAAAAGGGTTGCACATGAACTCTTTCCCTTCCTCATGGAGCACAAAGGGGAGCTGAAGTCACTCTGGGCTGCTGGGTCTTTGCTGTGCCCCACTCCTGAGTGAAGGGTTGGCCTGCCTGAGGGTACAGAGGAGCTGTGTTTCCTTCTCAGCAGCACCCTGGGTGCTCTCACCTCAGCAGGGAGAGCAATGAAGATGGCAGTCTATCCTAGCACTTGTCTCATGGATAGGCTGGTCTAGGCAGTGAGACAGAAACCAGTCAAATCCTGGCCAAACTCCTGTTGCTTATGAGGAATTTGCAAGACTGAGTAATGCTCTATGTGTTGTTTTCTGCTGTTGCTTAAGAACTGAAACTGCTTGGCTAGAGAGGAGTATTGGCACATTTTTTTCATTAAATACTCTTTCAGAAAGAATACCATATGCCACGAGTTGCAGAAGTGAAATTATCAGACTTCAGCAAAGCATCCCAACACCACCATTTCAGTAATCTTGGAACTGTTTTATACATTTTAAAGAGATTTGCTGAAAATTTTCTCAAGATCTTGCAGATTTACCATATGAGAAATAATCCAGTGCTAAACTACTTGGACTTCCTTCTAAAAGGAACACAGTATTTGTGTGCTCTGATGCACAATCATTTATGTTTAATAGGAATTGGTACACATACTCTAGCAAGCTTACTATTTCTAAAGTACATCATCAGTGTTGGGGATTACATCCTGCAATCAGGGCTGCAGAGCAAATGGATCTTGTCCAACTTCTCCCAGATATCACTGTAGTGCATTTACAGGTCTGGCTGCAGCACCAGTGCCTCCATTTTCTTTGCTTGCAGTTGGTTTTACATGAAACATTAGAATGATTATGTAAAATCTTGGATGAGGTCAAGACAGCCTTAGAATTACTTTTTCTGAAGAATATCTTTAACACACAATGAGCTGATGGGACTGTAAATTCCCAACAGCTCAAATCATATATATATATATATATATATATATATATATATATATATACACACACATAAATACATATATATATGGAAATTAATACCTTCAACTGCACTACTAGTCACAGAAAAGGTGATTCTTTTTTTAGTGGATGAGCTAAAGTTGCCTTAAGAAAACACCCTTTAAAAAAAGAGAGCAAACTTGATTCTTTTTTTTGTTCTCCATATCAATTATATTGTCTATAGATATTACGACTGCTGGAGCAGCCAATGTCTAAGTACAAATAAATTATTGTTTCTAAGTGGGAAATATCAGCTATACAAATGAGGGTTATGCATCTGATTTTCAGAACAATTTAAAATAATAAATTTTAATTAAGATTTAGGGGGAATTAATAACCTAATCTTCCTTAAATTTGTTTCAAGATGCTTGTTCAGTAAGGCATTTATTTCCTTTAAGGGATTACAACAGGTTTAATTTAATCCATTTTATTGTATTGTTACAGTCAACACATTCGTCACAAATACTTTTTATGGCACTTGTGTCAAAAATCTTCATTAATACATATGATTATGTATATACATATCTAAAAGAGTAATAAATGAAAAAAACCCAGCAAATAAGCAATAGGCAAAGTCCAAGATTAAAAGTAACCTACATGTAAGTATGAAACTTTGCTTATCCATTATGTAGGTTGGAATAAAAATTAATGTTGGGAAAACGTTGGGACACACTCTGCCTTTGCCATCAAAACCACTGTGTTCTTCAATTATTTGTTCCCATTCCCACAGCTGTTGGTGAACAGCTACTGGTCATCTCATCACTCAATTTGCCATGAGATTAAAGAAATAGTTTTTCGGTGGCAGAGAGCCCTAAGCTAAAAACATTCATTGCTTCAGTAGGTGAACTTGTAGGTAAGAATTCCAGTGATCCAGAATCACAGAAGGAATTAACTCTTCACAGAAATGTTCAGTATTTCTAAGGTGAACTTTTAATGTGGACTGTAAAAGTTATTGAAAAATGTGTGTATAGATAAGTCACTGAAATTGTTACAATTTCCTGACAGGAAAAAATTTCTTTCCATAGCTTTTAATGAATTGAGAAAGCACTGATAGTTCCAAGACAGAATGCTGGGGGGAAAGGAAACAAAACTTCCCCTCTTTATAATAGATTCTGTACATTATGTTGATATTAACCAGTTTCCTGCAATGATAAGCAGGAGAGGCTCCACCAAAATTCTAGCTTCCAGGCCCATCAAGTGTGACAATGATGAAATAGCTCATACTTCTGGATTTTTATTTTTTTTTTGTCTAAAATTAACCAGTTCCTATTATTCAGTGCTTTTAATGCGTAGGTTTAATATCTGAAAATAAAGGTTCTGTCCCGTGAAGCCTTATACGGAATACCTTGTAAAAATAAGCATAGGTTAGCCTCGGACAAAAGCAAGCTTTAAGACAAATCCCAAACTGTTCATTTACCTAACAATGTTTTTCACCTGTGTCAAAGCCCAGTTCTTCTCTAAGCTTCCTGATTTTGAGTTCTGAGAAAACAGACTGTGCTGACTATTTGCAGTGAGAGGCTGAGGCAGTATCTGGGAGGACTGTACCAAGTGGGTTGGAGCATCTGGACAGATGAAACCAAGCTGTGTCCTTTATCTAAGGGAGCATTTGTTACTGCTTACGAAGCCCTAATGCTAATGTTGTGCTTGTTTCCTGAGGCAGTAAAAATATCAAGAAACCTAAATTATGTTTCAGAATACTGCTTAAAACAAAATTCTTCATGTTAAGTTTCTATATATGCTTTAAAAAAGATAATATAATCAGATAACGAAAAGGGTAAATGTTACTATAATTCACTATTTAAATGTGGTTTATTTCAGGGATTTTTTTTCAAGGCTATGTTTCATCTCTGCTTTCTGGAGAGAAGTGGCAGAAGGTAGCACAGAAACACTATCCATGCTCAGAAGTACTTTCTTTTCTTCCTGGCCGAAAGGCCTGGAAGGACAGTCAGGCATTGCAGTCCTGTGTCAGGTCCAGGAGGAATTCTCAGGGAAGTGCACAGCACCGCGCTGATGGCCGTGGAGCAGGCGCCGGCTGCCGGGAGCGCGGCGTTTCCTCATCGGTCTGAATTCCCAGTGCTTGCCCGCGAGCAGCTCGGCGGAGAGGCCCAGGCCCCCGCTGGCCGCGTTAGCTGGGCACGGCGCGCTGGCTGCGGAGCAAGGACAGGGAACACGCGCGGCGGCGGCGGAGGGCGCGGGCCCGGCCCTGCCCGGCAGACCTCGGGCAATCCCATTGCCGGGATCGGCACAGCAAAATGGCGGCCGCGCCGTCCGGCCGCCGCCGGGCCGGGATCGCGGCCCCGGCCGCGGCCACCGCCCGCCTGCCGCCCGCGGACGGCCCGCGGGCCCGGTGTTAATGGCGCGGGGACGGGGCGCTACTGCGCGTGGGCCGAGGCTGCGCCGGCGGGGACGGAGCGGCGGCAGGTCAGTGGCGGCTCCCGCGGCACCGCCGTGAGCGGCCGCGATGCGGGCCCCGCGCGGGGGGGGCCGCTCGCAGACGCACGAACGGCGCGAGGCCGCCGCGGCGGGGCCCGCGTGCGCGCGGCCGGCGCGGGACGGGAGCTGCCGGCAGCCGCCGCCCGCGGGCCCCGCGCTCCCGCGGCTGCGCTGGGCGAAGCCCGCGCCGCGCTGCGCGGGACGGGCCGGCACGGCACGGCACGGCACGGCACGGCACGGCACGGCACGGCACGGCACGGCACGGCACTGCGCGGGGGCAGCGCCCCCCCGCGGGCGGCGGCGGCGGCCGGGCCGGGCCGGGCCGGGGGCGGGAGGGGAGGCCCCGGGGCCGGGGGGAGGCCACCGCGGCGGGAAGGGCCGCGGTGCTGGCATCGGAGCGGCCACCGAGCGCCCGGGCACGGGCTCGTCCTACGTGTCCGAGCGAGGCGCTGCCGAGGCCGCAGGGGCCGTTCCGCGCGGTGGGAGAGGTCGTGGGAAGCCTAAAGCGGGGAGTGAGAGAATTGAGGTCGGGATGCTAATAGTGGGGAAGAGTCCCGGCTCTGAAAGAATGCTTCGTCACGGGGCATCAGAGGTCTGTTAACACCGACATACTCTTGGGCTACGTTCCATCACCCCAGCCCCCCAGCTGTCCGAATTAAAAGAGGAAAGCGCGAGGCTGATAAAAAACATTTACAGTAGTGCTCTTCTGTAGCAACAGGGAAGGATGTGAGTAGCCAGATTCCACAGAGAAAGTCTCTCAATGCACTTGAAGAAGTAACTTGTAGTTCTGTAGAGTGAGCACTAAGCTGCACGCTCCTGCGAGCTATTGAAAGTGATTAGACATCATTAACGTCGTTAAGACACCATGAACACGGCCCTGCATGCCCGAGGTTGCAGGGAGGCTGCAGCACCCTGAACCAGGCAGCCCTGCTGCCGACACAGGACTGGTGAAACGATTCCATAAAAAACTGGGCAGTCACCATAGCAGTGATGGTTGGACAGTAAGTTTCCAGGTAAGCAAGGACCAGAGCTGGGGCGATGTGGGGTGGAGGGGATATACTCGTTCGGGTGTTCTTGTTTGTTGGTAATGCCTGACTCCATTTCAGCTCTAGAACAAAACCAACATCCTTAAGGAAACTTAATAATACAGTTGAATGTTCCTCCTCAGCTGGGGAACCAGCTGGAAACAAAACAGAGACTTCAGAGTACCTTTGCAGAGTGGGGTGAAACTGAACATAAGGAAGATAAGGAATTAACATATTTCTGTAGTGTCCTGGTGGTTAGTACCAGAATATATTAGCACTTTAAAATCCCAGTAGAAATTCACAGAGTAAGAAAACAGAGAATTCTTACACAGTTCATCATTTATCTTGCTAGTTTTGATTTTATCTCAGTACTAGCAACTGCCCCTAATGCTTTGGAGTTTTTTGTTATGCCACTAGCTTGTCTTTCAAATTTAGCTGACTGAAGTGGAATAGAAAAATCTCATGTGTAATGGGGTACACTCGCCTGGCAGTGGATTTCAAAAGATAAGCAGAAGTTAAAAGAATATTCCTAGATTGTAATAGTTCTCTGTGGTAGTAAAAAATTTGTATTTGGTATTCATGGGCCAGTAAAACTTCTGAACTCTTTGTTGACTTCAGAGTAATGTTAATATAAAAATTAACAGTAGCTTCTACTCTCAGCTGTGTCCACACAGAGCTGGCTTCTCTATTTGTAATTAGTAGTGCCATCTGTGAGGCATAAGTAGTCAAATTTGTGTTTGGATGCATCAATCTCTGATCTTGACATTAACCTTTAATACTACTTAATTTAATTTGTGACTGTTGTCATAGAGTGGTGTTCTGTTGATGTCCAAAAAGGTACTGTTACATAATTTAATAAACCTACTGACCATTACACTTAAGTTTCAGATGAATATTTAAATCTTATTTTCCAAATGATTCAAACAACTTTTAAGGACAGGTAAAATCTATTACTGCTTTTGCAGAAAATCTGCAAATAGTACTGTAACCACCAATCAAAAATCATGCTGTTCTGAACCTGAAGTTATTCATAGGTGTACCAAAGACCATTAGGTAATGCTACAAAGGTACTGTTCAGATTCCTAAGAAATTATTTATGTCTGGATTGAGTGTAAAAAGTATGAGATTAACAGACAGATTTGTGAAAAAAAAAAAGAGGAATTAGTTGGCTGAGGAGTTTTGTTGCCCTTTAATAGGTCAAATGGTATTTATATATGTTTTGGGAAATATTTACAATAAAACTAATTTTTCTTCTGTAACTCTATAATAAAAATCCTACAGAAGAGTAGTTACATTCTGAATGGACTTTCCAGTGTTTTAATGAAACATATTTAATGCTAACACATCTGAAAAGTTTGATCTCCATGTATCTTGGTTCTTGGTAGTGCTCCCTTGGAAAGTGAAGAGCAGGTTTTCATTTTACAGTATGACTTGCAAATGGAATGTAAAAAAATTCCTAAAATACTCCATTTATATGTGTTTGATAGGCAGAGCATTTTGATTTTATAGCATTTCAGACATGTTTTTGCAAATGCAAGAAGAGAGACAGGTAAAATAGAAGGCAGTAGAGAATCATTACAGGCATGAATAAATGGACTATTTGAGGTATGTGTAGGTTGAGATGAAAAAGGAAAAAGTGTTGGCTCTGAAAACTGATTTGCTCTGGAATTTTTCTGTATAACTTTCCAATAAGATACCTAGCTTATAGTTTAGCACACAGTAAAAAAAAAAAAAATTGGGTGACCAAATAGCAAATGATCATTTCTACAATGTTGGCACAAGGAATCTAGTTTAGTAAAATACCAAATTGTCCAGGACTCCAAGAGCTGGTAATCTTTGTACATGGCAAGTAGAAATTTAAAATGCTCACTTTTGTCCTTAGGAAGATAAATTTTAAGATAATTAGTTGAATAATAAGACTTGTACTAAACCCACTTGGGTTTGTGTGCCTCTCAGCGTGGCATTAGCAGTCTGATACACTTAGCAGTCAGTCTGTCAGATGATGTGTCTTTGAACTAAAACCAGCTGTCTCCAATAAAGAAACAAAAAACACAGGCAAGTTCCTGTGGGGCAGTTCAGTGGGAGGTAGAGTTGACATCATTTATTTCCTATACTCAAGAAATAACCCTATCAATAGCTCCTGTTGTGAAATGTTTTTGATGTCTGACAGTTGGTTTCTAATACCACATCACATGGGCAAGTCAGATGTAATCTCAGACATTGTCAATGAGAAAAAGGAATCAATTATGGAATAGTGGCTGCTTGCTGGAGGAAAAGAATTGTCAGTATGCTTTCTGTAGACTCCATGCACCAGAAACTATCTACAGTTATATCTGAGTTTTCAGATACCCAACCAAAGCAGATAACTGTATCTAACCACTGTGAATTTCAGGTTGCCATTCCAAATGAATAAATATCACTTATTTTAAGCCAAATTAGTGTCATAAAGCAACTCATCGTAAGCTATGATTTTAAGATTTCAAGGCACAAAATATTGCGTCTAGATTTACAACTGCTGAGAGTGATAAAATAATCAAAATAATATTCATGTATGTTTATATCACCCTTATATTGATTAATTCATTACCTGATACCCATGGCATCTCATGGGAAACATCAGAGGTACTTTTTGTGAATCACAGTTTTGTTGTGAATTATGGGCATTGACAATTCTCAGCTATCAAAGTCTATTAGAAATTTTGACTATTTGCATAGACAACACCTTTCCTGATTGAAACAGCGGCCATGCTGCAAGGTAAAAATTTTATAATAAGTAATATTTCTACTTTACTTCATCTGTAATGTACCAAATTACAGTCTTGTTCATATTATGTTGGGTTTGTCTTCACAGTAAAGTTGTTGCTACTTTTTGTGTAATTTGATTTGCAAGGAAGTAGTTTGTGGATTTGTGATGAAAGTGTCCTAGTGTAATTAGATGAGTTAGAGCAGGGGTGTATGACTTGTATTACTTAACTTTGTGATAAAGACCCTATTTCCTAGAACAGATTACTTCCCAGGATTTTGGGTGAATGAACCAATGTGTTCTAAATGGCCACTGCTGTTTGCCTCGTGAATATGTGTCAAACCTTTATTTTGCCATTTGGATCAAACCCATCTTATATATTGGCATTCTTAACATAAAGTATTTGAGGCTAAAGGTCATAATACAATTTTTAAAGCAGAACATTAAAGTTTGGAGCAGCAGATAGAGTGTTTAGAAGGTAAATCCTAACTTAAAGTGTTGTAATATTTTAGCCTGTCTTACAAAATTTCTGTCAGTCATATACTTTAAGGTGCATTTTACTTCCACAATTTTAAAGAAAAGGGTCTTTAAGAAGTGTGATTTTTTTAAACTGTAGTTGTGATAAATGGATATGATTTGTTTTAAATTGTAACTATAATAAAATATATAATATTTTAGAAAATAATTGTTATAAAGTAATAAAGGAAAAGTATACGTGATTAGTGTTACAAAGCAGATGGGCCCCTTTGCAGATATTACATGTGAAAAATAGGATACAGGATGTAGTATTGAGATAAGCAAGATCACAAAACAGAATCGGCCTTGGGATGAACAAAGTTGGGACAATTCCAGGTATGGAATCTAAGTTGTGGTTTTATCTATGAAATAATAAGGCTTATTTTTGGAACATAATGCTTACTTACATAACACAAAGCTTAGTGTGCATGTGCAACCTGTGAGCTTATTCAGAGGGCAGCAAGGAAGACAGCGAGCCTTCCTCTGAAAAGACCACCAAAAAGCCAGGAGACCCCCAGCAACAAATGGAGCATGCGCTATGCAGTGTAGTGATGTAGATTTCAAGAATCAAAAATAGGAGGAGATTTACAGAAAAATATTGATGAATATGTATTAGCATAAGTACACAAGTTTAGTTTGGATTACTTGGTTTCATATGTGAGGCAGGGTGAGAAGCCTTCCCTGTGCCCTGGCTGGTTTTGCTTATGCTTTATATGAACCTTAATCACAATTAATCACTGCCAAATTTTTTGTATATGCTTGATTATATTTAAGATACTTGATTGTATTCATTTATAGAAAATTGCTCTTTAATTAAAATTGCTGCTAAATTCAATTTTGTTGTTTATTAAATTAGACATATAGAACTTCATTCATAACAGTAATGATTGGTAAGTTCCACTAGCACAACTATTTCTTCATGACTTGAAGTCAGAAATGGACAGTACTAGTTCAAAACACTACTCCAGACATGGGGAAAAAAGGAATAAACCTCATTATGTGCTACAGATCTGAATCCGAGAAAAATCATCTGGTGAAAACAGATTTTCACCAGACAGAAAATTCAGTTGGCAAAAATCGTCAAAATTCAAATTCAACTGACAAATTAATCCATTTTTTTCAGATTATTTTTCATTCATATTTTTAATATTTTTTCTCAATGGAATGAACCAGTATATTCATATAGTAACAGTGGCTAATCTAAATAGTTTTTGTCAGCATTAAACCTAATATTATATATTAGCAGTTATTTAATGGTACTTATTATTGCAATTAAATCTTACTATTTGAAAGAAATTAAGAACACACTATCTAATTATAAAGTGTGAACACTAAGTATGAACTATAACTGAAGGAAAAAACTCTCTTATTTTCTACTTGTTATTCCATTATTTTCTACTTGTTTTATTCAGAACTTTTCAGTCATTTTAAAGTAGTGTAAATTATTGACTGAATTTAATTACTGTTAAAAAAACCCTGTTAACCTAAACAGTGTTATAGGTACTTCAGTGTTGTCTACCAAATTGTGTTCCTTGTGCATTCATTTGCTTATAAAGCCTTACCCTGAAACTGAGACTCTCTTGCTGTGATTTAAATATGAGCTTAGTAAGGTCAGATGCAGCTGTGCTGTGAAGTCGGTGTCTGACAAACAACCCAGAAAGCAAAGTCCTCGCTCTGCACAGAACCTCGGCAACACAGCCTTCTCCTTCAGTTGTGCCAGCTCTCTCCGTGGCATGCTGAGGAATTCCATCCAGGCTTCAGGGAGTCCTTCAGGGTGACCCTGAGCAGCTGCACCCGCTGACATAGCAAAAGGCATCAAAAGGCATCGGCTGCATTCTCAGTGAAGGCTCAGGATGGACAGCAGGTTCAAGTGGGAAGGTAGCGGAAGGGCTCCTCTGCCTCCCGCTGAGGAGCTACTGGTGCTCCTGCCTCCTTGATCTGGACAGACATTTCCTTCATAGTGTTGACACAAGAGAATATAAGATGACTTAAACTTGAAATATTATGACAAAATTTTACTCATTCTTAAACTTTCAAAGTTAATAAACTAAAAAATACATAAAAATAATATAGAACTATAAACTTAATGTGTAACTGAAATGGATGAAAAATGCCTTCTAATTTATTTTTTTTTCTCTTGTAGATGACAGTCATGTCCCACTCAAAGGACCTCAAGGACGACTTCCACAGTGACACTGTACTTTCCATTTTAAATGAACAGCGCATTCGGGGTATTTTATGTGATGTCACCATAATCGTGGAAGACACCAAATTTAAAGCGCATAGCAATGTGCTGGCAGCTTCAAGCCTTTACTTTAAAAACATTTTTTGGAGTCGTACTATCTGTATTTCAGGTCACGTACTGGAGTTAGATGATCTCAAAGCTGAAGTGTTTACAGAGATACTGAACTACATCTACAGTTCCACAGTAGTTGTTAAGAGGCAGGAAACTGTAACGGACCTTGCAGCTGCAGGGAAAAAACTGGGAATATCATTTCTAGAAGATCTTACAGATGTAAATTTTTCAAGTTCCCCCTGTCCCTATTCATACTGTGTTAATGAAAAAGGGACTGTCAAAGAGGAAAAACATGAAAAGCGACATGAAGATTCTGCTGTGACAAATGGACCACGAATTACAAATGCATTCTCAATTTTTGAAACAGAAAACAATTTGTTTTCTCCCCTTGATTTGAGGGCCAGCTTTAAAAAGGTATCTGACACAATACAAGCTCCCAGCATTGGCCTCGACAGAAGTGATGTGTGCAAAGATGCTGAGCCAGCCAGTACCTTGGCTGAACACTCCTATGCAGTTTCTTCTGGGGGAGATACTTCACAAGGAGCACCTTTTGTTGACCAGGACAGCAGCCCTTCATACCAGGTGGCTGAGGACCGCTATGAAAATCACCAAGCCACCCCAGTCATTCAGCAGGGAAAACAAGCTGGTAGTATTCCTAAGTCAGCCTTTATGCCCCAGGGTACCGGTTTGGCTGTAGCAAAAGTACCAGCCTCTACCGTAACCACTGCAGAAGCCCAGCACGAAGCAGTTACTGATCAGACAATTACTTCCTTTCCAAAATCTCAAAATAAACCAGGAGATTTACGTGTATCCAGAGAAGAGGAAAACACTTCTGCTAATGTCTCTGCATCTGGGGCGACAGTCACTCCACCTGTTTACAGTTGTAACTATTGTGCAAAATCGTTCAATGACCGGGTGTTACTCACTGCTCACCTTCAGCTCCACTCAGAGCATCAGGAAACTTTCATATGCAAATACTGCAGCAAACAATTTGCAAATCTGAATATACTGGAAAGTCATGAACAAGTCTGCATGAGATCAAGTAACTTACCAGCTCACAATGGAAATGAACAAAATTTTGCTGATAACTGTACTGCTACAGAGGGACGGAATGGAAGCTCCTGTGCGAACACAGAGCCTCTGTTGTCTGAAAACAGCATCACTGATTGTTCTAATGCAAACTGCACTTTACCAGAAACGGATCATTTGGTTAAAGTCGTTGATGGGCAGATATTATACACTTGCGTTGTTTGCAAGCGTAGTTATGTCACATTGTCCAGCCTTCGAAGACACGCAAATGTGCATTCCTGGAGAAGAACATACCCATGTCACTACTGCAATAAAGTCTTTGCGTTAGCCGAGTACCGCACCCGACATGAGATCTGGCACACTGGAGAGAGACGCTACCAGTGCATTTTCTGTCTGGAGACCTTCATGACTTACTATATACTGAAAAATCACCAGAAGTCTTTCCATGCAATTGACCATCGCCTGTCAGTAAATAAAAAGACGGCCAATGGGGGTTTAAAACCAAATATGTACCCATACAAACTGTATCGACTCTTACCTATGAAATGCAGGCGACTGCCTTATAAATCCTATCGAAATTCTTCCTATGAAAATGTTCCAACAAGTACCCAGGCTAATGAAACTGCTTCTACTAACTGTTTCATTCCGAGTTCTCTTAGCTCTGAGCTACCACCACTGAATTTTCAACATAGTATAATATCAAACAACAGAACTCTGGCCTTGGATACATCTTCATGTAATAATACAGCATCTTCCACAAATACTCAGAATTCTTTCTCTGGAGGAGCAGGTATCTTAAATTCTGACCTGCAGAGAGACTTCTTCCCAGCTGAAAAAAGAGTTTCCACTGCTGCGAATGACTCAGGTTCACAGGAGTGTGATTCCTCAGTTGTGTCTTTAGCTAACGTAAATGAAAATTCAACCTCTGTCATCAGTTACAGCAGTTCTGCACCCTCTGTTATAATGCACAGTAGCAGAGTTTCATCAGTAATAATGCACAGTAAAACAGTCACTTCCATAGAAAACAGTAAGACAGAATCTTCAAATAGCCTACCCAGTCAGTCAGTAAGTGATGACTGTAAGTATGGGTCGGATAATTATGGGAAGTGCATTACAAAATCAAAAACTATTAAGGAGAAAAAGAAAACACTGCTGTACAACAGAGCAGAAGTAACTGAGGATACGCAGCACATGACAGGATCTGAAGGTTCATGTAGCAAAACTACAAATACTGTCCAAGAGTCCAGTAAAACTGAAACATACATAGCGAAGCCTGCCTTACCTGGAACATCTGCTGACAGCAATGTTGCACCTCTTTGTCAGATAACAGTAAAAATTGGTAATGAAGCCATTGTAAAAAGACATATATTAGGATCTAAGCTGTTTTGTAAAAGGGGCCGAAAATCCAAACATGAGTCCAAACAGGACAATCTCATTGAAGAACCAGAAATTGAGGTAAAAGAAAAAAGCCCATCTAGACTCTACAGCTCAGAATGCCTGGAGCTGACAGAAATGTGTGATGATGTTAGTGACCAGGACTCCAGTGATAAACCCTGGAGACCTTATTATAACTATAAACCAAAAAAGAAATCCAAGCAGCTAAGAAAAATGAAAAAGACCAAGTGGAGGAAAAAGCATGGAAGCAAGAGCACTGGTATGGAAAACCACAACACATGCAGTCGAGAGTATGCACTCAGGAATGCTCCCGAGGAAAAGGTGGTCAGCCAGGAGGAGAACGCAGAAATGCCTAATCTTCATTGTGAGCTCTGTGAAAGAGACCAGTCTTCCACAGCAGAAGCTCAAGAACATGTACACTGGCATGTAGCTGCTTCAAAGCCTTATATTTGTGAGTTATGCCAAAAAAAATTTCAAAGTCCATCCACTTTAAAAATGCATATGAGGTGTCACACTGGGGAAAAGCCCTACACTTGTAAAACCTGCGGTAAATGTTTCTCAGTTCCTGGTAATCTACAGAAGCATGAACGTATTCACCTGGGTGTCAAAGATTTTGTCTGCCAGTACTGTAATAAGGCATTCACTTTAAATGAAACACTCAAAATACATGAAAGAATTCATACTGGAGAAAAACGCTACCACTGTCAGTTTTGCTTTCAGAGCTTCTTGTATCTTTCTACCAAAAGGAACCATGAGCAACGGCACGTACGTGAACATAATGGAAAAGGATACGCTTGCTTTCAGTGCCCCAAAATTTGCAAGACTGCAGCTGCTCTGGGAATGCACCAGAAGAAACATCTATTCAAAAGTCCAGGCGCACAAGATAGAAAAGAACAGTTTTGCAATGAAAGCACTAAACTTGTGGAAAGTCCACATCTCCTTGGCTCAGAAGGAAGTGAAGTGAAAAATACACAAAATGTAACTCCAGAAGTTATACTCTGAGTGACAGTTGAACAAAAGAGAAGAAAAATCCAAAATTATATATTGGAGAAGATAAAGATATATTGAATGGGGAAACATATCAGTAAGGTCAAATTTCTTCATCTAAATGTGTGTCAATATATGCAAAAGAAAAAATAACACAGAAAAACTAGTATTTGCAATAATACAGATTTAATTTGGAACACCCAAAATACTTTTGCCACAACAGACTCTAGCATAGAGAGAAAGAAAAACGGCCAACCCAAACCCTTCTACTTAACATTACAAGAAACTAGTCACTGAACTATTTTACAGTTCTGGTTTTGAATCAGAATTGTTCGAAGCAAAAGTAATAAGTAGGTTCATGGTGTATTCTATAGAAGGAATTTTTGCTGCAGAAACCATATATTGCATTTGTTTTTTTTTACAAAAATAATGTGTTTATAAAGGAAATAATTGTAATCTTGTGTATTCTAAAGTGAAGGTGGGAAGTGTTTCATGGGCTTGGGTGTGCCGAAGTACATTTGAAGTCTGCCATGCTTTTCTGTAACTCAGCCTTTACGAAACATATTCAGGAGTTTAAACTACTATTTTCCTTTCCATATTCAGTTTTGTAGTTACCACAATAACTGTTAAGTCTGAATGGAGGTGTGAGGAGTATTCCAGATTTATATATCTCTGAGACATTTAATAAAAGTTCAGTGGAACTTGCTATAGCCAGTCTTCCAAACTGCATGAATCCCCAAGTCAGTGGCCTGGTGAACTCTTCAGGTGCATTGGTCTAAAGAAAATTGTTCTCATGAAACAGAAATCCTGTATAGAAATGTCCACCTCCTGGTGGGTCTGCAACTCTTGTCTTTTAGAAATACAGTTATTCTCCACAGAAGGACATATAGACAGTTTCCCTCCTCATCCTGGAATAATGCCTGGACACAAACAATAGAGCAACTCCCCATAAATACTTTGAGTTTGAGAGGAGTAGGTAAATAAGACTTGCTTCCATATATATCCCTGAAGCTATCCCTGTGTATAAACAAGTATAGGGCCAGTTTGTGGGGTTTCCTGTCATCTCCATGCCTTAAATGCAACATTTTACCTTCAGCTGTCCCTTCTCAGTGACCCCACCGACCATTCCAGCAGTGTTCCATGGCCACAGTAGAGACGGGCCAGGAGCAGGCTGCTGGAGGAAGGAGTGTCAGCCTTCCTGCCTCCCTCATCTGCCACACCGAAGGGTTATGGTGAGCCTGCAGCTGCACAGTTCACTAAGAACTGGGAGAATGGGCTTCTGAAAGACAGCACCAAAATGTTCCAGTTAATACTGTTTTGTGGAAGTGTGATTCATTTTAACTGAGATGCTTAAAAAAGTCCAAGCAGGTGTATGTCTGCAAGTTGCATTTTGTATGATAGGGCTCTGTTGTACCGTATCTGCATTTCCAATAGTCATGTATGTTCATTCCTGTGAAGTGTTAAAAAATTAGGTCATGACAAGGGTTAGTGATTCTCAACTTCATTCTCCTTGATGGTTCACAGTTTGTTACTTAACTTCGTCTTCTTGAATATTTTAAAAGAAACTATAGCTTGGGTACAATAAAACCACAATCAAAATGATAATACAGTATTGATTGAAGTAATAATACAGTCCACTTATTATTCTGTCACTGGTGAATGCTGTGAACCCTTTGAGAAATTCTGGTTTCATGGCAGCTTTGGTTCCATTTAAAATAAGGATAATAGAATAATAAACACAGGAGAGTGTAAAGATGTTTCAAAGAAAGAACACAAATATATCTTCTAAGTGGACTTGTATGGTGATAAATATAGACCAAAGCAAATAAGGTAGAATATTTATAAATACAAAGATAATTTTACAAATATTTTCTATAACTGTATAGTTAATAAAAAGAATATTGTTAGCTTGTGTTAGGTTTGGGGGGGGGGTTTGTATATTTTGATAAAACCACAACAACTTTGTAACTCTGTATATTCTCTACAGTTTATAGCAAAGCAGTTTTAAGATGGCAATGTCATGTTTATAGTTCAATTGTGGCACTTTTACTACAAGTAACATGTTGCAGTAATGAATCAAGTATTAATGACCAAATTAGAATTAAAGTAAGTGTAAGAGAACGTAAATACTATACGTTGTCAAAGACTGTAATTTGCTACATAATCACATCTGTATTTTTGTTTAGAAGAAAATATTAAATGCAGATGTTAAGGATTGATAAAGAGTCTAATTTTATTTTTAGAAAGAGTGATTATAACTCTGTTTTTGCTTAATTAAAATAACATATTCCTATTTTTCTGTAAGTCTCTCCATTTTTTAAATTGTTTTAATACTTATATAATCTATATGATCCATGGATACATATCTTCTGATAGTTATTTCATTGGAAGATTAAGCAACACAGTTACCAAGTAGTCCCTTCATTAAGGTCAGAACAGTGAATTGAGAACGTGCCAGAGCTCAAGGGAAGTGATGGTATCTCCTGGCATCATACAGGGTGAATGCAATACAGAACAGAATCTCCCTGCTCCGTGTTTCAGAGGGCTGGAAACACAGGTGAACTGTGTTTAATTCTTTGCAACATCTTAAATGTGTTCATGAGGACCTGAAACTTGAAAAATTCTTTTCAATTCTGCTAGTAACCTTGTAGTATAGATTGTGTATTTTACACACTCTACTTTTTTGGGCTTCTGTCAAGAAATACAGTTCAAAATGCAACTATCTAATTGCATATGAAAGTATGAAGATACATACAAAATAGAAGACCATGCATATTCAAAGTACTTCCCCCTTCAGCTAGGTGTCACTCGTCCGTAACCTGCATTAAAAAGCAAACTTAAGCTAAATTATGCAGGTCATTTTGGGATGGTTGTCAGGAGAGATATGTAACTAAAAAAAAGTTAGAAGTTTGCTAATTTTAATAAATACTTTTTTTCTCTATTTGAAATGCTAATTAAAAAGACAAGTGGATCATCATGAAGCTTGTGCATCTAAACAAAGTGTTAGTCAGTCCTCATTTCTGATACACCCGAAGTTAGAACAAATGTATTAAATGATATTGCTGTCTTCTGTGGAATGAGCTTGCGTGACAGCTAAATGACAGGCAGAAGCATTTTGAAGTAACCCATTGTGCACTGTCATTACTATTATTCCTTCTAAACTTCTTAGCACTGCAGCTATCACTGACAGTTCAGCACCTTGGCTGTGAGGTTCTCTCACAAGAAGCAAAGATCCCCCATTGTTAAATGAAGAAAACTTTCCTGTAAGTTTGCAACTCAGCACACCAGTGTTTGTTTTAACCATGTCCTATGCAGACCTACCTGTCATACAGATACTCCTAAAATGTAACTTTAAAAGAGGCCAAAAATGAATGTTATGCAATTGAAACAGTATTCTGAATATCATTATGTTAGACTAAAGCAAAACTTTTTTTTAAAATAAAACTGTGTCAGGAATCAGTGGCAAAACTTGAATTGATAATGTAGATCAGTGCTCTAAAGGAAGCTGATGCTAAGTTAAAACAGTAAACCCCAACTGTAGTCATAACATTTGAGAGAATACAGAGGCAGTAAAGTCACTCTACCTTCCAAAGTGTGGCAATGCACAGTTCAAGCACACATCTCCATTCACAGGGTGCTGCCCTGCTGCTTTTCCAGATCAAAGCTCTGACTGCCCAGGTGAGCCTCAGTTCACCAGCCACCAGCCAGACAGGGCAGGCAGCCTAGACAGGCAACTGTAGATAATCAAATCCTCAATTTGTACTGTAGAGGAACCTCTCATTTCCAACAGGTTAAAATTCAGCTTATGCAAACTCATGTCTTTGTCAGGTTTAGGTTTTGCATTCACATCCACCTGTTACTGCTGTGATGAAGCAGTTTATTCCCCACCACTGCGGGGTCTGTTGTTGTCGTCGGGCTTCACTCCCTGATTGGGGTGGCCCAGAAAGGTGGAAAAGTCTCTCCTCCAACCCGAGCTTCTAAAGAAAGACTCAGTAGTCTTCAGTCGTCCGGTCTCAAGGTAGTTTATTGTGTGTTATCTAAAAGATTTCTCCCTGAGCTGCTGCGGTCCGTTCAGCAGTCAGGCAAAGGCACACTGACACCCAGGGGGCTGGTGCCCTCTTTTATATCATACATTGCGTATTAGATGTCTATAGTTTTTCCCCAATGCCCATCACCTATATTGAACAGTGACTTTCTACTCTAAACCAATCTGTGAGTGCCAACATCACCATGAACATGGAGGTTAGGAAGAAGAAGGAAAGAGGACAGGGCACACCCAAATCCCTCCATCTTAGAACCTCTTGACCCCCATGTACAAAACTCAGACCCCTCTGTACAAGGCCTAAAACCCCCCTGTACAGCACTCAAAAATTCTTCCTTTCACTTTGTGACTACTGCTACTATAATATCTAAACTTTTGTGATTTCTTGTTCTTCCTGCAAGGTTGGTAAATTTTTCCATGGATCAGGTTCAAAGCCACAGGGCTCTGTGGCTGCATTCCAGGGTCTCAAATGCTTCTGACCTGGGCCCAGAACATCCAAAAGTGTCCAAGGGACATTCTGGGTTCTGACACACCACTACCCTGTTTGCCTTGAAACACACATCTGTCCTTCCCCAGCAACAATGTAGAGTGTGGGGATGAGGAAGGAATGTCACCACTGCTGAAGAAGTAGTGGGGGAGAAGTTGGATGCAGGAAAAGCCATCAAGAAATGACGATAGATTGTATGGCTCCCTACCATATCATAGTGATAAAGGCAAGATTTCTGCAGGAAAAATAAAAAATGGCCAGAGCACCACAGCAGGGGACTTCAGTTACAATGACAGATGTTGGCCTGCAACTTTCCAAACTTCCCTTTAACAGCAGGATAGACTGAAGAAGGCCTTTATGTGTAGAGTGAAGAACCCATGTCCCATACTGCTTCTTGAAACAGCTTTAGCCAGCTGAACTACCTGTGGTTTAGGACATGTCAGTCATGAAAGGCTTTCACCAGACTGTGTTTACAGGGTCTGGGAACAGATGTACCCTCAGTTTGACCCAGAGTGACATTGAAGCGGACGTGTCACCTGCAGCCAATGGCTGGGTGGACTGTGCAGGCCCAAGGCAGATGCCCAGCACCGGTGCAGGACCGGGGTGAAGTCCGGGTGTAAGCCAGATCCCAGAGTTTCACGTTAGGATTGCTGTCTTCAGGAATCCATGGTAGAAAACATGATGCAAAAGCCCTTTAGTTCTTGATGAAGGCGAGCTGCTGCAGCCTGCAAACACCTCTGGGCACTGGCTGTGCGACTCCTGAGGGAAGCGTTGCCTATGGCATTCCACAGGCCGAACAGCTGAACGTGAACTATTGACAGCAGAGGAGAATGGACCCCGTGCTTTACGTAGGGACAGGCACTTGGCACGCCACAGGCCAAAATGGCCGGACCTGCCATTCGTTCCATTTAATGTGACCACCTGCCATTTAATGTGACCAGCCTCGGCAAAGAGAACACAGCGCTCAACGTGCCGGGCTGCCGAGCCCTCTGTCCCGGTGGGAGGCACAGAACCACAGAATCGATTAGGTTGGAAAAGACCTCTGAGATCATCGAGTCCAACCTGTGACCCAACACCACCTCGTCAACCAGACCCTGGCTCAGAGTGCCAAGTCCAGTCTTTTTTAAAATACATTCAGGGACCGTGACTCCACCACCTCCCTTGGCAGCCCACTCCACTGTCTAATCACCCTTTCTGTGAAGAATTTCATCCTAATGTCTAACCTAAACCTCTCCTGGTGCAGCTTAAGGCTATGTCCTGTCTTCCTGACGATAGAGCAGGGTGAGGGGCGGTCATGGCCAGCTCCGGAACCGGCCGAGCCCCACAGCGCCAAGCGCAGCGCAGCCGCAGAGCGGCTGGGGCGCGGGGTAGCAGACCCCGGGCGGAGCCGCCTCCCAGCGCGGCGGGAGAAGCCGCCCTAGCGCAGGCGCCGCGCCCCCCGCCCGCCCCGGCCGGGGTGCCCGCGGGCGGCGGGGGCGGGGCGGGCGGCGGGGCCGGGCCGCTCCTTCCCTGCCTCCCTCGCTTCCCCCGCGGCGCTGCACTGCGCAGGCGGCGGCGGCGGCGCGATGGCGGCGGGAGACGGCGGCGACGAGGTGCGGGTGCTGCAGAACCTGCGGGGGAAGATCTGTAAGTGCGGCGCTGCGGTGGGGCCGAGCCCCCGGGGCCGCTGCGCTCAGGTGTCGCTCCCGACCTGGCCCCGTTGCTGCCGCTCCCTCCCCGCGGCGACATGGGCGGGCACCGGCGCGGCGGCCCTGGAGGCGGTGGGGCGGGGGCGGGGGCGGGAGGGCGCGGAGGGGCCGCGGCCGCCGCGGGCCGGGTACGGGTCGGGCCGCGCTGCGCTGCGGCGGCCCCGCGGAGGGGCTTTGTGGCGGCAGCGACGGCACGTGCGGGCCGGGCCGGGGTCTGCGCGCCCCGGGGCGGGATGATGGGTGAGCGGATGGATGCATGGATGGATGGATACATGGACGCGGCCGGGCCGCATCCGTGGCTCCGAGGTATCCCTGGAGTCAGCGGGCGAACAGAAATGCCCCCTCCCGCCCGGACCTCGGGCATCAGAGTCTGTTTGTCAGGCTGAAATTGCGAAATTAGCGATGTGCAGGAAGTTGGTGGTGAAGGGCTGTTCTGGAAGCGGTCACCAGTACTCCCGTGCCTCTGTGCAGCGTGTGTGCGAGCGGGAGGAGGCGGAGAGAGAGGCCGGTGGCCTTATTTTGGTGGTTGGGAAGTGCTGACTGCCAATACCGATAGCCTCGGTAACGTGGGAAGCCGTCGGATGGGCTGGGAGGAGGGCTCGGGGAGGGGCACAGATAGTGCGGTGCGGCTGGGGAGCGCTTCAAAGCGAGCGGGAGAAACAGGATGTGCGGCGGCTTCCTGAGGGGTATCGGAGTACATTCATCGCTCGGACGCGGCCCGGTTGTTTCCTTTCTCACGCAGACGATCGACTTTTTTGAGAATGAAGCGAAACAAGTTGACTCGGGCATGGCTCTGGGGTTGAGAACCGGTTGTGAAAACATGTTGAAGGATTAGGTTTGGTGGAGGAGTGGAGTCGTGTTTACTTAAATATCGTCATGCAGCCTAGATGTATTTACTGTGTCTTCAGTAAATAGAAAGACTGGGTCATGAATACAGGAGATGGCCTGGAGTGGAGCTGGAGTTGCACTCAGTCCGAGGTGTGAGCAATAGGACTTGGTTAGGTAGGCGAGGCTGAACACACACTGAGATCTACTGCTGTTAGCAATTAGCACAGAAATATTACAGGCCAGCTAGCCTTTAAAAAAGCACACTGTTACATTTGGGGTTAAAGGATGAATTCATAGAATCATAGGGTTATGAAATGGTTTCGTTTGGAAAGGAAATATCATCTCATTCCAATGCTGCTGCCATGGGCAGGGAGACCTGCTACACCATCTCAGAGCTCCATCCAGCCTGGCCTTGAACACTTCCAGGGATGAAGCATCCACAGCTTGTCTGGGCAACCTGTGCTACTGCCTCACCACCCTTAGAGTAAAGAATTTCTTCCATATGTTTAACCGAAATGCCTACTCTTTCAGTTTGTTCCCATTACTCCTCATTCTGTCACTGCGGTTCCTGATGAAGAGTCCCTCTCCGGCTTCCCCCATGAGATATTGGAAGGTTGCTGTGAGGTCTTCACACAACCTTCTCCAGGCTGAGCAGCCCCACCTTTCTTAATCTGTTTTCAGTAATCTCTAGCAACCAATGTTTTATGTATTCCCTAGGAAGCAGGTCATGGTACTCCCTAGGAAGAAGGACTATGACCTGCTTCCTAGGAGTACATAAAACATTGGTTGCTAAATATTATTGAAGCTGGCTTATTTTTTGATACTATTCTGCTTCCTATCTTTTATCATAAGGTTTTGTCAACACTGGACTATACAGCATTCAGTGAGTTTTACATTTTGGAATGTTGAACTTGATGAAAGTTTTCCACTACACATTAAAAAACAAAGCAAAATGTCTTGAGACTTATGTTGAAACCAGTTTTATTGTCCCATTTATGCGTTATGGATTGAGCTTGTGGTTGTATCGTAACTTTGAATGTTCAGTTAACAGAGGACTGTGACTTTCTTCCTGGGGAATATATGAAAAGGTCATTGCTGAAGATGGACCTGTAAGAACCCATTTGAAAAATGAGTGGAAGTAACAGCTGCAATAAAAGACATGTCTTGAAACAGTGTGAAAATCACTTTGTAAGCCTACTTATTTCTTATAAGAAAACAAAAACTGTTTAAAAACTCAATGAGTTAAATGCTGTGGAAGCTTGGGAACCCTCTGATGCCTAGATGCTCTTTTGGCTTCTTCACACCACAAATACTGTGTTATTTTCGCTTCTTGCTAGTATTTTAATACTGTGTTTGGTAGAGGAAAACCCTCTGAATGAAGAATAATAAACAAGTATAATAATGTAATCCTCTTTGATCTGGAGGGATTAACAATAGCAGACCTCACTTTGGAAAGCTCATGTTCATAGTCTGAAGGAATTCCTTACAGCATGTTTCTTACCAGGAGAATACATTTTGGTGCCCAAGTTTTGCTGGCAATTAAAATTTGACACTTGCTCATTTTATGTGTGTTGCATGAGAAAGCATGGTAGCTTTAATTGGGTAATGTCAGTTCTGTGTAATTCTGCATGTATAGAAAACACCATCTGCAGAAAGTTGTTATTTATACTGTGTTTTGCAATGCACAAATTGGTGGCAAAATCTAAATTTAGCAGTGTTATACAAATCATTACACCAAATTTAGAATTGAGACATGTTCTTAAAGGTGGCTTAAGCAGCCATTGCATACCTAGCAGTGAAGAACCTGAGTAAGGACATGTTTGCAGTCCCTGGTACCCTGTTTTTGTGGGCTGTCAGTGTTTGCAGCCAGTCTTCTGCCTCCAGCTTTCAAGTGAGATGAGATGAACTGGTCTTGCCTGTTTAAGACCCTGTAGTATTTTTGGAAAATGTAGTGTTACTCTTAAGCAGGTTTTCACCAAAAATCCAGTAAAAGACTGTCTTTCCTTTTTGACAGTGCTTTTGTATTGATGGCTCTTATTTTATGTGCCACAGTAATGACAAAAATGCTTTACAAAGGTATGTGGTGTCAAGTTGCTTTAGGCATATCTCGTAGTGTAGTGTTTCAGGCTGTGGCTTCTGTTTTCATTTTATGCCATACGGAAGTACAGTAAGTGATTTTAGTTGCCTTGATTTTTTTTGGAGTGTTTACTGAAACCTGCATTAATGAAGCACTTGGAAAAATGTCCCTGTTGTCTCTTAGAGCTTATTTGACAAAATTCAGGATGCGTTCTTTTTCTAACTTGCACTGTGTTTTTAACAGTGTGTGGTTATCTTGGATTATGCTGCTCTCCTGGAGTGGAATTTATTGTTGCTATATAATATGCTTAGTCCTGTGAAGCAAATGCTTCAGAGTTTGTGTGAATAAATGTCTTCTGGCAGGGACCCAGAACAAAGAAATTTAGAAGATGGACACTAATTGCACACTTTTACTCAGCAGAGGATATTACATATATGTACAGCAAATGTAAACATTCAAGCAGATATCTGATATTGTTAATACTTGATTTTTATGCAACCATTATTTTCTTGGGTTTCTCAGAAAAAGGAAGATGTAGTGTAATCAAAGACTTGAGCCTTTTTTTTTTAAGGAAATAAGCTTCTTGGAAGAGTTGGGTCACTATATGGGTGAAATGTCTCCCACAGTCACAGATACTAAGAGGTGTTAGAAACTATGTGAAATCTCAGGCTCAGTATTTCACCTGACAAGTGCTCTGAGGTTATTTTTAACTCAGGATTGAGCATCTTCCTCCCCAAAGTTTGTCTGTTTTTTAAAGCCAGACACTTGGGCTACAAAATAAAGGTTTTTAACTCATTAGAAAATCAGATCACAGAATATTCTGAGTTGAAAGGTACCCTACAAGGATCATCAATGTCAGCTGTTAAGTGAATGGCTCATGTGGGGATTGAACCCACGGCCTTGGTGTTATTAGCACCATGCTCTAACCAGCTGAAATCAAAACTTGTGTTTTGTGTATTCCTCTGGGTGGAAAGTTTCATTTAAAACTGAAAAACTGCACTATAGTATATAGACAAACAGTGAATTATTCAGAAATACGTAATTTTTAGGAATTATGTAATTCTTTGTAATTTTTCTTTTAAGAAAATATAAAACTATAATAACTGTAATTTCCTTTCAAAGTCCACTGTACTGTGCCTTTACAGTGATGATTAAATAATGTTGCATTTTAAATATTTTATGGGAAAATAGGACTGTGCCAAGTATTAACTAAAAAATGAAGCTGTTCTCAGGACCAGCTGACACATCCAGTTCATGCTTATTAATTACAAACTTTTGGTATCAGGAGCTCTCCAGGGATTACATCCAGATTGATGAATTGATTTTTATATGTCATATGTTTTATTAAATTAGCTCTTCTTTAAAAAAAGTTAAGGCAGTGGTAATCTTGGTTCTCCTGTAATATCTCACTTAAGGGTAACTTGGAGTTTAGTCCTGTTTTGGAGTCTAAAGCCATTAAAACCCGGTTCTGTTCATGTCTCTCAATCTGTCAACATGAAGTGTGGTGTTTAAAAATAATGTGTATACTTCCCCCTCTCCCACACCCAAGCTGATGAAAAGCTTGTTGATGCTTCTGAGAGCACAGGTTTTAACTGTGGAAGTTCCTTAAGTGTCTGTTCATGCTTTCCATCAGTGTACATATCCCTGACCTGGAAAATGTCATGATTGAAGTTCAGTCTGTGTTCCTGTTCAACTGTCACGGTCTCTGCTCAGAGGCAGTCGGGGCAGCCCTTCCAGTGCTGAGCATTACTTACTTAACTTCCAAGACTGTAATAGGTTAACCTACATTAACCATCTATCACAAAAAGAGTGTGGAGGAGAGAGAAAACAGAACTTTGATTTTACATCTTGCCAGCATAGAGAATATGTATGTGCTTCATATCTGCATTTTTAAAAAATAAACATATATGACATTTCAAATTTAGTTTCAAATTGTGCTTTCTGAAAGGTCTTATGCTATTCAGACATAAAAGTAATCAAAACTCAATATTTAGATGTACTTTTCATCCCATTTTTAATATCTTATATAAATAGATAATGTTTAGATAAAGTTGATTCCACATGTCATCGGGAGAGGTATTTCCAGCAGCAGGCAAGGATGTGAGAGGTCCTGGCTAAGACCTAATGCAATTCTGGTTGCCAATGGTTTGGACAATCAGGTGGAAAAAGGGCAGATCACCTGCCTCTCATGGGAGAGAGTACCTGAAAAGCTTGTAATTTCTTTTAGCAAAATAGAAGGTGGAAAGGGTCTGTTTGTTTTCTTCAGACATTCAAAGGGAGAGGGTACATCTGGGCAGAAAGTCTCTGTTTAATCTAGAGAACAGTGTTGCTGTAAACTAATGTAGATGCCTGTAGCGTCTGGATTTTGGAAGAGCAACTTCAGCTGGTTTTAGCTGTGATTGTTTAGAGGGAACCATTTCCTAACAGATCTGCCTTATGTCCAGCATGTAATTGCAGTGACCTAGATTCAATACCCAGCAAATCTTTGTATTCTTGTGCTGCCAATCTTTCTTTCTTATTAGAAACTTCCTTTTATTCTTTCACATGTTGCATTGAATTAGGAGTGATTATTTCCCCCTTCTACCAGTTAGGAAAAAATGAACAGTACTCATGAGGGATATATTTTCAAAGGCTCAGCCGCCTCACAATCTGCCGTTCATTGTGGAAAATGAAATAAAGATTTGATGGGCAAGTTCTTATTAATCAGCTTCCTTTAGCCAAAGTATTTGCAGAGAACATACCAAGTGAACAATAGCTCAGGCAGATCATGTCTTAGTGTTATGACCTAATGCCATATGACCTCAGGCTGTGAGTGTCTCGCATTTAGCAAGTTGTGCAGGGTCAAGCCAGAGATGAGACCTTTCAAGGGAAAGTGCAGGTGCTGCAAGAAGTGGTGTTCACATGAGTCAGTGTGTCTCTTCCTGTCAACTCTCATTCCATGGGAAGCTGGATGTAGCAACTTCTCTGCCCTCTTGAAGCTTATGGATTGAAAATGAATATCAAAATGCATGCTGAATGGAAAAGTAAATGTTTTGAACACACTAAAATGGTGACATTCTTGTACCTAACATTTTGTAAGTTTTCCCCCTGCAATACTTAGAGTATTTTTTTTTTATTTACAGATGATGCCAAACACTTAGTACCCAACAAAATGAGAGACTTTTTCTGTACCATAAACTTGGACCAAGAAGAAGTTTTTCGTACACAGGTAGTTGAAAAATCTTTAAGGTAAGCTCAGTTTTTAAATTGATATGATAAGCAAGACTGCCCAATACCAGTGTATATGACTTTTCCTTGTACTACTTTAAAAAGAGAACTGACTTGTGGCAACTACTCAGAGATGTTACAGCAATGTGTAAATCATGAGAGTGTTGCAAGAAGTCAAAATTGAGTCTTGTGAACTTTTAAATGAAATATGCTAGAATATATTTCACAATTACTCTATTCTGTTCCAGTGGGCAGTGTAACATTCTTTTTCTTGCTAGGTTGTTTTCTAGGGAAAGAAATCTACTTGCTACATGCTCCCCGTGTAATTTCCGTCTTCTGAGACACAGTTGAAGTGTATTGGTGGAATTGTGCTCTTACTGTGTATCTGGTAAAACCTGTTTCTAAAATGAAGGAACCGGAACTTTGCCGTGTATGAGAGTTTTCTGTGCTGTGGGGTGTCCCCTGAACAGGCCTTGTTCTCTCCTGTAGTTCTTGTTCTGGGAACTGTAACAGGATCCACGCAGAATGCCTTGCTTTGCTTCCCCGGACACCGCTTGCTGTAGATTCTGCTATTGTCTTAGAGCCTTAAAAAGAATGAAACAAAAAGTCAGGATGATGCAGCTGCATTAGTGTAAGGGATTTCATGTCTCAAAACTCTGAAGTTCACAGAGGACCCAAAAAAGCATCACTGCAGCTTCATTGTTCAGAATATCCGAGTGACAGTTTCAGTTATGTGGAGGTGACATTAAGCCTTCCTTTTAAAACCCAGACAGTCTGTTCAAACTCTTGAAAGTTTTCTTAATTCCTTTTTCCAGTGGTTTTGTTGTTAGTGTTCATTCTTTGAGCTCTCTCTCCAGATATTTACAGGTCAGGAACAGCTCAGATGACAAACTTAAATAGGGAATTTAATTTTTTCAGAACATCATTTCAGAGCCTCCTTATGCTTCTGCATGGAAAGCAAATGCCACATATGTACAGTCAGGAGCAAATATTATGCTCATATTCATAATCTCTAACTGCTGTATTTGGATCCATAAAATTTTCAGAGTTAAACAGGCTGCAATTGATTGCCAAAACAAAATCAATTGAGTAATCCTTCAGATAAAAATGTTGAGACTGTATTGATAAAGCAGAAACTTAACATTTCCCCTTCAAATAGACAATAGTTTCATGGGCAAAAGACCCCAATCCATCTTGAAAGACTTTGCTCTCTGATTTTGTTGTTAACAATGGAAACTCTGGAAGTTACTACTATGCTTAGAAACAAGATCTGTTACACTTGATGTATACACAGATATTTTTATAATGTTCTATTTAAAAAATATTTATGCATTTTCATCACCTAATAAAAGAAGTATTAGTTGCATAATAAAATATTTGATAAAGTAAAACATCTTGGATCCATCAAAAATTTTAATAGTATTCAAGTTTTAACTGACATTTGATTGCCATGTCATTCATACTTACAGAGGAAATGAAGTAAAAAAAATCTCACTATAAGAAAACAGCTGGGGAGAGAGGAGTCTCAAATAGAGAACTTTTCAGGTGATGGCAACATTTTATTAGAACCGGGTGTTTCGAATTGCTCTTCTGTCTCTGCTGACTTCATAGGTGACTCCCTTCATTCTCTGAATTAGGGAAGGGTTCCATACAAACCGGTGAAATGTAATAACTCATCCCATATTACCAGCAACCAGAGTTGGGTATTTATACTTGATTGCTACTGTGTATGCACTTATGAAGATTGACTCTCATTCCAGACACTTAATTAAAACATCTTGTTTCTTATTGCTGTGTTAAACTAGAAACCGTACTAACCTAGAGGTACTGGGACAGGAGATGAAAGCTCCAATCTCTTATTAACCTGGAAACTTTATAAATTGCTTTTCAGTGAGGTGTAGTACAGTATAATTGTAGTCATAGATTCAACTTTGAATTTCATGATTTTGTTTCATATTATTTGCTTGCTTTTTCTTACATAATTCACCATCTTTTTCACGTATTACAGGTTGCAAATTTATGCAAGTTTTAACCTAAATTTTAGTCCTGTGAATATCAACTAATTAAATGTCTGTGGAAGTAATTATCACTAGAATTAAAATTAGTTTTGACTACCGTGATTGAAAACTGTTCAGAAGTGTATTTTTTAAATGTGCAAATAGGTTTGGCCTTTCACTCTCCCAGCACTGGGAGAGTTGTTGGGAGTGCAGATGTAAAACCACTGACTTTCCAAAGGTAAAAAAACGTGAAATAATATTGAAGTGAAAGAGGGATATTTTGGCTAATGACTCAAGAAATATTTTCTGACATGGTGTGGGATTTCTGTGGGTTCTGAAGAAAGAGTTTTTTTTTTTCCCTTGGAAAGTTGAAACAATATCTGTGAGCGTCCTCAGATGTCTGTGGTCAAATATGAGGAATGGGGGGAGGAAGGGGTATTGTGGTATGTGTATGTCCTCTTTTTTTTTTTTTTTTTAATTTAAGCTAAGTCCAGGTTCTTTTTTTCCCAACTGAACTTTGTGGTAGTGCAAAGTTATAGCAGAAATGAATTCCCTTGTTGATATAACCATTGCTTTTATTAATTAATGGATGGGGGCACTGATCAGTGTCTTCACAGAACTGCCAGGTTACTGTACCAAGGAAGGGAAGAGCAGAGGAGTGTGCTACCCAGTGAAGTTTAATCTCCTGTACCACTGTAATCCAGTTCTTCCTGTATGGCAGTCTGGTCGTCCTTTGAATTAGTCCTATCTTCTAATTTTGTATCCATCACAGTCTTTAAAGTTCTTGCATCAAAGTCACAAATGAAAGTACTAAACTGACTGAATCCCTGAGGGAACAAGATGAGTGAGTTCCCCATTTTAATTATTCCTCATTGGTGTAAACTGTTGTATCTTGCCAGCCTATTCTGTATCTGCCTAAGAATTTCTTTACTAATACATTGTATTCTTCACCTTAAATTTTCTCTCTTTACCTCCTACTTTGCTGATGAATCAACAACTGATAACCTCTTAATTTAGGTAAAGAAAAATATATCAACATGAGTAAAATAATGTATTACCTTCTATTTGTGCTCATATTATTGGCTTGTTCTTTCTTGCCAAATCTGAGACTTAATGTAGTGTTGAAGTCAAAATAATAATAGATTTAATGGCTGGTCATCCTTTGGGGGCTGGGGGATATATGTAGCTGCAAAGTTTGCTCTCTTAGATGCAAGACAAAGGTGCTAAATAGATTTTTGGAAGTCTCTGCTTAGAGTCTTTATCCCAGCCTAATTATAATTGGATGCATGGAGTCCCGTAGGTCCATCCAGAATAGGTACTTAAACCCTTGGCACTTGCTGGTGTGAACTGGAGTCTGCTGTTCCCTTAGGATGTCTGTCTGAAGTTGCGCTAGAGCAGAGTTTCCCCTGACATCAGTGCCATCTCATTCTCCCACTGTTCACTCTTTCTGCTGTAGCATCTCTTTGTTTGTACCACTGTAACTTTATTTGTTTAGCTGTGAGGGGAAGCAGATCATGGACTTGACCTAAGTTTAAAATAAGCCTTTGTTTCATGCTTGGTTTTGGTCTGAGTTAATGTGTTAATACAATTAAAATGAGCAGTGATGGTAATAAGGAAGTTGAGGCTGTTTAGGGCTGCGCTGCTGCTAAAGGTAATGCTCATGAGTTTACACCTTCAGTCATGGTGCTGACAAGAAGAACCCAGCCCTTGTAATCAAAGCAAAGTTTGTTGGCTTTGAAACTATAAAAAAAGAAGGGAGCTGAAAACCACAGCTAAATTTTTTAACTGAGGATTCTTAAATTATTTTTCAGTGTAGTGCAAAGGGCAATACTGATTTGTCTGCTTTGAAGCCTGTGGTAAGAGGTCTGTGTTTTAACAAAAAGAACATCTTTACTTGTGGAATTCCTTATAATGAATTCCTGCCCTTAAATTTCTTGTTTCTAAAAATCTATTCTAGACATTTGAAATACTGGATTCTTCAGCTGTGTTCCTTCCCACTTTTCAAGTTATTTATCAGCTCTTCTTTTTAATTTATTTACCAAGCCATTGTCCTTAAGCCTGGGGTGGTCTTTTTCTGTGTTTATATTGGAGGGAGGAGAGTAGGGATGGTGACCAGTTTTTCCTGGTATCCTTTGGGTAGGTAATAGCATGAACTGCTTGTTCCAAACATAAGCATATTTGTCATATTTTTATTAGTTTAAGAAAGTACTGGAGCAATACGGTCAAAATTATACTTTGCTGGGAAACAAAAAAACCCCAACATTTGTTTCAAGGTTTGGTATAACTGATATCACAGTACTTTTCTGCTTAAAAGTAGTTTCCTGAATGTGAATATCTTTCCTCGGTGATATGAATACATAGTAACTGAAACTATTTTAAGAACCCAGTTCTGAAATAGCAGGGTTTTTCTGTGGATCTTCTTGACTTTCGGAATTCATCACTTGCAGTAACACAAACAGCACTGTGGTTTTGTTCAGTCTTGAAATGCAGTCTTCTGACTTCTGGTTCTGATTACATCAGTAAATGCTCCTTGACTTCAATGAGAGTATCAGTTCCGGGAGTGAAGATACCAACACATTGTATGGTATCTTAGAGGACTCCAGAGTCTTCTTCTGTAGAGGGCTGTGCACATGGCAGTTAAGTAGGGTGAACTGTAAATGTGATATTGGACTTCTTTAGATGGAGAAATGTGGTGACCATTTTGGCGTGAGGAAGAGCATGTGGATTTGAGAGTAACATTTCTCTTTTTCACTGTTCTATCTCATAGTTTCTAGTGATAACTTCTTACAGGCCTGAATCTTAGAGCAGCAGTTTTGACATGGAAAATAGAGCTAAACAAATGGCAGTTAGTTAAGTAATCAATAAGTTTAAATTAAATTAAGATTAAATGTAGTTTAATCATGTACTGAATAAGAAAATGAAACAAAACTTGTGTATGTCTCAGGAAGTCTAGAGACCCAGCTAGAATAATTTCAAGACAGAAAAATAGAATTGAAATTGCAGAGGAGACACCATTCTCTGTGTGCTCTGATTCTTACCTTTGAATAAACAAACAGAAGGCATTTCCATGTTATTGTGTGTTCTTGTATTGAAATGGTTTTGGGCACCTTTGACAGCTCGGTGTAGGGCCATGGGCTGGGACAGCAGCAAAATGCAGCTTTTTGATGTTCCTCTTTGATATAAATTGCATAAAATGTTTCTCTATTTTAACTTCAAATCTTTCTTTTCAGTCCTTATTTTGGAGAGGAGTTTTACTTTGAGATTCCAAGAACATTCCAGTGGTTGTCCTTCTACATTTATGATAAAAGTGTTTTACAAAAGGACCTGCGTATAGGTAAGTGTCTGTGAGGTGCTGTCTGCATCTTGCAGAATACTTGGTTGTTTTCAGTAGCATTATTTGTAGGAGTCACAATTCTTGGTGAAGTATCTTTCAAAACTGTATATAGTGCACTTAAGTGCTCCTTTAAAGTTTAAATAGAAGGATTTTGTTTCCTTGCTTCATTCTATTATACTAAAATATCTTCTGTTTTTCAGGCTAGTAGGACATTTTAGGGTCGTATTATGGTCTAAATACATTTTTTTAAATTCTCTTTGTTTCTTCTCCACTTTTGCTTCATTAGAATATTTGAATAATTGTTACTACTTATAGATCTTATAATTACAATAATTACTTATAATTACAATTGTGGAATAATTCCTAAAATCATTTATAGATAATTTTTTCCCCTGACAATGCAACCTGTAACTTAGTGACTTAAAAGCATTTGGCAGCAACTTGTGTAGTTTCAGTGAAAAATCACAGGAGGTAGATTTCTGTTTCTCCCTCCACTGCATAATGACTTTATTGCAGCTGCTTTTTGGATACAGTTGCTACAAAGCTCTAATAGTCTGCTGTGGAAGAAGCCTTTGCTTTACTTGAATTGAGGAAGGAAATAATTTGTGCCAGGATGTCAGATAATTTGATATAATAACAGCTTTCCAAATAGCAATCAGAAGAGTAAAAGGCATCTACTTCAGGTTCCTGTTTAAACATTCTTGAACACCGTTTTTATTTTCCCAAATATATTATGTAATTTCCAGCCTCAAGTGTGTTCTTTATTTCACCTTCTTATTGGTGATATCCAGGATAACAAATAATAATTAATTCCATCAGGCTTTATATAAACTATTTTCTGCTTTACTTACCCCTACCATTCTTTGTTTTACGTTCTTCATATAGCATCATAAACCTAAAGAAAAACTTAAAAGACAGTTTAGGAAAAAAAAATTTCAAACATATTTGTTCTATTCAGATGAAAGTAATATTTATGCTTCTCTCCTCCTGCCACCCTCCCTCAGGAAAGGTGTCAATCAAAAAAGAAGATTTATGCAACTACACAGGAAAAGAAAACTGGTTTATGCTTCAACCTGTTGATTCTAATTCAGAGGTTCAGGTAACTATTAAATTGCACATTTACATTTTGAAAGTTAAGTACAGATAAGGACGTGATGGTAGAAGATTACGTTGAGTGGTAGGAGATAAGGCTTAGAATCTGTATTTTCTGTGAGGCAATTGTCTTCAGTTTGGTTAGAGAATAAGGCACTCTACACCTAAGCTGGTATTATTCCTTATGGTACTTAAAACTGGCAGAAGACATGAAACAACTGTTTGGGAAATGTCTTAACAGTATTTTGGTGTCTGAAATGCTTGTAAGAGGAGCCATGGAGTTGAGGCACATGAATGGATCCTAAAACTTTTGAATAACTTTTTTTAGCAATGTTTGGTGTTAACTGAAATAATGGCTGATTCTGTGACATCGAAATGGTTAGTCTTCAAAACTTGGAGGTACTTGTGCTGTGTTCATGTATCTTACCTTGAAACACTTTCTGCATTCCGTGTCAAGCAACTTGCACTTCACAGTTTTATTTCAGCCTGTGGTTCCGGTTCTTCATACAGGATTGTTCTAGGAATAGGTTAAAACGACATGGCTCTAGAAGTTGTAGCAATTCTCTTTCTGGTTTCAAGAACAAAACAGAGTTCTTGGGAACCTCTTAGCCTTCTTGCTGCGATAAACTAGTAGATTTTAATAGGGTGTTTTTCCAGATTTGCCTGAGGGCAAAAAGTCTTAGACTTGACAGTGTTTGTATTTTTTTAGTAATCTGAAAGTCCCTTTGGGTAGGGAGAATCCTGGCTACTTTTACAAGATCTGAATGTGTACAGAATTCTTTTATTTCCACAGATGATTCATTTATGAGGCATAAGTTTAGCCTGCAGCTCTTGGGTATAGAAGAGCATGTGGTTGCTTTACATGAAGACAGATTTTCAAAACATCTGAATACCACTTCCTCTTCTCTGTTGGAAATCAGTCCTCTTTCAGTTACAATAGAATGGAATAGAATGGTTCATTTGGAAGGGACCTAGAGATGATGTAGTCCAGCCACACGATGTCTTCTTTGAATTCTTTCATGTAATCACTCTGAAAATTCTAGAAAGCTCTTCCCAGATATAAACCGAAAGGCAGTTTCCACTTTGATTGCCACGCTTGCTATGTTTTTTCTGTCACTCTGAAAATTCTAGAAAGCTCTTCCCAGATATAAACCGAAAGGCAGTTTCCACTTTGATTGCCACGCTTGCTATGTTTTTTTCTGTCATAAAAATGTTTTGAGAAAGATATTACTTTTTGTCATACTACATGAGTGTGTGAACATTCAATTAGAATATTCCATTAAAAGAATTTAGTGATTTCTTATATATTGGAAATAAAAATTTTATAGTTTTCCATGGCTTTGTGACACACAGCAGAATGTAACCACTTACTTTTCTATGACAGTGCTGTGCCATGCACTGTCCTGCATGACACTTCCATTAAGAGATGACCTTTTCTGCTTAGGTGTATGTTCCTCATATTGATCTTTTCTTGAATCAGGGCATTTGGGTAGGTTTCTCTTGTCCTGCTTTATTTTTCCATAAAAGTTTTCAGAGCATAGCTGAGACCAGTCCCATCTGCCATGTTTGGCTGAAATCTTGTTGGTTGGATGTGCTTTACAGTACTGAAATATATTCTGAGATATCCAAGATTGTTGGCTGGATATGGCTGAAAGTAGCAGACTTTTATATTGTAAATGTGCGGAAAAAGTGCATGAAATATTTATAAAGGTAATCAGTTAAGAGAAAAAAACAATTGTTTTCTTCTCCTCATGGCAGTATACATGTATTTGATTTTTTTGTTCCTCTGGTTCCCTCCATGTACGTATTTTCCAGAGTTTATGATGTGTGCAAAGCAGTAGGAGAGCAGAGAGGTATTTTGTGTTCTGTGATTATGCACAGCACACTTTGCAGTTGCTTGGTTGGGATTATTTTTGGGGTTTTCCATCTGCATTTATTTCAAGAAAAGTGTACTTTTTATGTACCAGATTTTTAGAAAGCAGCTGCTCTGCTCTGTGTTTTGATATTAGCTTGTTTTTGTTTTGCTGCCGTTCACAGTATTATGAGTTCATATTAATCTTGTTTTCTTGAAACTTTTTCCCTTCTCCACTAGTTCCTGAAAAATAAATACAAATGTAGGAATACTAAATAAATAAACCATAATTTGAGAAGCTGGGTGAAACAGGCCGCATTTAACTGCAGCTGGCACAAACTTGTTTACATGTATTAGCTTCTAAAAAATTTTCTTGTTTTCTAAAATGCAGGTAGTGTCAGTATGCTAGTAAAATTGTTAGGATTGCTTGATCCCTTTTTTATTTATAAAATCTTCATTAATCTTGTTTGAAATTGGGTCATTTGATTAAACGTACCTTTGAGCTACATTATTCATAGCAAGAGTGTTTTGTAGAGATTTTTATATATATAGAGTTTTATACCTGTATTTATACATAGTTGGAGTTTTTATAGAGATCTGTGCTTGAAAAACACATTGGTAAGATCAAAATCTTTCACACACTGTTGGGGTTCTTGAACATTCACTGTTCTTTTTATTAAAATTGATAGGATCTGTATCAGTTATACTCCATCTTCCTATATCAAGTACCTGAAAATTGATTGTTAATCCATTTGTAAAGTTAAAATGGCACCTACCTGCCTTTGAACAGCCCCAAGATCTGCAGATGCAAAGTGCATTCACACAAAGTCACTGTTTGTTTATTATTTATTGTATAAGAATGGCTGATTTCTCTACTTTGAAGTACAAGCCTTCTGTACAGCCACACTTAAAATCAGGTTGCATATTTTGTCAGAAGTTCTCATATAGATTTGCAGATCAGCAACCTTAGGAAACCATCACACTGCTCTCAACAAACAAAATGACAAAAATGTTCTAAAACTTTCCATGCATGTTGAGGAAATATTTTCTTAGAGCCATATTACTGTAGTCATCATGACACTGAGCTGGGAGCAAACTACATCCACAGGTAGTTCTCAGGAGCAGCAATGTGCTGTTTTACTCCTACTGTTCAGTGTAAAATACAATTTGTGGGTTTTGGTTTTAAAAGCAAAAGGAAGATGTTTAGGCCATTCACAGCAATTTTTTTCTAAAGCAAGTGAAGTCAGTTATTTAAATAAATATTAATAATGTTTGTATTTTCATTTGTCATTCAAAAACTTTGCCTTGTAAGGCTGTTGGCATGCTTCTCGGTATCCTGTTTTTATCCTGTAAATCTGTTTTTGTAATGGAGTTTCTCTGCTTGACAAATACTTTCTTAATGTACCTGTGTTCCTGTCCCTGTAGTAACAGTTTGCAAAACACCTGGCAGGCATCCCAAAGTAGTTAGGTTGGGAACTGCCTTGTAAAAAAGCTTCATTTCTCCTCCCATGTGACGAACAGAGGGGGAAACGCAGCCTTTGCCCCAGGGGATTTACAATAAAAACATTGCAGTTTTATGTCAAAACATAACTGCTATAGAAATGTGTGCAAGGTCAGCTAAGGGTTTTACTTACATTTTAGTAGAAAGGCAAAGCCATAGTTCAGATTGACTTGCTTCCTTTGCCATTCTTCCAAATCACCTTCCAGAACCCTTCCCTGAGAATTTTGATTGTGAACAGACCAGTATCATCTAATATTCCATTTACCAAATAGACTTAAGTCTGAGAATACCAAGGAGACCATTGTTAGAGGAAAGACTCTGGCAGTGTGTGCCTATCTTAGGTGTAAAAGTCAGCACAAACAGCCAGGCCACTGAAAGGAGTAGCGGGTATTGTTCAGGCAGTAGCTGTTTGGAGCAAGATTTAAGTAATAAATTTTGGTCATCCCAAAATGTTGCATATCATGGTTTAAAGTTGGGGAGCCTTTTATTGAGAGGGTACAGTAGGTTGGCTCTTGCTGCTTTCTGAAGTTAATCCATGCTGTGCTATAAGTTATGGATCCTTTTTCTTAAATACATCCTGCCATATCAGAAAAAGAAAAGGAGGAAGCTGGGTTTAGCAATTATTGCCACCTTTTCCTCTCTTTTGGTTGTGTTTACTGTTCCTTGAGCACATCAGCAGTCTTCATGAGATAGTTGAAAACTGCCCTGAGATGCACAGTACATTGCTAAATGATCTTCTGTCTGGTGGGATGGACAGGATTTCACTTCGGCTATTAAATGTTGCTGGTTATGGCTACTGCATGCTATTCTACTTTTCTAGGTATACCTACCTGCCTTCAGAGTCCAAAGTAATTTTAGAACTTTCTCCTGAAGTATTCAGAAATTCATATCTATGCAAGGGTTCATCCTGTGCTTGGGACAAAATAGCTGAGACTCTTGCTCTTGGTAATTGCTTATGGTAGAAGAACTGCTTGTGTGTGTTAAATCTGTAGAGGCTTGACTCATTCTTGTGCTGTCTGCAGATGAGATAGTGCTTCTCTACAGCATTGTCTCAAAGTTCAAGTGCAACTATCATGCTCTACTTGCAGGATATCTGCTTTAGATGAGGTATTTTCTTCAAGTAGTAATATTGGAATTAACTTAAACAACTTCTAACTGTAAACTATATTATTGTTCCAATTCCTACTTTTTAAATAAATGCTTTTAAAATTCCCTGTGTTTCTCTCCTGTTTTTTTTTCAGGGAAAAGTTCACCTTGAATTAAAACTGAACGAACTGATAACAGACAATGGATCTGTGTGCCAGCAACTAGTAGTACAGTAAGGAAATACATCAATCCTTTAATATTTGGTTGTTTGTTAGAATGTTATGGGATTTGTCTTTCCTGATATTGGATGTCTGCACATCTTGGTACCAATAGCATTTTTCTTTTTATGTGGCTTTCCTTGGAATCTGCCTTATGAGGAGATGAGTATATGTCTAGGGAACTCCAGCAGAAGTTTTTCACAGCTGTTCATCTCTGCTGCCAAAGCCCTCACTTTTATTGGGACTACTAGGATTAATGTCTTGTAATTGCAGTTGAATTTGTTCTGGTGAGAAGGCTAGGAATGTGCAGTGCAGCTGACAGCCAGAACTTGCAGAACGGCTGTTACCAAATTACTGCTGCTGGTGGTATTTTTTGGGGGTTGATATGGTAAAGTTTATTGCTAATTTTGCTTCAGAATTATTTTCTTCCTGTTAACCATGATAAGAAATTCTTACAGAAGAACAAAGTATAGGAGTTGTGGTTCTGGAACAGCATGTTTGCCACATTTCGGTAAAACTTCTTAGGAACAACTTGAGGAGCTTTCACTACCACTAAATTTTGGCTCTGAAGTGTAAAAATGCTACAGCATATCAAAGAGTATCATAGAAACAGTAAATTGTTTGTGTATTTGCTAATGTAATTTTCATTATGAAGCTAAGAAAATGTTCTTGTCTTAGTCAACTCTCTAGACCCAGATGGGTAGTTGAGTTGGAGCAGGACCCAGCAAAGTGGTCTGTCATGAAGGAGGAAGCTATTCTGTGGGAGAACTAAACTAGTGAAACTGGTGATGGTTTAATGGCTTAGGCTTATAATTCAGGTAAGATAGAACTTGCTAGACATCAAGGTATCTTTATTACTTAAAGATAATTTGGAATGTGTCTGCTTTTATAGTGGGGTAGCAGCATGGTTCATTAGGAGTCCTGCTGCTCTTATTTTTGTATCCCACATGTAGTACAAAGCAGAATTAGAACAGCTTTCTCCCCATGGACTGTTCACCACCAAAAGCTGGCTGGAGCTTTATGACTTCATGTTTTATTCCCAACTTTTACTTAATTTTCAGAAAAATTTATATTTTTATATGTTTATGCACTTCATGTTAGTTTTGTGGAGTTTTTATTTTGAAAACTTGCCTGAATTTTTCATATGATGCAGAGAAGTTGCGTTAGATAGTTGCTGTTGCAAATTGCAGTTTTGAGTAGGAAGTGGTTTACTCACTGTGCCCTCTCTTAGGATCTCTTTATGACGGAGATAATAGATCAAAAGGAAGCCAGGGTTCTCTTTTGGTTGCTGCACTCACCCACTCACTGCCTTGTGGGAGAGGATTGTGCGTTAAACACTGCAGTGTTACATCAGTGCAGTTGTCTGAAGTTATGAAATGCACTAGAGTTCCTTAAACTAAAAATGTTTAGTAGACTTTTACCGTACGTGCTGCTGCCCTTGAAATAATTTCGTGCATTACTAATACATGGTACATACATTTATTTTGCATGGACATGTAAGAGTATGCCAAGTAAGAAATCTCTCACTGAATGTGGTATTCTAGAAATGGATGTGAGGGCATTTTTGAGATGCATTTGACCTTAAAGCGTGAGGAGTTTGCAGAAAATAGATGTGGGAGTATTAAAGGGAAAATTAAACTCTTTAAAACCCTGCTTGTTCTGTAAATTTCCCATGATAATTAGTAAGTGATGCACTTCCTGCTATGTTTTTTGCTAGTCACCAGGCCATGAGAAGACATTGAATTAGTAACTCCTTTAACAAAGCTGAAAGATAGAAAGGAGCAGAACTATGACAGAGTAAAAGAGAGACAAGGAGTGGGCACAGATATATTTATGTGTCTGTTTCTGACTCTTTATAAACTGTTCTAAACTGGAAAATAATGACCAAAGGAAAAAAAAATCACCGAGAAAATAATTTGTGACATACAGGCTATGATACTTGCCTTTCAGGAGCAATATTTTACTTCATATTCAAATTAATGATGTCTCAATGCAATGAAAATTAGACGCTTTTAAATTTCACCAGTTAATTTTTTTCTAGGATAGGAGAATTCTAGATACTTGTGCTGGCTTCTGTGCATAGTTAAGTGGTTAATGGATTTCCACTGTGTATTCCCTGAGAATCCAGAAATTCTACAAAGATGAAAAATAGTAGCTCCAACTTTCATTACAGAAGATTTAATGTGGTGTTAAGTGCACACACAATAGCAAGTGATTAAAAGGCTGTGATTCTGAGCATTACCGGGAGTCCCCTGTCACTTTGTGGCTAAACCAAAACCATGACTGGCTAGGCAATGGATTCCTGTTGATTTGGGTCTGTAAACATGGCTGTAGAAGCTTTTTCTGCTGGTCTTCTAGATGAGTTTTATGATTAGGATTGATTTAAAAACTCAATTCCAGTTGCTTTTTTTTGTCATAAAGCACAGTTAGTCTTCCTTTGGTGAAGGACTGTCTTAGAGCTCATGTAGAGCAGGCTAAGCCCCGATTTTACACATTATTTTTGTATTAATTGCAAACTTGCTTTTAAGTTTCATGCAGATACACTCACAGACTATGAATTAAAGCTTTGTTTTGTCTCTGATACTAATTGTTTCCTTTTCTAATGTGTGAATGAGGAGGGGGAAAAGTGCAAGAGATTACCTGTTGACACAGCGTGGTTGGTTTTTTTTGAAACCACAGTGGTGTGTATAGTAACACATTTCACAAATACATGTTTGCAGCTCTTGCTGGGAGTCCCCAAGAACAAGTTTGCATGGCCATTGTTTGCATATTTGCTGCTGCTGAAATAGATGATGCTTGAACAGTTTCTTGGCAAATTAGGCAGTTGGGTGGTGGCACCTGCCTTCTCTGAGATCAGCAGCCCTTCAGCTCTGGAAGGTTTTCTGTATTTACAGTGTGAATCCTTCAAAGCCCAGGAATGGTTTATTACAGCCAGATTTTGACTTCATTGCACATACCTTTCTGAATGAATTATACACCATGCTCTCTCGAATTGACCTGTTAGTTTGTTACTGTCCTGTTTATTCTTTGTCTGCTTGCATGAAGTTGTTCTAGCAAACACAGCAATTTTTATGAAGTGTACATACAGATATTAATGGCTGCAGTTCGGGAGTGTCTGTTGATTTGAATGATGGAGGTAGAGTCAGTCATTGAGGGGGTTTATTGTGGGCTGGGTCTTTTTAAGGACTTACTTTCATCTTCTAAGCTGAATATATGCCAGTTATATCTGAAAGGCTCTCATTTCCTGTATGAAACTCCTCTTGCACAACAAACTACTGAGATGAGAATTAATGAAAACTGAATCATATCTTACACTGTACTGGAACAGGGCAGCAGCTGGAGAAAAGAACCAAAGGTCTGTTACCTGTTGCTTAGATGGCACATAAGCATATAGAAGAGACTTGGGCAGGAGGCAAAAATGGAGTGCTAGAGCTGCCTCCACAGGGAGGCCAGCTGGAGCATGAAATCAGCTTGAAGTGACAGATCCATGTGATGAATCCAGAGATTCTAGTTCTGCTGCAAGGCTGTGAAGTTGTCAGTTAAATGTTTTTCAATTCACAGGAAATCACAAACAAGCCTTTCTTTAGTTTGTGTATGTTATGGTCAAGAGAACAGAACAGGCTGTGTAACCACCGAAAGTCCCACAGACCCGTATCTGTTTGCTAGAGAAATCCAGGAGCTTGGTGATCATGTCAAAGACTGTAAGAAGAGAAATTGTGGTGTTCTTGTTAAAGCAGCTGAATTCTCTTCAGATAAGGTTGACTGATCCATCTGCTATGAATTTCCTATGAGGTTCAAATTGCAGCTGATTTATAGGTACACTCGGCACTTGCACCTGAAGCTGCAAAGCCCGAGGAGCTGCAGAGGGTGTTTTATGCTACAGGATGCCCATCAGTCTGAAAGACTCGACTCCTGCCTCAGATCAGATACCCCAATGACTGAAAAGTCTAGACAGTTTAATTTTGTTGCCACTCTTCTGTGCCACTTATGTGTTGGAGGAGGAATCAATTAATGTTTATGAAACAACTGGATGTTTCAACAGCCCATTTAAATGGTGGGTTTGAAATCACTGTAGCGTTCATTGTGATTCAAAAATTATTGAAATGCTGAAGGCCACGTGCTTGATAACTGGAAGAAAAATAACAAATGATTGTGCAGTGGTTCGGCACTAAATGTTCCCTGAACTGGCTAAGACAAAGGGACTTTTGGGGGGGGAATACCATCTGGTTTGTAATTGTGCATACTCCAAAGAGGGTGGAGTTTTGAGGCAGCACAGGAGTGTTAGTGTCTGTTGTTTCCACTCTTGTGTTTGAATTTGCAGCTCCTGTTATTCTTTTAACACCATTTTACTACAGTACATAAAGCATTTATTTTAAAATGTGTGCAGCTACATAACTACAGCTTGATCTACACAACTTATTATTCCACATTATGATATTAAAACATTTATTTAATTGTTCATATGAATTTAGAGAAGTTATTTTCTCCTTAAGTTGCCTAGGTTTTGGATTTTGTTCAAACTAGCAAATTATGACAATTGAAACTTTCTTGAGTTAATTTAGTTAAATTCCTGCAATACAGCTAAAAATACATTATTTTATAGAGAACAGGTATACAACATTCAGATCTTATGAAATTTTGTAATCTGCGGAATGTTTCTGGACTTAAATTACAGTGTGTATGGTTACGTTAGAGCATCATTTTGCTAGAAAATCCGGTTTCTGCTACAGACTCTTCTGCTTCACTTTTGTTGTTCCAGTTTTTTTTTAGTTAATGCTCATATGTGGGCAGCATCTGAAGGTTAGGCCGCTTGCTGACCCAGCTCTGTGTTGCTGCTGTGGTGATTCAAAGACTGCAAGACTTCACAAAAGGTCCAGAAAAGGTTTCTCTGTCTCCATGAGCATTAGTTGCCAACCATCCTGTCCCTTTTGCATCAGGACTGGTGAACAGTGTGCCTGTGTACCTGTTAAATACCAGTTTACCACTTACTCTGTGAATTTTGGAAGAAAACAGTATTTTTCAAAGGGCCATTTAACCCTGATGGTCATTTAACCCTGAACATGGTCTATTGTGAAAAAAGATTGAAAATAAACCTTAGGCACTATTTCAAAGATAGAGCTAGAACTATATACTATAATAGTTTCAGATGTTTAATTTTAGATATAATTTCAGGATTTGACTTTGCATTTCTTAGCATAACTCAGAATGTAATTTATCCAAAATTAAATATTTCAGTCCATTTCAATGCCTTCCGGATATAGTTGCTGACATTGGTTGAGGCCAGATAGCTTTTTGTGGGCCTTTAGAAATCAAATTTAAGTTAATGAAGTCTGCATTTTTCCTAACATATAGCAGTTCATTTTACTTAGGATTTTGTCATTCATGTGTGATACTGGAGTTTCTTTATCAAAGCAATTCCAAGAGTTCTGTTCTCGGAGATCTCCCCAAGTCTGACTGTATACTTGAGTATTATTTTGTGTTATCATCTAGAGATCTTCTTCAAGTACATGCAGTGTGTTGGATCAGTGTATAGCTATATCTGTGTGTAATACAGCAGGACATAAAAAGTTTTCAAAAAGAAAACATTGTTTGGATTTTATTTTTAAAGCCAATTAATTGCTTCGCTGATCTACTGTTTGCCTTTTCCTTGTAGCATAAAGGAGTGCCATGGGTTGCCCCTTATAAATGGACAGAATTGTGATCCTTATGCAACAGTCTCTCTTGTGGGACCTTCCAGGTAACATTTTAGTATAAAATGAATAAATCTAAAAATGCTGTAATGTTAAATTGGAAAAGAAACTGATAGGTTTTAAGCAAAATCTTTAAAACACAGAAAAATCTTCCAGTGCTCTCATGTGTACATCACATCTCCATGGATACTGTTCTCTCCCTTCCCTGCCATATGCTCAAGCCTGGGATGGTGTTTGGTCTGTCTGAATTGTCTGCACTAGTCAAGAGCCACTTATGACTCAGTTCTTTCTTACATTTTGTATTGGATTTCTGCCCTGTACCTCCTGTTAATTTATGTGAAATTCCTGTCTGTTGTGATACAGTTGCTCACTCACCTTCCTCTCTTCTCTGTTTTTCTTAATGTGTGGGTTTCTTTGCAGCAAATGTGTAGTAATTGGGGAGGAGACAGGAGAGAGGTAATCTTCAGTAACTGCTGGGATTTTTCCTTTAAGAAAAATCCCCCATCCCACACATTCACTGTGTCCCTGCCCAATAAGGAGGATAAGTTTCAGTTGCTTCTTTTTTGCCACATCAGACCCTTTACTTTCTCTGGGGCTGAGGAATTGCCTTTTTGAGCATAGTGCCAGGATGTGTTGTACCAGACTTGCTTGGCCTAAAGACGTTGGAAGGATTGTCCCTGAGTAAGCTCTGCATGGAGCACTTTTTTTCCTCTTTGGTAATAAATTATCATATTTTTTAGGTTTTGCTTGGGGGGTGTTTTGTTTTGTTTGTTTGGGTTTTTCCTAAGAAGACTTGGGAGGATCACCCATTATACTTTGGAATCATGGGGCCAAATGGCAAAGAAGGTAAATTGACATAGATTTTCTGTTTGAGTCCTGTGATATGGATGGAAGTGGGAGAACATCGGTCCCACAAAATATTTACCCTGTTAGTATGGGAATATATGTGCAAATCTGACGGGAATTCCTGGTTAATATTTTCCAATATTATGCATGTCTGACTCAAGGACTATGACTGGAATATTTATATGTCCAGTGCCTGAAAATAGGTAGTTGATACTTAGGGCAATTTTTCTTCTCCCTTGTCTGTTTTTCTCACATATTTTATATTTCTTTCATTTGGAAAGCCATTTTATACTACCAAAGCCCTTTGCTAAATAAATAAATAAATAAATAAATAAAACTATATTATTTTATCAAACTTGTAAAATTAAAAAAAAAAAAAAAAACAAAACCAACCCACAAGGAAGTGGGGGCACTTGTTCTTGTTTGACACTGTGCTGCTTCATATCTAATGTAAGAAGCAGTTGCTTTTAAAGAAAACCTTCAGTGTCTTGGGTATAAGCCTCTGTCTGTAAAGAAGTAGTGGGTATTTCACCAGCAAAAGAGGGTGGGAAAAACAGAAACTGCAGTTGGACAAGACAAGAAAAAGTGTGCTCATTACCTTCAGGCAGTGGTAAAGAAATTTAAATTTTAAATGCATTAGAAATTGTTAATGTATTTTAATTAATATGTGTAAGTTTTACCTGTTTGTGAGATTAAATACAACCTTTGAGTTGGATAGGTGCACGGTTAGCTAGATACAACATTTAAAATGTTAGCACTTTAAACTGTATTGTAAAGATGAACTAATTTTAAGATTTTCTTCATTGATCAAAGTGGATTGTAGAATAACAAAAAATGTTTTAACTTAAATGCATGGGTCCTTCTTGACAATAGAATGTCTTTATAATTGTGTGTTTAAGTTGTCTATGGTAAAAATTTTACCACATTGGAACAGGAATGACCAAAAGAAGACCAAAGTTAAGAAGAAAACAAGCAATCCGCAGTTTAACGAAACGTTTTATTTTGAGGTAACTTTCTGTGGGCTGTTTTCCTGTTTATCTATTTTATGCAACCCTTCAGACACTTTTAAGCAAGCTGCATAGCAGTACCTAATGCAGAAAGCTCTCTTCAGGCAAATTGAAGAGCTTTAACTGGCCTCTCAAATGTAAGTGGATGACATACTGAAATTTCTGTCTGGCCAACAATAGCATTCCCCTCCAATTGCTGTGTGAGAAATTACTTTTTCACAAGCACATATATGAAGGTAATTCCCTATCTTGAATCGCTTTATAGATCATCTGTTGCCTTCTGGAATTATGAGATAACTTTAACCTATCCCAATGACTTCTGTTTAAATATTTTCATGCTTGACTTAAAAAACTCAAACAACTTATTTAATAAACTAATATAGTGATTATACCCAAAAAAAATTGTTTGTTTTAAAAAGTTACCTTTGTTAACTTGTTATTTAGGAGTTGATTTCAATTCTGCATGAGTTATCTGACAGTAAGGAAACTATGAGTTTAAATTTTCATCTGATTTGTGTCAGTAATAAAAATCAGATTCACATTTAAAGCATGCTGTACTGAGAGTTGGAAGGCGTACAACTATTACATGTGCCTGAAATTTGTTATGATTTGCTGTGTTTTTATATATCCTGCTGTGGGACTTGAGTGAGAAATAGTTTCATACCTATGCACAGTTTCAATGCATGTGTGTGTCTCAGTTGACCTGCTTAAGAATACTGAGTGTGATTTCTTAGGAAGTTAGATATTAGGAAAAAAATGTGATCCAAACCACTCCGATAACTCTTTGACTTATGATTTATTGGAGTTAAATTGAGAATGCAGTCCATCAAGAAATGAGGAAAGTGTAGATGAGAGGTTACAATTGTGTTGTAACTAGGGCAAGAGTGGGCTTCCTATTGTTTCTTTAAACATTTCCGAGCTGACTTCAGTGCTTTTCAATAGGGCTCATGCTTAAACAAAAGAAATTGTTGCCAGTTTCATGTCATAATACTTGTTGTTTTTTCTAACAGATCTATACTGCAGTTCCCTCATTTATCAGCCTTCAGTAGGTTTCACCATGAACCTTTCTTGACCCATTTTTCTCCTGCTTTCTGGAAAAAGGCAGCTTGGTCAACTGACCTTTTTCCTTTGTATAAGGAACAGTAGCTATTTACTTATGCTAGAGGCAGGGAGGGTTTTCTTAGATTTTTGATATCCATAATACAAAAAATGTGTTAATAGGAGGAATTTACTTGCAGGTAACCAGGTCCAGCAGTTACACCAAAAAGTCCCAGTTTCAGGTGGAAGAAGAAGATATTGAGAAACTAGAAGTCAGGTAAGTTATGTGGATTAGAATAATTAATAATCATAATATTTATCATCAAGACAACAAATACCTGTTTTATCTTAGTGTAGCTCCATAGAATTACTGATCAGACTTGTAGAAAAGATGACATAGAAAATTTCTCTTTTTTTTTTTCACTTGTATTTCTTACTGAAGATGAGTTGTTGTTTTTTTTTTTTTGAGTAAATAGTGGTTGAGTGTATCTAGCAGCCTAAACTTACTTCCTGTGCCTATGAGTACCTTCTATCAAATACCTGATCCTATTCTATAGTTTCAAATATATTTGGCTGGTTTAATAAAAAAAGAGGAGAAAGCCTCTTTTATGAGATTCTTAAAATTTCACTTTGCTTTTTAGAGGAACATTTGTCTTTCATCTTTTCCTTGCAAATGCAAATACTCAAAGTATGTTCCCCTTTTCTGCTGCTTTACCCTCAAAGCAGTTCTTTCTGTATTTTTGCAATGTAGTTAGAACTGCAGAGAGCCCTGTACTCAGTTTTTCTTTCTTGTGCTCCTGCACATACATGCACCAAATTCGCTGAATGACAGAAAGTCTTCAGCATATGTTTCCTAACAGGCATCGGAAGAAAAATTTAGCAGTTAATCCAAATAGCCATTATAGAACTAACTTGGTATGTGTGTTTTTAACTATTAGCTTAATTAATTAGAATTGTATGTTTCATTGTAGATGCAAATATATTTAGAAAAATAGTCATGCCCCAACAAATCTAGTTTTTTTTTTTTGTTTGTTTGTTTTTTTTTGTTCTTAACAACTGCTGTCTGTCAGAAATGTCAGAGAGGTAAGAAGTGATAGAACAAACCCAGGGTGCATGTCTGGAGCCAGATCCCGTTTGAGGTTGTAAGCGTATGAGCTGCTGCTTGGAGAAACAAGCGCATGTGTTGGTGTGGCATTGCAGTGTCCCAGATTCTAGCAGTTAGGTAGATAGTTATATATATTAGTTAAAAAGTTCACTTGAATTACCTGAGAAGAGATGTGCACAGTTTTGGGGGTGGAGACTGCACAGAACCCGTACATTGTGCCAGTATCACTTTTATTTACTGATGCAAGGTCTGCAAGTCTTAACTTTCACTGTTTGTTTCTTTATCTGTTCTTTATGGATTAATAAGCCACTTGTTTGAGTCTTCTTGATTTATTTAGAATGGAGTGAGATTTCTAACATTTGCTGCCTGCATGCATGTGGATTGGTGCTGTAAGGCAGTTATTGTAAACTTGCTTGTTTCTCTCTGGGAGAAAAGAAAATTAAGCAATGTTCCTGTTTTCAGGGTTGACCTATGGAATAATGGGAATCTGGTACAAGACATCTTTCTAGGAGAAATTAAAGTTCCTGTGAAGGTGTTAAGAAATGATTCCTTTCAAGCATGGTGAGAAATGGTGATTCAGAAGTGAATTTGCTTGTCTTGCATGTTTTTTTGGTTTTTTTTTTTTTTTTTGCAAAGGATATGTTTTATTCTACCTCTTCATTAAACTGTGTTTTCCTGTTCTAATCTAGGTGGAACATGTTTCTAGAGTTTCCCTGCTCAATAAATTAACCTTGTCAGCAGGTTCATTTAGATCTGCTCTTCCCCATGTCTGCACATAGTCACAGAATAGTGGCATGTTGGAAGGGGAAGTGTGGAGAGTGAAGGGAAGATGGACTGTAACTGTCTTTTGGTCAGGTTGCTGGAGTTCAATGATCTCTGTGTGCTCTTCAGCCTACCCAGCAAACCTGGAGCTTCTCAGAATTGCATCACTTGTAATTAAATTCCTAAGTCAGACTTCCAGAATGACTGATTGAGAGTTTATTTTATCATTAAGTATGGGGTTTTTTTCTTCTTTGGAGAGACTCTGGAAGTGTCTTCTAGAAGCAACCCAATATCATATCAAGGGTGGAGGCACAGGAGCTGGAAGGGTGAAGTATGAAGGGAGTTCAGGAAAGAAACACTTCTGCATGGGACATCTCAGCACCCTCCTTTCTGATGTTTTTGGAAGCAGGAGCCCATCTCTAGCTCCTTTACTGTCCCAAATGCTTAGCAGCAGGAAGGGATGAGTGCAAGGGATTTGAGTGCCTCCAAGTGTGTAAAAGATTCTGCTTTTAGTGAACTTTTCAGTACAGGGAAAAGCATGGAGGAAGCGCTTTCATATCCACACAGAAAACACATGGGAAGGACATGTGTAAATAGGAACTAAAGGTAACACAGGTCTTGGCCAGGAACTATTATGGCTCTGCTCCATGTACCCACCTCAGGCTCCAAGTGTCTTGGATGTTGAATTCAGACTCTTGGTGCTTGAATGTGATCCTGTAGGTGTTTGTGTTGGAGTTTCTGGTTTTTTGCACAGGCTTGTTCTGCCAGTGTCTCATCAACAGCTGTATGACCATATTAACATAAAAACAGGCATCTGTTAACAACCTGCAGAGAGATTGTATCAGCATGGGCTCATTGGCAGTGAGCTGTTGGTGTAGCTTTTTGAATTCTAACTCATGCCTAGTTCTCTTGACTATGTCTGCTAATATGCTTTGTAGGCACACCTTGCATTGAACATCCTCATATCCAAGTATGATCTGCTTATCAAAAACAGTTCTGTGATTAAAAATAAGGAATCTTTTATACTATTGCTAATTTGTGTAATATGGTTTTGAATGCAGCTGAAGTACAGCAGAGAAATTATCTGTACTACTAAATATTTGGAAAATAAGCCTGAGTCATGCTGTTAAGGAGAGGTTCTCCTGGTAAATCAGTTTTATTTTATGTTAGCATGCCTTCATGGGCACTGCATCTGATTATGAAAAAAGGTCTGATCTCCTGCTTGTAGAAGTCCATACATGATTGTAAAAGAATATTTGGAGATGGAGTTTCAGTTTGTTGGGATGAGTGTTAAAACTACTGTGACACCACCTAAAAGCTCTTAACATTTTTGTAGAGCTGCACCTCCTGTTGGAATGCAGTGAAACTGCAGCCAATGAATTCTTAATGTATTTTCTATTAAGAGTAGAAAAAAAAATCTGCCTTTTCCCTGTATCTTGTTTCTCAAGAGTGGAGCCTGTTAATATTATGTGCTTTTTCTGGTCTCAGCCAAGACCATATAAATTCTTCACATTACCTGTTTCACCTGCAGTGTACAACACACTAAATATAACCTAGATGTAAAATGAGATGGCCCAGTGTAATCTCAAACTATTCCCTGTTAAACTACCAAAAGTGTATCCTATTCTACTTTTTGCAAAGATGTGAGAAAATAAATATAAGTTCCATTGTGTGTTAAAGATGAATTAAATGTTGCTTGTGTTTTTACTTTTCTCAAGGGTTTTTTTTTTCCCTGAGTTTGCCAGTTTTCAGATTCAATGTGTGTATACTGAAATAGTTAAATGTGATACTTTGCTTTATTATGGAATTCGTCAAATGAATGAAATAGGTATCTAATATTTTATAATTGTCCTGTTGCTTACAGGTACTTACTTCAGCCAAGAGAAAATGGAAACAAATCTTCTAAAACTGATGATTTGGGATCACTTAGATTAAATATCTGTTACACTGAAGACTGTGTACTTCCATCTGAGTACTACACTTCTCTAAGGAACTTGCTGCTAAAATCTTCAGATGTTCAGGTACTTTTGTTGAAAATTTCATTGAAGTGAAAACTAAAAATGGATTATGGATTATGCAGTTGTGAGACAGTATGAACTACTCATATCTAGATAATTGGTTTTGTTTCTTTGTGGTAATTACTTCTGTCACACCCAGATGAACAGCTTCTAGAGCTCTTCTGCTCCAAAGTACCAGGATTTTCTTCTTATTTTAGAAGAACCGTGGAGACAAAAATAACGTGTGCTATGTACCTGGAGGAGATAAAATACTTTCTTGTTATTAGTCGCTCTTTTAAATATTGTATTTTTCCATTGGCTTCTTGGATTTAGAGGTTTTCCAGGGACACTGATTCATTATTGGCACTGAAGGGCAGATAATTAATAAAAAGGATCTACTTCAGAATTTATTTCAAATTCTACTTCTGAATTGCTTCTGCCTTCCCCAGGATGTTAATCAGCATGACTGGATTTCTCACCAGGGCATGGTGACAAAGAGGGAAGCGTGGTAGAGTGTTTGCATAACACTGGGACAGGAATCAAATTGTAGTAACCAGACTTTATATTCTTAGGTCTTTTACAGCTTTTCATCAATTCAGTGTTAGTGAAGTACTGACAGAGGAGAAGAAGGATAGAGGAGACAGATGTGACTAAAGTATTTGCTGGCCCATATTCAAATACTGCTTCGCTGGAATTCAGGAATAGCTGAGTATATAGGTAGCAGCAGTCCGCAGTGGTCTTTTCTACTGAAATAATTTAGGTTTTGTATTGAAATTTCCCAACTGTACAGTGGCAACAAACACTTTAGAAGGGTGAGAACTTTATTTTAATGTCCCCTGATTGTAGGTTTATAAAGATACAGTCCTATAAAATACATGACATTATAGTAAAGCAATTGCTTTCTGCCTCTAACTTGGGTTTGTAACAAAGCCATAGTGTAACCCTTTAGGGAGAATTAATAGGATGAGTAGCTACTGCATTCCATTCTTAAATATATTTATAGAGTAGATAATACTAATTTTCAATTAAGTAACTCTAGAATGGAAGTGTTTAATTGCCATGTTACACAGCAAATATTGAAACTTTCTGTTAACAAACTGTCTATAGTCTCATTAGATTTGATCTATAGTTTTTCAAATACACTAAGAACATTTAACTACCTTGCTCAGATTTGATATTCTGCTTTCTCACAGCCTGTTTCTGCATCTGCTGCCTACATCCTGAGTGAAGTGTGTCGAGACAAGTACGATGCTGTGCTGCCTCTGGTACGGCTGTTCCTGCACCACCATAAGCTGGTTCCCTTTGTTGCAGCAGTGGCAGAACTAGATCTGAAGGACACCCAGTATGTATTTCATGTTTATTGATGTCATGCTTTCTAAAATTAATCTTGGCGTTTCACAGGGCTTCGTGATACAGCACTGATAAGTAAGCCCTTTGGTTTCCTTTCTCTCATGTAAAACTGACTAAATGTATTCCTCTTTTAATGCTCATTTTAAAAAGCCTTCGTTAAACACACTTTGAAGCTGGGAGTCATTTTGGTAAAACTTTGTACATAGAGTACATAGTTTTTCTTAGAGTGCATAGTTTTTATTTTAAATGTCTTTACTTGACCACTCTTCAAATTCTGCTGTGCATTAGATCAAAACGTACAAACTCAGCTGAAACATCTTTAAATTGTTGAAAATCTTATCCTGTTTCCTTTAACATGTGGCTTAAATGAAGGCTGCTCTTCTTCTGCAAAGATACCATGTAATTAAGAATGTGGCCTGCATGTCTTGCAAGCAGGAAGCACAGGGGTTTTTCCATGTAGCAGCATATGGTCTGTGAATTTGCAGCTCTCTGGTTAGGAGAGAAATAAAGCAGATGTGAGTAGCAACCACTGCACTGCCAGGTCACGTCCAGTGGAGATGTGGGAGGGATTTTGTCACCACAGGACAGTTAATTTCAAGGCACTTAGTCTTGATTTAAATAATGTGAGACAGCTTAACTGTGTAGAAGAGATGACTCATAGAAAATAATTTTCTAAACTGCATTTTAGTACGCACATTCCATTGTAATTGAGCTGTAACAAAAGCAGCTTAAACTAAATCTCTCAGATTAGAAAGATACACTTTGCACAGCTAGCTGTCATTTTCTTCAACAGCTATAATGAATAAAAATACAACCTTGGATTAAATTATGTTTTGGTTTAAGTGTCTGGGTTTAGTGGTGTAGTGTAGCAGTGTGCTGTAGCTCCAGATATTTTCACCATGACTACTGCAGAAGAAATTGTATATTGCTGAGGTACAATTTTCGTTATTTTGGAATTTTCTCCAGTTATTCTTTCTCATGTTCCACACTGCACTATAATTTTAATTGTATAAAATTTCTTAGGCTTTTTCTTACAGTTTTATTTATGCTCCTGGGTTTGGTAATTGCTATAATAATATTCTTGTTCATACTTTTTTTGTTACTGAATGCCATTGGAAGCTTTGTATATGTGTTCTGGAATTCCTGATTAAAATATATTGCAATTATTTTTTTAATAATTATTTAATAGCAAGATGGAGTATAAATTGAATTTTGTAACTGATGTTGTTTCCTTGTTCAAAGAAAATAATTTATTTTCTTACAGAGAAGCAAACACAATCTTCAGAGGCAACTCATTAGCAACTCGGTGTGTAGATGAAATGATGAAGATAGTGGGGAAGCACTACCTAAAGGTTACTTTGAAACCTGTTATTGATGAGGTATGTTATCCTACTGAAACTTGTTTGGGGAAGCTCAGCCCCCCTGTGGTATCCTTCTCTGTTGGATAGACATTCTTGTTTCAGCTCTGTGGCAGGAATCACTCATGTAGGGGAATCCTAGAGGAAAAATTAATTGAAAAATTAATAATGACTGAAGTTTAGTGGGAGGAGCTGTGTTTTGTTATTTATGTTCCAGATGCTTCAAAATAAACAGTCAATGAAAGTTGTTGCAGCCTCTAACACATTACAGAATTTGCCCATGTGATGCGTTATGTAATCAATCATTTGAAAATGCACAAACAAAAGTGAGGATGATACTTGCATGTTGTTAAAGATGGTTAGGATCTATTTAGAACTTTATTCCTAAATATAAGAATCTGGTTTTTAATGGGTGCATTTCCATACTTAGTCTGAAAAATTGAACTCCTATAGTTTTTTTTTGTTTGTTTCAGATTTGTGAGTCTCCTAAACCCTGTGAAATAGATCCCATCAAATTAAGAGAGGGGGATAACGTGGAAATTAATATGGTGAGTTTCCCAACTGGTCTCAAAATCTGAAAGAAGCATTTTTAAAAGCAGCTCTTTGTAATGGAAAATGAGTAACTCATGGTAGCAATATGACTCTGTTTTCAGAGTAAAGAAAGAAAAAGTTGTATTTTCTTATTCTTCTTTATGAAGACAGCAATGGAAAAGTCCAGTGGAAAATGAGACAGAGAGGAGAAACTAAAGATGACAGTCATTCTTATCAGTTATTTTGGTGTTTTGATTCCTGATGTCCTGTACTCAGCATCTGGATTATGATGTACCTAATTAGAACTGCTCTAGCATTTTTCATTGAAGTTTTGCTGGCTGCTTCCCTCTTACCAAAGCATGCTGATGTTTAAGGCAGCAGTTGCTGCAATAAAGTTAACGTTCACTTGATACACATGGGAAATGTTCCTTCCTTGTTGTCAGATGACAAAACCAGGAATTAAAGGGTAGTTTCTATTGCTAGACAGTGCTTAGATACTTTTAAGTAAATATCATTAAACTACCTTTTAACAGTAGTAATGCCATATAAACATTATGAGGCTTTTAAAATATGCATTGTACTAGAATTCAGTATTGAATAGTCAGACAGTGTTATGTTTGTGCCCAGGGAAAAGAAGAGGAGAAATATGAATGTTCATGGTCTGAAAAAATACCTTTTTTCATAATTGCAGGAAAATCTCCGATATTACGTGGACAAAGTGTTTCGTGAAATAGTGCGGTCGAGTATCAGTTGTCCTACACTAATGTGTGATGTTTTTTATTCTTTGAGGCATCTGGCTGCCAAAAGATTTCCAAGTAAGTGTTGTCTAGAAACTTCTGAAAGGGGTGTTCAGACTGAAAACATGTGCAGTTACCTTATGGGCATTGTTAAAATTCTTGTCTTGTCCAAAGCTGTGCCCTGAACTTTGACAGGCATTTGTTTTTCTGTCAGGCTGTAAGTTATAGTGAAACTTTGTGGTCAATCAAGAGACGTTTTTTGTTTTCTGATACAAAAATATAGCAAGTCAGAAACTGCAAGACAGCAGCAAATGAGAAGTCAGCAAAAAAAGTACAAGATAATAGAAAAAAAAGTACAAGCAATACAGAAAGTGATTTATTTGAAAGATGCTTAAAATTTTTAAGAGATGTTCTGTTTATTGCTTCTAAAGAAGCAAGATGTGAACTTGAAAATCAATTTACCATTTGCATCTTTACATGAACTGTAACTCTGTTAACAATGACCTGCACATTCATAACTTCTCTGAAGTTAGCTTTAGTACTGCTATAGCTAAACTAGTTATGGGTAGTTTTGAGGAGGGTGGAAAATAAAAATTATTTAATGGGTTTGTAAATATGACATGTATTAGAATAGCTTTATTCTTTCAGAATGCTTTTAATATCAGATTAATGTAGTGGGTTTTGAAGTACTCATACTTCAGTCAATTAAAATCTGAAATGTCCTGTAATAAGCTACAGGTGAAGAATATGCTCCTCATAATGTGGAACATCTCACTGATTCATGTATATCACTGAAACTGAGCCATGGTTTAGCTCTGAGCTCTGGTTTAGACAGACATTTCAGAGAAGCTGACTTACCAGATCAGATTGTAGTGGTCATCAGAGTAAGAATGTGACCCCACTGTATTTCCCAGTATAAAAGTAAATATACCCAAAATATTTAATGAGAAAATTCTCATTTACATCATCAGAATTATATAATAGCATGGGCTTGTGATGCAACTCAGAATTGCAATTATATTTGTTCCTATGTGTTGACTGTATTTGTCATGCAGCATTAATGTATTTGAATTATCAGTGAGTAGCTTTCCAGGTGAATAAATGCACTAGCCCCAGAGTTTAGAGGCACCTGCTGCAGTGTTTTATCTCTGGGTGCAGCATCCAGCCAGACCTAATCAACTGTGTATGTAAATGCTTGCAATCATCTCACTGTTTGTCTCAGTGGAGCTGATGAGCCAGTTGTATGGGAATAGAACTTCTTTTCAGATAAATAAGCAGTAAACACTCCACTATAAGGAGAACATTTCTTACCATGACCACCTTTCTCATTTCATGCACTTCATTGATTTTTCTATTCTATTTTAAAACATGAATGTCTCCTCTGATGTTATCTTCTTAAGGATTTTTATGTTAACTGTCTTCATGATTTCCTGTTAAGTTCAGTGCATGTTACATTTCATGGTTTTTCTCTGCAGATGACCCTCATGTACAGTATTCTGCAGTGAGCAGCTTTGTGTTTCTTCGTTTCTTTGCTGTAGCCGTAGTCTCACCTCATACTTTTCATTTACGACCTCACCATCCAGTAAGTCTTGTGAAGCTTTGTTCTGTTTTATTCATTCCGTCAGATCTGTTGGTTTGGGAAGGTGTGAGTTGCTTTCAGTAACTGGGAAATAAGATGAATAAATGTCTCGAGGTTCAGTTTCCAAAGGAAATAAGATATTTGCAACTCTTCAAGCATCAGATATTTCAGTCTTTATGGGGTGTGTTCTCAAATGATGTGGAAGAGCTTTCAATATTAAAGATGCTGTGCTTTTTTTGGGAATGTGCTTCTGGGGTGAGATAGCAACATGACTGAGGGTCCTTTAAGGTACAGGCCTGAACTGCCTTGGTTCTTTCCTCCAAGGAAATGAAACATCCAGACATGTATTACCATGTGGGTCTTAAGCAGAGGTTGTAGCATTATCCAGTAATTGGTTGTTGTTTTTATCCTGGGCTCCACTGGTTACAATGGGTTGACAAATTTTCTATTTTCATTTGTCAAGTAGATACAGTACAAAACAATTCAAAACATAGGAATATCAAGATTTAAAAACCTGTATTATTTTTCACGTTAAATACAGAAAACATATGCAATCTGCTTCTCCAGAGGTTATCATTATTACTTTATTTTATTTACTTAGGTGTGTTGTGCCTTCAAAAGAAAAAGATACACTTGCTCAAATTCATTGTTTTGACATTATCCATTTTTTTGAGTAAAAAAAACTACAGAATTTTAACACTTGCGGATTAAAAATCTAAAAGGGAACAGCAAGGCCACTTTTGGAGGCTGTGTTTATAATTCTGCATTAAAATGCAGTTGGTGAGGTAGCAAACAAATCAAGTAAAAGCATTAAAGACAAAGTTTTCAATTTCACTTTTTATTATGAACACTTGGACCATTTGTCCTGCAGTGTAGTTCTTTATGTTTATTGTTCAGAGGTTTGTTAGATGTGTAGTAATGATTACAGGATTTGAGGGTTTCCAATGTTTTATAGGTAAAAATGTTTCCCCAGTACTAAATTAAATTCTAGTGATAATGACTAAAATATTAAACACTATGCAGTAGCTAATAAACTAGATTATTTCATATGCTTTTTTTTCTTTTGGGGCAAAGAAAAGGAATGAAGAGGTAGCAGATTTACTGCATTGTGTAATATAATATCTTTCTTGACATTTTAATTTTTTAATTGGTTCTACCTGGAACTGTGAAAACATATGACTTCTGAATTTTGTTTCATTGTTTTAGGATGCACAGACTTCTAGAACATTAACTCTTATATCAAAAGCCATCCAGACTTTGGGGAGCTGGGGAAGTTTGACCAAAAGCAAACTTGTAAGGCTGTTAAAATTCTTTCTCATTTCAAACATTCTGCTTATTGAAAGTTCATATGAAAGTTTATTTATGTCAATATACTTTTCCTTTCAGTCAAGTTTCAAGGAGACATTTATGTGTGAGTTTTTCAAAACATTTCAAGAAGAAAAATTTACTGAATCTGTTAAAAAGGTACCTTTCAACTGTATTTTTTTTAATTGTTGGTGTAGCTGATTCATCTTCATTATTAAAAGGTTGTGTTAGTGTTCAGTTTTCTACTAGAGAGAAAAAGAAAAGTTATGGTCTGTTTCAGACATAAAAAAACCCCAAACCAAAAAACAACATAGCAAAACTATACACAAGAGTTACACATAGTGAACTACGCTAATTTAGTTTAAAAAGTAAAGTGTACATTTTTTGAAAGAGATTGTTATTGGGTCTGCTGTTTAGGGGCTCATTAAAGAAAGCTTGTGTGACCTCTGGGCATCCCTTGTTACGTTGTTCCAAGACCGTGCCATATGTTTTCATCTGTTGCATAAAATAACTGTTCTGTTCAAGGAGAAACTGTACATTTATATTTTCAAAATAGCTTTTGGGGTTATTGTGTTTCTGAATATTGTATATTAATATTTCCTGTGCTTTTTTTCCTTAAGTTCCTGGATGATGTTTCCTCTACTGAGAGTAAAGAGCCCAGTGGTGTGAGCGAGCCAGTACATCTAAAAGAAGGGTGAATACATCTTGAATTTTTATTGTCTGTAACAGAATTAATTTCAGTCTTTTTTCATTAATGCCAGATTCAGATTAATGCTTATTAAAATGTCTGATATACTGTAGAAATTACTATATTTGAATTTAGACAAGTCTTAGTATGTAGAAAATTAGTTTAAAAGAACAGCTGCAAACTTTTATAACTCATCTTCTAAATACTTTAAAAAGTAATGAAAAGCTATTGTAGACTGCATTACTGTCACAGTTCAGTATGTGCTCTGAGGATTGTGAAAGTGTATTTTAAAACAGTGTTATTAACTTAGAATTAGCCTACCTTCTGTATAAGCCTGGCCAACTAAATGTTCTGCCTTTAAAGTTAGATAGAAAACTACCCTGTAATTGAAATATTTAACATTTAGTGACAGAATGCTGATTGAGGTGAAAGTCACTCTTCCTAAAAAATCAACTGTCTTTTGCTTCATGTTGATTGAGAATAGGTGATGATTCGAACAACATTCATGGGAAAAATATTTTAATTTACTAGAGAATATTTTAATTTACTTGAGAAGCAGGTTTATAAGAAGAAAAGATCAAATGGCATCCAAATTTCAAACAAGGAAGAAACATGTCTCTTATTTAAGATACTGAATAGAAATGAAGGAGGAAATTGTACTAGATCAGCACTTGGTTATAGTAATAAATTGATGGCTGTTCAAAATAAAAGGAGTTAGCAGTGAGTAAACTTAGTGTACTAAATGCAGTTTGTCTGCCCTTGCTGTTGAGTCATGTTCAGTTGTCACCAGAGGACACAAGGAAAAACGACGCACCACAGCTTTGGTCACCATGAAGAGACTAATTTATTTCCTCTGACTCCAATCATTTATAGCTCTCAAAAGGTGCCAGTGGATTGGAAGGTGAACGTGCCACCTCTCCAACGACACTGGACAAACTACCAGTACATCAAATTTCTCCGCCTCTATGAAAGAATGCAAAACAATAGGTTGTTTACAGAAAGTTGCATGAGAAAGTTCTCTACAAGAATGTAAATTCAGAAGGCTTTAGAAAATCCTAAGAAATCAGGGCAACATTCAGTGTCATTTTATTGATATTCACTTTCTGATCCAGATAAGGCCAAGTACAATTACACGGAGAAAGTGGCAGGAAAGAGAGGGTCTTGTAGTTATACACACCTTATTCCATTTTGTGAAAATTTGGAATTCTAGATCTGAACAAGTTACGTATCCACTCCAAATTTACTGCTACAAGCACTGGTCTGGACTGTGTGTTTTTCAAACTCCTCCTGTTTTGGAATCCTGCACACAATCACCATACTGGGAGGTAATCTTGAGGATCTGTTGTGAACAAGTAGTAGTTTTTTTAAATGTACAATGAAGTAGAGTTTTTCATGATGAACAGTAATGTCTTATCTCAGTAAATGGTTTTGAAGACTAATGGTTGCATTTTATTTGATTCTGTCTTTACAGAGAAATGTACAAAAGAGCTCAGGGAAGGACTCGGATCGGTAAAAAGAATTTCAAGAAGCGATGGTTCTGTCTAACAAGTAGAGAATTCACATACCACAAACAGCAAGGTAAATAATGTTTATTTTACAATTATTTTTCAGTATTGTCTAAGTGTTTGTAGCTTTTTTGTACTTTAAAAGTGCATAATTTTTCTCTTTTCCTAAAATACCTATGATTTATTTTAATTGCTTTTGCCTTAATTACTTGAGGCTTCTGTCTGATTCATGCCTATTTTTTCAGTAATAAAAATGCATATTTTTAGAGCATGAACTGCAATGTCAGTGCCCTGAGATTATAAAATGGTTCTTAAAGATTGCTTCACTCCTCTGTTTACAATTTTTTACAGATAAAGAACCAATTTTCACTATTCCAATCAAAAACATCCTTGCAGTGGAGAAACTTGATGAGAGCTCCTTCAACAAGAAAAATGTGGGTCAAAAGATAGTTTATATGTAATTTTTGATATGTTCTTTAAATAAAAGATTGTAATTAGCTTACAGAGTTAATGAAACCTCATTACTGAACACTTCAACAAGAAGTCTTTTATGGATCAGGAAGAACAAAACTGTATGCAGTATCTTCCAAGTATTCTTAATATGGAAATTAACCTGGAAATTTGGCTATTTGCACCAAGTTTTCTGACTGATTTTGACTTTGCTCCCCTTGCCAAATTCTAGAATGAAGGTTAAAACTATGTGACCTTATTACAAAGCACTTTAAGTTATATTATATACTACTAGAAATGTATTGTTATCAAACTTGTATTTATTCCTTTTGGTGAGAACTTCCTACATCCCTTCATCAGCTGAGACTGAGCTGTCTGTGCTCATCAGCTGAGCTGTCTGTGCTCATGGCCTCATTCTGGCCCTGGAACACATCGGTTATTTCCATTCTTACGTCAATCCAAACATCTGAGGCAGTGATAAAAGAACAGCTGTCACTAAGGCCAGTGATGGCTAAAGGAGAGACTTCTGGGAATCTTCTGTTGCGGAAGCATGAAGGTCATGCTTCATGAAATGTGGGGCCACACTTAAAGATCTGTGGATGAAGAGGACAGAAGGTGCATCCTGTTTTAGTTTGTAAAGGTTCTTTCTTAGATGAGAACACAGGGAGCTGTTCTGGTGGGGTTTTTCTCCTCTGTGTAGTTGGAAGAGGTGAAAAGTCTGCTGTTCTCCCTTGTCTCACTTTCGGTCTTTAATTTAAAAGTTTGTGGAATTGCCTGAGCACTGAAATCTATTTTGACCTATTTGAAGTTGCTCAGTGACTGAATTTTTTTTACTCAGCAGAATAATGTCTTTCTTCTACAGATGTTTCAAGTACTTCATGGAGAAAAGCCACTCTATATCCAAGCAAATAACTGTGTAGAAGCCAGTGAGTGGATAGAGGCTCTTTGCCGGGTAACGAGGTGCAACCAGAAGAGGCTGAGCTTTTACCACCCCTCTGCTTTCCTGAACGGGAACTGGCTGTGCTGCAAGGCCACCACGGAGAGCACGGAGGGCTGCGCTCGCTGCACCGCGTAAGCCCCTGCCGCGGGAACTGGGCAGGGCTCCAGGGAATGCGGGAGTCACTCTGCAGCTTGAAAGCAGGGAAGCAAGGCTTTCCCTATCTAATTCAGCAAGTGATGCCACAAAGACCTGCCACAGTGATAGGGCACAAAGTACTGGATTTCTCTATTACTTTGTGTGCCACCCTGTGGAGGCAGCCTGCTTACCATGAAAATCAGAAATATCCAGTGGCTGAGATCTCTTCATGCAGAATAACAGATCTGATTCAGATGCCAGGTTGAATGCAGAAATATGACACACCTAGATCATCTGTATGAAATAATTAAAATACTTGCTGCAGGAAGTTCAGCCTGGCTTTCTCTTGTTATATACAACCACTTTTTATTTGGACATATTTTAAAGGAGTGCCCTAAGAACGTCAGTTAAATAATCTTGGATGTAGATTCTGACAATCATTTGGGTTTTGTGGGTATGTCAGAAAAATTAATAACATCTTAAAATGCTTTAATGTCTTTTTAGAAGCTGCTGATTTCTGAAAACAAAGAAATGCTGTGATTTCTTTTAAAAATAAATTTATCTTTAATTGGGTAGGTTATATAAACTACAAACTAAGTTTTGTGAAACTGTCTATGAGTGATAAACATATTAAAAGGCTATGTATAATGAAAAAGAATCCGTTTTTACTTGCTTTCAAGAATTACTGATATTGATTACCTGTCTTTGTTCACCTTTTAGAGATGTTCCTGCTGATACTCAAATTGAGATTGATGGCGATAGAGAGACAGAAAGAATTTACTCACTTTTCACTATCAACAGGTCTAAACTACAGAAGCTGGAAGGTACTCAGATGATAATTAAGAAGAATTACACTGATATTCAGTTCTAATTCTCTAGGCCAAGAATATAATTTTGAACAATTAACTGAATTTAACTATTTACCTGAAAAAAAATAGAAAGTAGAGGAAGAGATTGAATTTTTATCTTCTAATTACCCTGATGTCTGATGTTCTTCAGGCATTTCTTTACAATAGATATCAGGCATTGTTGTAATTGGATTTCCATATATGTAATATTTTTAACAGGTAGGTGATGCTTTTCTGCCTTTGTTGTCCCTTTCCTGACTATGTGATGAATTATATTAGACATGGTTCTGCTGTAAGAAAGCACTGAACTTCTCTTAATGTGAAGAGGAGAGAGCTGGATGCTCAAGATGCTGAACACAGCTAGCAGAAAATAAACTACAGAATTGTAAATACATTTAACTGATACTGCCTTCTGCTTTTATCTTAATCCATTTTATGCATAAGCCAGAGTAACTTTACATTTCAGAATGTTGGAGGTAGCATTTGCATGGGAGTTAGATTTGTTTTTTAATTGTTGAAATTCTAAATGGGATGATGGTGGTTTTTTGTAGAGGCTTGTGGAAGTATAGCAGTCTACCAAGGTCCTCGGAAAGAACCAGATGATTATTCTAACTTCACCATAGAAGATTCTGTAGCCACTTTTCATACACTTCAGCAGATAATAGATATAGTAGAAAAGCTGAATGAATCACATGAAAAATATCAGAAGAAGAGATCATCTAGTGCCAAATATGGTAGTGAGTAAGTATCTTATGTAACTTTGACATTGATAAACGTGTACTTTGAAAAAAATCAATCATGGGGCGAGGCCAGACTTGTTTGGGTAGAGATAATGAAGGTAAAGGTAGAGTTAGACAACACAGACATGGAGAAAATAAGGTACATCATTAGTAGTAGTGCAGCTTTTTACCAGTTGTTGAAGATCCAAGTTCTTCTGATACAGATTCATCTGTTCCTGTTGAGATTCCTGTGAGTGGATGCAGTGACTCTTTTGTTTACTGGCAACTTAACATTTGAAGTGCACACAAAATTTATCCATAACAGTAAGCCTGCCTTCTAATACTGTTTTTTCAAAATTTTGGTTAAATAATTGAAGTTATCAAGTTATATGAAACTGTCAGAATTTTACTGCAGAAACATATCTTTCAGGTAGCATATTTACTGTTTGTATTTCACTTGCCATACTCAATGATAAATACTATTTCTTGTGAACAAAAAACCTGTTCTTTGGAGTACATTGTTGTTCCAGAGCACATTTCTTTAATTCTCTTCAATCCTGGCTTATGTGTCTGGAACACCACTAGCAAGTTTTTAGATTTCTTCTTTGCATCAATAAGGATTGACTGACCAGGAAAAAAAGAAAAGCTCAAACCCTGATTTGGTTGCTTAGGTTAGTGTTTGACCCAAGTTGTTCAGAAAAATTGACTGTGATTTAGAAGTCCCATGTGAAAGTAAATGAGGTTTTTGCAAATCACTAAATTTCATAATTAATGGTAGAAATGTTTTTTTTGCTTGATAAATTAAAATTGCATGATGAGAACTAGAAAGCAAATGTTAATCTTAAAAGTATTTGCATATATTTTTTGTTTTTTTGCAGAGAAAATCCGATTGTTGGAAAGGTTTCCTAACCAAAACAAACCAGACCACTTGGATGAAAAAAGAAACTGGAAATGTTCTAGAGTGTTTTGGTTTTTTGTTGGTTTTCTTTTTTTTAATTCATTGTATGCATTTTTGCAAAATATTTAAGAATGAACATAAATGCTAGTTGTGTTGACAATCTATTTAATATTTAATAGAAAAATACCTTCTTGGAAATCCGATCTTTAAGGTTTATTCTCATTTTGCTGAAGAACTTGAAATTCCAGGTTCTTGAAATAACAGATGCGAATAAATCTAAATGTTGTTTTGCCATTGTTGTCTTATTGGAAAGAACTTTCTAAACAAATAAGCTTTTTCATGGAAGAAAATCCACACTGTATTTGTTGTTGGATTACATCTCAGTACATACACTGCAAACTTGCATGAGTTTACCATGAGTGCCTGCCCTGCTGATACGGATCTCGAAATAGAAATCCCAAGATCTTATGATGTGGAAAAGATCTGAAGCTTCACACTCGATACATTTAACTTATTTTTTCCTTGTATTAGGTGTTGTCAGGACTTGATTTATCTACAGTTGAAGTTCTACAGAACCATGCAGTATGCTGCAATTAATCTGGACAGCAGATACCAGTGTTAGTTGTGTTACTAAGCGCTAAAGAAGAAATCAGGGAACTTTCGTTGTACCTCTTGTTTACATTTGAAGTGAGTAATATATGGAATGACATTAGACCACTATCTATTTTCTTTAGCATTTTTTAAGGTACATATTTTTTCTTAACCTAAAAAGAAATGCAGGGTAGTAACATTCTTGTTAAATAGGTTTGCCTACAGATAAAAAAATTTAGGTGTGAACAAATTGTGGTTAAGTACTGATCAATTAACATCATCCCATGTATGATTTAATTTCTTGTTTTTATAAAAAGTGATAACTACGTCCAGCTCAACTTTTGACTACAAATCTAATAAATAATCTCTATTATAATCACTCAAAGCACTTTAGATATCTGGACTATCCCAGATTATTTTTAGATACTTTGTAGTATCTGCTTGTTATGATCAGTTGAATGATCAACATTGTTTTGTCTTTAAGCAATGCTTCAGTGAATATTTTTGTATCTTTAGTTACATGGATTCGTATTTGCCACTTAACACAATTTTAAACTGGCATTCCTGACTTCAGTAAGATTAATTTTTGCTCACTTTGACTAAGAAGTTAGTTTTCTGCTGAGAAAAAGTATATGTATATAACCAGGAAGAAGCAAAGGTATTACTGTGGCAACTTTGCTTCATCAGTATTAAATGCAATGGTACTCCTTGGAATATTATTTTTAATAAAAGTTGTTTGTGGTACTTTTGTTTTTTAAAGCATTTTCTCTGGGGTCTTTTGTTGTTTTGTGGGGTGTTTTTTTAGTTTTGGTTTTGTTTTGTTTTTCCAATCACGATTTGTCCAAATTAATTAGGAATGTAACTTAGAATAGAAATCCACAACGCTTGAAACAGTAAGGCGTTGAAATTACCACACAATTATTGTACTGTTGTAAGAAGGCTTTCTATAATGGAAGCAAGGTGGCAAGACAGGATTGAAATTTCTTTGGAATGAATGTAACTTATTAAAATGACTTTGGTTTAATACCAAGATACTGTAGAATATCTGGGATTCAGTACTAGGATCTGCAACATCACAATCATTTAATCACCTCAGCTGGTTTTGCCTTTTCCTTTTTACACATTCGATGTGTTCAATGGGACTTTTTGCCAACATTTAAAACTGAGGGAGAATACAGCAATGCAAATAAATGTATTTTGCCAAGGTAAAGATTAATTGCCATTAATCAAAAACTGCCATTAAACAAAGTTGAATGTGGTTGAGTGTCAGAATTAGGTTTTGTTGTATATGAATTAACCCTGTGGCCAACTCTTTTCCTTGGAGCCATTTTCTGTTGTTTTCAAAGTAAAATTTATGAAAAATGGAGTAGTATACTCTTGCAATGTTGGGGTTTTATAATATGCACTTTTTGTTTTGCTTTGGTACTGGAATATTGAGAAAAAAACCCAGAAGACCATTGAATATTTGTGACCATTAAGATTTGATTTCTCATTTTATAATGTTTTAAAGTACAGTAGATGTTCTAGAATTTAATTAGGTACAAGTAGGACGATTAATAATAAAAGTTGCATTCATTTTGATTAGTCTAGAAAAGTGATGTTATTCAGTAATTAGTTCTGTTAGGATTGTAAAAGTTTTAATGTTATTATGATGATGTATTGTTGAATGTATTTTTATTTAAATTTTATTTTCTTATCAAGACATTAAAATGTTTTGTAACATTGCTTGAGAATAACTCAGAAATAAATTACAACAAACCTGAGATAAGCTGTGTGTTTCCTGTGAGGCCTGGCTGTTCAAAATGTTAGCATTTACCTGAATGAATGGGGGTTACATACAGGACTTGGGCATAAAGAGAGAAACCTAATTGATGGTGGGGGCAGAACCCACCAGAATTGACCTGGGGGATGTGGCATCTGCAGCAGTGTTGCATTCTAAATTGATGGCTGGAGAGATAAGTGCTGGTTCATCATTTAGTAAGAGCATGCAGAGAAGCCTTGGGAATTTGACAGTGCTTAAGAAGTTTGTAATGATTAGTCTGCCGAGTCGAAAGATAGCTGGTACTGTGTTGTTAGGGTTAGGTGACTCTATTTTTTTTTTTTTCCTTGTTACACTGATTTGTGTTCCATTACCTGTGCTGTGTACCAGTGCAGGCTGTACAAATGGTCAGAACTATTTAAAATATATTGCATATGGAAAACAAAAAATGTTTACTTTTCTCAATCTGCTTTCTTTTTTTTATGTAATCTGGGCACTTTCTTGCCACCCACTCTCCTCTCCTGTTCTTCTGGGCATTTTTTATAAGGAAGTTTTGTACAAGTGCTTTCTAATGTCCTGAGGTGTTTTGTTTCCTTGTGCAGAGAACTGACCTGTTGTCCTTTGTTGCCGGCATGGAAGCTTTTGTTAGGAATTAGAGTGCAAACCTTCCAGCAATTTCGGAATTAATTTTGATTAATCTGAGGTAAGATGTATTAAGGCCCAGTATAAGTGGTCACTACATTAATTTGCAGAGATTAGAAAGCAGAGGAATATTAATATGAAGTTGGAAGTACAGTAGGAAGTTTTTTTCTGTGAACATTAAAAAAAGGAATTGCATGTGTTCTGTAATGATTATATCAGATTGATCCTTTCTTTTCTCTGCTAGTATACTGCCTTCTCTACCCATTCCACTAACCTGAGTTTTCTCTAACCTGTGACACCAAAAGGGCATTCCCATTTCAGATCTGTAGATGTGCCACTCAGGGACATGGTTTAGTGGTAGACTTGGCAGTGTTGGGTTAACAGTTGAGCTTGATGATCTTAAAGGTCTTTTCTAATCTAAATGATTCTATTAATAAATGTATGATACATGCTTTACAATAAATTCTCTTTAGTTCCTGGTCATCTGTATGACAAAGTTGGCAACATTTACTCACATGTGATAAGGACAGATCCTGTATTGTGTTTAAAAGAGCATACACATCAAATCCAAATCAGGTCAGTAAGATCCCAGTAACAAGCAACTTCTAGTAGAATAGACAGATGCATGCAGTTTACTTGAAGTTCTTACAAATACTTACAGAAGCATATTTAACGAAGGTTGATGTGATTTCTGCACGTTAAATAAACCAGAAATTCTTTAATAGCAGTAAGGAGAGTATAGCAGTGTTACTGTATCCAGCTGTGATGAGACTGCTGCTGAAATATTTTGTGTATTCCTGAGATTCATCATAATAAACAATGTTAAAAAAATTAATTTCAGAGTTGAAGAGCAGAGTTGTAAGAATTGGGAATATAGCCTATAATTGAGCTAAATTACTTAGAAAGGCACTTTATGTACCTAAATCAGGGACAAAAATGTTGATAATTGGTTGCTTTACAATGAGAATAAGATTTTAAAAGATCCAGTGGCTACAGTGCTCAGGAAAGGCTATACATTGTAAGCATTTAGTTAGAGAAATCAAGAATTTTAATTAGATATTCTTGGTAAGAACATTTTGGGTATTTTTTTTTTATAAAAGCAAATATATGACCTTGCTGAAATGCTTTTAAAAATATTCTTTATGTTAATAAATGTTTATGGTAAATAATAAAATTCATCCATCTTGCTTAATACAATTTTCCATAGAAAATCTTGTATGATCAAGATTTTTAAGTGTTTGAGTCCATCATTATTTTAGCATAATTACTATTGCAAATGCCATGGCAGTTGTATGAAGTCTAGTTAACAATTTCACCAAAACGGGGATGTAAATCATTATACTGATTTTAGAAACTTTATGGACCCAAACAATTGGTTTGCTTTAAGGGATTGTGAATTTGTTCCCCACTTTCATCTTTTATTTTTGGTCATTCCTCGTACACAGGGGAAAAAAAGCAGAGAGGATCATAGAACAGCCAAAGTAAACCTACTGAGTGACTTGAATTCAAGACTTACAGGTAAAAATCTCTTACCTGGTCCCTCTGATTTCTCCAAAGATCCAGGATATGCCGTGCTTTTTGGTGGCAAACCACAGTGTGTCCAGCAGCAGGGAGAGAGGCTGATGTGTGTATCCTGGACAGCAAAGGCTCCAAAGGCAGCAGCCCTTCCCTCCCGGAGCAGCCACCGGCAGCGCTGCAGAGGGTCACCCACTGCAGCAGCTGCTGGGAGCTCAGCTGGAGCTCCCGGGCTTCAGCTCAGCCCTCGCTGGGACGCTGCTGCTGCAGGATACAGAAACAAGCCTGGAAAAAGCAGGGAGCAGAGACAAAATGAGTAAGAAGGAAACTCCCCTTTACGAATCAAGTGATCTACAGTAATGCAGTAATACAGACCTGACGATTAGCTGCGTCTTTCATCCACAGACCTTTAAAGTACTTGATCAAAGAAGGGGAAGTACCTACAATTCAGTCTCTTCTTTCCATACTGGGTAACAGAAGGCACTATGCTTTGTATAGCAATGCAAATTTGAAAAGTCCAAGAGGAAAGATAGAACTTTTTGAAACACAAAACAGTGATTTCTGTGACAACCAAAATAAGTCATCTAGCCTTCTTCTGAATAGTTAATTTATATTCCAGCTGAGTTCTTCCATTCTGTCATGGTGTGACATTTATAAGAGTTTGTTATTTTATTATTTATATATATATATACTTGAATTTTCAATGCATATTTTTGGCACTACCTTGGCCAAAATCTAAAAATAGAAAAGTAGGTCAAGGTAAAAAAAAAAATTAGTTGTGACGTGGTACACAGGATATAACATCTGCAAAGGTGAATATTGAGAAGCTGAAGTTCACCTGTGCAACACCTTCCAGTAATTTAAATACATGAGTAAAGGGAGTTTCTATAGGCAAGTTACATGGCTTCTCTTTGTAATGCTTTTATTTTTTGTTTGGGGTTTTAGGGATTTTTTTTTTTGAGGAGAGGAGGTCTGGTGTGGATTGGAGGGCTGGATTTGCTAAGAGTGGTTTTTGGGGTCCATCCTGATACTAGGCAGGATCCAAATATCAGAGGGATTTTAAAAATAGTAAGACAGACTGTGCTACCTCACAAATTTATAGGAAGTGTCCATATTTTAAAATAGATGGGGGCTGTGCCCCTGCACAACAGAACAACATAATTTGGTTTCCAGTTTTCAATTCAGAATGCAGTTCCATTCTCAAACAGCTAACTACAGTTAAAATAGGCAAAATTTTATCTTCATAGGTTTTCTAAATTAAAGAATGGATCTGAGATAGACATCTAACCTGAAAATCAGCACTGTTCAGAGGTAATAGTAATAGCTGAGTTTTACTCCAGAGGAAAACAATTAGCAAACAAAAACACAGTATTAAATTTCATAAAGCAGTCAGGGGTCTTTGTGCCTCTGGTTTTTAATCTCTGCTGCAGAAGGAAAGATGGATGAGCCAGGGTGTTGTGTGAAGAATGGAGAAGTTCCAAGGGTTTAGACTTGATTAAAGCAGCTCAGCAAAGTCAGGATCTCTTTAGTCTCTTGTGACACAAGGTTTTCAATTAAAGCAGAGAGGTTCCTGTGCAGAAGTCATTGAGGGTTTTTTTTAATAACTTCTGTAAGGATTTTCCTTCTGTATGTTATGTGTCATTAATGTTCTTTTGTTTCACTTGAAGAGTAAAGCACAATGCATTTAAGAATCAGAATTATTGCTACTTCTCAGTCTTTGAGCTCATTCCTGGACTTTTATGAAGTTCATGCCCAGTCACATAGATTTATAGGAATATTGGGATCCCTTTGTTATGCTGTGCAGCAATATAGTTGTGTGATTTCTTCCCTCCAAGTGCAAAAGCATGCGGTTTATTCCACTAATACATTGTTTCCCTAACTCCTGTTGTGATTTCCTTTGTATTTCTGCATGCCTGCTACATGCTTCTATTTCACAGAAACTGTACCTATCAGCATTGGAGTCTGTTTTCCATTTTGGCAGTTGCATCTGGCAGCTTCAGTAAACCCTTAGGAGGTGCTACAGGTGGGTTTGTCACAGGTAGTGGTACGCTCATACAGCACTGTTCCCTGTGCTGTCTTCCTCTTGCAGCCCCACTGTAGCCAAGTCTCAGCTCTACTGGCCATTAATAGACCCATGTAGCATATTCCTATTGGGAAAGAGGTGCAGAGAGACACAGATAACCAGAGTTTAATAAATAGTTTTGGTAGAGAAGTATGCTTAAATTGTTTTCTTTGGCAGATAAATTGACACAGTCCTCAAGTGTTTTGATATATGTTAATCTATTGACAGAACAAACAGTAAGTGGGATAATACAGTCCAGTACATGCATCAGTTGGCCAAGATAAAGACATACTTACATAACTGTTCTTTGCATTATCATAAAACTGACATTTTTGTCAAGGCTTTGTTTTTAATAAAAATAATTTTCACAGAATCACTGGGTTGGAAGAGACCTTCAAGATTGAGTCCAACCCATGCCCTAACAGCTAAACTAAACCATGGCCCTGAGTGCCACATCCAGTCTTTTTTAAACACATCCAGGGATGGTGGCTCCACCACCTCCCTGGGCAGGCCATTCCAGTACTTTATCACTCCTTCTGTAAGAAAACCATTTTCCTAATATCCAACCTATATTTCCCTTGCTTCAGCTTAAGACTGTGTCCTCTGGTTCTGTCAGTTGCTGCCTGGAGAAAGAGACCAACCCCACCTGACCACAGCCACCTTTTAGGGAGTTGTAGAGAGTGATGAGGCCACCTCTGAGTCTCCTTTTCTCCAGGCTGAACACCCCCAGCTCCCTCAGCCGTTCCTCACAGGGTTTGTGTTCCCAGCCCCTCTCCAGCCTCGTTGCCTCCTCTGGACGCGCTCAAGCGTCTCAACGTCCTTCCCAAACCGAGGGGCCAGAGCTGGACACAGCACTCCAGGTGTGCCCTCACCAGTGCTGAGTACAGGGGAATAGTGACCTCCCTGCTCCTGCTGGCCACACCGTTCCTGATCCAGGCCAGGTGACATTGGCCTTCTTGGCCACCAGGGCACACTGCTGGCTCATGTTCACCTGGCTGTCGACCAGCACCCCCAGGTCCCTCTCTGCCTGGGCACTGTCCAGCCACTCTGTTCCCAGCCTGTAACATCGCAGGGGCTTATTGTGGCCAAAATGCGGGACTCAGCGCTTGGACTTACAAACTTCATCCTATTGGGCTCTGCCCATCCATCCAGCTGTTCCAGGTCTCCCTGCAGAGCCCTTCTACCTTCCAACAGATCAACACACACTCCCAGCTTAGTGCTGTCTGCACATTTACTAATGAATGACTCGGTACCCTCATCCATGTCGTCAATAAAAATACTTTCAATTCTATGTTTTGGAGTAAAAAACTGGAAAAAGAAAACAACAAAAAGTTGTCAAAAAGTTTTAAGAGGAAAGAAAAAAGGGGGGAAAAGGAACAAAATCAGGCTGTTTTCAAACAATTTGTGAAAATCTGTGCAAGGCATTTTATATCCTTTAAACCACTGTCTGTGCAATATTCAGAATTTAGAAAGGGGTATAGAAAATGAAAATGTTCATACAAGGCAAATATGCATCTGCAAATTCATTTGAAATGGGAGAGTATGAACAGAACACTTAGAGCAGTTACAGAAGTTGGGTGTCAGACACTTGGAGCTTTGAGTATTTTTTACATGGAGACAATTGATAAATTGCACTGCATCATTACTTTGAAATAATAGCAGAAATTTAATTGATTATAGGTTATGTAATATAAAGCAATATTTCAAATTTGGGTACTTAGTATTACGAACATTCTTTTTTTTCCCATTCTGTAGCACACAATTGGCTTGAATTCTAGCTGAACAAGCCCTTGTTGGGCTGAAAGGAACTTGGTTTGAGTTCTCATTTTTAGATGTTCAATTCGGAATGTTTTCAGTGAATGAGATGAGCAAATGCCCAGTCTGAAAAACTGTGGGTTTTATTTACAATTAAAACCAGTGACAATGTACATAGGGAAAACCCTCTGAAAGAGCTGTCGTGGTTTGTGCCACTCTCCTGCGTGTCGCCTCCTAAATGTCATGTGTGGCTGCAGGGGACAGATGAATTACAGACTGCCAGAACTACTTCTCAAAAATGGCTTGGAATTTTTTTTACACAGCTCTTTAGCTGATAAAATAGCAAGAAAATAATTTTTAGGTGGGAAGTTATCACTTATTTCTCTAAGGCAGTATGGACAGAGTCAAAGGTGCTTGTGTCTTATTTGCTGTACTTTCACAGGTAATGTAAGTGGAGTTAATATTTGACTTTGCATGGTGTACAGCATATGTGGTGGTTTGACAACACTCAAACACAATTATAATCTGACATAGTTTGCTCTTAGAACTGAAGAATTGCATCAGTCAGGGATACAAGACAAATTGTAGAAATCTAAAAACCCCAAAACAACAGATTTTTTTTTTTAATCTCTATTTAGAGGTAGTTGACATTTTACATAGGAGAAATTAAATGTACTTAATTTTTTTATTTTTTAAACTTTCTGGATTACATCTAGTCCCAGTAATTCAAATTCTGAAGTGCCATGATGGTTTTTAAAATGGACAGAAAAGAATGATGAGTTAAAGGAGTGGAGCTGGCAAAGGGAATTGAACAGTGTGGATCGAGAGAAGTGTGAATCAGCCAAGCTAAAAGACCTTATTAACATGCTGTTTAATAGTGTTCAAGGTGCTTCTGAATTGATAGTTGAGTAACGTGCAAACATAGACTCTTTAACATAATTTTTATTTTTTGCTTTATTACCAAGGTGCCCCCCACTGCTGAAGTGTTTCACTTATTCTGTTACCACTCTTAGGAAATGCGTCGAGTTGGAAGACTGGGTTGTCTCCCCATACTCAAGGCAGCCCAGACCACTGGTGAAGTTGTGATTAATTCACTTGCACTCCGCGTACGAGAACATCCTTCGTGAGCAACGCCAACCCGGCACCTGCTGGGTGTCCTGCTGAAACACCCGCAGTGCCTGAAGGCTCCGTGCAGGCGCTCGGTCCCCGAGCAGGGTCCCCGAGCAGGGTCCCCGAGCAGGGTCCCCGAGCAGGGGCCCCTCGCCCCGCGGGCCGGTCCCGCTGCCCGCGCCGCGGGCGGGGCTGCGCTGCGCTGCGCTGCGCTGCGCTGCCGCTGCCGCTGCCGCTGCCGCTGCCGCCGGAGGGTGGCGCTGCCGCCCGCGCGGCCGCCGCGTCCCCGCCCCTCCGCCATGGCCGATGTGGAGGACGGGGACGAGCCCGGCGCCCCCCACTCGCTGCCGGGCACCGCGGGCTCCAAGGCGGGCGGCCCCGACAAGATGTTCTCGCTGAAGAAGTGGAATGCTGTGGCCATGTGGAGCTGGGACGTGGAGTGCGACACCTGCGCCATTTGCCGGGTGCAGGTTATGGGTAAGTGCCGGCCGGGCCGCCATGGCCGCGGGGCGGGGGGCCTGGGCCGGGCCCGGGGCCGTGCCCGCCGCCCTGGGCACGGCGGGCGCAGGGCAGAGACGCGGTTTCCGGCAGAAGGGGGGGCTGATCCCTCCCGCCTCCGCTTCCTCCTCCGCGCCTTCCCCGAGGAGGAGGAGGAGGAGGAGGAGGAGGGCCCCGCGGGGGCCGGGCCGCCGCGCTGCAGGGGCCACACGCGGCCCCGTCGGGCAGCGAGTGCCCCCTGCCCGGCCGGGCCGCGCTCCCTGCGGGGCCTGGGCCCCGCCGGGCTGCTCGGTGACCCGTGCAGTGCCGCCTTCGTCATGAGGGCTGGTGCTCGTCTGCGGGCAAATCCCGCAAGCACTGACTGAACCCAGCCGAGCTGAACCCAGTGCTGCATGCGTGGGGCTGCTCTCCGTGGGGTGGGTTTTGTTAAGGGGTTTTTGTTCGGGTTTTTTTCTGCGAATCAGTTACAGATGTACATAAAAATTGATTTTTCAAATCTATTAAACCAGGGTGTCTGACGCTACTTCACAAGCGTGAGTACTGGTGCAGTTTAACACACACAAATGTACTGAGAAATCTATTGAGTAAGGGGTTAATTTACTTGGTTTTGAAATCCAGGGACTGTTTGAAAGCATCTTCATTGTTAACTCATATTACTTTTTTCTGACATCATTGTCAAATACGATATTTATCTTGGTTCTTCAAAAACAGTTTAAATTCATCCTTTACTGTGTGTGCATATCCAATTTTTACTTTTTTTTTTTGGGCTGAGTCATCCTAGTTGTAGCTGTCCTCTCAGTTGGGTCTGTAACACTTCTGCAGGACAAATTACTCAAGATCCCCTCCAGAACACCTTGCTTTTGTAGGGCCAGGAACCACGATACTGAAAATTAAGTCAGCATTTGGTTTAACATAAATGAGGCAAAATATACAATTCTGTAATTTCTCATAAATAATTTTGCTGGGAACCTTCTGTGGAACAGAGGAGGCAAAAGGGTGTACAAGAGGAAAAAAGGTGCAGCGCAGGCTGAAGTGGTGGGAGGTTGATCTTTTACATAAGCGTGTTTTGAAGATTATTTGCTTTTTTAAAGTAAACAGAGACCACTCTGGAAATATGAAATTGGCTTCATTTGCCATGTAAACAATAATTTTAAAAATGCATTTATCCCCATTGTAAGCTAGGCTGTTACAGGACACTATAAAAAAAGTCTTAACAAAATCTTACCCAGAGCTATTATAAAAGTTTAAAAAAAATCTGATTTTTTCAGTGCTAGACCAAGGGAATACTGAAACTAGAAACTAGAAAAAAAAATCTGAAACTAGAAAAAAAATCTGAAAAAAATCTAGTCACCATTTTTTGGGAACAAACCACATTGTTAGAATGTGAAATTTGATGATTACTGACTTCAGTTTAGCAATTTCGTGTTGACCCTGCCAGAGCGGATCTGGCTCCTGTAGAGCCACTGCGTCTGCAGTAACCTTAGGTGGGAGGCAGTGCCAGACTGAGACTGGCACTTGTTGAAGGTTAGTTTGACTTTTGCAGGGAAGGAGGTGTTAGCTGGCTCCCTTTTCTGCTGGTTTAACTCCTTCAGCCAGTGTGGTCTTAGATGCACAAAGGAAAGAGACAACAATGGAGGTGTTAGCTGGGAAGCACAGGATTGCAGCTGGACTGGCTTTGCTGTCCTTAGCCTTTCAGACTGACCCCCGTGGGGTTATGATGTAGGAGTGGGGACAGGTTACTTAGGTGTGGTGGCAGTGATTTCTGTCCTTGGTTCTCTGTGCTGCTTCTGTCTGAAACTGCAACTCTGGGGCTCAACAGGGCAGCTGATTTATTGTGACTTTCTGCTGTGACCCAAGATCAGTGGGCTCCCACACACCATGATACAAGTTGAAGCACTTTGGCTGAATCTTCCCAGCACCTTGTCCCCTAACTGCTGTTGAAACATAAATTTTAGGGACAGACAAAAGGAAAGTTTTGCTTTTGTCTCAGTTAAGAAAGGGCAGCTGTTTTAGAGTTCTGTCCTCTTTGTTCTCTATTACCTGAGAAAAGGAGGAATGTCGGGCCAGATCAGCCTAAAATACAAATACTGGCCCTATCTGGCAGCGACTGCAAAAATACCGAAATCTAAATTCCTGTAGCACATTACAGGAGTAATGTGTAGTTTTGTCTTTTGGGAGAATATGTTCCAACCAGTGACATGTAAGGCAGATTCAACCTGCAGGACACTTGTTTAAGTGTCCACTTCTTTGAAGAGATAAAGATGTGTTTGCTCACGTAACAATTGAACACTTTCTGTTGTGCGTGAGTGGTGCACGTGTGTCTGTGGCAGCCCATGTTGGGGCAAAGGAGAAGCAAAGGTGTTTTTCCACTGTATTGTGAGGCACAGTGGGAAGCCTGGAAGTTGTCAGTCTTGTATTTTATTGAGTCCTGGAGCTGCCATCCAATCCTAAAGCCACAGACCGGAGTGCATAAAGATGATAAATACTTTAAATTAGATATTGTTCTGTATTTATTAACATATATTACCAAATGCACTACTATATTTGTATGTGTGTGACTCTTGTGAAAATGAAATGCAGGTACTTGTCAAATGAGGCTACTATAAAGAGTAATAGGTGGTGGGAGTTGTGGTGAGAGATGCACAGCCTAAAAAAATCAAAATTGTGAATGACTTCCTTAAAAGGAAATGCTGACATCTGAAAAACAAAGTCCTGTAATTAGGGTTTGGCTTTGTGCTTGCTCTGGTTTTAATATGCCTGAGTGCCTTGGCACAAATCTTTGGGCTTTTATATCTACAAAATGGAGAAGGCTTTTTTTCAGCAAAAGTTATGAAAATACCAAAGCAATGGAAAATAAACAAAACATGCTGGAGAGTTCAGAGTCCTTCTGATCTCTTTCAGATATATATTTCATTGTCATTTGCACAGTTTTAGAATTTAAGGGGGCTATTTAATGTTAAAGGGCTGAACTAGACATCAAAACTTGAGATTTTTACCTCTGTAAATTTATATTCGAGTTTATATTTTCCTCTGACAAACCTATTCTTAAGATGGAATCCTGAGAATCAAATTGAGTTTGTTCTTGTTTACTTTTAGATGCCTGTCTTAGATGTCAAGCTGAAAACAAACAAGAAGATTGTGTTGGTATGTAGTGACTTCATTCGCTTGTTTTTCAATTGAAGCTTCTCTCAGTATGGTGCATTTTAAAGTTTGAAGGGAATACTGATTTTATTAATGCTCAAAAGTAAACTGGTGTTTTGTTCTACATTGTATCATCTTTCTACATTAGTAATACTTTATGCTTTATTTTGAGCAGAAAAAAATCAGTTTTCATGTCAGCTGTGCTGTAAAACAAAACAGCTTCCAATTTCCTGTCAACACATACACAACAAAGAGATTTAGGTTTCTTTCATTGTGAGCATATTTGAGATCATAATGTACATTTTTGAAGTGGGTAGGAAAAAGCTGATTTTTTCTTCAGAGGTGCATGCCAGAAAGCACAAAGGCAGTATAAGTAAAAATCCTGTTGTGAAATAAACGTGTGTCTGATTTTTCCCACTTGTAATTCAGAGATAATGGAGGCAACGGCTTGGTTGTTCACTTTTCATTTTCAAAAGTGGAATCCCTTCAGTTTAAACATAGTCATACTTTCAGTGCCAATGTATGCAAAAGGTCTTAATTCTGAGTGTTTAAATTGGAAATAGTGAAAATTATCTCAAAGAATTTGCTTTAAACCTTTATGACAACTCTTAAAGTGGTGGTAAACCTTTCCATGTTGTTGAGCTTTGCATTTTGAAGTCTATTGTCTCAAAAAAACTGCTGGGGTTTTTTGATGATTGTTTTAATGGGAATAGGGTTTTCATGTTCAAGATATCTTAATTGGCTTGCTAAATATTTAAGATAGACAGGAAAAAGTATAATTTACAGCACTCCTTTGATTGGTACCCTTGTGCTCTTGTGAGGAAAATGTGAGCTAATAAGGAAAAAAAGCAAAGTAACTACATTTTAAAATATTATTCAGGAGTAAATGGATAACAGATAACAATTTTTGTAGTGTTGGAACAACTGTAGCCTGCGAATAACTCCTGTTGTAAAGTCCCATTTTAAGACTATAGACTGTGTCACACGTGCCTCCTTGCTCTCATACATTTCAGTTCATACAGTGCATTCATTCATGTGAGAATTTGGTGATATGCTCTGCTGTGATAGTGAGTCAGTAGTGCATTGGCTTTATTTTGCTACTGGGGAAGATTAAGGGAAAAACTTTAATAGTTGCCCTTATTTCCTGGGCAGAACACATCCCTAAATATGTTTATACTGTCACAAAACCCTGTCACTTTATACAAGAAGGTGAGAATATATGCATTTCTTTTTTTAATATTTCGAAGGAAGTAAAAGGCTTGATGGTAGAACTCACTATCATCAGGATGATCATAATAATCTAATCTCAGTGGCTAAATCAGTGATGACCTGTTTTGTCTCTGAAGTTTCCAGTGGTTATAAATATTTGAGAGTGATAGTTTGAACCTTGCTGTAGGAGTTGATTGAACAGCTAAGTGTGACTGGAACATGTTCTTTCTTCTCTTTCAGTGGTTTGGGGAGAATGCAATCATTCCTTCCACAATTGCTGCATGTCCTTGTGGGTGAAACAGAATAATCGCTGTCCTCTCTGCCAGCAGGACTGGGTAGTCCAGAGAATAGGCAAATAAAAACTGGAAGGATTTCTTTCTGTTGCACTTATTGGAATGGTGTGTGTGTTATGCCCTATGCTCATGCAGAACAGAACGTGTCCATCATGACACGACTCACTTGGTTTATCTGCTCCAAACCAGAGTGGGTTTGGTGCAGGCCTCTGGCTGCTCAAGGTGCAGGTCATGGTCAGGCTCACTGCAGGGGTTCCACAATTCAAACAGGAGATGCTACTTCAACAAATGTATCTGCTGTGATTTGAGTGTTGTCTGGATCAGAGCACAGAAACTTCGTGCTGCAGATTATACCTAAACACAGAGCATTTAATCTTTTTCCATTGATAAATGAATTAAATTGAAAGGATCGCTTCACCTGGTCTGATACACTGCATAATTTGCTGCCAAGATAAAAAAAATGTTTCCTAAGTACTATTGTATGCAAAAACACAGTCATTGTGTTTTTTAAGAAAGTATTCTGAGTTTTAATCTAAAATTAACAGTGTGTAAAACATTTGCTATGTGCTTTTTCCATCACACTGTATTAAACATTTCTAATTTAGGTTTTCTTTATGATTTTTGTTTTGTTGTGTCTCTAAATCTATTGCTCTGTTAATATTCTATACATGATTTCTACAACCATAACATTAAAATGTTGCCATGTTAATGACTTTTTAAATTTGTATTTCTGTTAATGATCATGGAGATGTATTTTTAATCCAAAGATTTTTTGTACAAAGATATGTATTTGGTATCAGTTAACTAGAGGTGTAGACAATCATGCTGGTTAGCTGATTAATATAGGAAGCAAACAAAAGTGATCATTTAAATAACCCAAGGAAAGGAGGCACTAATTAAATCTAGGGAAAAATGGTAAATCGTGATTTCATGAAGATTCAGTTAATAGAAATTTCTTTATTATCTTTTTATTGGTCATAGTGTTTTGGAAGCATTTTTTCATTTTTGTGGAAATCCTGAATATATCTTCTTTGAATTTTTTCTTACAGCTCTTTAAGTGCTTGCCTCTAACTTAGTCTTTTCCTTAAATATTCAAATTACTATGAATCTGAACATGTGCTGTGGGATTTTTAAAATATATGTAACAGAGAGGTAGAATTATTGCTTTCAATCTGTAGCAAATTCAGGCTTAATAAAATGGTCAATCAATATGGGTGAAATTGAAGCAATATATTATGCATTGTTTACTTCAAAATTATCATCTTTAATGTTTAATGTGTTTCTCAGTAGATATATTTCTATCTAATTCTAAGTACATTTAAAGAGGTTTATCATCACTGTATAAAGTAGTTCCAATCTTTGTGTCATCAAGCATATTGCAGAGTTTACTGTGGTTTTGTTTAATATTGTAATCTTGGTTTTTAAGGTGTTGTGATTTTTAAATGTAGCTTTTGTTTAATTGCACACTGAGATAAAAAATCCTGAGTCACTGTTACACTGCATCACATCAGTTGTTATTATGCCAGATGATATCTGTCTTAAAACTCAAAACAAATGCAAAATATGTTAACAGTAGTAATGAAGTGCCTAGAGCATTTACATTGTCGTGGAATATTTCTGTTTGTGTAAAAGTATTCCCAAAATTCTTGCAAAAAAAAGAAATCAGAGTGGGCATGAAAATAAATTTTAGCTGTCACAGTCAAACTGTATCTTACCTACCACCTGTTTTCTCTGTCCACATTTGGACAGAGGCTCCATCCTGTGACCTCTGGTACTGCCATCTAGTCCCATCAGAGGACTTTATTCATTTTTCTTTGGTTTATAAATGAACATGAAAATTACCAAACCCTGCTTTTAGCTCATGTCATGTGCATGGCAAGAGTAGCTGAGAATTACAGTTGTGGAAGAGTTTTTCCGAAGTGTCAGCTCAAAGGGCTGTTGAAAAAATGAGGTATTAGGAAAGTTAATGTTGAAATCAAAGCAGCTGATCTTTTTGTGTATCTGTTTGCATATTGTAAGTATCTTGTTGACCAGTAATTGAGGTTCATCGAGAACATAAGGTAATGAATTTTAAGTCCTGCATATTTTCTCTGTGGTTTTAGTGATTAGCCTAGGTCCCAGTCTTTCTATGAGCTCTACACCAGAGAACGTCTCCAAATCATACCCTGATAGGCCTCATTAGCATGGTTGTTAGTACATCTGTGTTCAGTTCTGTAATTGTTCACCTCTTGTACATGCAAAATAAATAATTTTTGCTTCTCAAACTGTTCTATGAGCAAGTAACACTACCTTAAATAGCCATTATCAACTAATAGATTAATGCTGATCTACTTTTCTCCAGTGTTTTATAAACGCTGAGCAGATTTGGATAAGTCAGCAAGCAAATCTCAAAAGTGACTGGAGTAATGAATATATGTTGAGTGATCATATTGTTTGATTTTTCTTTTAATGAAGTTAGGTTATTTTAGAGAAAAATTATGCTCCATAGAAACTGGGAGATATTCTAATTAATTGAGTAGAATGGTCTTTGAAGCTGTAAATGTGTCTGTCTTATGCAGGTGCCATAAACATTAAATATTTTCTTGATTTGCTTAGGCATGAATATACCAATAGCTGGAATAAGCTTGAGTTCAGCCTTAGGGCCCCAGCTACCAGCCATTTGTCCTGCTGCTTTTTGAGCTGTGGTGGATGTTCTGGCCAAACATAAAAAAAGGCTCAACTGAATTTTAGGAAATGAAAAGCTTTATTAAAAAAAAAAAAAAAAGCTGAAATTAAGGCCTTGTTACCTCCTTACATACCTTTCTCTACCCAGGGTATTATAGGAATGTGTTGCTGTAGGCCCCATTTTCAGGACAGCCACCAGCAGAATTCCCCATTTCTCCCGTTGCTCTTTGCAGTGTTGCCCGTGCTCTTGGCTGCTCCGTTGAGCCCTTTACGTAACCTTCTGCCACCCTGGGCTTGCTCTCACCTGGCAGAACCAGCCAGGCTTTCAAGTGTCTTAACAATTCTCCCTGTTCTCATGCACACAGCCGTTTGCAATGGATGGCCCTCTCCATCACTCCTAGAAAAACACACCTCCAAGGGAATTTTGTAGAGTGCAAGCACAAGTTTTATGTCAAATGGATTCAATGCAGACAGGATTAAGCATGTAAAAACAAAACACTGCATTGTTGTAGAGTGGCAGAAAGCAGCCAAGAAGGGCTTAACGCTTATTATTATAGGGAATCTGAAAGGTGCCTGATATTACTCTTGATGTTCAGTTTTTGTGATTCAGCTCTTCAGTTTGCTTTAAGATAGTGAAAAAAGAAAAAAGAAATTTGACCTTGACCTCAAGAGTACAGCTTGACCCCAGTGTTACTTCTTTTCTTGTTCTCATAATACCTTCCTTACATTTAAAGAAAGTTTTAACAGCCAAACCACCTGACCCCACAGCTGAAGCGGGCTTAGCCTACTGAGTGCCACACATAATTTTTATTCTTTTGAAGGGAAAAAAATGCCTCCTGGTAGGCAGCCAGCAAGTGCAGGTGGAATTTGCCTTCACTTGATTATAATCAGCTTTGTCCCTTTGTTGATCTCACCTCAGCTATATGCTATTGCCACCTTCTTATCCAACCACTTTCTGTCATAAAGCTCAGCAGGGAAAATAAACTGAGGCCAAAACAACATATGGAAATGTCTTGGCAAGATTTGGCTGTTCGTTTGAAGTGTTGTTCTTTTTTCTGTGGGTAGGAGATGAAGTCAGAGCTGTGTTGTTTCATATATAAGGATCATTATATTTAGACCAGTGGCAGTTCTTAGCCTCTCCATGTAATCTGCTCAGACGGAGCCATGCGAGGCAGCAGGGTTTGCCTGGACTGTCTGTGGGGCTCAGTCACTGAAGTTGAATATAACTTGAGCTTTGGAGGTGTGAATGCTCAAAGCACTGAATTGTGGGGTTCATCTATGTCAAGGTCTTTTAGGCATGGCAGCTTTTCATAAAACCAGTTGTTAGTTTGCTGGTGTTCGACGTCGACTGGGGGAGATCCAGGCCTGTCCTGCTGACTGTGGCCAAAGTGCCCCTGAGTTGGAGAGAGTGCACGTATTGCAGCCATGAATCTCTGCATGTTCCTAGCAGCCAGGGACAGTGCATGCAGAGGGAATCTTGGTACATTTAAAGGTTATCAGGGCCCATTCTGAAAAACACCAGCTGAACCACGTGCGTTTGGTACTGCCAGTGGGAAGGTTTGCCTAGGGTGTCATCCCTCAGCTATACATAGCAAACTCAAAGCTTCTTACAGAGAAACCTCTTACCAGTCACTTTCCACAAATGGTGCCTATACCTAAAGGTACTTAGTGAAAATCCTTGAGAGGTATTTAATGCAAAAGCAGTTCGTTTCTCTGGTGTTTTTCAGAAGCCCTCACACGCTAGCAGGGAGAAGCGCAGTGCAGCTGCAGCACAGCTCCTGGGCCAGTTACTCATTTTGTCTGAACCAGGCTCTGCCACCCTGAGGGCTTGCCAAGATGTGTGACATGGGGGGGCTCGACAACCTGATTGCCAACACTGCCTACCTCCAGGCAAGGAAGAGTGGAGAAGGAGACACCAAGGAAATGCAAAAGAGGCGTAAGAGCCTCTCACTGCCCAAGATTGATGAGTGCAAAGAGCATAGAGAGTCCATTGCTGGTGATTATGACAGCATCTGTGAACAGCAGCCCATTGGCAAGAAATTCTTCAGAGACTTCTTAGAGACAGTGCCGGAATATTTGGTAGCTAGGGACTTCCTGGATGAAGTGTCAAACTGGGAGTTGGCAGAGGACAATCTGAAGAGCAGTACCATGGAGAATATTGTCACCAATTTTCTTAAGGAAGGCGCTAAAAACTATCTGTCTTTCATGAGCTCTGACTTGGTCAGCAAATGCAAAGCAGCTACTGCAAAAGACTATGAGAACATCATGCACCTGGCCAAGGAGGAAACCAAAGTCTTCTTTAAAGACAAGCCCTTCCAGGACTTCCAGAACAGCCCCTTCTATGACAAGTTCATCCAATGGAAAGTGTTTGAGAAGCAGCCAGTGACTGATAAATACTTCTCTGAGTTCCGAGTGTTGGGCAAAGGTGGTTTTGGAGAGGTAAGAGCTTGCACTTTAAGGATGTGAGTCATCTCTCCCCTTTCAAGACTAGCAAGTGGGTTTGCAGAGAGCAGTGGATGAAGCCACTCTATGATAATTTGTAAAATGTGCCCCTTCGGATTGCCCATTTTCCAGAAATCAGGCTGGGTTATTTATACTGTGATAGAGGCTATTGTTAGTAAAAAGCTACTTTTAACATTTTTATGTTCTGTATGCTAGTAGAAAAGCAGGCTTCTTTACAAAAACTTGCATGAATGTTCATGTAGTTAACTATTAAGTCTGCTCCATGACATCATCTTAGTCTGTGCTATCTTACACACTCCCAGATAATTCCTAGCTGCAGTTTAGGGAAAAGGACACATCAGGATCTATTCCAAATTACAGTTTGGAGGTTTTTTGAGAGTCAAGAGAGTTTAACTGTACAGATGCAATCTGTATATGCTGCTTATTCTCATGGATACAGATTTTTGTTCTTGTCCTTGTTCCTTTTATTTGCTAATACATGTCTACTAATGGCATCCTCAAGAACTTTGCATCAGGGCCACAATAAACTGCTGGTCCAGAACAGAACTGATTGTGCACTTGTTTTTTCATGTTTTCTGTGCTAATACACTCTTCATAGACGTTAGCATCAGCAGCCACTAATAGGCATCAGTGATTCCCCAGTTCCTGCCTGTTACTACCCTTGACATTCCAGTCTCTGTGTAAAATTCCTTCATTAGCTTTCCATGTGCATCTTCTCTAGGTTTGTGCCATCCAGGTCAAAAATACTGGCAAGATGTATGCCTGCAAGAAACTGGATAAGAAAAGGTTGAAAAAGAAAAGTGGAGAGAAGATGGCACTGCTGGAGAAAGAGATCCTGGAGAAGGTCAACAGCCCTTTCATAGTCACACTAGCTTATGCCTATGAGACCAAAACCCATCTGTGTCTTGTTATGAGCCTCATGAATGGAGGGGATCTGAAGTATCACATCTACAATGTGGGAGAAAGGGGTTTGGAAATGAAAAGGATCATCTTTTACTCAGCTCAGATCACCTGTGGGATTCTACATCTCCATTCCATCAAAATTGTGTACCGGGATATGAAACCAGAGAATGTCCTCCTGGATGACAATGGGAATTGCAGACTGTCTGATCTTGGATTGGCAGTGCAAGTCAAAGAGGGAAAAAGCATCACCCAGAGGGTGAGTACAAATTCTTTGAATGTGGGCAGTGGGAAGTGAAGCCATTCTATTTCTAATGCCCTATGAGATGAAGAATTAATTCCCTGGAATTGATTCTGTGCTAAAGACCTAATGTAGTAATTTCATTCTGAGAGGTTGTTAGAAGATTTGGTTTATTAACTCTTTAGCTGCTGAATGTGGTAAAATAACTTCTTGCACAGAAACAGTAGCATCTACTTGACCTTTTTCTCTTAACGTAAGTTCTTGAACCAATGACTTTAGAGAGGGAGATGCTTTGTGCCTTATGGAATACTTCATAGTCAGGGATTTAACCAATTGTTTAATGAGCAGCAGTCAAAGATACGGCTCCTATGGCTCCTCTGTATTCTACTTTTGCTCCTAGGAGAACATAATTTCTTACACATTACTCTTAAATGATGCTACTGATCGTATTGCAGGTGTGTGTGGTGCTGCATTATTAATTATTTCCAACCCTCCTTCCCACCACAAATTAATTCCTGAAACAGTTAGCAGACTTGACGATTTCTAAATGTCCATGCCTGTCTGCATGTGTAGGAAGAAAAAGAGGGATGACCATCTGGATTTTGTGTGAATTAGATTGTGCAGCACTTCAGCTTTGTCTCTGGTCATCCCAAACTAACCTGGATATGTAGTAATGTCAGGAGATTTACACAAGGAATATGTATTCAGATAGCTTAACTGTGAAAAAGACATATTTCTGTCAAGGTATCTGGAGCTTAAAAATGTGTATAATGAGAGAATGTGTTTGAAATACAAAAGGAAAATGAAGAAATGGAAACAACATTATAAACTGGTCTATGTTAAACTCACCAAGTTCACATTAGAAATTCAGTAGAAGAGAGGACCCACTAATGGCCTTCTACATCATGTTTGAGCGCACATCTTTTGTTGTTGTTAAGTTCAGTAATTTTGAAGGATCTTTTCTTTCCCTGGCAATGGAAGAAGCTTGTACTATGAGTGGTTTTAGTTCTCGCCAAAAGAAAACGTAGAAATTGCTGTATGTATAGATAGTAAATAATTTTAAAATTAAACTGCATGGTGTTTTGGATACAAAAATACAGCTTCTGTGGAAGCTAAGGCAGGTTTTTCAGTAGAGCTTATGTGAAATGAGAATGTTGTTTTGTTTGTAAAGATGGCATTTTCATCAGTGAACCCAAAGGTATAAACCTTACTGGGTTTTGCAATTAGAGAGGCATGCAGTTACTACGATCAGAACAAATAGTTTGTCAAAGGGCAATTTTTCATACTTGTAAATATGTGGGGGTTGGCTGAAGGAAAAAACCTCAAAATTAAAGAGTGTATTTAGCAATATGTAACCACTTCTGTTGATATTAGGGTAGAATCTCAAAGCATATTGGACAAGGTGGACAAGGTGGTTGTTCCTCCTCACTTTCTATGACAGCCATCAAATTGTTAGTGCCTTTTCTTTTGTTGTTTTTAGAAGCTCTAGTCACCATTATATGGTTGCTTTTATTAGAGCAAAAACTGCAATGAATAATGTACTACATGATTGTAATGTGTTGTAAGGAATTTCAGTTAAAGGCAGTTTTATTCATACATTACATTGAAATAGGAGATGGAAGAATAAGATTTTTTTTTTATTTTTGTGTATCATAACTGTAAACAAGTTAAATTAACAATCCCCCTTTTTTTTGTTTTTGTAAAATAGTCATATTTGAAAGCTTCTAAAAATGTTATATAAGAGCTGGATATTATTATTTATACTCATGTCATACATAGGAAGAGCAAAGAACACATTTGCAAAACTTATATTAAGCTTCACCATGTACTCCTGTAATAAAATAAAAATGGTGATGTTAAATTAAATTTTGTCTACTAATTGTAGTTACATTCTGACTTAAAATGATATGAAAATTTACATCATAACATGCTTTTTGAGTATGACTCCCAAATTCTTATCACTTAACCAAACCTATACATACCACTTTTTCTTTTTTCACCCAAAGGAATGTATGGCTCCAAGACAGGTTTACCAAATGAAATTTAATCAGTTGCACCATTTTGCAGACACAGTTTTACAAGGGTATTTTTATAAGATAAAGCAGAATATATATTCCTTCCAGGCCAGATCTGTATTGTACTGATGTCTAAATGCCTAATGTCATAAAGCTGTTTCTAGATCTTGGATGATGGTTTGAACTGACAATTTAAGGCTTACAGTTTTCAGTCACTAATTAAGGGGTATTGCTATTGATCTATAGTATATAATATATGGATTTATCTGTGCATTCATTTCATTAAAGATTGCAAAAAGTACACTATTTTAATGAATTCTGAAAGTTTTGTGCACTCTCATAGCTGTATAAGCCATTAAAGATTAAATTTGTTCTGCTTTCAAAGCAGAAAATGTTCCTGTCTTCTCATGTATGAATAAATGCACATCACCCATACATCAGCTGCAGGATCCATTAATCCCTTTTGTAAATCTTATTAGGTGATTAAGTGATCACATGGCACAAGTAATAAGCTTGTTAATGAGTTCCTGTTTTAGACATTTTCCAAATTTTCTTTGAGGGTTTCTACAAAATTATAGTGTTATGTACTGTTCATCGGCCAAAAAAGTGTTCTTTGTGGGTGGAAAGGTTTTTTGAATTTTAGATGGATAACTTCAATGTGGTCTGAGTAAAAAATAAAGTGTGTTTATGCTTCAGAAAAAGCATTGTGCAACTGATGATTCAATACTTATGTAATAGAAGAAGTAGCCTTGGTATCCTTTTAAGTGCTGCCGTCACATACACTCCTTTTGAAAGCACTCGTGTGCTCCATACCAATAGCTCATAACTATTAAAAATAAAAATCCCTTGCTTTCAGAAACAGTGCTCCTTACAAAGATCTTGAAAGAGTTGCATACCTAGCCTTAGTTTTCTCCCTCTCTTTTCAATTGCTAAAGCAGCAAGCAGAAACATCCAGCTTTCTGTGTGAATGTACTTCAAACTTAAAATGTAGTTGTAAGTAATTGATACAGTAATAATTACAAAATTCAGAAAACATAGATTTCCCTAAGTGTGCTGATTCACCTTTGTGAAGTGCTAGCTGCCCCTAGAAAGAAGAAATCACAGGAAAAAATTAAAACACACAAATTTGAATCATAACAATCTTGAAAACAAAAGTAGAAAACAGTTGAAAGCTACTTATAATGTAATTTTTCTTCATTAAACATACATGGATTATATGGGATCCTCTCATGATCACTACGTGCACCTATGCAATCTACCAAGAAATGTGTCTATGCACATTTAGTCAGGCAGAGCTCTTACTGACATTGCTGGAAACAGAAACAAACTCCCGTGGTAATAAAACTATTCAGGACTTTAAATGTCATTATGACTTCCTATAAATGTGCCTATTGCATTTGATCTGATGTGTTGAACAGACCCTGCAGGAACTAATTTGAATCTTAATTATGACTTTTTAAATATTGTTACTTTCTCTGTCTTACATAATTGAAATAGACAACAAGGAGAAACTAAGAGCCTGCAAAGATGGCTTTTACACAGGCAAAGTGTTTTGATTCTAGCACTAGGGTTTTTTTGCATATGACATGAGGAGCTTCCATCCCAATTTAATTCCATTTTTCCAGAAGTTAGTGTGTTTATTTAGGGAAGAATTTTTTGCCCTTACTGGGTATGGCTTTTGTGAAAAACAACTGTTGTGTGTAAATTGTGAAGAAGAACTTTTGTGCAGATGCATGTGCGAGCCGGAGAGCTTAAATATTGACATAATAACTGTGAAAAATAACATAAACATATTTTTGTAGTATTTATAAAAGTGCATTCATATCTTCAGAGGTTTCGGGCTTATTCACAGTTTTCCTGTGCTATGTTTTATATATTTGAAGGACATAATAATATTTTTATAGGAAAAACATGTTTTGGTTAAAATCTTACTCAAAATGTCCTTTTGCCCTCCTGTATGTTTGTTTATTATAAGATTCTATTTCTTAGGAAAACACAAGGAAATCTATTTAGATGTTCCTGAAACTAGCAGTTTAATTTCAAGGCAGCTGAAAAGCAGGAGGAGGGTTTAGACTTGTGAAAAAAAAAATAACTCAGCAAGCTATTCTACAGTTGACCTTTGTTCGTTATCACATGGCATTCTTATTGGATAAGATTCTGTAAAAATTTCTTTTTCCTTTGCTCTTTGAAAAATGACAGCTCTTCATTTGCTCAGAATTAGAGGAACTTGCTGTTGTTTTGCTTATACATTTTGAAGTATGACATGTAAAATTGATGATGTTTTTACCAGCAGAACTGTGTTCTTAAAAATTTTGATAATCACAGTTGTTACGAGGTGCATTTGTCATGCCAGGTGTTTCAATTTTTTTTAATCTCTGAAATGTACTTTACAGAATGCAGCCTTACCCACAAAAGTCTGTGGCGCCAGTTGGGATCCATGCAGGGGTACTGAGGGAGCAGGCAGAAGTGATCACTGAGTCACTTCCCAGCATGACTTTCCCTGCAGTCCTGGAAAACCGAGGAGGTCCCAGTTGGCTGGACGTTAGCAAATGTGATGGCCATCCACACGAAGGGCTGGAAGGAGGATCCTGGAAACTACCAGCCTGTCAGCCTGACCTTGGTACCAGAGAAGATCATAGAGTAGATCATCCTGAGTATAGTCATGCAGCAATACAGGACAGCCAGGGGATCAGGCCCAGCCAGCATGGGTTTAGAAAAGGCAGGTCCTGCTTGACCAGCCTCATCTCCTTCCATGACAGGGTGACCTGCTTTGTGGATGAGGAGGTGGCTGCGGATGTGTCTGTCTGGACTGGAGTAAAGCCTATGTCACTGTTTGCTACAGCATCTCCTGGAGAAAGTGGCTGCTCATGGCTTGCACAGGTGCTGTCTTTGCTGGGTGAAAACGGCTGGATGGCTGGGCCCAGAGAGTGCTGGGGAATGGAATTGCATCCAGCTGGCTCCTGGCACTGCTGGGGCTCCCCAGAGCTCAGTACTGGGACCAACCCTGTTACATGTCTTCACTGATGATCTGGACAAGGGGAGCATGGGCACTCCCAGTGAGTTCACAGCACCAAGTTGGGTGGGAGTGTGGATGTGCTGGGTGGCAGGAAGGCTCTGCAGAGGGATCTGGACAGGCTGGATGGGTGGGTTGATGGCAATTCTACAAGGTTCAGTGAGGCAAAGCAGCAGGTCCTGCACCTGGGTCACAACAACCCCCTGCAGACTACAGGCTTGGGGAAGAGGAAAGGCTGGAAAGCTGCCCAGTGGGAAGAGAGGGTTGTTGGTCAACAGCTGGCTAAACATGAGCCAGTGTATGCCCAGGTGGGCCAGAAGGCCAATGGCATCCTGGCCCGTGGCCAGCAGGACCAGGGCAGTGACTGTTCCCCTGTTTCAGCACTGGTGAGGCTGCACCTTGAATCCTGTATTTAGTTTTGGGCTTCTCACTACCAGAAAGACATTGATGTGCTGGAATGTGTCCAGAGAGAGGCAGTGGAGCTGGGAAGGGTCTGGAGCACAAATCTGGTGAGGAGCAGCTGAGGGAACTGGAGAGAGGAGGCTCAGGGGGACCTCACCATTTTTTACAACTCCCTGACAGGAGGTTGTGGCAAAATGAGAATTGGACTCTCCTCCCAGGTAAGAAGTTATAGGACAAGAGGAAATGGGACATTAGGGAAAGTTTCTTCCCCAGAAGGAAGCACTGGAACAGGCTGCCCAGAAAAGTGGTGGAGTCACCATCCCTGGAGGTATTTAAAAGCCGTGTAGATGTGGGGCTTTAAGGGCATGGTTTAGTGGTGGGCTTGGCAGTGCTGGATTAATGGTTGGACTCAATGATCTTAGAGTCTTTTCCAAACTAATTATATGAATGCCATGATCATGAAAGTGAAGGAACAAAAAATGATTTTGTGGGACCATTCTGCCTCCTGCAGTTTTGGATATGGCAGAAAGGATACTGTAGTCATCTCAAATTAAGAGAATGCAATATGTCCCATGAAATACTTTTCCTACACACAGTGGGCCATCCATTTTTTATGTAAAGGAATGACATTGGAGCCCTTTATGATGTAGCACAAGGTCTCGGCATGACTTTACCATTGTTCCTCATTCAGCTTAATCTGACAGTTAATAAATGGTGTAGCATTTTCTATAAAAAGTGTGCATTCTGGAATGATCCCTTGGGTAAATCATCTAGTGGGCAACGCATTGACTCTTTGTAGTCAAAGATGTTTTTATTTCATTGGATAAGAAATGCAACATTTGGCTGACACTCTAAATCTTTTAACTTTTGATTTGACAGCTTTGACCAGAAGCAGTATTGCAGAAACAGTAAGCTGGGAGATGGTGAGGAATGTAGTACTTCTGTTCTTACTGGACCACATGGTACATTCCATTTGCTGTCATGAGTAACTACAGTAAACAGGCATGCAGTTAGCTTTTTTAGGAAGACAAAATAAAATTCTGGAATTGCAGACATATCCAAGTGAAAACTGGGGCCTTGGTTTTGCCCATTATTCAAGTTTAAAATCTGCTAGTGAAAGGGGGAGCAGGTGGGTGGTTCTTAAAACAGATATTAAACCAGAGTGTAGTTAAGCTGCAGGACACTCTTGCAAAGTTGTAGGCTCTACAAATTTATCTAAGTTCGGGGGGAGAGTGGACAATTGGTGGAAAAAAGTTTTGTTGAGAGAAACCATTTCTGTCTCTGGAAGCCCTTGAACTGCAAATAGTTGGAGTCTGGGAAAGTATAGAGAAGTCTCAGTGTACACACCAGGCTCTTAGAGCCTTCCCTGTATATTCATTTGTTTGAATGTAGTTCACAGACAGTGAACTGGCCATATGGGCCGTTGGTCTGATGCAGCCAGTACCCATCTCCTTGGATTTCCATTTTAAGGATTGGAACCTCCAACGTTTGTCATAATCCTGAAAGATAAGGTGGATGAAATCCCGTGGATTTCAGTGATCAGCAGTAACTCTCCAGGCTTCACTGACATTTGCACTGCTTAACCTACAGTGGCTGTACCTACACTGGAGGGCCCCTGCCCTTCCCCGGGCAGCCTGCAGTCCTGTCCCTCAGTCACAATGCCACAAAACACAGATTTCTTTTTGACAACCCCTTTCTGAGGAAGCAGTCTATGCATGATGCCATGAGACACTACTTGCATTCATTATGAAGAGCTTCATAAAATACAAAAAGAGCTAAGTAGATGGAGAGTTTTCTCCCTTATTAACACTGTTTATGGAATATTCTGTGGTCATTAAATAATGAAACCACAAATATCTCTGAAATACTATTATTTCTACTTATAGATGGGACACAATAAGGAGAAATTTAAAAGGAAGTTCAAGGGGAAATCATGTTACAGGAAGACTAGAGAACCCTTGTAATCTTTGAATTCTAATTGTGTATTTCTGACTTTCTACCAAGTGTTCTGTTTGTCCTAAATGCTCCGTCCTATAATATCTGATTGCTTCCCTGTCTGTGAATGCCTTCTCATGTCTTCTGATGACACATCACTGAGGTGGGAGTGTTAGCAGGTTCTCTCTGCAGTCGGGATCTGAGGCAGAGGTTTACGTGTGATCATGTAAGAAGAAAGCAGGGAGCTGCTCTAGAATCCAGAGTAAAAATTGGTGCCCAGTTACTGGATTGTCGTTTCTCAAGCCCTTTATCCCTTTGAATTCCATACAGCATGGATCTAAACTGAAACCATGTCATACCTGTGTTTATTTCTCTTCCCAAGGAGGAGCACACAGGGAGCAGTCCCTACTGCACAGAGTGGCTTTCTCTTTTGTTGTGCAACTTCCTTCATTTCAGTGATTACTGAATACCAAACTTAAAAGATTAAAAACCAATGCTGGATTTTTTTACTATTCCAGTTAGCGACTTTGAACCCAGGGCCATTTTTTCTTTTTTTTAATATAGCAAAAAACCTGTTTTGTTCCTTTTGTGCTTTTGCCTGTGGGGGCTTTTTTTAAAGCACTCAGCTTTCCCTATGAAATTTACCTTCTTATGTGAGAATCAAAAAAAGTTTGATCTTGAATCTTACATAAGCATGTGGAATTCACATGCTTATGTGAGATTCAAGACCAAACTTGGGATTGGAGCTCCTAAGCTCCAACTTTGACTTTCTCATTATCTTCTGCCGCTACTCTGAAGAGTCCTCCTTGTGTTCTTCTGAATCAGTAGCCCAACAGTTCATGATGGGCCATCCCATCAGAAGGTCCCTCCTTCTGCTAAGCATTAACAATACGCATATCTTTATTCTGTGTGACTTTTCCAAGTGCCTTTTGCCCTATATTGATTGAATTTTCTTTTAAAAAATAGTTGCCTATTAATTGGGTCAGCTAGTTTCTTGTTACTGTATGAACATGTGGTGAGAAACTGGAGGAACTGCAATTCTGTGTAACTCATTTAAATTACGCTCTGTTCCTCCTCACAGTGACTCCTGGGAGAAGAATTAAGATGGTGAAGTGAGTGACAGAGGCAGATCAATGTTTTCTCCCCATCTAGGGCCTGTTAGCTTGTGTGCAGGGAAGAGATTTCTGTGGTCTGTTCCTGCATTCCTGCAGGGTCTATTAAGGCCATTGCTGAAGGAGTGGAGGAACAGCTGGACAAGAGAACAAAGCAGGCAGTGGCACCCCTAGGAGGAAGGAAGGACCGAGCCCCAGGAAACAGCTGATAGAGCTAAACTCAGCTTGTTTTTTTTCCTCTGTTCAACAGTTCTTGTGCCATGGCAAACAAAAGAGACATTCTGATTTGCTTTACTGTTTGGTTTGTTATATCAATTGAGTTTGTTTTGCAGAGATCTGTGGGAAAAGGTAGCAAGACCTAAATCCCGTTTCTCCCCATTTGCCTGTTTCTGTGCTGCTGAAAGCTCCAGAGAGTTGTCTCTCTGTCTTGCCTGCACCTGCTGGAAGCTGGCACAGGGGTTTCCTGTTGAAGGGGCTGTCCCCTGTCAGGACAGCAGTCACAGGGATGCGTGAGCTCTTGCACTGCGGGCCTGGTTCTGCTCCGAGCTCTGCTGTGCCAAGTGCCTCTTGACTGCACTTGGATCTTGAGTGCACTTAGTGCTTCTCAGGATCACATCTTGAATTACTAAAAGATTATAATTATGTGACCTTTGAAAAATTTATGCAGGATCGCATTTCATAAAAAAAACATTTGTATACTTTCAGATGAGTAATTTATGCCCTGTCAAATCACACTCAAAGCAATAATTCCACTCAACGGAACTTCTTTGCTAATGTAGCCAAGGGCAGCATTTGCTCATTACATTTTAGAGGGTTACTGAAAAATTGTCTATTGGGTTGTTCTCAAGATAGTGAAATAAAGGGAAAGTAGATCTGTGAACCCTTTTCAAAAGCAGATCAATTAAAATTTAATTGACTGAAATATATTGACTATTTTTATAATTCAAGCAGCATATGCAAGTAAACCATCCTGCTTATCACAAAAGACAATATTAGATGGAGAGCAAGCAAAAATAGTTAGTGTTGTATTTACTACGCTTTAAAAAGTTCTGTGCCTCTACTATGGCGTAAATTTTCTGTCTCTAGTAAAAAGTTGGGATAATATAACATTGACTTCTTTGTGATATTTTTATTAGATGTTTCCAGGTCAGTGAAGGTGTAATATCATATGTTTGTGTCTCTGTAAGATCACTTGATTAGTTAACACATATGTTCAAATGGTTCCTTATGTTACCAGGAATTAATACAGGAAAGAAGAGAATAATGTGCTTGGTCTCAGTTAAAACCCAGTGAACATCCTAGTAGTGCAGAGTTGACAACAAAGGAATTAACTTAAAGTGTAGGTTTTTTATTTTCTCTGTTTCCATTAAAAGAGTGAAATTTATCCATGTAAAGTAAGATCTAGTAAGAAAAAGTGTGTTTCAGTAAATATACAGCTTCTGAGTTTACTTATAAATTGTACTGAATGAAAACATCTGCAAAATCATACAAATATACTGATTTTTTGTATGATAGACATATCAGTATCCCATTCTTGGAGATATCTGTTCTGAGGCATGGTCAGATAATTCTAACTGAATTAAATATTCATTACCAGCCCATGGGAAATATACCCCTTCAAAAAATAATGCATTTTTCTTTTGTGGTAGGTTTTAATTTCTTTGCTTTCTGTCCTTTTTTTTCATCTTTGCACTAGAATATACTTTACAGTATACTTATTTACTCCACACCTGCTAAGGGTAATTTACGTTCATTCACTTTTGCTTTGGGAATCAGTGGATAAGTGTTCCACCTAATACATTATTTTTTGCTGCTCAGATTTCACTGCTAGTGAGAGTTGTACAGTTTTATAACTCCCTTCACAAAACTTCTGTTTTACCTCCTTAGATAAACCTCTCCTGAGGTTACTGAGGCTGCCTTACCTGTTGCCCTAGGATCTCTGTTTCTGGAAAGATGATCTGATTTTTACATCTTGTTCTCCATAATGATTAGTGTAGGGATGTTAGGTATTACCTTCCCTCTAATGCTGCCTGCTCTCCAAAGATAGAATTAAATCTTCATTTGAAGGATCTGTGTTCTTCCAGGTGCTGAATAATTCCTTTTTTGTGTTATCTAATGCAGCAAATGCTAAAGGCTTTAGTATCTTTCTTCCCAAATAATTTTGCCAAAACTACACATATAGAGAAATAAGTGGAAAAGACTAAAATTTAAGCTCTTTTCTTCCTTTCTTCAAATTCCTGTTTTGATAAAAATATAAATTTATGTATTTCTCCCCCTTATTGTTTTTCTTCCCCCTTAAAAATCCCCGTTCGCTTGTGAAATACGTTTGCTTCTGCTATAAAATTGTTATGTTTTAGTGGGTTTTAAGTCTCAAATCTTATGAGATAAGGTTTAGATTCCTGTTTCTTAGGCCATTTCTTCATTGTAATTAGAAGGAAAGCTTCAGGGTGGGGAGAATTTTTTTTTTAGATTCCAGTTTGGATGAAATTCTGTGAGAAAACCAGCTCTCACTAAATTCTGAATTGAAATGGTTTGGCATATCAGAGGAATTATATGTTTCTAGACTTCCTCAGATGGAGTTGGATCAGCTCAGTAACAGCTCAAGATTCCAGTGCTAGTAACTTCTGTTGAAGTTTAGTTCTTGTTTACATTTCAGCTCATCCATAGCCTGTCACCCTAGCCTGAAGGGAGGCTGTTGTCGGTCAATTCTGTTTTCTATTAAGTTGTGGTTGTGCTGTCTTTTTGGTCTGTGGAGAAGGCCTGGCTTTCTCTGTTCTTGAGAAACACAAGCACCATGTCAAAGCATGGTGTTCTTCCAGACGGTGTGTCCTGCTGGAGGCTATGCTGAAAATGCCCACGGAAGAGACTGAAGTTACTGGGCAACTACTTCTTTTGAAAAACGGCTGTGGAAGAGAAAATGCAAGTGGAAGGAAAGAGACAGTCTGAAAGGAGCTGCCTTGAGACACATCTGTGACAGTAGATTTCTTTTCCATGTCAGATGTATCCAGGTTCTGTATGATGATGCTAAGTTGCAGCAAGGTAATATCTTATCAGAAAGACCATATTGTGCTGTCAGGGCACATTTTGATGATAATGTGACTCAATAGTTCTTCAAGGCATTAGTGCCCCAGCTTCATCTCAGTAAAAATAAGAATGTTTATTGCTTCCCAGAAGGAGAAAAAAAAAAGCAAAGAAAAAAAAGTTCCAGAAGCCTATTTAGAGCTATGTTTACTAATCCACAGTGAGCTCTGTGTGCAAGCTTTTGTATCAAAATTTCTCTACTACTTTCAACCTCTCCTCTTCCTTCCAAGTTTTCCTGAGGCCAGATGGATCTGGGGTCAGTGATCTGTGTTTGAGCATTTGTCCCCTTACCTGAACAGAGCAGTAATCATACCTAGAAATGTAGCACTGTCGGGGTATCTCTCCATATTTTTAGTTAGAGAAACCCCATTGTAAGCAGTACAAATTGCCTGTGGGATGATGTCAGCAGCTGCAGTGCCTGTGCTGCTCCTCTGTACTTCTGTGGCTTTAGTGAGAGAGGCAGCTGTTCACTTTCAAACTTCCTTTTTCCTTTCAACCTGACTGATACTTTTGTTCTTCTCATCCCATTTCTGTTTTTCAACCATATGGAGGATTTTGCTCTATATCCTTAAAAGAAAAAAAAAAACAAAAAAACAAAAAAACCTAACAAAAAACCAAAAAAAACAAACAAACTACAAAGAGACAAAATAAATAAAGCGGATTTAATTTTCTGTCTGTAGTGACACAAGCTGAAGTTTATGGGGAGACCTGACTTGGAAGTACTGTGCCTAAATTTGCAAAAATCAGAGGGGTTATTCAATGCCATAAAATAAAATTCATCTGTTGAGCTGCTCTTTTTATAAATACAATTTGTCCAAATGAGCTTAGCTTTACCTTTTTCTAACTGTTTTGCTTTGGAGTGAATCTCTGTCACTGATTGTATTCTGATAGCAGTAATAATGACCGTCTTGAGTAAGCTTTAGTGGGATTTTTCACAGGCACAGTTTGTTATTTTAAATTGTTATACTGGTAATACATCAGTCCCAGTATTAAAAAAGATGTGAGAGGTTCAAGCAACTTCTGACATGGTTGTCACTGTTAGCTGGATCAGGTAAATACGTAATATAGAGCATGAGACACAGCAGTAAACGTGGGTTCAGCTGAGGAAATGCTGTTGGATTGAAATCCCACATCCTCAGTCATGTAACAGTGCAGCAGAGAGCATAGAGAGCGCTGATCCCTTCACTGCCCTCCCAGGTGAATCAGCTCCCTGGGGACAGAGGCAGCAGGAGCTATTTCAGTCACTGCAGCCTGTCCCCCAAGGGCCAAGTGGCAGGGCTGGGCTGGGAAGAAAGCAGGCAGATGTCCCTCTCAAAGAGTGGCCATTTCTTCTCTCAGAGAAGGGGCCATTAGTGCTGTAAATTGTCTTTATTCAGGCATCTTTTTTTAGTCGGGAAGTATGAACTTGTTCCTTCACCCAAATGTGTGTCATTTATGAATTATAATTTTCATAGGTTTACTTTCTTACAGTGGTTTTTAAGAGTTTTTCTTGGCCCTTGGTGGAAGATCATTTTTCCAGAAACCAAGAGGGAGGTGGCTGAGAACTTCCTCATTGCAGCTCAGCTATTGGCTTGATGAGAATTTTCTCACTGGCAGCAGAGCCCTGTGTTGGACCAATTATATAACTATTACACAGGGTGGGAATCAGTGACTGTTTTGCCTGTTTTTTTGTGTTTTTAAAAATCTTTTCAAATTGATTGCTACTTGTGTTTACACAACAAAACTAAGAATGTCTTCAATGAAAAAAAATAAAATGGAGGAAGAAAGCAAGCTAGCCCTGAATTTAAAATTAAACCACTTTTAGGTAGAAATTGCACTGACATTTCAATTTTGAAAAGCATGTTTAAGACATTTTTCTCATGTGCCAAGTTGTTTAAAGACAGATATGGTCCATGTCCTAAAAAAGTTATACTTCACCGATTCTAGATTTTAAAAAAAGGTCAGGGTTTCTAGATACAAAATATATCAGTAGAATTACTAATATTTTGGAAGAGTTATAGACTAGTCTGTTTAATTGTATGCATTTCACTACTGACATTGTAAAGTAAATCTGTCTGTGTGTTTGCAATAGGCTGGGACAAATGGTTACATGGCTCCGGAAATCCTGAAGGAAGAGGACTACAGCTATCCCGTGGACTGGTTTGCTATGGGGTGTACTATTTATGAGATGGTTGCTGGGCGAACACCATTCAAGGATTTCAAAGAAAAGGTCAATAAGGATGAGGTTAGAAGAAGAACTCTGGAAGATGAGGTGAAATTTGAACATGCCAGCTTTACAGAGGAAGCAAAAGATATTTGCAAGCTGTTTTTGGCTAAGAAAAAAGAGGACCGTTTAGGAAGCAGGTATGCCTTCTCAATCTCAGTGCAAGGGAAATTAAAGCTGCAAACAATATTTTACTCATTGCACAAAATGGGTTGGAACTTCACTTTGTACAGAGTAATGAATTTCCCCTTTCGCTTCTAGGAAGAAGGAGGTGGAAAGTTTTGAAGATAATATGGAAATAAGGAATATTGTTGCCATAGTGTGATCATCTCTCCTCACTCCAGATGACTCATAGGAGTTGCCTTCTTGTTATTTTCTGTGTTAGACTCTATATAGTTTTGGGAGAAAGGGTCAAAAGGGTTTTTCTTACACATTCTTTCCTAAAGATAAAGGATATTCAAGTGGATACCTGCATCCCTGCTAGTGCAGACTGAATGCAGAATATTAGGCTGTATCGCTTACTGGAATGATGTGGGCAGAAATCCAGATTTGCAATGTGGATTCTCTTCCCTGCAGATATCTAATTTGCAAGGCTGAATCATTGGCTTCTTACTGAAGAGACCTTAACCTCTGCTTTGCTCAAGTGCTTTAAAAAGATGCTATAGAATTTCTGGTCATTCTGACTCATCTCAGGGAGAAAAAGAATATTTGGCACAAATTCCTATAAAGCAAAACATTTCTGGGCACTTCAGAGGTGGCTTTGGGTTGATGAAGACTGGTAGATATGTCCGTGACTTAGCAATTTCAAGGAACTGTTCAGTAAGAAGAGAATTGCAAAACTAAACCTTGTAATGTTTAACTAGTAATGGCTCTGATCCCTCTGATATGTGCGTGCATGTGTGTATAAATGATTGAGTGCATTTCTAATTAGATTGCAGATCTACATTTGTAATCCAGACAAATTAAAGAAATATAATAAAAATGTAAAAAATTGATAGGAAACCAATAATACCTATATTTAGAATACACCGTGATTTGAATAATCTGTGAATACAAATATATGTATCAGGTACTTTTCCAGTCTAAAGGTGGAATAGACAAAGAATCTCATTTAAAATGCATTGATAGTCTTCTAAATTTGTATTCCATAACAACTTGGAACAGTTTTTCAAAATGTTAGGCAAGCATTTGTCTGAAAGAATTAACTCTTAATGAAAGATAATAGATCATTAATACACATATTCTTAATACTCTGTTGCTAAATGAAGACAGCTACTTTTGTGCCTGATGAATTTTCCCAGCAACTGTGCAAGGCAGCAGAAAAATGTTATTTTCAGCAGCACATGGAATATGTTTAATACAAAATCTATATTGTTTCACTATGTTTTAAAAGCTTACTTTAAAAGTAAGTTTAACACAAAGACATTCAGAGCTCTCTAACTTAAAGTCACCATACTTTGCAGACATTTGGACTTACAGCACTTTGTGAAGGAAACAAATTTCAGAGTAGGGGAAAATGAAATTAAGAAATTGTGAGTGACTTGGTTGAGTTCATTCAGCAAGTCTGAAACAAAACCAGCAACAGATGATTCACTTACTGTAACCACATTGCCTTTTCCAGGGGAACAATTTGCAATCTTTCTGTCTGCTTTTTGTTCCATAACTTCTCAGCACATAGAAAGGTTACTGCACATAGTATTTTTAATTTTCTGCTGTTTAAAATATTCTTCATCTGATGTGCCATACTTGAAGAAGGTGAATAAATAGGATGTATACCCTGAGCATGATACAGAATAAAAGCATGCATGTACCTCTTAAACAGGGTGATACTATTCAGGACAGCCGTGTGTTATGTAAAGATTAGCACTGTAATTCTCCTAAGGACAACAAGAGCTTGGGTGATCCACAGCAGTGCCTGTTGCATAAGTTAAAGCTGCTCAAAGACAGCTTTATTTTGTACACCTGACCTTTTAAAACACTCCACTCTATTGAAGATGTGATTTCACTAGCTAACTCATGAAAGAGTTTCTCCACTCGAGAGTTTTGAAATTAATATCTGAAATCCTGAACCTGTAAAGTGATTTTTAATTTTTTTTAATTGAAGAATACAAAATTGACCAACTTCATTTCCTCTTCCTGTTAAAGTTATGTAAAAATGCAGTTCACAGAGGATGAGCTCAAGTTCATCTCCAGCTAGCTGGAAGATGTCTCAGTTCCAGTAGATGGCATTCATGTAGCTTTACATTTTTTAACTTTTTATGGTTTCAGGACAAGGAACACTGCAGCAATCCATTTTGCAGCCTCCACCAGCTTCTAGTGCTTTTTAGTTTATGTTACTGAAAAGGAAAGCAAAATAAAGGGAGATTTTTGCAAGTGCCTCTGCCCAGTCAGCACTCCTGGCTTACCAGTGTCCCAGGACACCAGTTAATTTGGATAGGAGCTGAAATGCATTTCAGGCTAACAGTGAATGTAAATAAATCATTTCAGGCATCTCAAGTACTTGGTTATCACTGGCTAGGTAAGGTAGGAGATGATTTTGCAAGCCTATGGATATGCAGAAGTCAAGATCCTTAAGCTGTACATTCATAATTTTGTTCATATAGTGCTTTGGGGTTGAAAACATAATATTTTTCACTGCCCAACATGCCTGGATGGCAGCATCTACCATTCTTCAGGTTGTGGCATCCTGCTTATTCATGGTGGTGTACAGTTAGTGGCTAGTGGTGGCTTGCTCAGAAGAAGTGGGCAGCAGAGGTGCAAAGTGACATTCTCTAGCAAAGGGCTGAAAAGAGCAGCTGGTGGTTTCATCTCTGCTGTGCCCAGGGGGCACCAAGGCAGGCCAGAAGCACAGCAGGCCAGCATGAGGAACAGGCAGTAGTGCCAAGGTGGATGAGCTGTTCTGCATGCATGGAAATGAAGATTTTAAAAAATAAAGATTTTTCCATAATCACGCACATCTACTGCTTCTATGTGGTGCTTCTGCACATTTGCAAAGATAAAAAAACTTGCCAAAGGTTTGCATTACATTTTATTCATAGAACATTATCTAGAAATATATGAGGGCTTACACTTTGCTAAGTTTGATTTTGTAAGGAGGTTGGAAATGAAAAAAGCAATGTTAGGAACTGCCATTTTCTGAGGCCAAAACACAGACAAATTTGATTTTCCTATATTACTGTTTTCAAGAGCAGGGCATCCATAAATACGTTAAACAAAGAATGCTTCGGTGTGGAAAAGACAGTGCTCCTCTCTGCTCCTCCTTTCTCTAGAATTCCAAATTCAGACTTTGCGTGGCTTGACGCTAGAGGCACAGTTCAAAAGCTGTGGGCTTTGGTCATGTTTCAACAAGCACACAATTGAGGCTCAGATGATTTTTATCACCAGAAAATGTCCTACAAGTCTCTCTACAGGTCTACAGTGAAGCAATTCACTAGTTCTTTTACAGCTGAAGTTCTCCCTGAGGTTTGCAGTTGTTTTTTGTAAGATTTATTTAACGGAAGTATTTACAGTGATTTAGTCCTTTCTTGTTTTTATTACTGGGTTTTAACTATATTAATAAAGGATTACATTTGTGACAGTGGCACACACACTTTTGTTAATGTCATCATCTGTGAATCTCTTCCCTAAAAAAATATTTGTTAATTTACAAGAGTAGTACTTTGAATGAACTCTCACTATAAGTGGGAGTGTTTATTTGAGTGACATAACTGAGTTTTAGGATGTAAATGTGTAGATACTTTGAATTAAGATAAAATGAGATTTGTCATTTGTCACCAGCTTCCTATTCAGACTATTGCTGTTTAGAGTCAGTCTATAGATGTATTAACCCATATAGATGTATTATACTCCATTCTAGAGTTTGATACATATTCTTACCCTACAGTACAGATACTCTTATCCTATAGATACAGAGCCAATCATTGAACTTCCCTTGTGGCACAGTAAATCCAATACTCCCCCTTCCCACCCTGCTGTGGGTTCAGTTCTGGAGGAAGTGTAACTTTGGGTGGGGTATCCCAGATGCAGCACTGCAGCTCCTGCGTGGCACCTTGCCTGGGCTGATTTACCCTGAGAGGTGCAGTCATGGGATCAGAATGTTCTTAGCTTCTCGGCTTATGTTGAACAAACTTTTGCTTTATTGCAGGAATGATGACGATGACCCAAGAAAACACAGCTTCTTCAAAACTATAAATTTCCACAGGTTAGAGGCAAACCTTATTGACCCTCCATTTGTGCCAGATCCATCAGTTGTCTATGCCAAAGATGTTGCAGACATTGCTGACTTCTCTGAAATACGAGGAATTGAGTTTGATGACAAAGACAAGAAGTTCTTCAAAAAGTTTGCGACAGGTGCTGTCCCTATACCCTGGCAGGAAGAAATCATTGAAACGGGACTGTTTGATGAACTGAATGATCCCAACAGAGTAGTTTCTGGAGGTTATGCAAATGGGGGGGAAGCTAAGTCAGGAGTTTGTTTGTTGTTGTAATATATCTTTACCAAAAAGAGTAGAAACCACCTCAGAACTTTCCGTATTCTGACTCGTTTCAGAAACTCAGCACACCTGTTTGAGAAGAGCCAGCCAGTGTAATGTGACATGGACAGGCTATGTAGGACCACCAGCTGAATAGAATGTATTATTTTCCTTTGCTCTAAGAAAGGAGATATTTTTGTGTTATTGGAGACGAATCAAATGAAGAACCATATTTCTCCAAGAAGCTCAGAATAGAAATTCTGAAATAAAAAAAGCAGTGATAGAGGGAAGAAGGAAAAGCTTTTGAAAATGATTGTTACTGCTTTGAATACAATGATTCATTGGTTTTCTTTCCTTTTTTCTTGTTATTTCTACTAACATTTCCTCTTTGCTCCACAGTTTTCAGGAAGGATTTTTAATTTTCAAGTAATCTCGGACAGTGGAGCTCATATACCCTGTCAAACTTGGAATCTTACTGGTTAGCAAGTCTGTCTGTTAAATTCTGTTAGTTTTTGGGTGGTTTATTGTAAGGTATTCAAATTGTCATAAGATATAAAGAAAGCTCTACATATCACTTGGAAATAAGAACAACAGAATCAAACTCTTTGCAAAAGTGATTTTGATGGAGTAAAGATAAGATTGCAGCAATTTAATGGAATAAAGCATTTATTAATTATTATTATTACTAAGTGTATTCTTAAAAATGATAATACTATATACAAAGAAAATGTATTTACAATTAAATACACATTCTTTTTAGCAATTTTAAATTTTTATCAGATTTCCTGATAATTTTTCTGTATTTTGGTGATAAATTAAGCTACAGATAGACCAAAGCAATTTGTAATTGACTTCTTACAAGACATTTATTTCAGTGTAATGTAGACTTTAATTCAAGTTGCAAAATGCATTATACTGTGAAGTGCTGTAATGGTGAAAAAGTTATGTATGCAAGTTGAAACTATCTTCAAATGTTTATTGATTCTCATACAAATTTTGAAGTGTTTTTATTTTTCAATTTTATGACAACCTAAATTGAATTACTTGGGAATATTGCTATGAATACTTGCTACTGGTGAAGTGTATTACACATGAGATGCCTCCTGCAGATTTTCTGTGCTAAGAAAATAGGCAGTTGTTCTTTGCACAGCTTTTAAAACTGACCGTGCACATGCTGGTCACTGTCATCTATCCATTGACTAAAGTGGAAGTGGAAACTACTTGATTCCTTGGAGTCCTGGAGGCTGCAAATGCCCCATTTTCTGTTTTGCATACAGCAGACATCCTACTGAACTCAAGGACTTCTTCTGGCTAGACACTGGTGTTAACTCACACGTCTGTTTTAGAGGAGGAAAACCTGTATATACAATGTCTTCTGTACTCAGGTCTGTCATGTGGAGCACAGAACATTGGTATTTTTTTATAACCTAATAGCACATCCCAAACTCTTAAATACTGTAAGTGTTTTAGTCACAGCCAAGTAATACATTGGTAATACTTTGTGTTGTTCTGAGTAGAAAAATAATTGTTATTTTTTCCTTTTACATTTGCTTTTCCGGTGCTTTATATACTTAATATTGACGTGAAAAATCAAGAACAGTTTTACTTAGGATTAGTGGGTAATTCTGTTCATGAATTATGAGCATAAAATTGTCTGCCTTTTGAATTGAGACTTTCTGTCAAATAATTTAAAACAATATAATCTGAATTCTGATTTGGTCTTTTTATTGAGAAGGATGATCCTGAAAGATGGCAAAAAGTGGAGAAAGTTGAGAGAAGAGTGATGTCATCCTGGCATGGATTTACAAGAGTGCTTCCTCTATTGTCATCCATTGATTTTATTTCTCATTGCGTCCACCTGTAGAAATCTCTCACAGTGGTAGTAAATATACTAGACTAGTATATTTAAGAAGCCAAAAAAGAAAACTTTTATTATTATATGCATTTTTAAAAACCCACAAAACACAAAGTGACACGAACACCACAACCACCACCTGATTACAGCTAGGAGAGACATCTTAGTGCTAGTGGCATCAAACTTTTGTCCTGAATTGATATACCTCAAATCCATAGAAATGCTGTTTCAAAAATCCTCCAGAACCATAGAGCAGTACTCTGAAATGGCTGTAGGTTTTCCAGTGCATTACTGAGTTTTAAGTTGCCATTTGGAAAGAGGTTATGTATAGACAGAACCAGAATTTAATGTCTTGTTAGAATCACATGTCCCCAGTGATACTGGGTGTGCTGCAAGACTGCATTTTTCGAAATGTGTTGCAATACTGAGATCTGTGAATTCAGGACACCATGTGTGCATAACATTGGGTTCTTTAGTTTTAGAAATGTTGTGGTGTCACTAATCCCAGCAGGATGTGCATCAGTGAGATCCATAATGCTAAGTGTTTCATGAATCATTCTGAGTAGCACATCAGAAGTCTGATAATGCACAGTTTGGCACAGTGTATGACAGAGAAGAATGTGTTCGTTTGAAATATTTATTTTCATTTTCTAAATTCACTTTTCACAACATGGACAACTTCTATTGGCACCATGGAGAGGAGGCAGGACAAAGATTATTTTTGTATTCCTGTTAGCACTTTCAGTGACTCTTTTAAAAATGATTTTCAAAAATTTTTAAGGAATCTGTGAAATACATTGTTCTTTTCTTCTTCCTTCCACTGTAAAGTTCCTTGTTAAACTTTCAGGAGCAAAGTTGTTTTAACAACCTGCCTCACCTTAACAAAAAGCCAGCAATCCCAAAAGCCAGTGAATTGTCTTACTGCAACCAAAGATGCTATTCATGTGAGTAAATTTAAATGAATATGCAAGTGTTGCAAGAGCAGGGCCCCAGTCAAAAATATTGACCAGGACACTGGATGTTTATGATAGAAAGTGAGGGATGACTGGGGGAGGAAAATAACCATGTGGTTGTGGATTACTTGAGTTGTGGCAAAAGGAAATTATGTAATTTGAAACTGCAGTTTTTTTCTTCTAGCTGTCTCCCTTTTTCCTGGTTTGCCAATGTTGTGGTGTCACACTTGGCTACCTCGTTTTCCAGCAGATAAGATGCATTTGAGTGCTAATATAATCTAAAACACTGAATTGTGAACTCTGTTGCATTAAATGCCATTTGTGACAGGTTACAGGGTGCCCTGGCCACTCTGCAGGCATTGTACAAACAGTGTTGTCTTTCCTGCCGTGTTTTACCCAGTCCAGCTGCTGGAACTCTTTGGTAATTCTGACTGTAGCAGGCTAAAATGTGAGATTCATAGCGGCTTGATGTGTTCTTATAAGAATATAATTTAAAGTTCAGCAACACTCCTGCTGCTCTGAAAAGTGTTCCCTTGTATCTCAAGTCCAGATTTTTTTGATACTACCTCTGTTCCTCTTACCATACTCTCCTCATTTCACTGAGCACGGAGACAAAATGATGTTTGTTATTAATATTAACCTAATGAAATCATTGTTCACAGAGATTATTTCTCAGTGGTACTGAGTACCTTCAGTTGTTTCATTGCAAAGGCTCATTTAGTCAATAAATACCTTGTGTTGCAGCAAGTAGTTCACTTTTATATTCCAGTATGAAATAGATTTAGTAATAGGAACCCGAGTGCAAATTCCTGGCACATCTTCAAAGCGGCATCTTTATTAGAGAAGGCCACTTTACATTAAGCTAAGAGTATCATAACAAATATAATACTTGAGATAGTTATTTCTTCAACTATAAACTAATGCCAGTACTAAAGTAAGATGAGATTTGTACTTAGAGCAGATGCCTGAAATTGTACAGTTGTAGTTATAAAGTGATGCATGGTTTTATATACTTTTAATATCAGCATTTTTTTAGAAACAAAATGCTTATAATACTGTATTTAAAATATTGTCACTTTTACAACTTTTAATTATATATCTGTAACATTTTTCTGATCTGAATATCCGCATCTATGATGAGGATAAATAAGTATGCTGACATTATTTACTTTAAAAAGTATAAATTGCTTATTTAATGTTATGGCAATAATTTTTATCTATCATTAGTTTTTTAATACCAAAACATTTAATCTCTTTATGCTATAATGAATTGTAAAAGAAATATTTTTAGTATATACAGTGTTTTTTCCTCCATAATAGGATTTTAATTAAGATCTTAGCAACTATGGCTCATAGCACTATAGAAGCACTGAAAATCCTACCAGTTCTGGGACTTCTGCTAAAAGCAAAGCATACATTTTTCCCCGAGTGTCAAACACATTCCTTTTGAAATCTACAGGTGGAAGAAGGTACTGGTGCTTTCCAGTATGAGACCTGATGTGTAATGTTTGGATAAAGGTCCCCTGTGGTCAGAGCAGCTTAGGGAGTGCTTTTGGAACTTTGTGTCACAGCGGCCTTGGAGAGCTGCACGGGCACAGTGAGGAGAGCATGGACAGAAACTGAAAACCAGCTCAATTCAGCACAGGACATTTTATGATTCTGCACTGCCTCATTACAGCAAGTAACACTCAATCTAATATTTCATTTTTTAAAAACATACCAAAAGAATAATGCTTCTTAGGAAATCATTGCTTGGAATTTCTCTTGAGTTTCACTTATATAACTGTCTGAACCTCAGCAGAGCTGGTATAAAATTCTTACCAGTTAGCACTCTTCCTTAGGGAGTGGAAATCTTTTTGGCATCTCTTGCCTGGAAAAGCAGAAGAGTGAGAACACAGAGGGTGTCACTGTGTCTCTTGGAATGCAAGTACCTTTATCCATGGGAAAACGTGTGGTGGTGTTCGTAGGTAGCACCCTTCTCCTGAGTTCCTTTCCTTTTATATGGCATAAAAGATAGTCCTTGTATTTACCCCATTGTGTACCCTTTCCTTTCACCTCCAGAAAACTAGCACAATTCTGAATGAAGCCATTTCAGTTTTCAGGGAAACTTACTTCTGTATCTTGGACAGGCTAAAGGTACCATAAACAACAGCTGTCAACACCATTTAGCATTGACCCAAAGTGGTGACAAGCTTTTGTGGGGAAAAATATGGGGAAAAAACCCTGTGAGTATTTTTGAAAGGGCTTCTGGATATGTTAGGTCTATTCCTTTCCTTTTGACAATTTTGGGGCAGCTGCAGTGGTTAATTCCTCCCTTTCCTGTTGACCAAGCTCAAGCACAATCTGGTTTAGTAGTTCTTTGATCCTCTTTATGCTTTGTTTATGCTCTTTATCCATGCTTTACAATGTCTGAGCTTTGTTAGTTGGCCAATTCTTCCAAGTGTTTTGTTTTCTGGTTAATGTACACTGATATGGTGCTATTACAGTGTTTGGTAGAATGATTTACAAAGAAAGAAAATTTTCATTTTTCTTCTGTACACAAGCATTATTTGAAGTTAAACATAACTAATGAATTCTGACATGTGTTTTAAAGTTGTGCTTTACCAAACTTATATGTTGGCCTGTACAATTCATTGAAGTTGTTCTGACAGTTACATTTTACAGAGTGGAAAGATACAGCCAGGCTGAACGACACACTGTGTACATGTCCTTATGATGGGAGTTCCTCATGATGAATGTTTCCGTGATTCATGTTTTTATAAAGAATGCCAGAGGGATGACTATGGATATATCACTTGTCATAACTTGTAGTTCAGTTAACAATAGTGAAGTAACTGTTTAAAAAAAACAGCTATTGTACAGGAATGTTCAGTTATGTTTGCTTTGCAAGACTTCAAGCAAGCATGACATGGGATGTGCTAGACATGTCTCATGACTTTTGAATTGCTAGTGTAAAAGAGCTACTGCAAAGTAAGAGCATATTTCTTAATCACTCCTCTCTGCAAACATTTCTACAGTAATACATTCTGTTCCCACTGCCCACCTTTTGGACAGTGTTGGAAGCTTTCTTTTAACTCCAGTGCTGCTCTGCAGTGCTTAGTTCTCAGTCTGTGCAAATACATCGATGGAACTACAAAGAGGGAGATTGTTCCCATCTCTTGGGACTTCTCAGAGGACATAGAGCAGAGCACAGCACTGTAGTGGTATGTGGGCTTGAGCCTGCTGCTGGCATCACCAGCATGGAAGGCATGCTGGTGGCTTTGGGAGTATGAAAGGGGGCAGAAGGAAGTCAGGTTTCATAATGCATGGAGCCAGTTCAGTCCCACTGTTAGGAATGGCTTCTCTAGATTGACAGTATAGCTATTCACAGTAAGAAGTATGGATAATTATTATAATTATTAGTAATAATAAGACTGGGATCATAAAGAAGAATTGCTAGCACCAATGACCAATTTAGCCTGTTACTCTGCAGCAACTTGAAAGAGGCCTGATTTACAAACAAGGCAAAAGAATTCTGCTTCTGTTTCCAAAACATAATACCTTAAAAAACTAATACCATGAACAATGTTTTGTTCATGACAACAGGATTTCATGAACAAGAGGAGGAAACTCTCTGGTGAACTTGTACAGGACGAGTTGACAGAATAGTAATCACAAATATGGCATCTGGCCTGTAAATCTCTTTTATGCTATCCTAATTATGCAAGAACTATGAATCTGGTTTGACAACAATCATTATGCAAAGTTTTTTCTGAAGAATAGAGGAATTTTTTCTTTCTGTTCTTTACAAGGTTTCATCCCTTCCTCCAGGCAAACTTCTGTCCTGTTCTCTACTACCACATGATACATTAATGCAATTTTGCAAACAGATGAGAGAGGCCATTTTTGACCCCAGAACTGTGACAAAGTTGGTAAAAACAGATCTACCTTGGGAAGATAATGATACATCAGTAATTACCTGGTGTCCAAAAAAAGAGAAATAGGAAATTAACATATATTGAAAATTAGGCTGTAGTTTAAGGAATATTTTCTTAATCAAAAAGGAGATACACATCAGTTCCTTAGTACAACTATTGTCCATGTCTGTAAATAAACTGTATCACTGTTGCAGGCTATTTTAATTAGCATCCACAAAGAAATATTCATCCTAATATTAAGTAAGGTTTGAAGAGACCAATTTAAATATCTTGCTGCATAGAGTGAAGGCAAAGACTTAATTCTGGATATTTGATTACGACAGCTAAAAATTTAAAGTTTAAGGCATTGCATTAAAGAGGATGAACTCTCTGAGAGGCTGTGAAAAGGTGTAATGATTCTACAGTTATGCATCTATTGATACTCAGATCTGGTTTTATTTAATAAATAGTAAAAGCAGCAACATTCTCAGTACTTTTTGAAGAAATGTGGGAAGCTGTGTTCTGTAGTTGTAATGCTCAATTGCATCTTTTCATCAAGTACAGAGGAAGAAATCAGAAAATGTGCTCTTACTAAATTGTAAGGATACTTTGTATGCTGCTTAAAACAATCTGATAATGATATATTGTCTGATATGACCTAAGAATTTTCATGCTTTCATTTTAGTTTAAGACATCCTATAATGAGAGTTCTACTTTGTTAAATGAAGAAATGTTCAAATACTGGCTTTCCTAAATTCCACCACTCCAGGTGATTTTTCTCATATCTGCAGTTCACATTTTTGCTCCTCTCCCCATCTTTCTGTTGTCAATACTAAATCAAGACATTCTTTTTGATGTGAATGAAAATGTTGTAAGAGATCCTGAATGAAAAATCCTATAATTCATTAATGCATAACTCTAATCCAGGATCTACTACCCATGAGAACCAAAACTGAGTATGTATTCTTATATTTGGTCTTTCTAAAGGCTCTTAGGTTACTTCAGTTCCAGGCAGGAGAAGGAAAAAGAAATGGACAATCTCTTCAGAAGTTTCCATATGCTTTGTTCAGAGAATGGCGGATCAAGTGTTTTAAACAAAGAAAGGAAGGAAACTTTGATTTCTTGCCAAGAGATTGAAATCTCCTGATCTTTTGCCAAGCTAGTTTATTTTGCTGCCAACAGTTCCCTCACCTTAAACAGCTCCTTTTCATCTGTAAAGCTAATGGCTGTGAAAGAAACAGGCTCTGTGGAATGGCAACACTAAGAATCTGCCCTAGTTTATGTAGGGTCAGATTCACTTTCCAATTTTGATATGTACCCGAAAACACAGCTCTAAGCAGGGAGTCACCTTAGGTGATTCCTAACCAAATGTTACTTTTTTCTCTAAGCACATCAAAGTTACTGGCTTTGTGAATGTTGATCTGTTATTGCACAGGAATTACTTTATTGCTTTTGCTATTGAATAAATTATGGCCCTGATTTTCAGGATTCCATATCTTCTGTCTTTTAAAAACATGTTGAGATTTACTGAATTTAAGAAACTGAACTCCTTTGAAGTGAATGCATCAGTTCTGAAACTTAATCCCCTTTAAAACTGGTGAGTTACTGTAGTTACACCATATCCTCAGTGGTTGCAGTTGTGATTTCACTGCACTCTCTAAGCAGATATGCAGCACAAGTTCTTAGATATTTCACTATTCCTTTTTCAGTGAGAAGAACAAGATGATGAAGACGTTTGGTAAAGTCTGAAGTCAAAGGCTGGCCATGGGTACCATATGACAAGGTTTTTAGTTTTATTATGCTAATAGACCTAAGAACAGATATGCGTGATGACATTATCTTCTGTGTAGTAATAGAATACAAATCTTGCACACCCTCCAGCATGTTGTCCCAATCATATTTATGCAGGGCTTATTAATTGAGGACTTAATCATCTTCAGCTATCTGTTTAGTCTTTAGTTGAAAGTAAAACAGAAGGAAAGATTTTAATTGGAGAATTGTAAATTAAAATAGTAATGAAAACTACTAATTTTGAGGGGAGAAAGTTGTAATTTGTGAGCTGTATTAACAAACATATTCCAGTTTTTGTCTGGATGGACACAGGGATAATTTCTTACTCTTGAGATCCATGGAATGGTCAGTGTTCCAGACTGTAAAGTATTGTTCTGAAATGACCATCGTATTGGCATTATCTGAAAAAATAGACATTTTGAAATCAGTTTAAGACAGGATATGCAGGACATTAAATCTTCACTTTAATCAGGAGTGGCAGTAAATGCATTAATTGTGTTCTGTTCCTGCAATCTTCCGGTAAGGAGAAAAATAGACTCATTCTGTAAAAGCTATTATTTTAAATGAACAATGCCTTTTTTTTTTTTTCTTCACAATAGCAAGGGAGCAAATGCTGCCTGAATCTTTCTTTTCCCCTTGGAAATACTTTCTAATTTATAGTAAATCAAGTGAACAACCCTGTATTAATTTGTTTTTTCCTTTATATAGCTAGCAGACTGCAATTAATGCTTCTACCAGCAGAACTGATAAATAAGAGAATGAAGAAATGTTTCAGACTTTGACACACATCTCTGGGTCACCTAGATGATATGAAAATATTTGGACTGTTTAGAAGAAATATATTTATTTTCTGACAGTAAGTGAAAACTCTCCTGAAGCCTACAGCCAGCAGGCAAAGACCAGGGCATTTAAAGTAATTGTACATGCTAAACCAACTGCAATGAACTTTTGTGTATCCATCTCTAGAGGGATGGTTTACCTACCAATTTCTCAGTTGCTCAACTTACAATTTATAGATGACTGCACAGTCATTTGTATAGTTTTCTGTTTCTAGCGACAACATAAATGGTTTTGTCAACATAAAGGGCTTTTATTTCACTGGAGAAGCAAAGAAATGGGGAGGGAGACACAAGGAGAGCCAAGGAAACAGCTTGAGAGCACAGTTTATGTGCCCAGAAGAACTCAATTTAAAAAATACTTGTTTTTTATCAGTCTCTGTGGTCACAGATGCTTATCTGTGTAATACTAAGTGACACCCTAAGGATTTTTTGGCTATTCTGCTGCTTCAAGTTCAGACAACAGCGTTTTTATTTACTTTATGCACAGGGAAAAGTCTTAGAAAAGAAAAAAAACTATTTTTAACTATGTGATAGGACACACCCTTATGAAAAAACATTGTCCTTCTTTTCTGACTTGAGCAACAGGCATGAGTTCTAATAAAAGAATAATTCAGATTTCAAGGTGCCAAAAGGATTTATTCTGAAATTAGTTGTTGAAAAGCAAGACAAGTAGTGTACTGAGCCCTGCACTACTTGGCTCAAGCTAAACACAAACTTAGAAAAGTACCATGGAAGAAGGCATTTTTTATTTAATAGGAATCTTAATCAGATCATTGTCTCTACAAACTGATTTATTATGTATTATTTGACCAAAAAGAAGTAAAAATCTTATGTCTAGGAAACAGTAGAGTATGTATCTCACAGGGTAGAAGCTCAGAACCAGCCCTGGAAATCTCTGTAAATGCACACAGAATCTCTGCCTAAGCCAGAAGCAAAGCAAAAGCTAGTAAAAGAAATATGGTCTCTGTCCCATCATTAACTTGTTATTTTCCACGTGTGCATCAATCATAGGTTAAGTAGTCTGTCCCAAATGTAATAAAAATGGAAAGACAACAATGATAAAAGTAAAATATTTACACCTTTGTAATTTAATGCAATTCAGGAAATTAATTTATGACTTTTGCATAGAGTTACAAGCTTTTTCAAAGACAGCGGCTGAGGATTGCAAATGAGGGTTTGTGTCTTTCTGCTATGGAAATGGCACTAATGGCAAAACCTGAATCCTCACTGGCTTTCCCCAAATCCAGAATTTCTTTGGTCTGTGTTCATGAACATTATTTAGCAAGAATTGTTGACAATTCCTTATGCTGCATAAACAATTCCTCCTCTTCCCACCTAAATACAGAGTTTCCAGTTAGTGGCTCACGTGTCTCCCAGTTTACCTAAGGGTATGTATACGTAGATAAGATGAACTGGGTTTGTATCTTGGTAGTATGAATCCTTAATGATTAAATAAAGAGACCTAATTTAAAACCAAGTTTTGAAATTGGGTCTCCTTCTAAGAATATTTTAAAATACAGAACACATACCTACAAGACACATATTACAGCTGCCCTACCTGGATTCCACTATGGGTCCTGACAATGATTTGGGATTGAACAAAAAAATCTGCTCTTACTGAGATCATCCCAACCACTTGACAATTACCAAGGAGCAGGGGACAGCTGTAATTGTATTTCATGGTCAAATTTAAGGCAGATGTTCAGTATTTCCTGGTATAGTATTTTTTTTGAACACTGTTTGGGGCAATATATAATGGATTTGAGTATGAATTCATTGCCTGTGATCTAGACAAATAGCTATTTTCTCTGCAGCTACTTCAATGTTTTCAATGTGATTAACTCTGTTTTTTCTGTTATAGTTACACACAGAAGTAATGCCTCTATAGTATTGGTTAATAACCTTTAATAAGCTTGCTAATGACCTTTTCTATGTGCCAAATTTGAGTAGTCCATCTTGACATGAAGTGCAAGGACAGCAGCTGGGCAGCAGCCGTAGCACTACAGGTGTGTTCAGTGCAGTGGCCAGCTGTGCTTGTTTGTGTTTGAATGCTGAAAGCACAGCACTGCTCTTCATGGCACTTGTGAAATACAGATTCTTCATCTGTTTCATAAATTATCTTCCACACTTGGAAGCTGCACTATGATTTCTGCCAGAAATCACAACCAGGTTTGCTCCTTAGGATGGCTGTAAGTACTTTATTTTATCTGTTGTGGAATTACTTTTAAAAAATACATTTCTATGGCCCCAGATTTGTTAACAAATAGATCTCAGGTGTAATCAATAAGTCCTTATTTGAGCATTAGAATGTGCAATTATATTTGCACAAATCTATGCAGATGGGCTTTTATTATAAATTATCTTCTCTTTCTCATGTTAGCAAACAATTTAGCAAATAAATAAAAAATTAAGACTGATGGTATTAGAACAAAGTGCCCATTACAATTACAGCAGCAGAGTACTGCAATAACAGGCATGTAGAACATTTCAGTCTATTTTTTAATACTCAGGGTTTGTTTGTATTTTAAGATTTTATTTTCTCATAGGCTCTGAGATTATAACAGACCACATTTTGACAGGGTTTTCTTTTGATTTTTCAGTGAACTAGATCCTGCTCCTCCTGCTCAAACACTTCCGTTCATGTATGGCAAGTATCTCTCCCAGCATGGGAGAAAGATACAGCAGATTTGCTCATTATGTGAGCACTCAAGTGTGCATTTTTGTTGGTTTTGTCTGCAGTATGAATCTGAAAAAAACTTTCCCAAGCTACCATGTTTTTAAAAAATCTATTTTCCCATCCTCTTGTAGTAACCACTGTTGCCCTTAAAGTAGAGATAAGTTAAATGTTCTGTTTAAGTAGAGTTTCCTTCCTTTCAAAGGATTGCATCTGGCAACTGGAGGTAGAATAAGCATTTTTAGATTGTATTATGATTAGGAAGCAATGGAAAGGGAGGCTGGTTGTATGTGCTTGTTCAAATGTGAGAGAATTTGGAAAATATATGTAAAAATAATTAACAACCTTTATTGGTGGCCCTGTAGCAATCTGTTAGTATTTACTATGAGTGAAATATGCAGGAGCCTGTAGAATGTAAAAGAAATTGGCACACAGATCCTGTGTAACTCCAATTCTTTTATATTATTCCTATAATACTTTCTAATAAAATTTTGCTATGGACTACAGTGCATCTACTGCCTTTTCACAACCACAGATAGTTAAAAATCAACAAAAATCAATTGCTGAGAGTTTATAATTGTAAGATGATTTAATAATTTGCTGTAAGGGTAGTACAGTCTTACCAAAAATGCTGTAAAAAAGTCAGACCAAAAATAGACTAATGGTGGAATTCAGACTGGAAAGAAAATGCTGACTTCCATTTTTAATTTTCAAAGTTCTCTTTTTTTCACTTTCCTTTTCAAAAATCATATAAATAAACAGATTAACTTCCTAGCATGAAAAGGGGATATTATCTCAATTTGTAAGCCTTGTGACTTTGTGTGGGCGTTCCACAATTGTACTTACTATAGGGATACTCCCTACAAGTGAATTTATCAGGAACAGATGGATGTAGGACTTCATGGAAAAAATGCTAAGCATCTGCAGTATCATTTGTGGTTAATGAGAGAGGAAGGTGGCTGGCTTTTTAACAAATCTAGCTCTCACTGAGGGGCAGACATACTCACAAAGAGTAAATAACTCCAGATAAAAATATCAGTCAGGAGCTGTTCCTGTGTAGCAGCTGGTTCAATATTTTTATAACTTCAGTTTGATGCCACCATCACTAAGGTGTATATCTGTAACACACACTATTTGGATTAGGAAGTAAAATGGAACATACCCAAAGCAAGTAGATTACAATACATTTTAGTAGTTAAAGGGGAACTACATTGCAATGGTCTATATAATACTGTGAATGTTCTGCTAAACAGTACATAAAAGCTGGCTTGCTGTAATTTTTTTTTGCTAATGTATGCTCAGAAAGACTAATAATAGGCCTTATGAGTCACAAGCTTTCATTAAGCAAGCCACCAGAGTTTAAAAAACATAACAGTTGAGATCTAGTCTGTTTGATGTGAACAAGTAAATCAATATGTTTTAAGTAATAGTGACTCTTTTAAAAACACTTTAATCATATGCTTCTAAATATTTAAGATTCTTTATTCTATGCAAAACCATCATGTTAATTACTGGATTAGCAAGAATATCTTTCAAGACCAAATTTGAACCCATCTTCTTGGTTTTGAAACACATTTGGAATGCTTGACTCCCTCGCGATAGTCCCAAGGGGAAATGTGTTACTTTCACTCGAGTCTGGTTACTGGGGAAAGCCCACTTCAGGCCCAGGCTTTGGTTTGCAGGGAAAGCTGCCTTTTACTTTACTTATCCCGCTGGCTTGATTCGGGTGCAATTAAATCAAAATGATTTGTTCAAGATCACTAAGGGATTCAGTGACTCAGCTGGGGTAAGAAAGCTGGACTGGGAAAACTGAAAATACTAGTTCCCATCGTGGAACAATTTCTCAGTACCATTTAAGTAAATTAGAGGGGCAACCTATTGTATTTCAGAGTCATCTGCACAAACTGCTGCATTGTATAGACTAAATTTACATCAGTAGGGAAATGCAAAAGGAAAACTGAATGAAAAAGATGAACACTTTCATGTGACAGATACCTTAACAGACATACCAGATAAAAAACCAGAAAGATTTAAATCAAATTTTGTCTGTCAAATATTTCTGAAGTCGTAGGTATCCCTTTTAGAGGAAGAATGTGTCTTTCTTGCTTGTCTTTAGCCATGTATGAGTCAACCTTTAAAAACTGTATTTTGTAGCCCTGCAGGTGTTCAAAGTTCTTTTGTCTTCTTTTGTTCTGTTGTTGTTTAATCTTTTTTTTCCATTTTTTTAAAGACATGTCAGTACTATCATGTTGGTACGATAATAATGCTTTTATCAGTAAGATTAGGTGACTGCAAAAGACTTCACTGCTGCATGCATTGGTTTCTGACAAAAATAAGGAGTTGTCATTATCTATGACAACAGAAGGCAATGACATATGCACATTGGCTCATAATTTGTATCAGAAGATTTGGTGGTAAAGGAATAGTGAAATTTAGTATTTTCTAATGTATTTTCAAGGGTAGAACATAATGCTGCAGCAAGGACAGACTCCTGCAATTTCTTTCTATCCTCTTCCTCCTTCCAAACTTGACCTCACTTCTCCAGGCCTTTCATTCCCTCCAACATCAATTTTTCAACAGTGTTTTGTCTTCATAGACTCTTCATTTCAGCCTCAGTCTCCTGACTTAGCCAGTGCTGGCTTTCTCCTTGGCTTGCTGCCTGAGTCCCCTGCTGAACTCAGGATGTGGTTCTGCCAATCTAATTGTGGGCTGCTACTGAAAGGGGTAGTCCGTCCCGTTCCTCCTACTGTCTGTCCTGGTCTCCCTTGTGAGCTGAGTCAGGGAACTAAACTTGTATAGTTCCTTTTCTTTCAGTTCAGCTCTCTGAATCAGGTCATTATGGGGTAAAATGAGCACCAGTGCTAAAAATCACAGCCAGGGTTGGAAGGGACAGTGGAATAGGGAGAGGAGGGACCACCTCTTTTCAGCAGCACTTGATAATTAATGTTTCATCATTAAACTGAATTTTCGGCTCCAAACTCCTCACCCTGCCTCCCTTGTGCTTAATTTTCCCCTTTAGCCCCTCTTCCTAATGGCTTCCCATTTGTCCCTGCCCTTTCTGCTCCAATCCCAGAGATATCCATGAACAAATGCCAGCTATCTTGCTCAGCTCCCTTTTTTTCTGTGTCAGACCTGTACTTGACTGATGTCTTGTAGACAGACTTTGCCAGTAAACACCTGTGGTCCCTCACTCAATTGCTGTTTACAAAGTATTAGCTCAAGAGGATAGAAAATGCTTCAGCAATTAAGACAGATTCCTCATTTTTATAAACTCTTCTCAAACCAGCTTTAATTAAGAAGCTTTTTTACTTCTCCATGAAAAAAATCTGAAACTGAACTCTGACAACATGTTATAAAATGGATAAAATCCCTGCTAGTTATGAAATTCCTACAAATTGAGCTTTCCTCACTTTGAACCCTTTGTATTAAAAATAAGGTGTGAAATAGTTTTCAACAATAGTTAGGAGGCTCTTGTTCCTACTGTAAACAAATGCTGAATATCTGGGCAAAAACCTCTGTGTAATGCAAGTCAACTCCCATTGACTTCACAGGAGTTACCGTGCTATATATGAGAGCAGAATCCTGTCTCTGTGAATAAAAGAGTTTTTTCCAGAGTGAGGGGGTTCTACACAATGAATGCATTTTTACCAGCCCTTTCTGATTCATTGGCAAACTCCCAAACACAAGAACTGTTTCTGTAGTCTTTCTACTCTCACAATGACAGACATTTTCTTTTTCATTTTTAGTGGGAAGTCTTTTGTACGTATTTTTCTCATGAAAACGTGTGGCTTGGTATTTTGTACAGTGAAGTAGAAAATATTTTTCAGCCACAATGTTTTTGAAGTTGTTCCTTCCTGAATTTATTGTGTATCTTCTAATTCCAGTTTAAACTTAGCTGAAGATAAAGAAGCAGATTTGAGCCTGATGCGTACGTCTCCTGCAATTCAAAAGCTGATTTGAAATGAGACTGGGCAGGCCCCTCTGGAAGTTCCAGCAGCCCCAGGGAGCTATCCAAGATGTGCCAAAGTTGTGTCATGCTGTGGTCCACCCTAGATCCAAGCTAGAAAACAAGGGGATAGCTTTCTACTTTTCAGGAATTCTCCAATGGACCAAAGTGAAATTCCCTTTAGCAACACACACCAAAAAAAAAAAAACCCTTGTGCTGAAGAACTGCCCTCTACAGAGTTTCTGTATTGTTAACAATTACAACCTTGCCTCCGATCATATTTTATTTTTTCCCCAGAGTTCTACATGGGTTTTTAAAAATAACTTAGCAGGTATGTTTAGGCAATATTTTTAAAGTTTGGAATTTTTTGTGTTATATGATTTACAGTTTTATCATCATCATACCTTATTTTCAAGGTGGTTTTCTTCCTGTTGTGCTCTGGAAAATAAGTATTATTAATGACACCATTACAAAGATCAGATAAAGCTGCCTCTCCAGAGAAACAAGAAATAGTTAACTGAGGAGCACTCTTAGTGCTAAATGGTTTGTGAGATAAGCCTACACTTGACAATGTTCAGACACCCATGATCAGAACCACCGGTACCATTCCCTCATTTCTCTCTGTGGAACCAGCTCAAGTGTTTCAGTAACCACCTGACACACACGACTGGATTTCTTCCAAACCTGAGTTAAAACCTATCTTTAAAAAGTATATCTAATCTCATGTTTAAAACCCAGGCAAATGTATACCTACTATCTCTGCTGATATGAACTATTTAAATGTTTCATTGCCCTCACAGTCGAGAAATGTCAACATTAGGTTTGTCTTGCTTCAGTTTCCAGCAAATGGATAGCATTGCCTTTGTCAGCCAGGTTGAAAAGGTCGTACTATTGAGATCTCTTTCCTATATTTAAGTACCTTTTCAAAGTAATCCAGTCTTTTCTCAGCTTTTTTTTTTTTTTTTTTTCTTTCAGAAGATAAATAAGCTAAAATGTGGAAGCTTCGTATTCTATGTTAGCTTGTTTTCGGCTCCCTGGATAATTTTTCAGTACTCTTTGAACTATCACTAACATTTCCCTGCTATTGTAAATATCAGAAGTGGCTGCAGGTGTTTTTGTACCGTTTCTTCACCAATGTGTGCAGATGTCTGCTTTCTAGAAGACAGGTTTTTATGCCCATTAGATTGCATTAGTTCTTTTCCAGTTGCTGTGATGTGGCACTGCCAGGGCTGTGCTGGTCCCTGTGCCAGGCCAGGGCCCTGCGCACCCAGCCCCCCACGCTGGGGCTGGTGTCCGGACCTGGACAGATGGACAGATCAGGCTGTGCTCATTCAGCACTTTGAGTTCACTGGAGGATGGAGAGACCCTTCCATTATTTTACCTGGGATCAGTGTATATCTCATGGGTTTGTATGTCCATGAGTCAGGATATTCACCCTCCTCCATCTTGGAAATATTCTGATTTTCAGTGCGGGTGAGAATCCACTGTCTTATCCAAGTCAGGCTGGGCTGCAGGAGACTGCTGATTTTAAAAATGAGCATATTAGTTAGTAGAATAAAACTGAGCCTCTGAAACTCACTGGAGCAGAGTACAAAAAAATTTCTGTGTTTTAGGATGTGCAGACTGAAGAGTTTCGGTGATGCCGAATAATACTAGTTCTTCTAATACTTCAGTTTACAATTTAATGAATTTAAAAAATTTAATATATTTAGCTGTTGATATTTCATTGCATAATGTAGGGCTTGATCATTCCTTAGAGACAATCTGATTTTTTAAATCTATATTAATTTCCACAGTTATTTGCATCTAGTAAACTTTAATGTTATTGAATCCGTATAGTGCCCAATCCAAAAAAATTGATATAGGTACATTTTGCTGACATGTCATTCCCTAATAGGGTAGGGAATTTATTCAAATACCTATTTGAGTAAACTGGGAAAAATAATTCAGCAAAAGTAGATGTTAAAATGGAATGGCAGTCAGTCTTTTGCTTAGTGACATTTAGAAGAATAGAGATGGCTTATTTCTGGCCTGAAATGGAATCTATTAGCTGAGCAGTGTGACATGGAGTAATTAGTGAGTGATAACGTTATTTTCTGTTGTTATTCTACACTAAATAGAATGATTTAATTGATGTACTGTAACAGCAGAGACGACTGGAATCAGACGTTCAAGAGGCAAATAGGTTTATTCTATTTTATACTTTATATTTACTGCTTTCTGGCAATATTGCAATCTTGGTAATGATTTAAACTGACCATGCTGATAAATATGTAATTACTCCTAAGACATCTCTTGAACTGTGTCTCTTACGTTTTTAAGATGTAGTCTGGTGTAGCTTTTTCACTCGGCTTTGGTCTCTTACTATTTTTAAGAACTGCTTTGATGTAGGAGCTCTCCTGTCACACCTGAGTTTGGCCAAGTCCCCGGCTAACGCCATTATTGACACCGGCTGAGACCTCTCTGAGGGAGAGCACACTGGAGCTGACCCCCAGGGCGGGGGGAGCGGGGGCTGCCGCTGCTCCGCTGCGTACCGGGGAACGAGAATTCCAGCTCTTGATCCGTGCCACGGAGTAAATGGAGGCTGCTCCTGTGCTGCCAGCCGGGAGATGGGAACGGGGGTTGTGTGCTGTGTTACACGGACCTTCAGGAGCGTGACAGCAAGGCAGCTGTTGAGCCCTTATGCCCCAGGAGTCACCTTTCCAACCTGCCCTTCTGTAGCATCTTGACACATTCGTGTTCTGTCACCCCGTGTTTCAGGCTGGTGCGGGATCACGGGAGTGCCGAGCTGCGGGTTACGCTTGCGAGCCTTTCCGTCCCCTGGCACTTCTCTAAGATGGTTGTGCATCAGGACCCGCCCCGCCGCGCAACAGCCCCGGCGCTCCACGGCCGGGCACATGGCGGGGTCACGGGTGCCCGGAGCCGGGCCGGGCCGGGCCGGGCCGCGCTGCCCCGCAGCAGGGCGGCGCTGGCCGGCAGGGGGCGCGCGCGGCGAGCGGGGATCGCGCGGGGGCGGAGCGCGGCGCGGCCCGCCCGGCGCGGGGGCGCCGAGAGGGAAGAAGGGCGGGACTGGGGAAGGTCCCGGCGTGCCCGGCCCCCGCCCGCTCTCCCGCCGGGCGCCGCGGCCGCAGTTACTTAGCGGTTGGGAGCGGGCGCTGGCTGCGGCTTTCTTTGCCGGGGAGGGTCTGCCGCCGGAGTGCGCGACGCAGCCGCTCCTCGCCTCGCCATGGCTAAGGAAACGAAGAAGCCCTTCCGCCAGAGCATGGCCGAGTGGCGGCAGTTCATCTACAACCCCAACAGCGGCGAGTTCCTGGGGCGCACGGCGAAGAGCTGGGGTAAGGCTGCCCTGGGGGACGAGGGCGCGGTGAGGCGCCGGCGAAGCCGAAGGGCGGCGGGGAGCGGGGGCGGGATGCGGGAGGGCCCTCCGCGGGGATGCGGGGACGCGATGCGGGAGGGCCCTCCGCGGGGATGCGGGCTCAGGCTGGGGGCCCCCCGCCAGGATGAGGGGACGGGAAGCGGGAGGGTCCCCGCGGGGATGGCGGGGGCGGCGCGCACCAGGTGAGGCGGCCCGCGCGGTCGCGGCGGCGCACGCGCCCCGGTGCCCGTTACAACCGCTGCTCTAAAAATAGCTCCGTCCGTGACAGCGGGGGTGGGGGTCGGGGGAAGGGGGAGTTCCCGGGCGCGTCCCGAGATGACTCAGCGCCCGCCCCGCAACCGGTGCGGGCCCGTGGGCTCCTCTCCCGCCCGCTCTGCCGGGGGCGCCCCGGGAGCCGCCGCGGTGCGGCCGTGACGGGCTTCCGCCGCGAGGTGCGGGGCGGCCCCGCCCGCGGCATCGCCCGCAGCCTGCGCCTGCCGGGGCTGCTCCCCCGCTGCCGCCGTGCCCGATGCCCCCCGCGCTCCAGCGGCGCACGGAATCCAGAATGAATGAGCGCGAATTGCCTGTGTACTTGGAGCTGCGGTTCGGGGAGAGTAAAGGAAAATCCCCAACCCCCCTCCCCAAAAGTTCATGAGCCCCGGTTCCAGAAAGTGATCGTTGTGTGTGGTTGTGCGTCATCGTGCTAAATTTGTTCCAGCGGAGGGCTTCTGGGCCTTTTATTTTCTTAAAGGAAGCTTTAAATGAAGGCTCTCCAATAAAGCCTGTGAAGGCAGTGTTTATTTTCCTATTTTCAGGTAGTCATCCTATTGCTTTCTTCTGAGCTGGAAAGCATGTTGTCGTAATCTGGTTGCTTCCAATAAAAATATTTTGATTTTCCGAGTGTGTTTTCTCATATTAAACAGTTGTACAACTGCTTAATATTAGGATGTTTCTTCAGTCCTCATGGGACATATTTACTGACTTCAGAAAATGCTGCGTCTCCTCCCAAAACTTGGATGTAGTTGGGATACTTAATAGTTGTGCTTACAAAACCAACAAGACTCTCAGCGTGGTGTTAAGGAACAGGCCAGTACATCCTTGGCCTTGACACGATCTCAATGAATGCTGATGTTGAAATAGCGAGGAGGAGCTTGAAGCGGACAGTGCACGGGCTGTGCTTTCTCTGCCGTGCCAGTATCTCCCGTCTGTCAGGAGAGGGCCCGAGCTCTGACAGGAGTTCCCCTCCATTCAGATGGAAATAAGAGCTTGCAGCTACTCTGCCAGTTGAATAGCAAAGGATAGGAAATTTCCACTATGCTGTTGTCTGGGGATCTTTCTGTACAGACAGGTTTCCTCAAGTGCGTGGGCTGGGTGTGTGGATTGCAGAAGTCTGGCTGTGTCATGAGTCTGAGCAGCACAGACTGTAGATATGTTAGAAATAGCTTGCAAGTTTTTTGGGTTCTTTTAAAGGTGAAGAGGAAACCATCTTCTCTGTTTAAACCTGTCTAGTAGGATAAGTCACTTAGAATGTTATTAGTCCATGTTAGACTAAGGCCAATAGATAATATTTGAAGTTGAGATGACTTAGTTGGTAATTGAGTTTCCACGGTTACTTGAGAAAGTATCTATAGACAGTTTGAATACTTTTACTTCATTAAGAAATAAAGTTATAACTAATAATAGTTATAATAACTACTGAGTAGTTTAGGTGATTGGCATGTGGTTACTACTATATGCCATTTCCTCAGCCTGGACATTAGGGAGTGAATGTTCAGTAACACCATATTTTCAGTGTTTGGTTTGTTTTGACATTCCATGATTAACATACTGTGCTTATTTAATTTAATTATAATCTGACTGACTATTTTGGTGCATGGTGTGTGGCTTTCTGTTTGGTTTTACTTTTTAATTGCGGGACACTAATTGGGTGGCTCTGTTGGCACAGGAGAATATGCACAGTTTGGTTTCCTTCTGCACTTGCAGTCGAGGTGTGAGCTTAGAGCTCTCACGAGTACAGTTCCTTTTCTGTTGCTGGTCTCTGGGCTGAAAGGCGAGGACATAGGGGAGGAGAGCTCTGGTTGCCAGTCTGCTGGGTTGTCGTGTCTCCAGGGACAGCATGATGAGAATTCAGCTGGCTCTGGTTCTTCTGTGAGTATTTCTCTTGTCTCAAGACAGCTTCCTCACAGAAATAAGGCAGGAGCAGTAGAGAAGCCGTTAAGTAATTATTCACAGTATGTGCATGTTTTGCCCTAGCCTGACATAGTCTGGGGTTGGGGGAGGCAGTGATTCTCTGTGAATGTCAATGCATGGCATTGGAGTACTCCTCTGTCTGCCATTTCCAGTTCAGGATTTGTGAAAAGATCAAACACAAGTGGTTAAGTACTCATTTGTCATGTAACAGAGGTCGCATTTTAGAATTTGGCCAAGAATTGCTTTTTGCAGCTTGGTGAAAACTATATGTCTCCTCCTGCAGAAAAAAAAAATGGAAACTTTCACCTTATTTTTTTCAGACTTGAGGGGTACTTCAGTTTGAATCTTTCACAAGCTGATATCCAAACCTACACACACTCCCCCCAAACTTTTCTATTTTTAATTACTTGGCATAATCATTTGTTGTATTAAAAGAGACAGAAAATACTGGGAAGGACTGCTGACTTGAGTCTGTGCTGTTCTCAGCAGCAAGGCGTGAGGGATGCTGATAGTGCTCGAAGAGGTGATGGGAATGAGGGTGGTTCTGAGGTGCACCCAGCGTTTAATCAGGTAGAGCAGAGAAAGGAGGCTTCAGCAGACTGCTGGGTGGGGCCTTCCTGCAAGTGAAAGGAAGATCAGCATCTGTCTCTGCCTGTAATGGCAAGGTGCTGTGTCTGCCTGGAGTTAGCAGGGATGGAGTGAGATCATCATAAACGTCTTGTGATGAGATGCTCAGATGTGTGCATTGTCTTACAAGTTAGTTAATTCTTTTTGCATAAGGTTAATAAAAGAATAATTTGTGCTAAAAAAGAAGGGCAATATAGACTGTAGCAATACTTAATCTCTGGTCACACTAGATGTCATGTCAAGTGTATTTAAGTCTTTCTGTGAAGCTGGTTGTGTCAGGGTGTTTGAGGTGGAGGTGGCATTGCCTTGAAGTGCATAGAAATTCAGACCTACTGAATTTTCTTTTCAATGCTTAGTTGTATCCTTTGGTGCACAGATAGGTGTTTGTAATTACAAACAAAGACCCCACCAACAAAACCCAACACTTTATTTCTAGGAAAGCTTTCCACCATGTCAATGGAAATACACTTCGGTTGGCCAGCATAGCAAAGGATCCAGCTTTGCTTCTTTGTCTTCACTGGATTCCTGGTTGGAATTCAGTGAAGACAAAAAAAGTGCTGTCAGACTTTTATCTGCTTTTCTGACATGGTTGTTCTGTCTTCTTTACTGGTGTTTTGAGCAGGGTTTTACTGTCATCTAGCTTTCTTCATGAGTAGTGTAACATAAGACATTCTGGTGTCACTGTCTGCCATTGCAGCAAAGTATTTTCCTTGGCTCAGAGTGCTCTGAAAAATGGCATCTTGCTTTGTCTTGTAACACATATCAGTATGCTCTAGTAGTACAGTATGTACAGTATTTTGTGGTGGTGGTGGGGTGTTCTAAATGTCTGATCATAGCATCAGACCCTGGCTTTTGTGATTCTTTGCAAGTGTTTCACTGAACAGGTTTTATTGTCTCCTGAGGTGTAGTCATGTTCTGTGTGGAGCCCTGGCTTATTGTGACATAAAATACAACATAGGACTGAGGTTGTATTTCATCCTAGACTTTTTCTTCTTCCCTCTGCTGTCACCCAAATCTGGAATACAGTAATTCTTGAGTGTCCAAGTAATAAGACTGAAACATGATTAGTGATTATTCATTTGTATAGTTAGGTTAAAGTAAGGAAATCGCGGGTGAACTAAAACTGATGTTCCTGGTGCTGGTAGTAGTCAGTAGGAACGTCACTTGGGTGTTTAAATCCCACTTGTTGAAGATTCTGAAGGACAGTCATGCAGGTGGTAGGATCAGTGCAACATGAAATCCAACAGACCATAAAACCAGAATTTGTTGCAGGTAATATTGAGTAGTTGCTACCCTGTTTGTGGGAGTGTTTATATTGATACCTGTATATATCTAACTAAGCATTACGTACAGGTAGATTAGTCAGTCTGGTTTATGCCAGAGTAATGTGCTTTTCATTGCTTTTGCCATGCAAAGTTTGGAAATCTTGTATTCCAGGGAAATGCTGGCCAGGTATGTGATATCTTGCATTCACCAGAGTCAGAAATTCTAATTTTCACAGTGGAGAAATGTTTTGATTCCTGCAAATGAATTCCAGCTAACGACAGTATTAACATGTTGGTTCAGAAATTGAAGTCTTCCAGATTGGACTTACTTGTCAATGTGGTTAGGATATGAAGAAATGGTTTTCTTACTGTGATGCCCTGCAAAAAGAAAAGCAAACCAAAACAGCTAGGTAAATTGTAATGCAGAATTTTGGTTTTGAGTTTTTCTTGTGTTATTATTCTGGTGTGCAAGATGTTCTACAACAATTGAATTGGGTTGCATGTTAGATGTGGAAGCTGTAATTTGTTTGGAGGAAATATGGAAGATAGCTTTTCACTGTTACTTGGGTACGTCTTGTTTCCTGACAAGAAATCCAGTGTTATGTGAAGTTATTTTGGCAGAGTTTCTTGACAGGTTATGGCTTGCTCACTGTGATTAGCTAAGGATAATTAGTACTAATAGGCTCACAAAGAGCAGCTTACTTCAGTTTGGAGCTGTTGGAAGTTGCAGAGGGGATTTTTGTTTGTTTTTTTCCCCCTCTTTTTAATGTGGCAAAGTAATGTAAATGGGTCAGTTTAGTGGTCAGCATTCTGCAGTGCATTTACAAGCTATATTAAAATAAAGATTAAACTTTGCTGAGCTGGGGGGGCTAATGGAGCTTCAGGGCCGTGAATAGAAGCGGCCTGTCGAGCCATGTTCCTGCTGCATATCCCCGGTGGCTGGGGAAGGTGCTGTTATCATTGCAGTCTCCACCGCGGGGTGGGGATCTCTGGTACCCTGTACTGATGCTCTCCAGGCTGTGAGGGGCCCCCAGCTCTGCAGCTGCCCTTGGAGGGGAAGGGGGGAAGGGGTCCCAGCGCTGCCAGCCCTGCTGGAGTGAGGGGCTGTGCAGGTGGGTGGGCACCAGGCACCCCACGGGGCAGAGCTGCCCCTTGTGGCACCTGCCCTTCAGGGTCAGCTCCGAGGCCAGGAATGCGGGTGATGTGCTAGTGCTGGCCCAGAGCAGGACTCTCCCTAGGGCCATGTCTGCTTAGAACTGCACACCGTGGTGCTCTCATTGCCCGTGTTGTGCTCGTCAGTTTTTTCTTTTTCCAGTGAAGTTTGGCATATTGTTTTAGAAATTAAATACGAGTGTATTCTTAAATAACTTCCTGGGTTTCTTGCTTTTACTGTACTTGCCACAGTAGCTGCTTGACTTGTCTTACATGTCAAATTCTTCTGTTCCATTGAGACTCTTTGAAGAATGTCTCGGTCACTTGATGGAAAGTGTACTTTCTAGACAGTTTGATCAAAATATCCACTAGTTGATTAACTTGTATGGATCAAAAGGAGAGCTTACCAGAGATTCGGTAAGGGAGCTTTTTTGTTTGGTTGGTTTTGTAACACCCAGAACACAGTGGATATTAATCAGAAGATCCTTGTTCTGTTTTAAATCTAGTTAAAGCAATTACAGGCCTGTAGGTAAAACACATTGCTGTGTTAATTACAGGCCTGTAGGTAAAACACATTGCTGCTGTGCCCAATACAGATGCAACTTTGCTAATGGCTTTTGTTGACTAGAATTTGTACTGTTTGTTTTTATGTTCTCATTTTAGCAGCTAAATAGCTTCTAAATAACCTTAGCAATCATTCACAATGGATGTCCAGCTGTCTTGTTCATTATACAGTAATCTTGTTTTTGTGTTTGCGTACTTTGCTACTTCTAATTGCTGCATAAAATCTTATATCTTGGTGGTTTCAAGTGTATTTTAAATAGCTGATCATTTTTAGGTTATTGCTGATGGGTAGGTAACTTCCTCAACATGTGAGATTGAAAACTAAAGCCAAATGGTGAACCCGCTGACATTCAGCTGGCTGCTGTTGAGAACTTTACTTACAGTAAAGAATTTGGAAATTTCTTTATTGTAATAGATGTGCACAGAGTTCTTTTGGGGGAAGTAAAACGGGTACTTGGATTTTTAGCAGTCATGGCTTTCTGGGTACCATACTACACTAGAGACTCTTTCAGTGCAAAATGCAAACGTAGTTTCTGGGATAGGAGCCAGGGCTTGGGCTTCCTTCTGTCCTCTTCCACTGGACAGCACATAGCACTGGGTACAGTTGTGTTTACTTTTGCTCTTTCCTTTTCTGTGAAAGATTAGAAAGTTGTGCACTTGATTCTCTCATGTAATCAAGTGTCTGTGGTAGGATGTTGCATAATGGTTTTGAAGTGCTTTTCATCATACCTGAGTTACATCTCTGGCTTCTCATAGCTCCCTTATGGCTAGAATATCCAATAAAAACTGAGTTTGTGTCAACATTTGGTTATGTTTTTGAATTAGAATGGTTTTAAAGATGGTTCTCAGTCCAAGCATCCAGCCCCCTCGCTACTTTTAATAACTCCCTTTTTTTTTGACAAAGTTGCTGCCTGTGTCCTTAAGTCTCAGTTTTAAAACCGAATCCCACACATTTATTTAGGTTGGTATTGAGTGCTCAGTTAATGAAACAAGTTGAAGCTGGTAATATCTATGTATTTGGTGAATTTGGTGGGGTTGCTGGGTCCCCAGGGTAGATTGGTAAAACAGGTGTGTGTGTGTTAGGCTGGATAAATCTGAACAGAAGGCTTGGTTTGTTTTCAAAAACATGTGGCAGAAAACATTTTCACCTTGAAGTTATCTTGTAACTGGATGTGTGTGAAGGACTACTCTATGTGGAGTTCCCTCAAATATCAACTATGTTATTAAAGCACCAATTGCTTCCTCCCTGGTCTGGATCCAGTGTAATAATTTTATCTTTTCTCTCAGTTCTTTCATCTTCCCAACAACCAGATACAAAACTAAAATTCCTGTAAACAAGTGACAGTTTATTTTTTTTGTAATGTACTGCTTCGTAATTTTTGCTAGCTTTCCTGTATAGCCCAAAGAGTGGTTTTTAATGCTTCTCTCTTAAAAATAGGGATGCCAAAATGGCCTATAAGCTGTAAGAATCAGAAAGTACTAAGAAAACCTCTTTGTATGCATTACTGAGCATTACATATGTTTGCTAGAGGCATATTTATGACTACAAACATTGTATTGCTAATTTCCCATTTCTGATTTTCAAAATAGGTAATGGAATTAGATGAAACAAAAATTGTAATTTCAGCTTTTTCTTTACAGGATTGATCTTGCTATTCTATCTGGTATTCTATGGCTTCCTAGCAGCACTCTTCACATTCACAATGTGGGTTATGCTTCAGACACTGAGCAGCGATATACCGAAGTACCGGGACCGGATTTCTAGTCCAGGTAACGCTGTATTTATTTTTTCATTAACCTCTGTCAGGTTTAACAACTGAGTTTCATTTGAGAGCTCTTTTGAAGTATGAACCTCTTAGGGGAAATCATCATCATTATTCAGTTACTTGCAGATTGCGAAGGTAAACTCAATGTGAGGCAAGTTATATATGTTTACAGCATAAATTCAGGCAGTAGCTTTTTGTGTGTTTTCTTTTTTGCTAAATTTTGCTGGTTTTTCCTTTAAGCACCTCTCAGTTGAATTTGTCATTTAGACCACAATTTTGCCTGCAGATCCATGCAACATACTGATGTAGAAGTTGGTTTATAATTTAATCATATTGCTGTAAAGATATTTAAACCAATTCTCTTGGATCAGGTGGAAGGCCACCTTGATTAGTGTTTGATACTTTACAGAAGGTACAGGAAGGCTGTGCTGTGGGTGTGATCTGCTCAAGAGCATGTAAGGACTGTGGGATAGAGGCCTTTGCAGAGTTTCTGTTACAGTATTAGACAGTTTCCAACTGACATGGAGTGTCTGTGGATGTCAGGGATTGTAGGGATCCACTAGAGTAGGGGCCCTGTTTATGATGAAGATAAGTCAGTGAAACACGTAGCTGCCACTGAAAGTGGTGTCTTGCTTTCTTTGTGTACTGTCCACCTGTCTCACTGTTGGCCGTTTCAAGGAACGAATTGTTTGTTAAAAAAACCAGCCCTGTACAAATAAGAATGAGCAATAAGGTGGTTGTCTTCACCAGTATAATAATATATTGGTGGAGGTGAGACGACGTTATTTTTTTAAAATACTTTTTCCTTTTGTTGAATGTAAAGTTCTTAAAATGGAGCATCATCTTGCAGCTGTATACACACTTAAGATGGTACAGTGATCTTTGTGTGAGCAAGTTGCAGTTGGGCCAGTGTGATAAATGTCTCTGGATTGTGAACAGAATCTGTTTTGGTGTAGTGTTCTGGCTTCTCTAACAATTAACATATTGTATGGAATTTTGAGGATTTGTGCTGTTTTTTCAAGCTAAGAATAGGCTAGATGCTCCAAAGAATAATTAAAAAAAGAAGAGAAAAATAAATGAGGGAAGAAAAAGGTGGCTTAGTTGACCATTTCTCCCCTTCTCCATTGTGTCTGTTGTGGAAGTCAGAAGCATCGTAGTGGATGGAGCTGTGGGTAGCTGTGGCTTAATGCTGGGCTTGAGTGACATTTCTTCTGTCATGCAGTTCAGGGTATTAATTTTCCTTGGCTTTGAAATAAGTCATAAGGGATGTTTGTTTTTAAAAGTGTGTATACCACAGTAAGTTTTTAATTGAAGAATTCCTGTAACATTTCTGAATTAAATATCTTTATTAACCATGTCTTTAGTTACTCATACATTAAAGTTAATCAAGTTGCTTGTTTCTGTTTTGATGTTTCTCCTTAACTCTGTTGTTTTTCATTTGCAGTGAGACATGTAATGTTCCTGGCTGTAAACTTAAATTCTTTAAAAAAAACTAAAATCTACACACAAAACCTGGATGCCGTAGGTCAAAGGTTCTCCTCTTACATTAAATGTACTTGGAAATCTCACAATTGATTTATTTTATAACTGATATCTGAATTGCTTTGTACACTGGGATATAATAGTATAAATCAAATCCAGATGATTTTAAAACCTTTTTTGTTAAATCCCTCCTGGAATTGTAAAATAATGTAATCTCTTTTATAATCCTAGATGTGATCCTATGCTGAGGCTGTTAATTCTGTTCCTCTAGAAGAGCTCAAATCCTGCATCTCTCACAGTCTATGCATCAGTCCTTCAAATCATTTCTTCTGTAGAATTTACACTATAGTTTTTAGGCAGAATGTAATCCACTGGAAGTGGAGCAGTCCCCTCTTCATAGGATGCTTCTGACATTCCCCTGAGCAGTACATCTCTTCAAATTATTTTTTCCTTCATTGATGACTAGTTTAGTTATTGTCATATATCCTTTGAAAAATACCATTTAAGTCCTTCATTTTCATTATAGTTCTGTAGATAATAATCTCTTATCCCCTAAAAGCTCCTAATGTGTAAAACCCTTCCAGTGATTTTTCAGCCCTGCTACTAATTGCCTTTTTATTTTGTTGAATCCCAGTTCAGTGTGAAGGCCAGAAAATTACTGTAATGGTGCAAAGTAGTCAGCAGTCAAAATATGGACTGTTAGTCATTAAGGCCTTTACTTGTTGGCTTCCATGGAAATAATTTAATGCTGTTATTGCAAAAAAGAGGATTTATTATTTATTTGGAATCCTATAAAAGATCTAGAATAAAATACATTAATTTGTATTTGGGTTTTTTTTTTAAGCTGAAGGACATTTATTGGTGATGAGTTTCTAGTACAGATGTTTATTATTTGCGAGTTGCGAGTATTTGTAAATAGTTTCTGCCTTTGGATGAGAAGCTTGGCCATTTCTGTAGGTAAATCCTTAATAGACCTGGGCTGCTGAACTACACTCCTGATATACTTTACTAAACCTTACTGTGATGGCTAACTACAGTAACCTAACTTTATCTTACTTTATTAAATGTGGGGTTTTTTTTATAAAGATGGCCTGTTTTTTTGGGGGGGGATGTCTTTTGTTGCCATCAGGTACCTGTGTAAGTGACAGTTCCTGGTGGCACAGGCTGGGTGTATCGGTATGCCTCTTGCTTTCACCTGCTCCAGAGAAATCCCTGAGACTGAACTCTGCAGCTTTCTGGGCCAGTTGCTGGGAAGCAGGGGCAGTTCAGCTCTTGAGAGGGCCGTGCTTACTTTATTCCATGTGTGCCTTGCCCATCCTCCAGCTGAGGCTGGATTCAGCCTTTGGTGATCCAGGGCCTGGTACATCCTGCAGCTCTGGCTCCTGGCCGTGCTGCTTCCTGCCCAGTGCCCCCAGGCAGCAGCCGAAGTTCCCCCGGGGGACGCCGATGGCGCGGGTTCCCCCTGGGGGACGCCAGTGGGGTTCCCCCTGGGGGACGCCGATGGCGTGGGTTCCCCCTGGGGGACGCCGATGGCGTGGGTTCCCCCTGGGAGACGCCGATGGCGTGGGTTCCCCCGGGGGGACGCCAGTGGGGTTCCCCCAGGGGACACTGATGGCGCGGGTTCCCCCGGGGGACGCCGATGGCGCGGGTTCCCCCAGGGGACACTGATGGAGTTCCCCCGGGGGACGCTGATGGTGTGGGTTCCTCTGAGGGACACTGATGGGGTTCCCCCGGGGACGCTGATGGTGTGGGTTCCTCTGAGGGACACTGATGGGGTTCCCCCGGGGACGCTGATGCTCGGAGGCAGCTCTGGATCATTCCAATCCCCCGGCCCCTGGGGCTGAGTGTAAAGTCTCTTGTATTCTCCATGGACCAGGTGGCACCTCAGCTTTGTTTGAGGAGATGGAGGAGAAGACTGAAAACTAATTTGGCTTGTCTGTTTTGACTGCGGTAACTTTCAAGCCACCTTTGTATAATCAAATTTTAAAATTTTTTTCTCTGGGTGTCTGTGAGAATAATACAATCATAGCTTCACTTTGTATTGCCTAAAGCTTTGAACTGTTGCTTGAAGATTTTCTGGGTGTGCTTTTGGGTATTTTTTCAGTTATTTTTAAAGCTTAACTTGCTGAGTGTGGAAAGTGGATCAATAAAAATCTTTGATTGAAAGTGATTAAACTGCTGATTTTACTTTTCCTAATCACTTGGTTTGTGAATTGCAGTTATACTTTGAGTTGGATTTAAATGTTAATTAATGTAATGCTGATTTTGATTACTGGTTTCAAACACAAAGTACCTTCCAGTACTGTAGAATATAGGGGTAACAGTAATGTTTCTTTACCGATGATAGACATTTTCCAATTTATGGATGTCTGAGTAGGGGTTAGAGTGGTGAAGGAAAGATAAGTTTCTTAGTTCCTAACTTGAACTTTCTATTTTTAAGGACTTATGATTTCACCAAAGCCAGACACTGCATTGGAATTTTACTTTAACAGGAGTGACAGCCAGTCCTATTCAGAATATGTTACTACACTTCAAAACTTCCTTGAATGTAAGTTACTTACAATTGCCCAAGAAATGTAAGAGTTAATCTTGAGACCAGTATATAATTTCTTGCTTGTAGTTACTAATTACTGATGGAGACTAATGCAAGTCCAGGGTTACTGTAGATACATGTGTTATAAAAGTCTGTATGTCACAGAAAACGGTGAGTATGATGCCTGTATTGGACAGGGACCCTGAGCATGAGGAATAGTGCAGCACATAATGGAGAGTTTTGGGTGATGTGGTTATTTAAAAATACTGTAAAATGTAGAAATTACATACGCCAAAAGAATTTCATTTAAAATAACATAGGTCTTGTATTTGGAGACAAAGTTGATCAGGACTTACCTGATTAGTCTTAATCTAAATGATTTAGTAACTGAGTACTTTAGTCTGAAGAACTTAAGTGTCTGTTTGAAAAATGAGGCACACAAAGATTATATTAATTGCAATTTATTGATTTTTCACTTTGATGCACAGTATCTACACACAGAAATATTAAAACACTGAATTTAGGACATGGAAAAAAGATAATACAGGACAAATCTGAAGGGTGGAAAAATCAGTGTTTTGTCATACATTATGTTATGTATGTACATATATGTACACTTATTCTAATAATATGGAAATCAGTTGAAAATATTAATAAGTTTAACCCCTCAGAAGTTTTAAGTCAGAATGAGGAAGGTGCTGTGAAATCTCATCTGTGTGCATGAGTTGCTTACTTGACTCTCCATATTCACAGTTCTGGTGCCTACTAAAAGCTTCTATGAATAGGCTTTTCTTTCAGAGCTCTGCCAAGGGTTCCTGAGAGGAATGCTGCATTTCATGTCTACCTGCCTCTCCTGCAGTTCTGTGGGTCTTGCATTGAGGATGAACTTTCCCTTTCTCCATTTTACCTTATTAGCTGGGAGCTGGAGTGTAAGGGAGGAGAAGAAACCACAAAGAATCTTAAATGGGAGTCATTTAGCGTTTGTGACAGTGTGGTCTGTGCACTTCAGAAGCACAAGAAAGTGAGAAACAGCTTGAGATGTCAGTATAACATAAATTATACTATCTGATGTAAATGTAGAGGCAATTTAATATTAATTATTGAAACACTTTTGAGTTTTCCTGTGTATTTGTAAAAGAAACATGTGCAAAGGGAAAAAGGGTTGTTTCCAGATCAAAACTTGATTGTTTGTATTTTAATACATTATTGGCTTAGCATACGTAGTTAGTTTATGTACAGAAATTAATGAGGTTGTGATTCTTGTTAGAATTTAAAAAGCAGGAAGGTATTAATTCTTCTGTAACACTCTTTCATTCAAGTACACTGCTACTTGTCTCTAGGGTTTGAAAAAGTGTTTGTTAAGATGGATGTAAGATACAGTGCTCTGAAATTACTTCTTTGAGGAAACTATTAGGGAAGTAGCACAATAATTATTTATATAGGCATCTGCAGGTTTTGGCTAGTTATGTTCTTTATACCATTGATTTACAAGCTGATTTTGTTTCATAGCATATAATGATTCAAAGCAGTCACAAAACATAGACTGTACCCGGGGAAAGATCTTTGATCAGAGTGATGCTGCTGTTAAAAAGGCGTGTCGATTTAACCTCTCTGACCTTGGCCAGTGCTCTGGGAAGGAAGATCCAAATTTTGGCTATTCTAAAGGAACTCCCTGTGTGCTTGTGAAAATGAATAGAGTAAGTACCTACTTATTTTTTAGTTCTTAGTACAAGTGCTCCCAGCTACTGCTGTATGAAGAAATTACTGTGGAAAGGACTGAAATATGTGTTCAGTTTGCTGCTCAAGATATTTGCATTTCTTGAACAGTGTGATTTACTGAAACACTGAGCAATTCCAGAGAGTAATATGAGGTGACCTTTTTAAGCATTCTAATGTTTACCAGTATTGGCTTTGATGACTTGCAACAAAATATCTGAATCTTGTTTTCAGAAGTATATTGTTCTTTGCTTTTACTTAGTGTTCTGTGAAACAGATTCTAGACCACTCTGCAAAGTAAAGTGTTGTAATTCATGTCTGTGTTCCAGAACTCTAATGTAATAACTTTAATCTAATGCATTCTGTAACTCTTAAACTATGAAAGGTGAAGAAAACTACAAAGAATTTGACTTTTCCAGTGATGTCCTGTTACTGACTGATGAATGATGTACCTGTTCTTGAACTGGTTTGAGCCATTAAAATTACATGCTAAATGTAAAATAAGAAAACAGTACTTTCTGTGGCTACTGTAACTATTTTGAGTTAAGCTGAGTAAACTATTTAACTTAACAATGTTTTAAATCTTAGTCCTTGTTTAAAATTATGTTCAGATGAAAATTACACTGGATTGGCTTAGTCCTTGTATGAACTTTTATTAATGAGGGAAAAATTCAAATTCAGTGGGTAGAAATGGAAAGAGGGAAAAAGATCTGTAAATATTTTAACTTTCTCTCCTTTAGATAATTGGATTAAAGCCTGAAGGAGAGCCACATATACAGTGTACCCCTAAGGTCAGTTCAGAATGTAAGAAATAAATGTGTTGTTGATTTTCCTTATGATAATGATGAATAATGAAGTAGTTTATTTCACCCTTCCCTCCTTCTTAGAGATTTTGTACTTTTGTTTGTGTTTTTCATCTTACTGTATGTCTAATTTAGTTTGTGTCTTTAATTTCTTCAGTGTACCTACAGAAACATTTTTTGGTTGTTCTTTCATCCTTAGATGTGTTTGAACTACCTGATTTGGTTTAGATTTGAGGAAAATGAACATGTGTGTTTGTGGTCTTGTTTATTTATTTATTGTGAGTTATATTTTGTTTTCCCATTTCATAACCTATATTTTTATTTTTTCTCCATGCTGCAAGTGCACCTTAGACAATTTTATAAATGATGGGTAAGACAACTGTGTGTGAAAACTAATGTTACCGCTCAAGTAAAAGTTGCCTTCAAATCAAGTATAAACTACTTATAATAACAGCTAATCTTTGCATATTTGTTATGTGCCAATGGATTTACACAGAATGTTTCATTGCAATTATAATAATTACTTTGACCAATGGATGTTTTTCCTAGACTGCTTGGGGAGCAGTGAAAGCCTTGGTAAGTTTGTAGCTTGAGCAAGGGGCAGAGTCCTGGCTTTTAGCTTCTGGTGACTGATACAAGTGTAGGCTGGGAAATACTAGCAATTAATGAGGCAAACACTTCTAAGGGTTTCTGCCTTCAGCCTAGATACCTGTGGTAGGCACAGATTTTAATACTTGATTTTTGTTGGGTCTTTGAAAGTTTTGATCTCTCCAGGACAGTCCATAGCAAACAAAGGTGAATCCTCCTCTTACTTGAGATTGATTTATTTGCTTCCATTCACAAACCTCACATTCTCTTGGACAGAATAAAGGAATTAAGCTCATTCTACTTCTAATAGTACTCTTTTTTTCTTTGACTTGTCTAATTTATAATTTTTTTTGCAATGTGATATTCCTGACTAGATAGAAGTTTGCCTCTAGCTGAGGTATTGTTAATGACAGCATTTCTCTCTTTGTGATCACATTGAAAGCAAGGTGAATTTGCTGCTTGTAATACACTAGTCTGTATTTTAATTGTTTTACTATTTAAATCATTCTTCTAGTTATTTCCCAGTCTGTATTTGTAGATGTGATTTCTCAAAGTTCACAGCTTTGGATTTTATAGGGCTATTTTTGGTCCTCCTCTGTCATTTTTTGTGATCATTTTAACAGGATTAAAGTCTTTGAAATGTTTTGCACTACTTAGCTTGGTGCCATCAATGAATGAACTTGGGTTTGCTTCTCAAGTCCTTATTGAAACACGGAGTAGGATCCAGAGCAGTCATCTTAATTTCCACCAGAAATGCCTTTTGAGGTGTTGAGAACTAATGTTCAAGTGATTTATAAAATATTGATGGCAGTCCTATTTTATGATTGTATTTCTTCAGCTTTTGTCTATGGATGCTCTGAGACAATAGTGAAAACTATACTAAGCAGATGATACTTCTTCTTACCCTCTTAACTGGTTTCACTAGCAAAAGAGTAAGCTTGATAACAACTTGCTTGATCATGGTGGTGGTTTTTGCTATTTTTTTTACCCTTTGGGATACATAGAAATGTATGTGTTTTCTTGCATCCTCTTTCTGTAAGTACAAAGTTCTGCTACTGTATCCACTTAAATTTTTTGTGATCTGCACAAGTGTGATGGTTTTGAATTTTAAAATTATTAATCTTACTAGTTCTTTAATGACTTCCAGTGAAGTAATTGTCAGGCTTTGCTACTTGGAATGCATCTATTTTATCTTTATTAGCCTATTCTCACCCTAGCTCATAATAATTTACTTGCTTAGGAAAGCTTAGGTACGAGTTAGAACTCATCCTGTAGATGTACTGTTCACTGATTTTTATTTCCATTTCATCTCTGTTTTTAAATATTTCTTACAATTAAGAGTCACTGAGTGGATAAGGTTGGATGGGACCACAGTGGTCATCCAGTCCCGCCTCCCTGCTCAAAGAAAGGTCATCCTAGAGCCCATGGCACAGAGTTGTATCCAGATAGTTCTGGAATATCTGCAGCGAGGGAGACTCCACACACTCTCTGGGCAGTTTATTCCAGTGCCCAGTTACTGCCCAGGAAAAAGGTTCTTCTTCATGCTCGGATGGAACTTCAGTGCATCAATTCTACATGTACTGAGAGCAATTCGGAGAAGTGTCTGCCTGGACTTAACACCCCATTTGACCTTTAAATGGTATTTTTGCTTTTACAGGTCTCTCAAATACAAAATTAGTTCAATAGCTTCTGTCTGCACATCCTGCCAGTCTTGGCTACCTGAAACACCATTTTAAGTTTTTCAGTGTGGAATTTATGTTCTTCAGGTATTCTCCTGCGAGGTGAATCTTTTTTATTTTCCCTGCACTTTTTATATGGGATTTTTTTAATATGGGATTTTTTTTAATGGAAAAATTTTAGATAGATGGGTGATTTCAGAGTCAGCGCACTTACACCTGGGGATGCTTCCCCCTCTGCCCTCATGTAGTTGAAGCTGTCATCACTGTAATTTCTGTAGATGAAGGATGTGAGTGTTTGCAGTGTCAGACACTCTTTACAGCTGGTTCTTCCTCCGGCAGGAGGAACTAATCTGCTGCAGTGTTGAGAATCTCCAGAAAGAGAAACAAACCAACAAAAGATTCTGTCTCAAAGACATTTGAAGATCAGCATTTTAGGTCTTTTTGGGGCCAGAGTTGTGCAGTTTCACATGTGCTAGAACATCTTGCAGCAGTATTTATTTCAAGTTAAAACAACCTTTACTGAGAACTGGCAAATTTGATGTTTTTTTTGTTTTTAACTAGAGAAAAGAAGCCTTAATTCCAAAATACATCTTTTTCTGCTGTTTATTGACCATCTTGATTTCATGTTAGGTATCACTTTGTAGTTGACAAGAATGAAGGATGGCTGTATGAATGATACTCCATGTGCCTTGCTTTTGTCAGCATACTCAGGATCTGAGTTAACTTGCTTTTTGTGATAGAAATCTGTTGTACAGTTTCTACTAACGAATACTGCTCTTTATCTTCTCCATTTCTTCTTCTCAAGTGCTTATAGATCATTCCTTCCCAAATTCTTTCCATGTGTCTTCATTATATTATTTCTTTAGTATATTATTTCAACATCTGGTAAATTCTTCTTTCTAAACTACAGTCTTAATAAAGACCCAGTTAAAGATGGAAGTCTGTCTGTCCAGCTGCATTGTCCAATTTTTAGATTTGCTTACTTTGTGGAAACTACATGAGAAAGAGAAAAAGTGACACTTGCTAATGGACTTATTCTTGGAAGTTCTTCAGCAAATGCAGCTTGTTAGGTGTTTTTTTGTTTGCTTTTATTTAATAGTGTAGGGATATTAATTAGGATTGCTTATTCAAGATTATCTGCCCCCCCCAGCAGTTGCATTAGATAGGCAGCTGCATGTCCCAGAACCTCCCAGCTATTGCACTGATAGCCCAATGCATATATTTAGTGTATAATGATGACTGCATGCATGCCTTGTATTTAGCTGCTCCAGAAAGCACTATTCCTATTTACTTTGCCTATGTATTCCATATGCTGATTATTTAACCATTATTTCAGCAACATATTTGAAAAGTGAGTATTTTCAGCTGCATGAGCTTTAAATAAAATAAAGAATAATGGTAAAAATCAACATATTTCTGCTTAATAGTTAATATGCAAGCTCAAGGTCCAAAATACTTAATAAACTTATATTAATGATTGCAGTAATTTAGGCTGCAAAGGAATGAGAATGTGGCCATATCCTAAAAAAATATTGTGTGTTCTTTTGAGGAGGTGAAAAGAAGGTAACCTTGAGCTGTGGCTTGTTCTTAAATATGTTTTAATCTTATTGCAGTTGTCTTCTGAATTTTGTAGGGATCTGTTTAAAATTACAGCTGTTGTATATGGTAATAGAGATACAACAACGAAACTTGCTAATACACTTTGAACTTGTGAATTACATGGAACAAGCAGTGATGTTCTGAACTTGCATTTAGCATTTTGAGGTGGTTGTTTTAATGACATTTCTCTTGGTTATGGTAATATATTTAATTTATTACAGAAAGTTGCAGATGTGGGCATTTCCTAGTGGTATAAACTTGGAGCAGCTTGTTATTCTGCCAGGATATACAGTCTTGCAGAATGTTGTGTATAGTGAGAGGTGTTTGTGTATTGCTATACTGATAACCTGTGTCTGGACAGCTCAATCATACATACATACATATTTTATGTGTCTTATGGATTGAGTGACTCCTTAGCAGCTTTGTAGGTAGCTTATGTCAGGATTTGGGGTTGCAGGGGCCAGTTGAGTGATAAGGCCTGCATCTGGATATGTTGTTCCTCTGAGGTGGTGATATAACTCCAGCAACATCACCATTTTACCCATGTGGGTTTCGTCTTATCTGGCCTGGACTCGAAGGATAGAGGACACCTAATGTTAGGAATGACACTGTTGCACAGAGGTGTCTGTGGTTCTCTGTGAAGGCTTGTATTATTACAAGCTTGAGAGGCTTAAGAAACTGGCTTTAAACAGCACATGATTCACCAAAAATACACAGGCTTGCTTGGAGATACTTGGGATTTTAATTATATATGGGGGGTTGGGTTGTTAAATTACTCATTACAATGAACATACCCCCCTTCCCCATTTTTTTGACTCATAAGTATGAAGGCTGGCTGTCTTTGACTCGATTGCTAATTTAAGTACTGCTAATCCTTACTGCAGCAGATGTGTGCAGCATGTGACTGCTAAAAGAAATCTGGTTTGAGTTATTTTACAAGTTTGTAAGTCAGTTGCCCTTTTTTAGGTATCTTGCAGTTCATCATTGGGTTATAATTTTAATTCTGTGTTCATTTTTATGCAAGTGAATGTTAACTTCTACTTTCCTTGCTGTCTGCAATTACAGGAAGAAGGCATGGTTAACATAAATTATTTTCCTCCTAATGGGGCAATGGACTTGATGTACTTCCCATACTACGGGAAAAGCTTGCATGTAAGTTTCCCTTAATGATGTTCTTCACTTTGTGTGTTGTTTCTGTGTGCATTTACAGTTGCTAGTAGCAGATTAATTCTGAAGTTTGAACTTTGTAATGAGGTACTGCTGAGGAATATTGCAGATGCAGACGTTGCACAGCGCTCGATGAGGCTGGAGACGTGCTTTGGCAGACATGAGCAAACTGGGCATTGTCCTAATGGAGGAGTGGCTGTACACCAGCAGTCTTGAGAGTGACTGCTCTTTTTTGCTCATTGAAATCTTTTGGAGTCTTTTTGAATGCAGGGAAAGGCAGGAGAAGTAAATTGTGTCTTCATGTTACAATACACTTTCTAGTAGTTAATCCTTGGCATTTCTGTATAGGATATTAAGTTTGTAAGTCTTTATGGTGTTGTTGATTATATTTCTGTGTGGCTCTGCATGTCATGCTTTCTGCTTGCCCTGTTTTATGAAGAAGGACTTCAATGCAGCAGATAGGTTTGGGGTTTTCTAAAAGCATTGTTGTAAAAACCTCAAACTCACTACTTTATGAACACAGTATACATAGAATTAAAACTCCCGTTTCTTTTGAAACTTGAATTCAGCTTTATTTTCTTGCATCAATTTGCGATCACTGTATGCAGAAAATCTGTACTTTCTATAAAATAGAAAATGACATTGCCTCTTACTGACCAAGTTATTTAGTCTAATAAATGCTGTTCACCATTGAAGATAAAGGTACTTTTTCAAACATAAGTCTATTAGATCCATTGTGTACCATGGTGGGTGGTTGTAATTACACCAAAGTGATTTTTGTGTTAAATTACTCTTTTCTCAGTTATTTTTCCAGTGTACTCTATACTTGCAGCAGTTCCATAACCTTTTTTAACCTCCCATGGCTTTTACTAATGTGAAGGAACTTGTTTTCCTTCTACATTTGCTTTCGTGTTATTTCTGGGTAATTCTGTGTTTTCCATTTTCTTGCCATGTTATGAATTGTTTCAATTGTTACCTTTCATATTATGAAAGGTACCCCACCTTTTCACTTAGGCATGCAAATTAAAGACAGATTGCCTGTGCTTCCAACAGCTGGAGTCAGTACAGATTCTATCCTGTTCTTAGAATTAAAGAATAGGGAAAGAGAGCACTGCTTCCCTAAGAAATGCAAAATACAGTATCTGTGCACCTTGACATGTCAAAACCCTATTTGTACCAAGGATGGGATGAAAAACTTTATTAACAAAATTCCCATCTTCCTGCTATATTGATGGAAAATGGAAGATTATGAAAAGACACTATTGAAGACAGGCAAAACACAGTGCTATTCCTTGCTTGAATTACGTGATTTAGAATTTTTTTTAAATTATTATTATTTCCCCCCCTCCCAGTTTTTGGTTCATTGTCCTTTCATGTTCTTTGTCAATGTGGAACGGGGGCTATGGTTTTAGGGATTCTTGCTTATGTGAGGCCTAATTCTCCTAGCACTAGCATAGTGAGAAAAGGAAGAGCGGCAGTAAGAAGAGTTGTGAGAAGTCTGAGTATTTAACTGAGTCTCGAGGGTCTGGATCAATTCCTTGGCTATGCAACATAATTTTTATATTATATCAGTGTGGAACTGTTAAATTACTTTATTCTGTAAAGGAGTTAAGTAGATTTGAATAAACTTGCTGCTCTTGTTCAGGTAGGAGCCAGAAAAATACTAATGTCTACATTTTTGTGGTCCAGGATGGTTCTTGTCTTTCGCTGCTTAGTACAATGAGCCCAACTCTGATGCTGGAGAATGTTCCCTTTTCTAGATGATCTGACATAGTTAATGAGGATACTGCCTCACTTCCCTCCTCCTCCAAATTTTATACTGAGTAAAAGTCCATTCTAGTATCATCTCTTTTCAAAACATCATAGAAATTTGTGTGCCCCTTTGGAAAAACCTTGATGGTGAGAAGACTTCTCTCCCTGAGGAAACATCAGAATTTTAGTTCTGATTTTTAGAAAACTCTTAAATGTGGTATCACCCTTACAACTGGGAAGTTTTGAGGGAGCCTTGCCTAGCTGCATTTCCTCCCTCCTAGTCTGAAGTTTATGGGAGCACAGGGAAATTTCTGTTCTAGTAAAACCATTATGCAATGAAAGCAGCTAATTCAGTCTGTTCCTTACTAGTACTTCATATTAAAGATTTTAGCACATCTACTTCCACGACATTATTCTTTTTAAATGAGACTTTGAGTATTCTCTAGTGTGTTCTTTGGTAGAGAAGATAGTCTAAAACCAACAGAAATATATTAAAGAGTCTTTTAAGTTAAATGAGGAGTGAAAAAGTCTTAACACAAAATTTTGTTCAATTAAAATTCAAGGTTTATACTTACATAATACTGTAGTGTTGTATTTAGTCCACTGACTTACATGAATTTTTATCTGGAAAAGAATTTTGCATAATCATCAGTCAGAAGTACTGTCCTAAAAATATTAATAAATTATGGAAATGCTTCATGAACATTGCATAAAATGCTGCCTTAACAGTGTATAATAAGCTCCTATTTAATTCATAGGCACTTTACAAGAGAATGCAAGTTCTTATTGAATTGGATGTGAGGTACAGTATTGGGTTGACAAAAGAATGGAATTGATTCTGCTCTCATTCTTAAATTTTAATTTTTACAGTAGTCACCAATTGTAGTTGTTCCACCAAATATGACTGACTGGGAAGGATAGTGTCAGAATGTTCAAGGAAGGGTTTCTGTATGAAGCTGTTAAACAGATAACACCTTTCAGAATGGTTTGTTGCTGAAAAAGTAAATGGGATCGGGGAGAAGGGAAGCTGGTTTATTAATATTTGTTGAGTCAGGCTTTTGGAACAAAACCAACACTTTAAACCCTGCTAGAAAAGTTGTATTCTGTAGCAGATTACATGCACCCTGCCAAACCAAACCCAAAACAAGCAGAAGAGTCAATAGAACAGGTTGGAAGACACTAATTTCTGAGGTTCTGTCATTGAAGGTTTCTAGAAGAATTGGACATAATAAAACAGAAAGTCTTATGCATCTTGAAGATACTGTGGCCCGAATTCTGTTGAATATATTAGTTAAGAAATAGTATGAAGAATGTATTTCTAACATGGGAAAATAAGGTACCTTACCTGAATCAGATTGGACTTTGAAAAGTTGGGTTCCTAATTAGCTTTTTCTTAACTGTTCTGATGGATTAAATGTTAATTTAATGCTAACTTATTCTGGTCTCTCAAATATTTTCCCCATCTTTCTGTTTACTAGGCTCACTATTTGCAGCCTCTAGTGGCTGTTCAACTAGCAATTACCCCCAACGGTACCAAAGAAGAAATAGCAATTGAGTGTAAGATCCGGGGCTCACCTAATCTAAAAAATCAAGATGACCGTGACAAGTTTCTGGGACGAATTGCCTTCAAAGTTCTGATGTCTGAATAGCTGGAGTAAGCACTCTCCACAAATAAATGTTGTGTTGTCTGTTTTGTAACAGCTGGACATGCCATTCTAGGATATGAGACCACCTTGAAGAATGTTAAGGTGGTTTATGGCGTTCAGGGTAGCATAATAATATGCTTCCAAATTGTATGTTTAAATTCCCTTAAAATAAATGCCTGTCCTGCTTTTTGCCTGCCCTGTTGGAACAGTGTACAGACTATAGTTATGTCATAGGGACCTGTAAATAGCTGTTTTCAAACACATAATAATGGTGACCTTTGTCCTGCTCTAAAATGTGGTTTTATCCTCCAAGTGAGTGTCTCAAGCTTAATGTGCTGTGCTCTGTAAATATTGTATTGATTTAACACTGGTTTAACTGTCATATCTCAATGCTGACACAGTTTAGAGGGATACATAATAAATGGTACCTGGTTGACATAGTGATTTCTTTGTAAGAGTAAACACCTCCAACATAAATCGTGTGTATGGGAGTGGGTGGGTCAGTGGATGGGTGGCTGTGTGGCGATGCCTTAAATTGTAGACTGGGTGGCATGGGAGAACTAAAGTGGATTTTAAGAGTTGGTATGAATATCTGAAAGTAAGTGCTCAACTAGTACTTTCTTGTGCTTGTCACTGTGCAAGTATTGTGTACATGTAATACTTGGTATAGAGTTTGGTGTTCTAGCTGAGGAATTGAACCTTTCTTTGTGTTGTTAATTGCTTGTAATATGTGGAGCACAAATAAAATCTACAATATTTTGAAACTTTTTAGTTCAGAAATATCAATAGAAAACAATTTAAATAGTTTAGGATCCTGGTACCAGTTGTACAACAGAGCTGCTTGAAAGAAGTGGCCTCACTATTGTGGAAATAGGCTTTGATTTTTCAATTTTAAAAATTCTGGAAGAAACTGTTTAAGGGAAAAAAAAGGAAAAAGAAAGGATTGTCTTGATTAAACATTCTTGTTTAATTTATATATGTTTGTCGCATCATTTTAACATCTCGCATCTTCATCTGCTCTTTCATCTTGGATTTTTCTGTGTATTTCATCATCATCATCCATTTAGAAAATTGGTGTCATCAACTGCTTTGTAGAAATACCTTACTGACTTGGGGTCAATTACTTGCAGTGTAACTTAAGTGCAGCTGCTAAAATGACTACAACCAGACTGGTTTACTTGTGACTGCTGCTCACTTTGAACCAGGCTGAGCCATGCTGTTGGGCTGACTTGGGCAGTTGAAGTGACATGCAATTTGTATTAATCTTCCCTAAGGTTTTTGTGTCTTTCAGTCTGGAGGGGGCTGGGCTTGAGCTCATGGTTCACATTCTGATGTCTTCCCAATATTAAAGACCACAGCAAATCTGCATTTGTGTAAATACCTGTATGTTGTGCTAGTTAGGGCCAAATTTGTTACTTAACAACTTTTATACCTAATTATTACAGTGGTTTTTAATATTTTATTTAAACAAATTAAATGAAGGATTTCTAAAATTCAAGATCCAGTCTTAATGCCCTGCTTTAAGTTTGGGGCCAGTCTAAGCCACATTAGTGAAAAACTTTTGACAGCTGTGCCAGCCTACACTGATGCACAGTTGGAGGAAGCTGCTCTTAATGGGACTTGAACAGTGTCTTAAACCTCATTAAAAATAGATTTATATTGATCTGATACCATTCAGCATGCTTTTTGTTGTCTGCAAAAGAAAGTTGTTGTTACTACAATAGGCAATGAATATTTTTGTAATAATGGCATGCATTAATACTGAATGAGATGTTCTTTCAAAATATTCCATTACTAATGTTTTAAATGATGCACTTTTAGAGCTGGGATACCTGGCTTCATGAAGATATGACTAATTGCTTCTCCGTGTATTAATACTGCCTGAAAGTATTTTAATAGTTGTGAGGGACCTTAAGTGTAGATGTTGCATCTGACAATGAAAAGGACTAGCTTCATGTAAAAACTTCTCACATTTGTGTTCACTTAGGAATGGTAAGAAGTTCTGGAGAAACACTCAGTTTTTAAATGAGCGTGGTTTTTGCAACAATTTCTCTTTTGACTTATCTTGTCTATAGACAAAGCATGAAATGGCAACTTTTCACCAGCACTTTTCAGACAGGTAAAACTCAATAAACTCCTGTTCTCCCTAGATTCTGTACAAGTGTTTTTTGTTTTTTGGTTTTGTTTTTTTTTTTAATTAAACATCTAAATATTATCAGTTGGAGGGAGGAGGGCAAGAAAGAAAAAAAAAACTTTTGGGAGGGTTCAGCTATCAAAATAAGCATGTAAGTTATATGTGGGTAGTAAGTCTAGTATTAAGCAATTTAATTAAACTGAACTATTTCTTATTTTTCTGTCTTGAGTAGTAAAGGATACAGCAGTTATCTGTAAATAGGTGTACAGACTATTAGGACAGGATAAAATTACTGTTTTCCTTCATATGAACTTTAGAGTAAAGGTTTCTTAGCCTTCATTTTAAATAATGAATAAAGATTTAAATTAACTACCATGTTATCAGAAACCTGAAATGTTTAACTTTTATACTGGTAATTCTTACTAGGTAACTTCTAGTGCCTTCAAATCTGGAACAAGGACTTCTAATTTCAAGCCTGTAAAATTGCCAGTGTGTGTCCAGTTTAGGTGAGGTTCCTTTTCCTTGCCGTGCCCCACTCCCCCTGCCACACCCCAGGTGAACAGGCACAGAGGGTTACAGGGGAAGCTGAGGAGAAGCTTGTCAAAAGACAAAATGAGCTGTAAGGCTTTGTGTACATCTATCCTGCAGTAGATAAGATGATCCCTTGAGCACAGATGCCATTTAGCACTGACTAGTAATTACTTTCAGCTGGGGATGATGCAGCTTGTAGAACAGTAGCAAAGAAAACTCCTTCCTTTTGTACTGAAATGTCTGCTGTAGTAGATCCCCAGCAGTAGATAGAAAATCTGGATGCAAATGAAGAGCAGAAGGAAGGACTGAAGGAGTTGTGAATCAGTATGGAAACAAAAACAAGAGTGGGGAGGGTGGGTATTGTTTTTTGTGGTTTTAATCCCCTGCACCCTGCCTTTTTCTTAGTAGGAGATTTGGAAAGGAAAAATATATTTCTCAGCACCAAGCCCTGCTGAATGATTTCATAAAATTCTTTAAATGCAGTGTTCTCAGGAACCCGGTACTGAACCTGGATTTGCCCTATTTAAGTTTACCTCTCTGTCAAGTTTATTCATCATTATTTTTGGAGAGATTGAGTTAAATAGAGCTTGAAGCTGAACAAGAACTTTGCATCAGAGGGTATACTTTGGTCTTCTTAAAAAATGAGGTGAGTTACCTGTGATGGAGAAAACTGTGTAATTTAAGGGTTTCTGGAAAAATCCTAGATGCTAAGAGTATGTGGGCAACTCTGAGTATGGATTTAAAAACCACAGAATGCTCAAAGCTTTAATCTTACAGATTTTTGCAATTATTCAGAGCTTTGACTTCCCTGCTAGTGGAATTGCTAATCATCATCTTGCTAGCTGGACACTTTGTTAAAAACATCTCAGCATTCACACTAAGTCTACCATCAAAGTACTGAAACGTTTTAATGAATTTATATTTACAGTTTGTGTTAGTATACCTGGAAACTAGTGCTTTTTTTCTTAGAGGAAAAAACATGGTTAATGTCATCTACCATGACAAATCTTTCATTTAGACAGGTTTGTTTGGTTTTTTTTTTTTTTGCATTGTATTAATAGAATATGCGAGGCATAAATGTTTCAGAAACCACTGTTCAGTCTTGCCTGTAGGTCAGATCTAGCTCTGTACCTGCTGGGAATAGAAAAAGCTTCACCTGCAGTGGGCAGAACGCTGCTCTCCCTTTGCTCCAGGCTGATGCAAATGTGGGAATGGCCTGAGGTGATTCTGTGTTCCCACTGTACACTGGGGCAATAGAATTATTTCATTTAGTTCAGCCCATCCTCTACATCAATGCTGAGTTGTTTTTCTTGTTCGGTATTTATTTCTTTTCTTTTAGGTAACACCATGTGGGGTTTCCTTCCAGTTTCCTTTTGAAGAACATCACTTTTGTATTGGAAGCTTTACTTGTATTAGCTGTGCTGAGGGGATGGATAAATCACTGTAGTAACTTTGATCCTCAGCTGTTTGGTATCATGAATCTTTGTCCTGATGCTTGTTTGGTTACAGATGTTGGCTACCCAGCAAAAATGGGACTCCTCTTTTACATTAAAAGTTTCCTGACTATGAATAGTCAGTGTTGCTATAGAAAAAGCATCCATCATAGAGGCCTCATTTTAGAGTAGTCTTGCAACAGAAGTTGCCCTTCAGTTAAAACATGTAAAACTGCCATTGTCTTGTTAGAAGCATTTTAATATAGAGTGCGTTCCTCTGTGAGATACTTGCTGCAGGTTTTCTTCCTGTCTTGATGGGAGGGGAAAAATCATCAGAGAAAAGCTAAGTCAAAAATTCAGGTTGCTGCAGTTTGAAGTATGTTAATTTGGTGACTGATTCTTAACTTAAAATCATTAGCAGAGCTATCAGAAAATCATTAACACAAGGGTTACTAGAAATTTGAATGTCACTAGTGTGACTAATGTGTAGTTTGGATCAAATAGCTCTAAATAATTCATGACAAAAAGTAAGACTTTTTTGTCTCTGTAAATCTCAGGCAAGCACCTAAGGAAGTCAGTAAAGGGAATTTCAAAGTTTTGTTCACTAGCATGTACTTAAATCTTATTATGTGGTCTGAACAGTAAGTATTGCATGGAGCTGTGGAAGCAGTGCCTCATCTTGATTTTGCATTACCTGAAGGGAAATGTTAAGAGTTTAATATGGATTTGGCAACAATTCCTGTAAAAAGCTCATGGTTATCAATGTATTTGGAACAAAAATCTTCATATTCAATTATAGAAAGTTTATTTACCTGTGTATATTGGGTATTAGAGAGGATTATCTTCTTTTGAAATTGCTTTTCAGTTGTATGGAATCAAAATGTGTCCTTCCAGTACCCAAATGTTACGTGACTTGCGAGCATATTATGCTATTTCTTTTTTTCTGACACGAGAGAGCTCCTACAGTGAAAACTCCTCCAGGATTTATTGTCCCTAACAAGGTCTCTCTTAAACCTGCTGGGCTGCAGCTTCTAAGTTCAGAAACTGCCACTTCAGTCCTAATTACAAATGAGACAGATGCACTTAACACCATAAATATTTTAATGGCTAATATTATTTAGTACCAAATTCTCTTAACATTTTAAGTGTTCTTGTGAATGTGAAAAAGCATAATGTACCAGAGCTTGGGTGAGTTTTAGTGTAAGGAATTGGGATTTTGCTTAACACCAAACTTTTTTTAATGCTTCTTTTGCCTTTCAGTTTTCAGGAGAGGCTAGCACATAATTAGCACAACATTTGTAATTATGCAAGTTCCTCTCTAAATTTATGTGGAGAAATTGTAGTTTCCAGCAGTAGTAATAGCCTCACCTAAAGCTGAGGCATTGCAGGAAAACAGGGAAAGAAAGATCATTGAGGCACTGTAGTAGTAAGGTACAAATTGAATGGCAGGACAAGAGTGATAACTGTCTATTAAAGAAACCAGGTAAAGCAGGTGTTGGTGAATAATACTGGATGTCATTTGGCCTTAATTGTTTTGTCTGCATGGGAAAAGTCATGATGGTGTGTATGGTCTTTGCTTCAACCATGCTTAAAACTTCCCTTAATAACAGAACTTGCGGAGGCAAAAAAACCCAAAAACCAACCTTTCCAGCATTATTCTGAAGATCTGCACTGCTCTGTAGATCTTGAACTTCAACATAGTTTGCTATGACAAGTGTCTGTTGGCTCACTCAAACTGAGATCAGACATATTAATCAAATTACAAGTTTGAAATTTCCACACAGTGAAATGTGTCTGGAGTCCTGTTTCTCATGGGGGAGAAGGAAGGGATAGTAATCCAAATTTCTCCTTATTACTTCTCTTTAAGGCTGAGTTCTAATTTAATGGTAGGAATTATTGTATATGCTCTCTTTCCTTTAGTAGTGTTAGGTCCCTGTTAGTAGTTAGGTTCACATTTGGTAGTGGAATTAATGAAAGTGTATCAAAGATCCTCTTGGATAAAACTTTTAGTTCTCCGAGATCTTCTATTTATTGTTGGAGTTTGGGAGGATGTGTTGAAGAGGACACCTTTCTCCTGAACACAGCTGGCTGGTGGGACAAGAGTGAAGATCCCTGTACTGCTAACCAGGTCGTGGTTTATCATCAGTCACACACACAAGCTCTCATTTGAGGTGCTCTTCAGGAAGTGCAGCCTGGAAGGGCCAAGAAAGAGCAATGCAGGTCAGTGCCTATGAACAGCTTAGTGACTTGACCATTTGATCTTTTTGAAATAATGTGCACAGTCTCTAGCTAAAAATAATACATATGATGATTGATCTGGATGCTCCTAATGGCTTGAAAAATACCTTGAAAATTACAGTCTGTCACCTGTATTTTAGTGGATCCATATGTTTGTCTAAAGACTTGTGCTTCCTGCTGCAGTGTCGCACCGTCGAGCAGAAAGCTGCTGTAGTGGATCTCGTGTTTCCAAATGCCCCAGTGTGTTAAAGTAGGTCAGAAATTGCATAAGATGCCATTACTGGAAACTGCTGTAGGCTGACTTGCATATGAGAACTCAGCAGTGCAACTGGCAAATGCACTCTGACAAAGAGAAATGCAGCCCTGGCTTAAAACATGACAAGAGAGCTCTCTGAAATCTCCCTAGGATATGAATGGCTGTTGGAATTGTGATATGTCTTCGCCCCTTCAGTTCATGTTCCTGCTATCTGCTGAGCCAGAGCTGCCTGCCTGGCTTGTCAGGGGGCTCACATTGTTCTTATCTGCAAGGAGCTCAGGCACATGGCTCCTTAACTCTTTCTGCACCGCACAAAATACATTCTGTGTTCCCCTGCTGGCCAAGCTCCTTGAGAGCAAACACAGGACCCAGTGCACTGCCAGTCATGTAAAGGCAAGAACCTGTAGCAGCTCTTCCACGGAGTGGTTGCTGGTGATCATAAAGGGCCAGTGGGAGTGTGGGGGTAAGTGCACAAATCTCTGCAGTTTCTCCTGTTCAGTTTAACACCACCAAGCCCAGGGAGTACTAAGCTGGGTACGGCATGTGCATTTTCTCTCTTCCATAGCACTGTTTCAGAGATTTAGCACATTCCTGAATATCCAATTCATACAGTATTTTACCCTCTATATAGAGTTACAAAAACGTGCTGATGGAGAAGGAAAAAATAATTCTGGAAGTACCTGAGTCACTCCTCAGGGTGCCTGCTTGTTCTGCTGTATGTGCATCCTGTGCCCATGAAACCAGACCCACTTGGTTAGGAATGTCTCTTGGCCCACTCTCTTCCATGCCCTTGTACTTCACTACATTTTACTTTCAGGTTTTTTATCCTTTAAGAATTTGAACACTGGAAAGGACAGTCTCCTGGTTTTGTTTGTTGGGGTTTTTTTGGTTTTGTTTTTGTTTTTGTTTTTTTTTTTTGCTACTGATATTTTCATATATACTTTTCTAACACAGGTTTAAACAGTTGAATAGAAACAAGACAACTCCCAGCTGGGAGGATTATGTCCATTTATAATCAGAGTGGGGTATATTTGGCTGCAATTATATTTTTAAATTATTATTATTATATTTTTAAATTATTATTATTATATTTTTAAATTATCTTTTAGTCCAGTGTATTTTTTAACTCTGAATGGTTCATTAGTCAGAAAATATACTGCTTGGTGATACATTTTCCAAAGGTTTGAAATACGGGCCCTCCTCCTTGAAATGAATGAATTTGTAGTTATTTCTGAAAAATCTTCACCATCCAGGACTGCTTTATTTCCTGGAATTGTTGCATCTCTGGTGGTATATGTGCCCATTTGTCATCATGCCCACCACCCATTTCCTGCAGATAAATAGATGGGTCAATACCAACCATCTCAGGAGCACGCAGAGTTGTACAGTTAGATGTGCTGGAAGGGCCTGCAGTTAATGTACAAACCTCAGCAGGTCTCTGCCAGTCCAAAAGCTCCTGCTCCTCCTTTTGCTGCTCGAGGGCCAGCAAATAGTTGTCCGATAAATGCTCTGATAACAGGTGACTCAGTCATTTGGCAACGGCCTCTAGACAGAGCAGCCCTACCACATCCAATCTTAATTGAATAGACTTAATACATTGCCTGATGACAGAAAACAGTAGGTAGAAGCTTGACAGAACATTAAGTAGAAGCTTTTCAGCCTAGATCGGATGTTTAGAACTTGGCTTTAGTCATGCTAAATGAGATGATGAGAAAATATCAAAGGTGAGAAGGTTTGAAAATAATAACAATAAAATCCTGGGCTTTCACGGGGCTTACATGAGCCTGGCCGTCCTGATTGCAAAGAGCCAGCAGCTGTGTTAACCGACATCTTATTAGCAACAGCTACAGCAGCATTTTCTACAGTTTGTTAATTTAGTATTAATTATACTTAATGACTTGTTTATGGTAATGTGGAAGTGTTATTTTAGTGTTAGGATGCTCATTCCAAACTCTTCGGAAACCGGGAATGTTTACAAGCAGGTGGGGTTCGCAGTGCGCCAGGCCCGCGGAGGAGCGCGGTTCGCTGCGCTCCCGCTCCTGCGGCCCTTACCGGTGAGGGCAGGGGCGAGCCCGGGCCGCTGAGGGGACGGAGCGGCCGGCGGGGCGCAGGTTCCGCGGGCGGGGCGCAGGTTCCGCGGGCGGGGCGCAGGTTCCGCGGGCGGGCAGCCCGGGGCCAGGGCAGGGGCGGCCGGCCGCGCCGGGCCGGCGGCGGAGCGGGTGCGGTGCCCGGCGGTACGGGAGCCAAACGCCGCCGGCCCGCCTGGGCCGGGCCCCGCGGGCGCTGGGGCGGGTCCCGGCCCGTGCGTGCCCCTGGAGCCGGGGAGAGGAAGGCGCTGAGCGCGGGCGCCGCTCCCGAGCGCGGAGGGCGTGCGGAACCTGCGCGGGGCGGTGGCGGGGAGGGAGCGGCGGCTTTGCTGGGCAGCGAGTGCGGAGAGCGGCACAGGCTGTGCCATCGCCCAGAGCCGAGCGGGCCGGGAGCGCAGTGCCCCCGGCCCTGGAGCACACAGGGGCAGACGCGGGAACTCGCAAATCCAGGCCGGGTCCTCAAGACAGGGATGCAGTTTCTTGGAAAGGAGAGTAATACGGGTGTTGTGGTCGAAAGCGGTCATTCCAAAACAGTAGATTTAATGCACTTTAAATCTACTTTTAATCTACAAAAGAGGAGATTTAAGAACTGCCTCTTCACAAAACACACGAACATGCAAACACCTCTTTTTCTGATGCTTAAGTAAGGTGTGGCCTTAAAGCACGCTGGCCGTTGTGGAAGCTCCACGGGTTTGTTTTTTACCCCCCTTACAAAACAACTCTTACCTTTTCCACGGAGCATGGTGGGTGCGGTGGGGCAGTCACCGCGGGCTGTCTGCGGTGCGCTCACACCCTGCCTTTCCTTGCAGGAACTTGTTCTCCATGCGCTGAGCCCAGTCCTGTTACTGGGAGCTCTGCTTGCTGTTTTCATTTCACTCTGCAGAGCTGGAGACTTAAATTATACACAGGTCAATGCTAGGACATTTTAGTGGGGTTTACTCATTTGAAACGTTTTTTAACTTCTAAATGTGCCAAGACACTTATGTCCTTGTGGTGTTTATTTATTAAAAATAACTATCTTGCTTATGCCAGCAGCTGCTGTAAAATGCAGTTTGCTCCTTTTTACATAATATGGCGTTAAATATAACTTTTGCTATTTAATATTCGAAAAATAATGTTCAGTTAATGGTAGCAGAATAAATGAGTGTAATATTTGTATGTGATATTGTTGTTACTGCATAATCTGGACTTTAGTCAGAAACTCCCAACCAAGGGAGAGTATTGGCTGTGTGGATTCATGTATTGTACAAGAAAAGTGCTTAGGCAATTTTGCCATTTTGTATCTCTGTTTTCCACCTTATGCTGGAAGAACACAAACTCTTCTGTTTGCTTACGTCTTCCTTTTGATGTCATCTCATTGTTGTAGGCTTTTCTATCACTTCTTGCACGGCTTTGCCTGGGACAGTGGTTTTCAGTTTTTTAATGGGTCTGTGAGTTGAGTGGCCGGTGAGAGATTCTTGGAATGTTACAAAACCGAGCCTGCAATGACTTGTCCTGGGGGCAGCTGTAAGAACCAGTGGTCAGAAGTGCCTTCAACAATTTGGGACTTGATTTAACCTTTGTGACAGATGGGAAGTTCTGTGAAATATATAGGAACAGTTTCTTCTATTTTGTAACCCCCGAACTGTGGTTCAGCAAGAAGTCCCAGTGACATTAGGTTTTTCAGCCTTTTGAATGATTTGCAGTCGGAGGAGCAGAAGAGGAGTTTAATTTATTTATTTGTTTGTTTGTTTATTTATTTATTGTGTGGGACCCCCAGGGCAGGCGGGTCCCTCCCCCGGCAGGCGGAGGACGGGCACTGCAGCACAGCTGAGCCTCTCCAGGAGCAACCTACACGGATCACACGGCTCAGGGCAGCACTCGTGACACGGCACTCGGACAATGAAGTGTTGTTCGCATTTATCTCCTGTCCTACACTTGCGCTTGAGACAGAGTTTAATGGATAACAAACCTACACAAATTTGAGGGGTTTCTGGGTTTCCTGAATGTTTCCAGATATTTTTGCTTTCTAACAGAATGTGTGGAATTCAACAAGATACAGTTTTAAATACTGTTGTTTTTAACAAAGGAAAATATTTGTTGTTGTCGTAATGCTTCCATTATTAGCACAGAGCACCTTAATCCTGCAGTAGTTACCATTGCTTGATTCCTTTTTTTAGGAAACATACAAATTTATTTACATGAAGAAAAACATAAACTAGTTTATATGATGGTATCTGGTTGGACAGTCAGAGAAACTAACCAAAAGTATGTGTAATTTCAGAGAGCACTATTTGCAGACTTCTTAGAGAGCCATGCTGAGTCCTTAGAAAAGATGAAATGGGCTTTTACGCTTTCACATCTCCTCAGTTGCTTTGTTGGGTTCTTGGGGAGGAGATCCCCAGCTGAAAACATAGCTCAAAGAAATAAGGATTCTTTAGAGGAAAGGATTTATTCTAACCAGGTTCACCATTAGCTTAATGTCTCAGAATCATTCTGATAGTAACTTCTGGAGCACTGACACAAAAGAAGGTAAGGATTTTTAGACTTTTTTTTTAAGATGCATAAATAAGTCCTGAATATGTTTATTGTTGATATAATGACTATACCCTCTCATCCTCTCATTTCTGCAGTTGTGTTTCTTGCCCATAAAAAAGACTTTGTAAGAGTTTTTAGGTGGTTATTTGCCAAATCTGTTACTGAAAATGCTTTCCCAAATATGCCATTGCATTTTAGATGAAAGGAATTTGTGGTAGAGTTTCTATTTATTATGCAAGAATGAACTTACAGTTTTGCAAGTCTTCTGCTATTGTCTTTAAACTTTACTTTTAGCTGGTTTGAGATTAAAAATAGTGAGTTGTGGGTCTTCTCTGCACGTGGAGAAGAGCAAGCACTGTGACATTACTTGATGTTTTCATAATTGGCAGTGTTGGAAAGCCAACACAGGGGATGAAGAGGGACAGCATCTAATGCTGCCTAAATTCTTGTCATTTGGATTCTTGCTATCAAAATAGGATGGTGTTTGGAAGGATATATGTTCAGGGTCTATAGGTGTTTGAAGGATGTTCAGCAGGATAGATCTAGCATGAAACTGGGGAAACACACCCTGTTTCTGGGCCTTCTCTCAGCTATAAATTAGGTGTGTGTCTTGAATGGATAGGGACAACAGTATCCATAAACATTTTGTGAGTTATCAAAATGTAACAATTTCAGAAGTCAGCATCTCTCCCTGGATAATGACAAGGAGGTTGCTCAGAATGACCAGCCAAGGAGGATGCAGTTGCTAGACTGGTGTTTTCAAAAACCAAAGGATGCAATGTTTCCCATTTACGCAGGGCAGGTCCTTGTTTTCCTAACGAGGTGCACAGACTGGCAGTGTTAACCTTGAGCGACCTTTTCTCCGCAGTGTTCTCAAAGACAAGCTCGGTCCTGTTGCCTTGAAATTCTTTTATTCAGTTCTACAGTTAAGGTTTACATTTCAGTTCACAGAAACTTGTTGTTCTTCTCCAAAGCATACACAGCTTTCACCTCGGCCAGACTGTCTGCTCCCCACCCTCATTTACAATGTACAATTCCCACTTGCAGCATTTTCAGTAAACATGGGATCAATTGAGTATACAGAAAAAGCTTCTATAAAATTTCCATTAAAAAAATAACAAGTATTTATTTACAAAGTGTTTGCTACTACAAAGTAATATTTCCTATTGGTTCAAATATACTATTTGCTAATGCCAGTGTTCCTATTAGGAAAGTAAAACTTTGTATATGCACTTTTCTTTATGTCTTTGTCAGTGTTTAAAGCACATAAAATACTACCACATTCTTTTTTACACTACTCCTAGCCACATAAAATGTGATAGTGGAAATTAACACTATTTGTTCAGGACAAAAAAATCAGCATAGCTTAATACCAGACTTTCTGCAAAAATAAAACTTTAGTTTATAATTTATAGGTATTTGGAAAGAAAGAAATCTATGGAGAACTCAAAAATATGTAGCAAATGAAGATGAATGGGAAACTTGGGCTTTCCTGAAGATACAAGAGTTTAACACAAGAAAAGGGAGAAAAATTTCCACCATTGTGTGACGGTTCGTGCCAATACACATCTTGGGAGAGAAAGATGAGTAGATTAAAAAAATTAATTAAAACCTCAAATCCCATATAATTAGCATGCTTGTGACTGGATTTGTCTCTTCCCACCTACCATGTTTACAAATCCCTGCTTTTGAGTTCAGCATTGAGGTCATTAAGTAGCTTTGTCTGTGACTGGCCTTGTTCTTAAAAAGTTTAATTTAAAAGTTAATGGACTTTCAAGTGGTTTCTGCATTTTAAATATAAAAAGGAAGTGTCTCTACAATTACTTCCATGTAGAATAGAGTGGATATTAAAAAGTGCTACTGTAAGGGGGCGGAGGAGGGCCAGACCTGCCTTTTCTACCCCTTGCTGCATGTTGTAGCACCTTCAGAACACGGGCTGATGGCACATCAGCATTCAGAATTCAGCATCAGTCCTCCTTGCCAAGGACTCATCCAGTGCCAGATCATGCCCCAGGTGCCAGCAAACAAGTCCTGGTGTAAAACTCTGCCTGTGCTTGCTGGGCAGTTTCTCCTGATGCTGAGCAGGATACGCAAACACAAAGCTTGTGCCTTGGTCCCAGGGCATGGTTTGCCGTCAGGGCCTGAGGAACGAGGACAGGCTCACATCCTACTTCTTACAGGTTCGTTCAAAGTAGAATTCATTTTTTCACAGTAGGTGCTTGTGAGATACAGTGTCATAACATTTGCATATGCTTCTCTGAAGTATTTTTCACGTATACAGCATGGCCTTTAGGACAAGGGAATGTTTCAGAAACTTGTATGCTGGGTTGTGATTCAGCTGGTGTTTTCCTGGGGAAATTCCAGGAGATCCACTTAATCCCTGAATTAGAACAACCAAATCTACTAATTGTTAAACTTACAATAGCAATGTAACAAACCCATCAAAAAGCCTGGAGACTGGTTTTGTGGACTTAACCTTTTCTGATAGTTTTAACTTTTGTGGCCATTCAGAATATTGTATGTGACCTGGAGATGTCAGCAGGAAGAGCTGTGGATATGGATATGTGATGTTCTGCCCTCTCTGGCTGCCTGGCTCATGTGGGTGGGCAGCACAGGAAACAGGCAGTGTGAGGGACAAGTGTTTCACTCAGCCTGGAGAGGAGAATGGGCTAAAACCAACTCACCAGTAAAGACTCAATTTGTCTTGGAAAGTTTCTGCACAGGTGAGTTTGATTTGCATCTACAACTGGGTTTAAATTTGACATTGCTGTATCCTGCTATCCCATGCTGTCCATATGTAGCTAAAGAACCTATGTCTGGAGAATGCTGAGTACTTAAGAATGGCATTTAGAGAAATCAGATTTAAGTGATTGCACTTTTCTAGCCAATACAGAAGATGAAGAAGAGATGCAAGTTTGGGCTACTGGGAGGTTCCTGTATCTGCTTGGAATTATCATGGCTCTGTTACAGAGACTGACCTGACCCAGGTTAGTCTGCTTTCCTTCTTAGATAAATGCAAAAGTATTTATTGGCTCCATAATGGTCCTAAGTAGGAGGCTTTCCCTTGGGATTTGGATGGTTAGATCTCAGATATTACTTCTGACCAATTTTGAGCAAGGACTTTTGGTGTCCTGCAGTTTAGGTGGATATGCTAAATGTTGGATTCTTCGGTACTGTCAAAAATATGGAAGCAGAAAAGAAAACATTTTGGTTTAGTCTGATCTCTGGGTGGGCAGGCAAGGTAGTATTAAAGGTGGAGAGTGGCTATACAGCTGAGATTAAGAGCCCTTTCAGTTGTTACTGCCAGACTGCTGTAATGAACATTCCTTCCCCACCCTATCCAGTGCCAGCTGGGGAGGGATCCATGGGTGCCACCTCAGGCACTCAGACTGAAGGAGCTGGGGAGCTCTTGCACACACGGCTCGGCAGCGACCTGCAAGGACAATTCCATTTGCAGATGGAATGAACAACTGAGAGTAACATTGGTTATGGGTATTTTTTGGCTATATACCTGGACTGGGGAGAGAAGAGTTACTCACAGTCTCTTAAAAATACTCACCAGAAAAAATTCTAATAGTTAAACAGGAAAGAGATAATCTGATTTGGGAACTTTGTTAAATCTAAGGAATGAGTTTCATGAAGTTTTATGGTATCAGGATTGGGTTGTGCGAGCACCTGCCAGCAGAAAATTAAGTATTTAGAGCTTTTCATGTGCTCAGGTAGGTGTGTGTGATGTCCACAAAATTACAAATGATTCATTGGTGCATTGCTTGCAGACAGAGGCCAGAATTCAAGAAGTGGCATGCTTTTAAACAACCATAAACAGGTCCTTGGCTTCTGCCTCCCCTGTTCATCACTAATGCTGCAAGAGGCACCACTTCCCAGTGCTGTCACATGAGACACCTTCAGCCTCAGAGTGACCCAACTGCAGCAGAAGGAGGTCATCTCAAAGTATGGCTATTACTAGAATTTTTTAAATCAAAAATTAAAAAAGCACACATAGTCTTTCCCCAGCTCATTACATCTGGTTATTTAATATATAATGATGTTCCTGAGAGATTCCTGGAATGAAAAGATAGAAATGAGGTGAGTCAGGCAGAAGAGAGCTTGCTTTGGTTTGTTTTCTCTATACCGTACCCTGTGGTACTGGCTTTCATTTTAAATGAATCCAAACCCCAAACATCTTTAACTTGCTAAAAGTCTTTATGATCAACTGCCTGGATTATTTTCAGCTGAAAAGGGCCAGTTAACTACAAAAAGGAGTATTGCCCAGAGTTCAAATATGGTTAAGTTTCAGCCATACTCTTGAATTAAAGTGGTGGATTTGGTCAAAAGAAAGAGCACTTGAAATTTTAAACCTTAACTGTGGAATTCTAAATTCAATCATCATTTCATGTATGAACATGTACTTGAAGGCCTCATTTTTCTTTAAAAAAAACAACAGGGTTAAAGTTTGAAGTTTGGTTAATAGGCCTTTTTACATAATGATACTTCAGGCTGACATAGTTGATCAGCAGAAGCCCTTCTGTGGGAATTCTGTATCCTCAGCAATTTCTAGCTACTCAAAAGGATTCAGGGGTATTTGCAAGCTTTAGTTTAAAAATTAAAACCCCTTAACCAAAATGGAAACACCTACAGCAGGGCTTTTACTGGGTTTATGGTGTTAGTTTAAGTCATACCTTCAGTTGAACTGGTCTTATTTGCTAGATACACATGCTTTCTGAGATTAGGTGGATTGTTGGCATCAATTCCAGTGTGGAAATTAGAAGACTGGTGCACTTTAATACAATTTTAAATACCAAAATCCACAAACATTGTGTCAGATTTCCATATAATAGAAAAATGCTGTCTCCCACTTGGAGTTTTTCATCTAGATAGTGGAGCTGACAACTTTTTCTAAGTCAAATTTAGATTTTTCAAGCACCACAAAGTTAGTCCAGAATTAAAGTTGTTTACTGCACTATAGCTATAAAGGCATTTACACACAGCATTATATTGCTTGCAGTCAAGTGCCTCCTGAATGTATAACCAAGAGAGAGTGTTCAAGACACAGAAACATCACTTAAATTTACCTTAAAGATAAGTTGCATGAAAATGTAAGCGTCACCTTTTTCTTATATGAAGTGTGATCTAGTACCAGGTGCTGCTTTATTCCTGTCAGTGAATGTCAGGGGTATTGCATGAGACAGGAGATGATTAGGGAACTGAAGAGAAAATGGGAAAACCAGTCTTGGTCACGACCATTTTATTGTGGATAGTGTTTGCTGGCTCTCAGCAGGAGGGAGGGCCTGTGTGTTGAAGCAGCTGAGCATAAGCACTGCCATGAGCTCAGTGAGAGCTCTGTGGTTTGTTAATATTCTCAACCCCCTTGTTACTCACAATTGCAGCAGCTGCCTTTGGTGAGGTCTTGCATTTACCTGTTTTGGTGTCTTTTTAAAATATGGCAGCTAAGATCACCAGGAATGATGGAAAAGTTTGCCTGAGACCATACACAGGTGACTGTGGCTGGATAAGGCCCTAAATTCTCCTAGTTCTCAGACTTTAGTGTAGCCACAAGACCACAGTGCTTCAGTTGAACTTCATCCTCAACTGGTACTTGGCACAAGGAAGCCCAATGAAAGAATTTACTTTTGAAGTCTCTTCTAAATGTTCTAACTTGTTTTGTCCTTTCTATTAAACTAGTCCAGGAAAAATAACTTTTAAAGCCTTGGTTCAACTGTCAAATAAATGTTATGTGCTCCCATATTTTTTATTTTTTATCTTTATTTATTTGATAGTTTGATATTTGCCAGAAAGCAAGCAGCTTGTGCAGGCTGCAGCTTTGAAGGGCACAGACATCAATGGAGGAAAGATGTCACTGAAGATCTTCCCTCTGTAAAGCAGAAAGCCCACTGACTGCTAATAAAATACATTCCATTTCTGGGCAGGAAGCCTTTTTTTGCCAGGTTCTTATAGTTCAAAGTGCTGCTCTTTAGGAACTGTTTAGTGTTTTGCTGTTTTTACTTTTTACACAGATCTTGAGTGGGAAGTGTGAAGAAAGTGTAAAGTTACATGTGTCCCTAATGAATTGTTGGGGAGAGGGAGGTATAACTACTTTGGAAAATATATCCCTCTTAAAGAATTCCTTAGGATCATGCATATATAAGTTACCTTTGATCTGTCCTTTCCAATGAAAGCTTACTGACAGGGCTTTTTTGAAAAAGCAGTGGGTTTTTTAAGAATGAAAGTGATCATCTGTTTAAATGAAATGTCAATCATGAAGCTGACAATTCTGTAGTAATATGTGTGAAGTACTTGTTCCCTTCTCCCCCCATTCCAAAAGTGAGCCCTTGGCTCAATGCACTGACTCTCTCAGCAAGAATATCTTTTTGTATCTGTAAAGCTTTTCTGGTATGGAGGTAGTGTTACAGATTCAGTGGAAGTGAGGGGGTGTAAAGCCCTCAGTCTGCTGTTGCCTGTGAGCCATGAGCACAGGATGGTCTTAACAGTCTTGCCCCAAGGGTGAATACCATAGCAGGCATTTTAGTTTGTGCATTTGCTATTCATTTGGTAAAACAGATAGCTCAGTCAAGAGCCATACCTCCATACTGGTACTGCCCTCATGGTCCTCCTCAGGTGCAGGAGTTTGAACTATCTGTGAGAAGTTTCTCTCTGGATGTTCCAGCTGGTAATGTAAACGTGTGGGTGGTGCTTGTCTGTGCCTCCCAGTTTTACCTGTCCTGCAAACAGCCAGCCCTGGGCTAACTCCTGCACACGGCCAGGCAGCTCTTGAGCTGGAGCCTCATTTTCTCTCTGTAGCTCAGGCTTGGTGCTTTTGGATCTTGCTGGCCTGAGTGAGTGCAGGTTTGGCTGTAAAAGATGATGTGCACACTGCTCAGGCTGTGAGAGTGACGCTGCCAGCAGCCCAGGGGTAGCTGCTGCCATTGTTCAGGAGAGCAGCAGCACAAGCTGCCTCATCCCCCAGCCCAGGAACAGATCCAGGACAGACAGCCTCAGACAGCTGAGACACGGGGCAACCACCTACAGACAGCAGAAAAACTGGAAAGATTTACCTCATGAAAAATAGTTATAGGCTAGGCAAAGTCCTGGACACTGCAACACCATGGGAAGAGTACATCTACAGTGGATTTTGCATTGATATTCAAGGTTTTGGGTTTTTTTTAAAGGTCTTTATGACTGGATGTGATGTTAGCCGTGGAAAACAGCTTCCTGTTGCAAGTCTAATTTAACAGTTCACATGGGATATGTGTTGAGTAACTTGAGCCACAGATTATTTTATGTGGTTTGATACAACTTTCAAAGGTGCATCAAGGTGAGTGCAGCTGAAGTTACTGATAAGAAAGTCTGTCAGAATCCAAGCTGACCAGATTGCAAAACATGAAATGATGAATTGTTGAAATTTTATTTTTTTTCCTAAGAACCTCAGCCTATGACTTCAAAAGTTATGTGACCTACCCACCCCAAATTTGAAAAGACTGCCTTGAAAACACACTGCCTGAGATCCTTAACTTGGTGGGAGGCCTTTTTTAAAAAAACAAGACATGCTCTAACATTAAAGGGATTATATAAAGTTAGAACAGTAAAGGAGAAGCTACACTGATTATGCTGTAATCTAGAAATAGTTTTTTTACTTACTTTTCTTGAAAAAAGCTGGTGCAGAGAATACTGTTTTTTTCCTGTCTGTTTTAATAATGGCTAAGAATAATCACTTATAATAAATTAGGCCTGCAATATAAATGAACATATGAACCTTTTATACTAATGTTACTTGTTACTTTTAGAGTATCTAAAATGGATATAAACTATTTCAAGATTCATTTAATCACTTGCAATTTATATTACTTTAAGAATCTTCTATACAGCAAGTTGAACAGAAAAAAGCAAACCTTTTAAGAGTCCCTTTTCTCTATAACCACTTTCATACAAGATAGTTTTAAGTAAGAATTTTAGCACATTTGTGTGTGCTCTCTCCTCCTTTTTCTAAAGGCAGCACAGCCAAAAGACAACACAAGAATCGGCTTTTACTGACTGACTGTTTTCTTCTCCATCTGAAAAAGACAAGGGGAAAACAGAGACTTGAGTCCCAAAATGGAAAAGATGATCTTAAGGTTTACTTTGCCAAATCTCCAGGGACTTTGTTCTTTTCCTCATTTATAGTTCATAAAACCCACTTTGCTCTGTCTCTGCATGTCACTCTGTGTTCAGTTACACAATTCTTCAATTTCAGCTATGGATAAACTTGTTTTGAAGCTTCCATTTTGGTTCACCAAATGCAGTGCAAACCAAGGCAAGAAACCAGTAAAATCCAAACAGGAACTCCCATTAAGAATATCTGAGCAGCATTTTGTACATTCCATTTTCTACTGTCCTCATTCTGGGGAGGAAGAATCTTCATCTTCATCCTCTTCATCTTCCTCGTTGAAGGAGCAGGGCGTCTCCCCCCGGGACGCTGCACTGCTGGATTGCTGACTGCTAGGGGCAAGCAGCTGCCCAGTTGCTAAGGCCACTTCAGCATCCAAACACAACCCTGGATTCTCACTAGCAAGACAACAGAAAGGGTGAATTTTAGAGGGTTTCCCATGAGGTTTTAAGCTTTTTCTTTTTGGCCCCAGCTTTTCCTTTAGTCAAAGAAATGAACAAGGAAAAATCCCAAAGTTTTACAGTAAACACAGCTATTAGTTAGGAGAGTTGATAAAACATTGGAAAGTTGTATAAAAAAGAATATTGGGCCACTACCTTTTTTTTTCATAAACAACCAGTAGAATTGCTTAAGCTGAAGAAAAAAAAAGGAAATCCATCACAGTTTCATTAATACACAGAAATGTTTGCAATATAAAATGAAGCTATTAAATGCTATGAGAAAGAGCCTCCTCCAAAATAATAATCCCTATAATAATCTCTATTTCCATTTTTTATGGTACAGGTAAGCTCCAAGCAAAATCTGGCTGCTGAGGTGTATTTAAGGTTGGGGTTTTGCACATGGTGTTTTTTTGTTTGGTTGTTGGTTTTTAATTTTAAATTCTTATTAAGCTGTGCGGACTAAACTTCTTTCATGAGAGGTTAAATAGCAGTGCATTTAGAGAGCAGACATTCTTATGCATTCTTCAGAAATCTTACTGGGCTTTTCTCCACATGTAATTATCTGTCTGTAGTCCATGCCCAGGCAGGAATTTAAGGTTAATCAGGAAAAGGGGCTTGAAAGTGATTCTATTCTTATGAAACACAGGTACGAATTAGCTGGTACGTTCAATGTTCAAAGTATGTTGATTTGACCTTTCAAATATAATTTTCCTTCAAGGAAGACAGAGACTTTTTTACAATCAAAATCAGCCATGATAATATCTCAATTCCTGCATGCAAATGGTATGAAATAGCAAGGTTACTAAAGTACCACAAGCATATATAACTATCCTTGAATAAAAATTATTTTATTTACCTTGATTTAGCATCATAAGTGCCTCCAGCTGCCTCGAAATGGGAAACTGCTTGTGCTGAACTTGAAAGTAACCCTTGGTTTATCCAGGAAAATCCTGCAGACATATCTAGAAGAAACCATAACTATTTATGATAGTTACTTACATTTTTTCTTCCTTTTACAATTTTAAACTTTGCATTCTCTTTGCAGCTAGGATCCCTTAATTTAGTTTAGAAGGTACCAGTAGCTTGAGTTTTATACTGTAGCTGTGTCCTATTTAATCAAGATAAAATTATATCCTGTTTGTGGATGCATTTAAGCCTTGCACTCAGCTTTTCCCTCTGTCTGAAGAAGATTCACGTGGCTGGTGGTTGTGTGCAATCACAGGTATCTGAAATAAGAGTTCTGGAGTCCTTCAAGGAAACTTGCTGCCACAGCCTGACCCTGTGAAATGCCCAGACAGCTCCAAGTGCCTTGGCTGTCCCACTTGGTGAAGGTACAAAAGGAATTGTATTTATTTGGGTTTGAGATAGTGCAGTGAAGCCACCCAGGCAGTCTGTGTTGCTGTGTGTGTTCTGGTGGCCGAAGGCAGTTTCAGGTGGTGCTCTCATGGCTGGCTGTGGACATGCACACACCATGGCAAAGGGCTGGTGCCGAGAATGGAAGAGAGAGCCTGTTGTACACAGCACGAGACATGAAAGGCACTCTCCTTCCTCCCTAGGGATAGGAAATGGGGGGGGGGGGGGGGGTTAAGACCATTAAAATGGTCTGGCAATCATGCCAAGTTTCCTTAGGTACTTTGTTAAAAGACCCCTGAGAGATGTGAAGAGGTTACTTACAAGCCCCACAGTACTTGTTTTCAAATTCCCTAACAAGTTATGCCTGTCAGTTGTTTCCAGTTACGCACACTTCTGCCAAGAGAATCACCAAAACAACTCTACAGACCCGATTACATTTATGGGGTTTTTTTTTGTGTGTGTGCTTTTAATTTGTTTCTTAGATAAGACATTTCTATTCACCTACTCAAATTCTAACTTGACACAAAATTAACATCAAAACAAAGTTACCAAGCCTGTCTAGTTCTTTTCCATGGTACTTGTATGTGGTTCCAGCTGGCTGCATTAAATCAGAAGTTAGAGTCCTTACTCCTAAATTCCATGCCTAACCAAGCCTCTGTTTTAGACACCACACTGGGACTGTACTACTCATAACTGTCTAGAATTGTTCTGTAACAGCAGGTAAGAGGAATAACTGTGGTTGTTACATACACATTTTCATTTGTCCTTGTGTTCTTGTCAAGCTTTGGTTCCTGTAGATCTGGCAATGCTGCCTAGCACAGGTACTGTTTTAAGCAGGTTGACACAGCCATGTAAACTGGCTCACCATCCACTGGGATGGATCCACAGGCTACCTTGGTTTGTGCTGTGGAAAGCTGTTGCAGCCAGGTATTCAAGTGTCGTGGTACAAAGCAAGACTAGCAAGGGTGGTGTTCCTGGCAGCAGTCCTTGGAACACGATAGCAAACGTTGGTAAGTGGCAGTTTTAGGGTGATCTGAGAGGACAGAATAGATGAGAACAGTTAAATGTAGATGGAGCTCGATGTCTTTCATCAAGATTGCCCGAAATGCAGGTTTCATGTTACAGAGAACATGTTCTCACAGCTTCCTCCTGTCTGTGCAGGAGGCTAAATCATTTGGAATGACGGCATTGTATTTAGACTAATAGAGCTGTACCAAAGTGTTGTTCCCTGGTATTTTGAAGGAGTATACCTGTGTGTACATGTTTAATATTTCAGAAGAATAACAAGAAACTGCTAGTAATTTTGTGGTTTATTAAGATTTCTGGATAATAGCTCGTTAGTTTTCTTTTTGAGGAACAAAGTAGAAGCATGGCAGAAAGGTGGTTCATAAAAGCATATCCCTGCCTTGTATTTTCATTACCTTATATTTCTAAATTCAATTTTCCAGTGGGCTCTGAGGAGCAAGGGATAAGAAGCTTGTGAAAGATGGGGAGTTTAAGCCATTTCCAGTATAGAAAAGTCTGTTAAAATAGAAGTGTGCCTACAATGAAAAGACTTATTTCTTCTGGCAGTGTAGATCAGTTACTAATAGCTACACTTAAAACCAGGCAAAGCAGTTTGAATAAACCTTCCCAAGGTTGTGCAGTCCAATCTAGTAGTGACATTGTGATGTACTAGGCATACTTGTAGCAGATACACTTGGTAGAAATTTATACTTCATTTGAGAAGGCTCTAAAGCAATACCCTCAATAGCTTTAGCATTTAATGTACAAATGCAGCATGGGAGTGTTGTTTACATCTGAACAAACCTGCTCAGGCAGTGGGTGCTCTTAGCTCTTTAGTTCCAACTCCAGCCCATTTTCTAGTCATGGCTAATTATACAGGTAAACAGCAGAGCACTTCTTCACACAGGGAAAAAAAAAAAAAAACAAGTCCTAAACTGCACCCCTTTGCTCACTGCCTTAGTAGGATACATAAGGTGAGATGTTGTTACCCCTCAGAAATCTTATTTCCTGCTTTTTTTTTTTTTTTTTCTGTAGCCTTATTTCTGGTAGTCACGACTCAACTAACAAGGGTCGGACTTGGTTTTGTGTTAGTGCTTCTAGGATGTGCACAGCCCAAAAGAGAGAGATACACTCCGGCTGCTGTTCCACGAGTTTATGCTTGTCCCAGGCAGTGGAGTATTTCTGCTCGGGCAGCAACCTCACTCCCACCTTTCCACTTGAGCTGTTCGGGTTGGAGCCCTTTGCTACATAGTTGTACTTGTTTCATTGCTGCCAACTCCTCTGCCAGACAAAGCCTGCAGTTTAGCACCAGGAACCAGCTCAGGGAGAACACACCGGAAAGCACCTGGGTCAAAATGCAGAAACGGGCAGGAATGTATAATTAGGATTGTGTCCTTGGGATGTCCTCTTAAGCTAGTGCAAGTCTCATGTTTTAGAGATTGTCACTCATGACAGTCAAGCAACAGAAAAATGTGTTACAAAAATAACCTAAGACACACAGAATCTTTTCCTCTATGAGGTCAATATGCCTTAGCTTCTGCTGATTTCAGTGGCAGTCATACCTGGGGATCACACCAATGTAGTATTTAAAATGCATATTACAAAAATACATTTATTTGCTAAAACATTGTGAAACTAGCAAACTTAGAAGACACAATTTTTATGAAATTTGGGCACTTGAAGAATGGCTAAAGCACATGATCCTGTTCAAAAGAAAATCCACCAACAAAGCTTTGATGTGCACATCATCAGTTCAGCAGTTCCAAGCAATTTATGTGGCTGTTCAATGCAAATAGAAAGTTATTGCTTTTCACAGCCAAGATGGTCCAACATACTTTGTCAAGTTAAAGTTTCTTCAGTTGAACTGGTTTAGACTTAGGATTCTTCCAATTCTTCCAACTGCTTCTCTAGTCCTACTGGTAAGCATTTTAGTACAAACTATTGTTAGTGTTTGGAAATCAGGAATTATCTGAAAAAAATGTCCAGGCTAAGGTCAAACTAACATTCCTGTTGGTGTACTAACAGGAACACCTACTTGGAAATATTAGGACAGGAATGGCTTCTAGAGCCAACCTAGAGTTGTCCATAGAGTCAGCTACTGGGATCATAATTAATCTTGATTGCAGTGCATTTACTCAGTGAATAAATAAGAGGCCTGGATCTGTTTTTCCTGTATAGTAGTAACTGAAGCCATTGTTCTTGGAAGAGCCATCATGACAATGCAGAAGTAACCATGAATTCTAGAAACCAGTGATGACCCTTTTATTTCCCTACTCTTGCTCTATAAGAAAATGTCTAAAGACTCCCAAAGTTAAAATGGGAAGATAACCAAAAATATGTAATCAGGCAAATGCTGGCTTTTCAAATATTGTGCAAAACATTTAAATCTGTTTCCTTTATTGGTCACTTACTGCAATTAGAAACCACCACTATGCAATTCATACTCTTAACTGTAGATTTCTGTAGCACAATTATGTAATAAGCAACAGACAGAATAAACATTTAATATATGCACGGGTATGTAAATTAAAGTACATATTGTTTTTTAATATATACACTAGTAGGAATACCTCTGAGCTAATTTTTACAGAGGATGAAACAGCTGAATGTAATCCATATATGAAGAGTACATTACTTGCCTTAATGATTTTTGAGTAAAAAATAAAATCAATGCATTTGCTATGATTAAAACTCTATATAGGTTCCAGGCTGCTGGTTTGCTACTAGGGAAGTACTCAGTAAACAGTGTCATGACACAGGGTTTTTTGCAAATGTAAGGAAATCCTGTTCTCTGGAGGTAAATTAATGCAGGCTTAAAATGAAAAAGAAACTTTAGTTTGATCCTCGACACATGGGAGGCAATTAAGTAACTTCAACATTGCAAAACTATTAAAAGACATGGGTTCTGCTCCTTTCCCCTTTTTTACACTGCTCATAAATCACATGCTGATAAATAATGTTGAGCTGAATGAACCTCTGAGGAACAAATCAAGATTTCTTTCAAGTTCTCTTTTTGTTGAAAGTGCCATTTTATAAAGACTTCAGGTGCAATTTCAAAACTGACCAAAAATAAAATACAAAATCTTAGTTTTAAAACCCACAGGACAAGAGGACCAGGAAAACACAAATAAGTGTTAGTAAACATAAGCACACCTGATGTAGTTTGAAATGTTAAGCCATTTACAATGTACTATTTTTACAGAATGTAACTGAATTCTAATTTATATATAGCAGTAGAGAAGTTAGGGCAAGAGCTTTATTCCCTTTCCTCAAAAACAAAGGTCTGTACACGTTAATTAATTGGGTAACACTTCCTTTACAGACGAAGTCCCTTGAGAAACTTGAGAAAATGCTGGGTTAAGTTTAAGCTGCAGGTGCAGCAAGAAAAACACACTGACTATAGGAAGTGATAGCAAATTGTGCCAGCTCTAGTCCAGCGATGCAACGCTGAAGGAGTTCTAGTCTTGTGTCTAAGCACGACCTGTTCAACCAGGGGAGGTAAACGCCCTTGCCTGGGACACCTGTCCTGAAGTCTTTGGACTTGCTTTATTTAGAGAAGCTTAGTTCTCAGGTGGCACCTGCTGGCTCCTGAGGGATTACACCCAACCAGTTCAAGATGCTCTTTTTCTTTCCTTTTCCTCAGCTTGGGAACAGCTGCCTTCTTCCAGTTTGCTCCTCCATACATTCAGTTACTCAAAATTAACACTAACACATGAAAACTTGTTCTTGGTGTCAACTTAGTTATTTAAGAAATAATTTCTTCATAATGAAGCTCACACATCACACTGTTATAAATCAGTGTGCATTAAGTCAACAGGACAACTAAGATAAACCTTCCAAATGTACCAACACTACTAAGTTCCACAAACCCTGAAATTTACATACATGAATTAATATAATTAAATTTGCTTCAGTTAAGTAAGGTTATGGATTTGATCAGGAACAATATTTAACTTACCTGTGATGTAGCCTTCTAAAGCTTTTGGCACCAGTGATTTTGCAGTTCTTAGGTCCTCAGCTGAGCATTTGCCTGCTTCGAGCCCAAAGGACATTCCCATTCTCTTCAGCACCTCGCTGTCATCATGAATCTCAAAAGTATTATCGAAATTAAAGAGGTATTCAAATCTGCATGTAAAAAATTAAAAGTGAGATGATTCTGAAAAGAGCACAGCTATACTCTTCTTGCCTATTCTTTCTCTGGCAGTTTTGGCATGTACTAAGGTAAGCATCTGGAGTCCTGGTTTTCTGTAAAGGGTCCTTAAGGAAAGAGAAGTGCAAGAAATGCTTTCTCTTTTCTGTGACTGGCATGCCTACAGGTTTCAAATGGCACATTCTCAATTAAAGTAACTTCACCAGTGAAGGAACAAAGTTTAAAATTTTCTGCCTCATTAAGTAGATTCAAAGGGGAAGAGGGAGGCCTTAATTAAACATGAACCTTCACTTGCACTAAAGCCAGTAAGGTCACCTGAACCCCTGTCACCAAAATAACTATTTTGTTTTTCTGCTTTTACATTTCACTTTCTGTTCTAATGTGCAACACTCCTCCTGTGAACTGACCTATTTACTTTGGTACAATTTTGCTTTTTTGGATGCAGCTAGAAAAGCAGTCTGTTCAGAGTCTTGTGTGTTCACAACCCACCGTTTCTACTGCAGGACTCTCAAAATGTTTTTTACTGCAAGGCAGCTTTAAGAAATGCAGGGGAATTTAGGGTGGCCTTACACTGTCATCACAGGTATAAAAGCCTGGACAGTTCTGGTCTGTAAAATAAGGCTTAGTTCTCAGTACCTCCTTTCCTGCTGACAAAACCTTTATCCTTGGAAAAGCCACTCATCTGTGAGACAACAGTCTTTAAAAGATAACTCACTGGTGGGTCTTTCATTATCTTTCCAAGATCATGTCACATGTCAATTTTCTTGCTAGGTTGTTTTCTAATACTTATTTTCTTATATCTGAACCAGGAAACTTGGAAGCTTTACAGCTCTTGAGTTTATACACAGAATTTTTCATTGGTAATCTAATGCTTTGTGTTGGGTGTAATTGTCAGTTACACACAGCGTTTCTTTTGTGACTCATACCATATTACTTGTTAAACCTATTGTTTATGTACCTTTATTTATTTCAGCATAATCACATTAAGAGGGAAAATAAGATGCGTTGTTATAATTTCAACCAGTACAATTACATTGCTGCTGCCTAAACTGGCACAGCTTGGTGTCATACCAAGCAATTACCAGCAAGCTGTAATTACTGACTCATAACTGAATTCCAATTTATGGCATAGGATCAAAAGGTGCATTTATTGATAGCTCTGCACTTCTCCCATGTGCTGTGGCCAAATACTGGCTATTAGAAAGGAAGGTAACTTATTTTCCTTTCCCAGCAAGTTTCCAAATGGAGAAATTTACAGTCTTCAGTGTTTCTCCAGTTTAGTTTCTAGCAGCCTGCAGTCACTGACACAGGAAATCCCCACAATTCTTCTATTTTACTGTTAACTTTTTGAGGATTTTCTTTCAAACACCTGATGTGACCCCCAACTTATGTAAACTTTTAGCATGAACAAAATCAAATATTACAACTTGCAAAGAGTAGTAAAAACCTTCTTTTTGTCATCACCTGGTATCTTCTCTTAATATCCCTCAATTTAATGAGCAGCTGTGTGCAGCTGTTCTCTATGCATGTTCACCATATCACTCATGATTTTTGAGACACCTGGGAATCCACTGTCCTCTCCTTTCTAGGCCAAAGAGCCCATTTGCTCCTTCTGTCAAAGCCTTTCCATAGCCTCAGTCCTTCTTGCTGCCCTCCTGTGTCTCTCTTGGTTATGCCATACCTTTTCCAAGAACATGAGAGTGTAGTATTCCAGATATAAAGCACTATATGCAACTGGCTTTACATTGTAGTCCTTACTGTTTTCCCTAGTATTTCAACTGTTACTGAGAAATCAACTTTTGTTCTCACAGGAATTATCTACTGGGTTACCATGTTGTGATTCAGTACTACAAGCCAGGGTCAGAGGCTATTAATACTGTGTATGCAAAATTTGGGTACACTTCCAGTCCCTTTCCCATGGTAAGTACAAATTCACCAGTGATTTTAATCTGGATTTTCTGCTGCTGCAGGCAATTCTTCTGTAAGGGTACAAGAGGCCACTTCCAAAACATTCTTGCTAATATACAGCATTGTATTTCCAGTGTTGTACAAAATCTTCTGCATTTCCCCTTTGAGATGTTCTAATTTTCCAAATTTCTGATATATCTGTTGTGAATTAATGCTTGTTTAAAACAAGGTATTCTGGTTACTTATTCTTTCTTTTTCCTAGGACCAACAGCATTTATACAGAAGTACCATATACACTAAATACATTTTTCCTGTTTAAATGGGACTTATTCAGGTGCCTCATCTCTAAAATTAGTTCTTAATTACTTCCTTTTTACTTTTTACCTGAAGACTTTGCTTTTCCTACTCCAACTTCAGAAATGCCATTCCCAGCATGATGCTTGGCACCCATCTACGTTCTCAAACTCTAAACAAAACTTGCCCAATAACTTCTCTATCTTTTTTAATTTTTTTTTTTTTTTTTGTGAGACATTTCACTCTGTTTTGGCTGATTTTGCATAGGAAAATGCTTAGAGGACACAAACCTATTTTCCTTCTGATACTATACCACCCTTATATGTATAACATTTCCAAGCAATTACTTTCCTTGAGAAGTTTTTCTGTAAATACAATTTTGAGTAGCTAATGCTGTCAGCTTAGCTCTTCATTGGACTTACTAACATCAGTACTTCATATAAATGTTATTTGGAGAAGAAAGGAAAATGGAAGCCCTTTAAAAAGTCTGGAACCAAGTGCAGAGCAAGCCCTCAAGCTGACCAGTGATGGAGTCAAGCAGCACAAATACTCTCCAATTAACTGCAGACTGGGAATTCTCCAAACCAAGGCACCACCTTTGCTAACTGCCTTATTTAGCAGATCAGTGTAACAGTGGTTAAAACAGAGCAGTTTCTGGCACTGTTTACCTATTACTGCTGCAACTAATTAGTTGCACAAATAATAATCCCAGTGGAAAGCTGGCTTAATTTGGGTTGAACACTTAATGACCTCCAGGTGACATACTACCAAAGCTGAGTTATATAAATTGAAGTATCCAACAACTTCAATAATTTTGGTGTGCTCACTTTTGGTAGGAGCGTTTTCACACAGCTGGAGAGCATAGAAGTGTGTTACACTGCTCTGGATCCCAAATGCCAGATTAAGCTCTGATAACTCAAAGCAGCAGTTCTGAAGTTTCAGTGTGAAACTGTTCAACTTTTTAACAACTTCAAACCTGAATGTAGAGTCGAATTTAAAAAAGCAGGAAGACCTCTATAGTGAGACTATAGAATAAGAGTATAATTATGTTAAATCAAAATTGATCCTAAAATTCCCAACTTGCAGTGCTCATGAGAGTATTCCACAAGTTTTGTAACAGAATATATTGGACTTCAGTCTAATTTTCTACAAAAATTAAACTTGTAATAGTATTGCTGCTTTGCAAGCTGGTGCATGGGTTACTAGAGTCTGTCTATTTTTGCTGTGTGATTGACTTGAAGTTCAGTATAGGATTTGCATACCACAGAGTGAAATCTGTAATCTACAGTATTAGAGCAAAGCCAGCTATTTTCAGCTAATAAACTGATTGTGAGCTGATTACCAATTAACGTAACAGCACCTCAAACTTCAGCCATATTTTCACAGGATGAAGAGCACAAGCACTCACAATTATGTAACTGGAAGATTTTCAGATTAATGTGAATGCAACTGAAGCAGTTTGCTCACAAAGACAGTATTACAAATTTCTGTATCTTTTCCTTCAAATAACTTTTTGCTGTTAAAAAACACTTTCAAAGTTGTTGTCATCACCTGGAGTATGTTACTTTTGTGTCATATGGGTAACCTTGTGTTTCTGACTGTGTACATTTTAATGGCATACTAAGAGTAAGAATTCACATGGCTGCTTTAAAAGGTAGTGCTGTCCTAGTAAATAGTTTCATTCTAGTTATTTCTTAATAACAATAACTTCATAATAGTTATTTCTTCTGTGCAGGGAATGCTCTTTGAAATGTCAGCCCGAAGTGCCTTTTACAGCAGTGAAAGTCAGTCTGTTTTAACTAGTGTTAATAAACTCATCCATATTATTACTGCAGTTGCATTAAATATTGAAAAAAAAGAGAAACCCCCCTGAAGTGACAGTTGCAAATGTAAGTACAATAATTACTTCTAGTAAACTAGAAAAACTTCCCTCACTTGTTTGAGGAAAAATTCCAGTCCACAAAGAAAATACAATTATAAAAAGTAATTTCATAAACACTTACTTATCACTTGATATGCTGCAGTCTATAATTGTTCTTTTGCTAGTGTTGACTATTAAGAAAGGCAGCTGTATGGTGGAGGTCAAAGATGGAGGGCCTTGATTTTGCTGTTCATTTTGCTGATTTCTTTGTACCAAGTTTTTAAATGCTATTTGCTGTAAAGCAAAATAAAGAAAAAACGATCACTGTCAATAAAAGAGCAGACATCAGTGTTTCCAGGAATGAAACCTCATAGGTCTTATTTACCAGCTCTCAATACCTTCAGTAATTTTTTGTCAAAAAGTGAGTTGTGGCCTTACTTTCTCTTGGCACTAGTGAAGTTCACCAGGAGCAGAAGTTAAACCCAATTTTTGCACACATATACTATTGACTCTGTTTCCCCTCATATTCCCTGGAGAAGATACAAGAAAGGAGCAGTAAGGCTTGCTGCAGAATGTTTCCCCAATCCCTTTGAGAAGGCTCTGGAATCAGAGGTCTTCTCTGGTACCTTTTATGTGTAATTGCCTCAGGGTAGGAGATAGCTACACTGAAACAAAAATTCCCCCACTTCCCATATCTGTATTTTTATTCTCTTTCCCTTCTCATCCATCACCTACTTCTCTCTCTCAAAAGAATTTTTTTGAAATTCTCCTCTGGAAGTTATTAAGCAGATGATGTTTGTGAGACCACTCTCCGCCTGCCGGTTTCTTATACCTGACTGCACATGTATGAAAGTGTGTGGGTTTAGAAAATGTTATTTGAGTGACTGAAGTCAGTACTTACCCGCCTGAGGCACTGCTTATTTCATTTAAGGGGAAAAAGATGGATAGCCACCATCCCAAAGGATTGGTAAACCCTTTGGCAATCAACACAATCAGGGCAATAATGACAGTTGTGGACAGTAAGGGAGTCAACTCTGTCAATATTTGGACTAAAAGTTAAGAGGGCCTGAGTTGCCTTATTCACTAGTGGAATTTTATGTTACTGTTGGAGGAACTGCTGATGTATTGGGTCAGACAGATAGAATCCCAATTGTACCCTAAGTAGAGAAACAGCTTTTGATGACAAACAAAGAAGAAGCATCAGATATTTGAAAGTTTCACTAAATATCAATTACATGAAAATTGCCTCAGTGTAGTCGAACCAGCTAAAAAATGTAGCCTTGTTGTCTGTAATCTCATAAAACTGTTTGATTACATTTGAATTACTAAAAGTCTGCACAGACTAGAATGTTAAGGAATGCTCATAACTATATTTTTAAAATGTTACTTTATAAACAAGATCCATTTGAAATATATTTCAGCAATTTAAGCCAAAAGTCATCTCAAAGGTATGTGACAGAAAGTAAAGGTGCTGGATTTGCCAGCCTTCCACTCTTAAGATCCAGAAATGTCTATATTCCCCAAAACAACTCTGCTACACAAATTGTTGTGAACGTCATAGCTTAGGTCAAAGAGAAAATTTGAAAAATTACTCAGGGTAGCTCTGGGGGAACTTAGAGTCAACAAAGGGGACTTGTGAGTTGTTCCCATTCTCACTAAGGTTGGAAAAGCTTCAGCAGAACACTTAGGAAAGCTTGTGGCACACAGATGGAGCGTGCTGGTTTACAGCAGACAAAACTGAACCACAGTGTTGGCAAGAGGTCCCCCTACCAGAATCCAGAAAGGTCACAGGGGTCAAACTTTTCTCCTTAGTATCTTACAGCTGCTAGTTAAATCTCGAAAGGACTTCGGAAGGTCTAACATGTTTGATTTGCACTTGATATTTTCACTTATGGGGGAAAAAATTAAAATTAAATATACCTGCAGTAGCAGTTCTTGCAGTTGGGCTCGCTTCTGTTTTATCCTTTCAATCCGCTTCTGTTTTTCTATCTTAAAAGATAAATGTAAATGCATCAAGATACTCAGTTACCTTGTCCATTCCCTTGTGCCAAACTGAACAGGATTTCTTTGTAAATGGGGGCAAATTGCATGGGAATAAGAATTTCTCCATTAAACAGGTCTGGCAGACTGTAATGTCTTTCTTTGTCAACAGTTTTAACTCCAGTAAGGATTTAATTATTACAAGAGACTATTATGTTCTCCCCCCCCCCCCCCCCCCCCCCATTCTGCCTCTTTTGTCTTGCACTGAGTGCAAATTGGCACCAAATCAAACACTTGCTCAAGGGGATGCTTTGGGTTTTTTTTTCCCTTCTGCCCTCCACTCTTTTGGAATTGTGCATGTCCCACTGTTCTCCTAGCTGCAAGCTACTAGACATAAATATATGGAGGCTGGGCTCATGATCACCTATATCTTACAGTGACCTCCACTTTTTGTTTGAGACTTGATTAAACTGACAAGACTGCAGCAACAAAAAGGGGTAGAGGCAACATTTTCTACAGGAGCACAGCTCTTGCAGCAGTTCAGCTACTGCAGGTTGATGTGGCCAAGCTGCTGCAGCTGGGACACACAGGGCTGGGACAGGGCAGAGCTGACCCTGTAGGTGCAGCAGTGTCTGGAAGTGTCCTCTGGGGCAATGCTTAAGAACTGGACAACTGGGGCTTAAAGGGCTTTTTGAGCATCATCCTCTTTGGTGCCAGCACTGTATCCCTGGCTCCCAAAAGATTAAACTCTTAAATTACCTTTTCATTCAAGCTCTGAAACTAAATAATGTGGTGTTTTAAAAACTTATCTGGCCCAAACTCCTCTATCTTATTTACAAGGTTGCTTTGTGGTGGTTCCCTCCTCACACACTTTAATGTTTAAAATGCATCTTTCAGTTGGCTTTCTGTGCTGGAACTCTTAAAACCAGTAAGCAGTAGAGATATCATTCAGGCACGGTTTCTATATAACAAGCTCTTTCACACTGATTTTTGTACTGGTAATCTTATTACAGATTTACATTGTAAGAACAGTTGCCACTTTATACAGCCTTAAGAGCAAAATTAATTCTGATTTTCACAGCATCAAAATGCAGCTTTGTTTTACATTCTTTTCTATTATGTCAGAGGAAGCAACATTTTTTGAAAAATATGCCTGGCTTCCATTTTGTGCATGTTTAATTAGAGCCTGAAACAGTGAATTGCATGTGATTATTGAAGATGAGACAATGAAATTCAAGTTCCATATTTATAACAATAACCTATACTGGAGACAATGCATTCACATGAATGCATGCAAAATGTAGATTTATCCAGAATTAAAAAAAAAACATCCTGGAGCATAATGATTGAACTCATGCATTCTCCTTGGATGAATGTATTTTTCAAGTTACTGTAATGGAAAAGGACAGTAAAAGCTTTTCTCTTACCACATCTAGAAAGACAATTTATGTAAATGACCCTGCACAAAAAGAACTGCTCTGTACTGCAGAGGCACCCACCCACCTTTTAAGATACCTCATGTTCAAGTGTCACAAACAGAGATGTATTTGCAGACAGCCATTACAGCAGGCTGCAGTAAATACAGTGACTTGTGCTTTTTATTTATAGCACATTTGGCCTGAAGGATAGGCAACATTTGTGCATATAAATTCTGGCAGTCCTGCAAAGAACACTGTAACTCTTAGCCTGCTGAAAAAATAATGGAAATAACTGATAAGTAAAACTTCTTCTTGCTTTCTCTGGCAGATCATAACTAGTTTTTGACATTCCAGCAGGAATTATGTTTCAATTTAATTGCCTTTGAATTATATTTCCAAGTACAGATATTAATAGATAATTGGTCTAATTTTAAATGTAAACCACTTTGTGAGCATAACTGAACCATAAATTCTTTTGACTTTCTTCTGGTTAATTCAAGGTACTACAGACTTTAATCTTAAAAATAATCCCTGATTTAATCAATGACCATTTTTGTAAGGTAAAGAGCTTGGCTTTTTTAAAAAACTAAATATAATGTATACTAAATGAAACTGAACTAAGCATACACAAACATATTTTTTCCGTTTATTCCAATATCAACATTTTTATTTCCATAGTGCACAAGCATCAAAACCAATCAGGTTCAAATTAAGGAAAAAAATCCCTCTTCTATAAAGAAGAGCAAGTCAATTATCAGAGCATGTGAATAAAACAGAATTTCCCATGTACCTCCCTTTACCTCTAGATTCTGACATTCCTGAGCTGAGTTTGTAGGAAGGCCGATCCATCGGATTTCCTTCTTCTCCTTTGAAATGATGTTCATTGCCATCAGGACGTTGAGGGCATCGTAAACTCTCCGTCTAATATTTTTCTGATCATAAGCCTGCTAATAAAACAATACAAGACTAATTACAACAACAAAAAAAAAAGAATTAAAAAGAGAAAGGCAATTGAACACATCCTCCATAGACATGGAGAAGCTCAAATGCCAAAATGGCAGTTCTGGTCAGAGTGGTGTTAAACCACTACCCTTCATCTGTGATACCCCTTGGACACCACATGGGCATGTTTGGTTGCAAATGGAAGCTTCAGGCCTTCCTGAAGCACCTCTGCAGGAAATTCCATCATGGCAAGTCTGGCACAGTTGAAAAGCCTGACAAGACCACATATACAAGAGTAGCCTTTCCTTAAAGTTAGTTATTTTGGCAGATTCCTCTACGTTATTTATAATTTAGAGGGAGTTCAATTCTTCATCTTAATTCTGTATTTTTAGATTTCAAGGGTAAGTCTTTATATTTGAGAACTAGTTAAGTGAAGGAGAGTATGGACTGTGGCAGGACAGTGCAGAAACATAATTCCATGATAAAACAGACAAAACTGTATTGGTACAACAAAATTCAACACATATTTGCTTACTGAATCTGTTGCTAGGTGGCTGTTAGAAGTTGTGAATTCTGATACAAGCTCATCAGCGACTTCATTGTATGAAGTTGTTCCTTTACGTTGGACTTTTTCGCAAACTTTCATTGAAAAATGTCTCAGACCCTTCCCATTTTTATCTCCTTTCTTGCTTCTCTTACTGAAAGAAAAAAGTATTATTTTAATACATTGAATGTTAATAAGCTACTTTGTTTCACAGCAAAGGGTCTACCTTTTGTAACAGAAATCTGGACTATCAAAATGAAAAATAAAATTTTTGCATCAGTTTCTTATAAGTTGGCAAAAAAAGTGCACTAGAGCGCCTTCCCCTTCCTTGTCTATTTCTACATTGGTAGCATTTGAACGCATGCTGCTAAGAAGATGCTTAAAATGGATTTGTAATTCATCTCCAGGTAGTCTCACAAAAGAACAACCATAAAAAAGAGGAAAATCTCCCAGGGTGCTTATGTACCTGAAAGCCATGTTTATGTGGAGCTCTCATGTGTGTGCCTAAAACATTCCTATGTGATATACGGCAGGAGATACTAAACGTGGTCATGAGGGGAATTAAGGTGTGTCCATCATATATCCACATATATACATCATAGTATATATACATATATATACATCTATTCTATGATGTATCCATCATAGAACAGATACAAGAATCTCTTTTGTGGAGACTAAGTACATGGTCATTGGGTTTTAAGGTGCCAAATTAGGAACTGGCAAACTGTCAGGGTTATTTTCCATTCACCTTCTTCCAGAAAAGGTAATGGTAACAGATAAAAACAGGAGCAGTTGTTTTTATCATACAAACTAGATCGGGATGTGTAATCCAATAGAAACCTTTAAAAAGTTCAGCTGTGATGTTTTTGTTTCTTTTTTTTTTTTTTAATTAGTCTCATGGTTTCATTTGACAATGTGTTCCATGGAGAGCTGTTATTTTACAGAAAAAGGGCCCCTGTCAGCAGTAAAAAACTAAAGAAACTATTAAAAAAAAAAGAATGGTTTTCAAAATTGTGAATGTGTCTAAGAATACAGAATACAGGTAAAAGAAACAAAAAATAGTAAAAAGGAACACCAGCAGACTAAAAAACCGCAACACAGCTTTGATGTGAAGGAGTGAAAACTGCTGAAAGCAGGAACTGGACAGTTATCTTTCTGAAAGGCAAATCTTTCTGAAGTAAAGCAGGTATGACTCTATACATAATATGCACATTCAGTAACACTCACCTTTCTGAAAAATCTGACTCTATAATTTCTTGAGTCCGTTTTCGCTCCCTAAGACAAGACAATTCAAACTTAAGTTGAAAATAATGTTATATCTATAGACCACTAAAATCACTGTATATGGGGCCTAGCTGGTTCTAGTGTTTGCTGTTACATATTTACTGAAAGGGAAAAATACAACACACAGAGCTTTACAAAATTTGAGGGAAGGTGGTTAGGACTTGTGGAGGAAGTTGTTGGAGCTCACTACCAGACAAATTCTATTCCAAATTTTACCATGCTTTGCCCACGGGAACTGGGGGAAGCCACTTCACCTGGAACTAGAGGAAGTGCTGGTGTGAGCTAGATGGCCAAAGTCCATCAAAAAGGAGAAGCTGGACTCCTTTGAAAATTCCTATTTAAAATTCCTCCATATGGAAGAAAAATGTCTTTAAACAGTGCATAAGATATATTTTCAAGCCAGTGAATGTTTAAGAATCTTTAAACAAAACCCCAAGGTAAAACACTAAATATATTCCTGATAGAGCTGATGTATACAGAGCTGAAGACAGACTCTGAAGAAGTAGCTGCCATGAATTTTGAACAGCAGCAGCAGTCTGCAATCATTGGCCATTCCTTATCCTCCAGTTTATTCCCCACAGCAAGCAGGAGCTGCTTTCCAGCCCTGCCTTTTCCATAACCCAAGGCAGGGCCCAAGAGCTGTGCTGAGCTGGGGAACGTTGTCTCCCCATGCTTTCCAAAGCTGGGCTCCCAGCACAGACTTAGACAGCTGAACACCTGACACTCCTGGGAAGGAAGCGAAACAAAAAGGATGGGTTTGAAAACCTGGGTTTGAAAGCCAGCACACTTTGGTTGTGTCATCTCCCTCGGCAGCACCAAAGGGATTTCTGTCCATGGTGCTTCAGTGGGGGCTGAGCAGCTGGGGCTGGGGTCTGCCCTGGGCATGGGCATGGGCCTGGGCCTGGGCTGGCAGTGAGTGAGAGCTGTGCCCTGCTCTGCACTCCAGGCTGCCAGAGCCTGTGCCGAGCCCTGCCAGTGAACGTGCTCCTCTCATCTGGGAAATGATTTAGTCTGTAAAATAAACAATGGGTAAAGCAAGCATTCTTCTGAAGTGTCTTCAGCAACAGCTTGCTGCCTCAGTTCAGGAATACCACAGACCCTTCCTTAGCTCTGTTCCTCAAATGAAAATACGGCCTATTGTATGGACTTCTGCATGCATCACTATTGACTGGTCTGTGTGGAGTCATCTCGAGCCTTTTTATGGATGAAGCAAAAGATAAAGCTCATTGGAAATCCTGTGTCTCAACTAAGACAGTACACAAACAGAAGGATGGTGCTGCTTGGTGGTGGTGGTTGATGCACTGCCACAAGGCTGCTCCGGGAATCCCCACCACTGGATGACACCTTGGAAAGCGAGGCATGTCGATTCTTTGGTTTAGCAAGCTGAGACCAGACAGTAGAGTTTGTCCCTCTTCTGGGTACTGAAAGAGTGTCTGTCTGGCCTCCACATTTCACAAAATGTGCAGAAAAAAAGTGGCAACTCCTTTCTCAAATAAAATCAGAACTAAGTGCATTCAAAGGGTATTTCAGGAAATGAACACTCAGCAAAAAAAATTCAGCTTAAAAACTGCGTGGCTGGGCCTGCAGTTTATTGACTCTCTGGGGAGTAATTGGGAAGTACAGCCTATGACAGACCTTGCTCACAGAGTAAAATGGAGAAAGTCAAGGCACAAACATGGCACTCTCATTTCTGCTCTTTCCTAGATGTTCCATTTCCCATCTTTATTGTTGAAAAGGTAATACTGACATTCATCACTGATTAGAAAAATTAATCTAGATGCAGAAATATATTACTTTTTCAGAGGCAAAACACTACATATCTCTGTTTTGAGACAGCTAAGCTCAGCAGTACTGATATTAAAACAAAATACTAAGAAACACTGTAAAGACCAGATTTAATTAGAAGAGATAAAGAGAGTCATGTTTGGCTGGAGCACCTCAGAACCCCATGAAACTTGTTAATGTAGAATAGTAATAAAAATACCACACTGATTATATGGAAAGTTTTCTATTAGAGTTTATTCTTAAATGCCTGTTGAAGTGTTTTTGACAGTCTCTCCCCCTGTAGACACCTGCTGCTTTGCTCAACAGCAGTTCGACATGGATATACCATGAACTTCTGGAAAAAATAAAGGCTTCTTTTAACAGGAGTCGTTGTGACCCTCCATTTTTACCAAGAAACAGACACTGTCAGAAACCACAATTAAAGCAGACAGTGAAGTGACTGGTGCTTATAATTTGTGTTCACATGCTCCATCAGAAGTGCCTCCCAGTCTGAAAAGCACATCCCATACTCCATTTAGGTGTGCAAGAATGAGAAACTGTAAGTCAGCGAGGATTCAACAGTATAAATAATGGAAGAGATCAGAAGAGATGCTCAGACATCTTTAAATGAGACGAAAGCCTTACCCTGGGACCCAGCCGGAAGCCTCTGTTATGTGTGTCTGTGTGACCATTGTCGGAGCTGGGCTGTACGGACTCCCAATCAGAACACTCCCTGAACTGCTCAGTCTTTGCGGTGTGCTTATGATCTGTAAAATTTAGCAATAAAAACCCAGCTCTCTAAAGAAAACAGAGGTAACTACAGCCCAAAATTCATACTAAACATTGCACTAAGAAAAGTAATAACAGTTCTATACCAGAAGCAGTCATAATACACAGAAGAGATGGCATCACAAGATCTTCATACAGCAAAGCCATTACAGCACTGCTAAGTTTTCTATTAATTGTACCATATTACTGTTTTATTCATATGGACAAGAACCAGACAAATGATTCCAAGTAATTCCCAGGTATGGCAGATAGGATCTGTACCTAGAGACATCCAATCGTTTCTTCATGAGTACATCTAGGCAATTTCTTGATCAATGTAATCAATACTGCCTTCTTTGTTTCCAATGGATTTGTCTCTTGTAATTGTCTGTACAAAAGACAATCTGAGCTGCAGGCAAAGCATTCCCTGCAGTTTCTAGCATTCACAAGGTCCCAAGGTACTCTGGCAACTAATTGTACATACAGAATTCAATGTAAAGTCTTTATGCTATAGATAGAATTTACAGTTATGCAAACCTGGTGAAATTGTAAGTGCACTGGTTAACACCAAGACACCCAGTCTCGACTTTTAAATCACATCTAAGTTCATTTTTCAAAGTAGGTCACCAAAATAATTTAAATAATATTTAAAATGAAACAGTATTGATAAAGCTAATCTTTAAAATAAACGAAATTTAATTATTTTGATTCCTTTATGGTAAGAATCATATCAAAGCTTCTTGGACAGTGCTTTTTACTCTTACACCTTACGTAATTTTTTAGAACTTTGTTTTACTTTACTCCATTTATTAGTGACATTTTGATTGTATTAAACTTTGTGGTTTCCTTTACTATTTAACTTATCCAACACCTGTGTAAGCATCCCAAGGCACTCTGGTAACTAACTGCTGTAAGTATATGCTGTAAGTATACAGCAGATATATAGGTACTGTAAGTGTGTATATATATATATGCATATATATACAAACTACAGATAATATACAGCATTTGTTTAGTATCCATCACTATTGTTTAGACAAGTAGAAAAATGGAATGTGAAGAATTCCCCATTTCCTTAGCTCATTGACCATTACTGCACATCCCCCTGGTATCATGTCGTGACTACATACATGTCTTTTTTGTCTTAAAGACATGCATTTATCTCATTTATTGTTTGCAAATGTGCAGCTTGACAGAGCCAAAGGAAAAGAGAATTTTAGAGGAACCAAAACACAGGTACAGGTTATGTATTTATTTCCTGGTTGATACTGGAGAACCAGAGGCTCCTGGCTTTACCCATTGCAGGCAGGCACAAGAAAGGCCGCTTCTGTCACCTGACTGCTGCTCCGGCCCGGGGCAGAAAGGTGTCAAGGGCTGCTTCGTGCTTTGGAGCTCGGTGAAACGAGCGCGGCTGCGGCCGCAGGTGCCAAGGGCCCCGGCGGCGAGTGACGGCCCGGCCCGGCCCGCGCCGCCATCTAGCGGCACCCGGCCGCTCCTGCAGCCGCGCCGGCCGCACCGCGGCCGCTCCAAGGGCCCGGAGCGGCCCCGGGGCCTGCAACCACGGTGGGGAAATAAGGCCTAAATAAATTCATTCATCAAACAGGCTGTTGCTGACACAGGCAGATGCTGAGGGAGCGCTACCATTGCCACTCGTAAACATTCGCTTTTAAACAGCCTGGCACAACACAGCTGTATGCTGGGTGTCTTAGAAAGCCTGCGTTTATTAAGAAAATGTTTTCTGAATATAGATCTATCATTGCAAAGCAGCAGAATAAAAAATTAACAAAAAAAAAGAATAAAAATGGTGTGTCTCACATCTCGCAGTAGCTTTTGCAACTTCTACCTCCTACAGAACCTAAACTGCAAGCAGGGCTCACTGAAACCAAAAGCTGGGCTTGGGAAGTCAGTGGTAAGAGCAGGAACTGCATTAAGTGAGTGCTCTCCCTGTTGTGGGCTATTCCTTGCACTGCCAGGACACATCCTCAGTGGCAGAACCGTTCCAGCGCAGTGCCACAGGGCACAGGCCGCAGTGAGACATCAGCACTGACGTACTGAGCTGTTCCTGGCAGGCAGCCCCTGGCCAGTGCTGGGGGCAGAGCTCTGCGAGCAGGAGTGCCACGGGGGTGGCTGTGATGTGTGTGCCCCTCTGCCCAGCTGGGACAAACCCCCAGTGAGCAGCAGACCCTGCTCAGGTGAACCATACCCAACACCATTTTTATGAAACACACCAAATAGTTCTGTTCAGGCTAAGTGCTTGGCAAGGAGGTATCGGGTTACTAGAAACTGTTCACAGTATTGCCTATTTAGCTATCTGACCACCAGAAAATCTAAGTCTTCTCTCCAAACTAGATCCAAAATCCCTGGAACATCAATATACATATACAGTTATCATGGACAGGAAAAGAGAATTTTAAGAAGAGTAGTTCCAGCAAGTTTTGAATTTCTACCAACACATCATAGACATTCTCTGACAATGCTGGAGATTTACTGGTGAGAACATGACTGAAATCATTCAAAGAGTACCAAGTAATGAGGGGTTTTTCTTAATACACTTGTGACTAATAGTTAAAATGTCAGCTAGTAAAGCTGTTTCAATTTCCACTCAAAGCCCAGAAGATAGGTACCCCCTAAGGCACGAACAAGAGCATTGCTGGGAGTGGCAGTTCCCGCATGCCAGGCCTCTTGTGCCCCAGGTCACCATCCTCCAGCACTTTGTGGCTGAGGCAGAAGGCAGCAAGTTCCTCTCGTGTTCCTGTCTTACACCACCAGGAAGTCACAGTCAGTTACACAAGCTGGCAATACTGGGGTTGCAAAACTTACCATTTGGGGTCCAACATTCACATTGATTGGTCCCAAGGTTTTTGGCAAAATCTTAGTTGGAGAGTTGGTGCTGGAAACTGGCAACGCGATTACTGAAATATTACCTAAAAAGAATGGTAAAAGGGGAGTTTTAAATTACTTCCTTAGTAACCTGTGAAAAACGCTGTGGCAAATTCTCACACCACTCTAATGCTTTGGAATCAGGCTGGCTTTGTTGTCTCATTTGCTGCAGTCACCCCCTCAGGTAACCTCTAGACCTCTCAGCAGATGTCACAAGGACACCTCACAAAACTACACCTTCACTATATTACTTTCAAAATTACATGTATTTTATTTCCAGAAACAGTTTATTCTTGCTTAAGACAAAGAGCACGCAGCCTGACATTCCTCAGCATTACAAGTGAAAATTAATGAGAATACTTCTAAAAGAAACCAACATACAAATCCTACTTACAATCATAATCGTGTGTACAAAATAAACCATAAACCTTCAAAGCCTTAACTATTCCTCATCTGACTGTCCCAGAGCGTTCCACAGTCATTGCTGGTGGAAGCCAACCACAGCCTGCACTGCACAGATGGAGTAAGTGATGCCTTTACAACTCACCTAGAGTTACAGAGCAGGCAGGGGGATGTCACAATAAAGTCTCCCGTGCCATCTCCAGTGCAGGGTGTTCTCATCCCAACATGTTCATCATCTCTGTGACCCCAAACTGCTTATGGATCTAAATCATCCTGCCTTCCACAGAGAAGGGCAGCTCTGTGCTGACAGCCCCAAAATACTGCTGCTCCTTCTCTCTCCCAAATTGCAACTTCTATCTCGATTATTGGGAGTCAATGTTTAAATCAAAACTGTTGCAGCACCACTGCTACCCCTTGCGTGTTCAAACTGTTGTGCACAAGCCTCTCAAAGCCCTGAGCACATGGGCTTATCCAGACTGCCACTGTGGTGGCAGCAGCTCCTTTCCCTGTGACAGCGTCAAAGCAGGAGAGCTGGGAACTGATTGATCAAACAGCAGCCCCCGTTCCTACACACAGCCTGATCCAGCGTGGGGAGGGATGGGGTCTGAGGCACAACCAAATATAAGGAAGAGCTGCCACTGCCTGGTAATCCAGAGTCAGCCTGGCTCCAGCTGGTGTCGTGAGGACAAGGACAGGTTCCTGGAGAGCTACTAATGTTCTCTGGCACTGCAGACAGCAGCTGAAGGCATCTAAGGTGACAGGTCCCTTCACAGCAGCACAGGCACCAGCCCTCCTCCCACAGGAGCCAGCCAACACTCAGCTTAGCCCACATGGCCCAAGCTGACTCAGTGGTGTTACGCATCCATGTTCCCCTGTCTTTTCTCACATCACCTGTTCACCTCCACTGCCCAATATTCTTTTCTCACTTGGTCCTGAATCATGGTCTCCTTTTTTTACATTTTATTTTAGTATACCTATGTTTTCCATGAGGTTACTGAAAAATTATAAATTCAACAAAGTAACTTCTCTGCAACCAGAAGCAACACAACTGAGAGGGAAAAGGATCTTCTGTAGTTACAGCACAAACGTAGAAAAGATGTAGATTTATGCAAGGTCTCACCTTCATAAGAAATATTCAATAGATATATTAGAAATACAAACAAATTGAGACTAGGATGTTCTAATGTTCTGTGTAGATTCTTTTGCCATCTGGAGTAATACTACTACTTAATATTAATTTTCCAAAAGGAAATCTGTATCTGAAAACATCTTCAGAAGCAGCTTGCATCTCTAGTCAATAAAATGAATAAATTATTCAGTCATGTAACTCACCTAGAAAAACAAATATAAACCTCCCACACTTGCAAACCCCCAGTAAATCTTGGCTGTGTTATATGAAACATCTTTTGTGAGGTAGTGCCAGAGCGCACAAGACAGTAATTCATTATTTACATACACTGTGTTCCCATGCTGAGCTCAAAATAGTTCTCTCACTTGCCAGTTTTACTTTTGCTAGAGGATTTTGCCCAGGATTTCCCAAGCTGTGCCAGCATATTCCATCAAAACCTAGTCTCTTCCCTCATTCCAGGCTGTTGCCATCAATGACGTGTCACTTCCCAGTACTGCTGTAGGAATTTTCCTCTTTTCTGCTGCAACTGAAACTTTTGACCCCACTACCTCCAAGATCAGCTCTCATACTATTTCTCCTTGTCCCTTTTCTTACCAGGGAAAAGAAATAAATTATTTCTCTGGTGTCGACAGCGTAAGGTCACATGGCCGAGTGCAGTAAAATCGTGCAATGTCGGTTTTGGCTCCCAGCTCTTGCACCCCAGAGCTGCCTCCAGCTGCACTTCCCACTGCAAGAGGCACTGGGCTGTCATGTTTGTCCATGCCACAGTGGCCTTGTGGGGCTCACAGCACTGGACAATGCACACGGCCATCACCACATCCAGCACTGGGCACAGCTTGCTCCCTTCTCGGCATGCGCCACGCAGACTGGGATCCATGGGATCCATGGGATCCAGCTGCACCTGTGATTGCTTTGAACTTTTGCATGGATGTACTTCCCTCACACACACACATGCAGACCCATGGCCAAAGCCACACAAACCAGATTTACTGAGCAGCACAGGAAAAACCACTAATAAACCACTAATTAGCAGCTACTGCTGCACTGTGCCTTCATTTACAAGGCTCCCTGGGTAACGGAACATTGGCACCACTGGGGTAACTTCAGTAAATACAAGGATCATTCAAATGACCTGATCTTCATTTTAAAAAGACATTTGCTTACATATAGTGTGTATTTAAATGTCTTTTTGGCCAGAGTTACTGTCAATAAAAAAGATTTTCATCTTCTAATCCCTACACAAATCCCTCATTTGGCAGCAGTACTGTCAAAACAATCTTAAGAGTTGACCAAGTTTTCAATGAAATGTTTCCCTGCCCTTTATCTTACTTTTAATTTTCTTTGTTGACAAATATAAATATGTGGATGTGTAGATTTTAAAATATATATAGGCTGAAAAAGAATGAGTTTATTTTTATAAGTGAGGTATTTCTTATCCACAGTGGCCAGAAAGAAAGAACAACCAAATTCTTCACAGTAAGAGGTTGCTTTTTGTGTTTGTCAGCAGTTGAAAAAATAGTAAACAAAGTTTTATCAATTACAAATAAAATATTCCTCCCTACCATTTTCTTTTTTTTCCGAATAGCATCATGGTCCAGATACTCATGTAACCTCAACTGCTTCAAATAGTATTATTATATAATTGTATTTTTATATTTAGGAGGAAGTAGATGTGACAACACATTCAACAGATTTCAGTATTCAACTGAAAGCAGAAATATCATCAAACTAACTCTATATACTATCACAAAGCAGCTGCAAAGGCTTTAAACATGACCAAATTCTAAATAAATGCCAAGTCTTAATAACACCCATCATTTGGGGACAAAAAAGATTACACTGATTTATGTCCTGGGGCACAAGAGCAGTGAGTACAGTGATAAGCTGAACACAATGAGACCCATCAGCCTTGAGTCACGGTAATCTCACTGCATGGATGGAAAAGGTCAGCACAGATGGATCAAAATGGAATGATTTGTATAATAATACTCAATTCTTATATAATGTTTCTCAGCAGTACTTTCAAGGCACAAAGGAGGTCAGTGTCATTATTCCCATTTACCTATGAAAAACCAAGCACATGGGAAAGAAACCCACTTAAAACTCTCATAGGGAGACTTTAACTACAATACACAGAGACCCATCTCAAAGTGAGCCTCCTTAGCACTGAAGCAAATTCAGAATAAGAATCTGCCAGTGGATATATATATGTATGTTTCTCTCAGAACAAAAGCACTTTGCTTCTACATAAATTATTTCTCCATCCTTCAGTCACCACTATTGTGGCTTCTCAGGAAGAGAAACCAGTGTTGCTATAATTTCATATTTTAAAAAACCATCTTTGCTACATAACTATTATGCTTCCTGGCATTTGTGCAATAATTTTACTGGCGCACAAAAAGAAAAAAAAAATCAATATAAATGATCTTCAGCTTCAAGCAGTCACAGATAAAGTTATTCATGTTTATGTACATGTGTGCTCACATGCACACACAAAGCAGTTCACCAAACTAATTTTAAATCATTATGTGCCACCCTAAATAGCCTAATTGCACATAAACAACATGCACTCCTATACAAATACAAAGCTAAAGAGATTTTAGTGATTCTTTTTCCTATATAACTAAATCTGTTAGGTCTGCAGCTTAGTTGCAAAGATAATCAGAAACAATGTCAACTGGAGAATCTATAGAATCTGTCACAGCCAGTTTGAAGGAGACCATGGCTGATGGGGAGCACAGCCCAACCAGCTGGGGTTACACACAAAGCATACATCAACAAAAAAAAACATTGAATTTTCAAACAAAACACCAGGGAAGTGTTGGTAATTTGGATTTCATATTCACAGCTCTGAACAAATGTCCAATTTTTAAAAGTGTCTCAATGAACAGCCATTTTTAATAATACAGCCTACAGCCTGACAATGATGGCAAAAACCCCAGCTCAGAGCTGTGAGATATCAGCAGCCCATTAGGATATTTTGGAATAACATATGTGATGTGTCCTCAGGCTCCTCTATTACACTGAGACAGATCAGTAAATGTACTTATCTCCAAGATCAGTACGATAAAAGAAAAATGGAATTATTATCGCATTATTAATATACAAGTATTTTCTTGGTACAATTCTTCATTTGTGCATTGCACAAAATTACTGGGCTGCAAACTTCATTTTAAAAATTCCACAGAGATGAAATCAAAGAGATCGAGATCTGTAGAAAAGAAAAAATAAAATGGGGCAGGCAGTTTTTCAATGTACTTCAGGCTTACACTGAGCAGTACATTTTCAGTCTTTTACTGTTCAATTTGAGACAAATCTACAGGAGTTAACAGCTGTAAGAATCTGAAAGTACCAGGCACAGGCCTACGGATAACTTGGATAACTGCTCCCGATGTCTTGGTCGTTTTAGCAGTTCTCTTCAAGCATACAATGAAGTACTTCTCTTACAGCAGCCCTGTGCAGTAAGTTTTTAAAACACCAGCCCTGTCAGGACTTAGTAAAAGATAGGTACTGTGTAATAGAAAGATGCATTGTAACAAAGTTCATTGTGGACTGTATCAGAAGTGAAGATCCCCGCCCAAAGCAGGCTCTCTACAATCATGGTACGATTAATGGCTCCTCCCTCATGGAGCCTGTAGCAAGACTGGTGCTCTGTGGCTGGACTCCCTTTTCCCTCCACAGCAGTAAACAAAGAACAACATGTAAACTCATAGGAACTGGGAATACAGTAACAAAGAAGTATTAACTAAGGACAGCAAGATTCCTCAAAACCCTTGTGCGAATCTACATCACATATTTTAGGGCAAGAGTCCTACCTACGGCCCCAGCAGCAGCAGATGTGCCCAGTCCCACTTGCCCCGTGGCAGCCTCTCCTTCCCCCGGGCACGGGTGTGCCCTGGCATCCAGGCGGTGCCACCCGGGATTTAACCGGGCTGTTCCACCCGGGATTTAACCGGCCTGTTCCACCCGGGATTTAACCGGCCTGTTCCACCCGGGATTTAACCGGGCTGTTCTACCCGGGATTTAACCGGGCTGTTCCACCCGGGATTTAACCGGCCTGTTCCACCCGGGATTTAACCGGCCTGTTCCACCCGGGATTTAACCGGGCTGTTCTACCCGGGATTTAACCGGCCTGTTCCACCCGGGATTTAACCGGCCTGTTCCACCCGGGATTTAACCGGCCTGTTCCACCCGCCAGGCCCACTCTGGCGGGCAAACTCAAGGGGCTGATGACGACTCATCGACCACTAACGTGAGCTTTCAAGCACACCTGACTGCAAATGTTGATTTTATCGCAGGGTTTCGCACGAAGGCAACCCCAGCCGATCAGGGAGCTCGGGACTCGCTAAGGCGGCACGGAGCCCTGAAAGCTCACACATCCCCGCGCCTGCCCAGGCGGCAGGGGCTGGCTCTGCGGGGCAGGGGGAACACAGACACGCCCTCTGCTCGGAATCTCTGGGAAAGCGGTGCCACTTTCCATTCTTCTCAGAGATGCGAACAGGCTTACAAAACTTCAAGCATGTAACTCAGTGACTGGGAGTGTCTCCCAAACAAAAAGTTTTCAATCCTCACGGTTACACCTGCAACTTTTTATCATGAACTCGACAGTAAGCCTGGTTGAATTCATCACAGCTTGCAACAATTACCCCCAACCAAAGGCAGAGCTGCCACTATCTAACTCATTCAAAAACCTCATTACACCTACCTAAGGGCCAACTTGAACTATTCCATTGAATCGTTTTGACAGAATGGACCAACTCCACCAAGACATTTTGCAACTTAAACCAGGATCTGCCTGAATGATGGATGCAGTTCCTTAGCTCCTATCAGTTAACCTTGCTGGACATCAAAGTTCTGTTGACACCCAGGAGCAATCTTGTTAGCATGGATCCTCCCAGGATCATTTCCCAAAAGGCACAATCCATGATGGAAAACTAGGAGAATACCTGACACACATACAGAACTATCCCCAAGGCTACAAATAGCCATCTGTGTTCTCCAAAACTTGAGAGGAAGCATCTCTTTTCCATTCAGTATCCCAAGAATATTAATTTACTAAACAATGAGAACCAGAGCCATTTTTTTTTCTGTCTGGGAATATTAAAATGCAGGTCTCCTACAGGAATAATTTCAGTCATTAGTAATTTCAGGTAAGGAAATGAAGCATGGCCAGCACAGCCCAGCCTGTCACAGCTGAACAATTTTGACTGCAACAATAAGAATCTACTGTGTCACAGACCATGTGAAAAGGACTTTCAGAAAGAAGATATCGGGACTGTGCTGCATGGGCTATGAAAATATTTTACCCAATGGTGGTCCTCGCACAAGCAATCCCTGGCATTAGGTGAGTACCACAGCCATCAGTCAAAAGCCATCTGCATGTGGCATTCCCTCTCAGATCCAAGGAGTGCTCATTTCAAGCAGAAGAAAGCTCCAAATGGAGGGGCTTTTAGCCAAAAGAGCCTGTTACCTATGAGATAAAGGCAGCACATGTAGGGAAGTGAACTGTCATTGAACTAGAACTGTTCACTAAACAAAGTGAACAACATTTGAGTTAATGTTTGGCTGAGCACTATGAAATTTCTTCTAGGCACATGTAGGAAAAATGTCTGGTTTCCTTCATAATTAGGCAGCAAGTATTTTTATGAGGATTACAAATTTTGATGTACATGCTTTGATTTTGCAATCATCACATTTAGAACATCAAATTCCTTAGTCAATTTGCATTGCATTTAGATACACTGGGTATTAAAAATGTTTTTTTTTGCCCTATACATCATCTACATGAGGAATAAAAACATAAATACTGAAAGTATTCTAAAAAGCCTGAATGAGAAAAAGCTGCAGCAGCAAGATGACAATATTCACTAACAAACCCAGGAAATAAGTCAGAATAAGAAAACTGAACCCCCAAATAAACCAAACAACCTGTCAATCTAGTTAGAAACATTATTTAAAAATCAGCAAAAGTGACACAGCAGTACTCTAACACTTACAGATCAGATTGCAATACCTAAGCTGTCTGTGAGCATTAACTTCTTCTGTAGCAAAACAGACCAGGAAAACACCCAGAGGCTGTGCATGGGCCCTAAAGGTAAAGGACACTAAAAGTAATGGTGGGAAAGACAACTGGTAAATGGAGCCTGATCAAACAAACACTGCAATGGCAGCATCACAGTTACTCCCCAGGATGGTTTAGGGGAAAAACTAGCCAGGAAAGGAGATTTTGAAAACTGAGCCTGTGAATGGAAGAAAAGCAGAGAAATCCATTTTGAAGTGCAAGGGTCATGTGATCAGCTACTTTGACTGGCCATTTTTAGTGAGACAAAGGCAGAAAGGTTCCCCAACACAACCTGGTGGTAAGGCTGAGGAAGGAGACTGCAGGATCTGTGTGAGCACAGGAACAGCAACACCTGCCCTGGTGTAGCATCTTCAGAGAGCCAGGCTGCTGTTACCAGGCAAAGGGACAGGGCCATGGCTCACCCAGAGCAGAACAGCATTTTTCAAAATTAGACCCAGTAAACCTAGAATTTCACAACAGATTTCATAGTAAAATAAAAGATGAGGGCTCACTAATAAAAAGGAAGACATTTTGCAAGGAATTTTCTATGTGCTCAAGTTTCAGCATGGGAATCTGAAGTGTTCCACTAATGCAATACTGTTTGTGCTAGAGGCAAATAACAAACACACACCACAATTATCTTTCTGGAAAGTACAGAAAAATGCAACTGTTTTTTAAGCAAAAATTTCTAGGCCCTTAAATCTGATGCTTTCAAGAAGGTCTTCATTAGAGCAAATGGCCTCTCTCCTTTGTTTTTGAACATATCATATATCCATCATGCCTCAGTCTAGGCATTTTGTCTATGAAGGCACATTATAATAGGCCCAGATATGTAGGAATAAATTGCCTTTATTTTTATTATAGCAAATTATTTAATTCAAATAATGTATATTAAAAAAAAAACCAACAAAGAAACCAAACTGCCTTCACTAGGAAGATCACAAAGCCCTGTTAAGAGACAGTGGATCTGAATGCCTGTTTGGAGTTTTTGCCCCCTCCATAATTTCCACAGTTAGAGTGGACATGCCAAAAGGAGTAAAGGATATTTTAAACTGAAAGTAAGAGACAGATTAGATACTGGCTTTATCTGCACAAGTTTCCCCAGCTTTTATGGAATATTTGATGTTCTAAGAAGAGTAATCCATTGTGAACAAGATGTTTTATTTCAATAGAGATGGCAACAATTTCTAATTATACCTCAAAGTTAAAAAACATTAGATGATAACATTTTATAAAATATATAAAAATTGAGATAATAATGCATCCATCATCCCAGAAGCAAAATCTGATAAAGAGTGGGATATTCCTAACAGTAATGACCCATACTTTATACAGTTATTCAGTTATTTTCTGGACAAATCATTTGCTTATTTCAGAAATTATTTGAAAATGTTGTACTTAAGTCTATTTCCCTAGCATCACAACACACTAATCACAAAACAATGAAGCACAATGTGCAATAAATAATTCTCAGCCTCCACCAGTTTGTCACATTCTGCAAAGTTTAGAAAATTAGGAATATACTGTAGTTCCAGCCATTTTCTGTTTAGCTGTCTCGTTTTTTCAGTCTCTTAGGTTTGATGGCATCAGCCAAAAATCAACCTTCCTGCTACTACATGCACTGGATTATTTCAGTGGATAACAGCAAACCAGTATTTACTTAGAAAGGTTGATTGAAATGTTTCCTGGACTGCAAATCCTTGAGTTTTCTAATATAGATAAGGGGGTTATTTTACTGGAATACCATAGCTGTTGTGACTGATCATAAATGGGTTTTGAGTCAAAAGTGATTATTCTAGAAGTGCTAAGATAAAACAGGACAGGACAAAACATAATTATTATTGTAAATTATGCAGAACATTTTAGAAAGAAGTATGACATCATGCTTAGCCTTCTCTGTCATTTTGACTACAACAGAAACAGGGAACTTTAAGGGTGGACTAGAAATCAGGAAATTCAGCATATTATTTACCATCAAGGAATGAAAAAAGGGCTTATGTTACCTTCTTATTATTTTTATTACACCTTCTTCTTCCCTCTGAAATTCTGAAGGCCTTCCCATCTTTGCTGCTGACACTTACATGCTGGTATTAAACAACTACTGGTGGGGATGTATGAAATATATTTTGAACATTTAAATTCTGAGTATCCCAAATGTGAATCAATCATGTGCAGTGAAATAAGTCTTAATGTATGTATGGAATAGAATTTTCTTACCTTTTGTTGGACTCTGGTTCTGATCTATAAATCCTTTCAAGTCTCCATTTGTGGAAGTCACACCAACCTGAACAAAACATTTTTGAAGTCTTAAAATATGATAAAACTTTCTATATTTTCTAATATGCAACTAACAATATTATGAAAGCATCCTTCTGCATTATGAAACATCACAATCCAGACAGCAGTGTCTAACAAGAGCACGCGTCTCAAGGCAAGGTATTCAGGACATTTGGAAACTCTACTTCTAACAAAGTTGTTACCTGAAAAACACCCTGAATTTTCTGACTGTGTACTACCTATGACCCAAGCAGCCCATTCTGGCTGTTATGGTGTAAGGCACTGTCCCCTTCAAGTCAAAGGGAGCAGCTGCCACCAATAACACAGCAGAAATCTGCCCATGTCCAATTGCCTCAGTACTAAGCTGCACAGTCCAGAGGTGTGAGATGTGACTATCGATGCATTCTAAATACATTCCCTAGTCTCCAGAGGTACCCTCAGTAAATCAGTGTAAGTTACTGGAGACATGGAAAACTTAAATCTTATACAGAATAGTGCAACTTAGACTTTGGCATGCACACAAAAGCATAGGGAATGTGTAGTTTGTACAGAAAAATACAAGATCACAGCTCCTGGATGAGGAAGGGAAGAGATGGGAGGTCCCTCATATCCTAGCCTCTTTTTAAAATATTACAAAATTTGAGTACTTCCGTAAATCATTGGGACAAAGGGTTCCACTATCCAAAATAAAAGAAGGCAATCATATGATGAAGGATCAAACATTTTGCTTTATTTTACAACTGTATGTAGCAATAATGGAACCCATGCTAGGGCCACTTGAAGAATTTTAATACACTCCAGTTGGAGCATCATTTCATTTTAGGTAAATTAAACTTAACTAAAATAAACTACACAAGACAAAAGAATACATACTATAAACATTCTCTCTCATCTCAATTCTGATTAGAGACCTTGTATTCAGCAAATAATTTTTGTAGGGGAAAATCTGCATACAGCATTGTGACAGACTCTTGAAAATACTTCTACTAAGATTTTTTCCCCATCAGGAGGCACGTAAGAAGTGTTTCTGCACTGCTCTGATTGTAAAACACTGCCCAAATGAGCTCCACTATGTGCTCCTATAAACAAGCCCCTCGAGATGCTCAGTACAGCCCTCAGCTTATCTCAGGCATTGTCCCCATCGGGCTGGCTCTTTCCTGCCCTTCCTGGCACACCCAGCTAGATCCTCCTACACCGGCAGGCGCTTGGGCTGTTGCGGTGTCCCCAGAGGCTGTGTCCAAGGAAGAGGCTGTCCCATTTTCCCTCCCACTCCCGGGCTGTCTCCCAGCAGGTGGCACCGGTACAGCAGCGATGCGCCAGGGCTGGGGAGGGCACCAGCAGGAACGCCCGGGTTGGAGTAGGGCAAAGGGACGAAGACACAAAACCAAACCAAAAGGTCTCCTTAGCACGGTTTGGAAGCAGATCCCCACAGAAAAGAGCAGCACTGCAGGATCTCTTGTGCATAGGCACAAGGAACACTCGTGCGGCAAGAGGCCACCGTGGCTCCTGACACTGAGGATGAGCTCTTGAGGAGATTTTAACCAGAGGCTGGCACAGCTGGGAACTGCACAGGGCACAGCACTGCAAGGCCCAGCCAAGGCAAGAGGCTGCACAGCTGCCTCACCCCTCTGCTGCCTTCCCACGAACAACAGTGCCAGCTTCTCCCAGGACCCCGGCCTGCCTCTGCAGCAACTAGAACAACACAAATGGGAGAAATTTTACATTCAGGGAAAGAACAGGGGTCCACAGGCATAGATGTTAGATTACAGGCCTCAAGTCATTCCAAGAGAAGGGATTACAAGGAACATCTTCAAAGACAGCACTGAAATTTGTTCACAATTGAACATTCAGCTCTAGATCTACAACTGTACATTTTCCTATTAATTCAGATCAGTGTTTTAATCGAACAATGAAGATGATGTACCTGTACAGTGTCAGAATGAAAATTCTAACTTCTACATTTAATTCTCTGAAAGATTTAGAAGGAAATGCAACAAAGTACTTGAGAGGGTTTTTTGTGCGTATGTTGTACTTCAGTGATCCAAATGACACAAAATTACAGAACTTCTGTTTGCACAGAAATATGTTGTTTTCATTACAATGATCCTAGTGGCAGATTTATAAAGAGCAGCACTTTTCTCAATTTTACAATCCTTGTATCTAAGTTTGGAAGAGCTTCAAAACAAACTTGAATTTCATGAGAAATGAAGTGAGAAATGTGGCAGATCTAAAGGAATTTGTTTCTCCTGCAGAAGAATGATCCTAAGTCCTCAGAAGAAGCCATGTGTGACATAGCATTACAATACTGCTGCACAGTAAGACCTTTAAAGGATTCCATTTCAGTGTTCAAGAGATCCCAGGCCACGCTGTTACCTGAGACAGACCATGCACTGCTTTTGGGAATCTTGTACTGTAACAACTCCTAAGCTTAAACCAGTAAACAATCCAATGCTTAACTGGTATCATTTGTTACTTTCTGTACTGCTCCTGTGATATTTCTACTTTATAACACTGGCCCAGAATGTCTGGATTACTGGGCATGGCAGGAGCTAGACTCGCTTCTGTTCATCTGCAGCACAAGGAATCCAGCCACGGTGGAAGATGAAGAAAGGACTTGGCAGGCCTTTACATACTCCTAAATATCTTAGAGGTTTGTTTGCCTTTCCTGTTAGGTGACTAAGTTTCCAAACAGGGTGAGGGGAAAGAAAGAGTCACAGCCAGAGTCTTGGATGGGGCCAACTGCCATAAGCAGCTCTTGTAGCTTGCCTTGCAGCCCAGCCCTCTGTACTGCTTGGCTGGGCAAGTCTCTGTGACCACCCTCAGCAGTTAAACTTTCTTCCACGCTGACATGTGAAAGAATATCACAGCCATTTAACTAACCTTATCTTCGGCAAGACAGCCACCCTCTGAATAGCATTGACAAATAACTTCACAATCAAAACTAAAAGTCTTATTCAAAAAACTTGCTGAAGTGATATCACTCATTTGTTTGAGTAAATGAAACTAAAAATAAATTTACCATGAGTATTTGCTCTTTTTTTTCCTCCACTAGTTAATACTGTTTTGGTGTCTTTTTACCTGAAGGACTGATGGGAAAGGAGATACAAAACAGGCAAGAAAAAAAACACATTTTCTCATCTAAGTAAAGAATGAAATAACCCAGTTGAACAGAGTGACTTGAATTACATCTGGGTACAATGTATATGGTAAGCACATAAACATCTCTTTTCCAAGAGAACCTGTAACTTTTATTCAACATTTTATTATTCATAGCTTCTTTGGTCAGATGAGTTTTCTAAGGAAGGTCAAATTACCCACAAACAATATTCCACAAACAGATACCAGAAAGGGTCCTGCATTTAAAGAAAAGGAGCAGTGAGCCCAGCCTGGATAATTTTCCCACCACACACTCAGAGTTAGGAAGGAAAAACAGCAATGGGGAAGGTTTTTCATCTTGCACACACACATTCAATCTACAGGAACATTCTGGCACGTGCCTGAAGCACAAGCTGCCTTGGACAGAAGGTTGTTCAACACAGCTTCTTGCAAGGTGGAGAGCTATTCCAGCCCCAGCTCACTGCACGGGGCTGTGATGCAGCAGGAGCACAGACATGCCCAGCTGAGGGGCAGTGACTGCAGAATGCAGAGGTGGCAGCTTCCTGCTGTGCACATTTGACAGAAGATACGTGCCCTTCAAGAGTTTCCTGGAAGATGCCCAAATTCCAGTACTTTAAAATTTCCTTTCCTTGATGCTTCAACATAAAGGAGAATGATGGAAGTACTCTCACAAGGAAGCTCTCTCCCTCAACTCACTCTGCAGATCACTAAACCATTTCTGACACTGTAACAAATACTAACCTTACATTTGGAACAGGTTTTGAGCTGCAGAAATCTCCAGGCATATACAGAATCTAAACCCTGCAACTCTGCAAATTCAGAAGCATTGTGGCCTTCTAACAGCACCAGGAAACACCAGGGCTGACACTGTTCTGAGTAACCAGAGCAATTCTGAGTAACCAAGGCTGGATAAACTCTAAGAAGTGCTACCAATGACACGAAGCATATGACCACTACATAAACAGGTAAACATGGAAACTGAGTCCTACATTCACCTGCACCACAGTAGGTGTTTTTTTTTTTTTTAATAAACCCATAAATATTAGGTATCTGACTAGGTTTGCATAATTTTGACATGCAAAATTTCAAAGCATGCATACCAATAACATATTTCTTCTCTAAAGTAACCACAGCATTGTGCTGAAGTAAACAACATAATTTTATTTCTATATTCAGAACAAGAGTAGGTTACCCAGAGTGAATGTCACGTCTGTCCTCAGAGATTTTCAAAACCCAAAGCCCTGATGGAGCCCTGAACAAAGCACCAAGCAACTGGGCTCCAGTGTCAAAGAGCTTTACACAAAACACCAGAGTACATGGCCTCCTGAAATCCCTTCCAACCCGTGCCACTCTATGACTAATACACAGCACTCCATGGATTTTATTGGGATTGGTATTTATCCTTTGAATGCATCAAATAAATGGTCAAAGCCACAAATGACCTGGATTTGTGCAGCTGTCCCACATACATCAGTAGAATTACTCATTTGTACTAGAGTTGAATATGACCTATGAAATAATAAGAAAAGGGCTTTGAATATACACATCAGTTTACTTAATGTCTTGGTAAGCTTGAAACAAAAAGTGAGCTATAAGACACCTCAAAGCCTGGAACTACACACCAAATGAAGCTATGAATAAAGCCAACAGAAATTTCCAATACTTGAGAATTAATTTAACCAAACTACATAATTGGCACCAATCTAACCCAACCCAACAAGCACAAAAGCTTTTGCAGTTACTGAACAGAGCACAGTCCTAGGACACCTGCACTTTCACTGTGGGGCACTTCTTTGGTGGTGTTGGTTCCTAAACCCACTCAGATTTAACTAGAATGCAGGATGCCCTGTCAAAGGCAGTCAACAGGCAAATTGCCCAGGGCCCAAAGTCATACTCAATTCACTGATCACCAGGATTAATCAGAACTGTTCTCTATACAAGCTGTGTACCTCAGGAAGCACAGCTAATTAGGCAGAAAGTTAAGGTCAGGATGTTAAGACATTTCATAAGCTTCCTCAGAACTCAGGATACAGGAATCAAATATAGAGCCTTGAGACACCGCTACAGGCTGGGTAATGAGCAAGCAAAGGAATGAGAAGGCCTTCAGCCTTCTAGAAACCAAGAGTGTACCAACAGTAGCCAAATAATATGCAGTCTTTCTATTTTTTTCTTGAGATCTGAGACTCAGACTCAGTAGAGGATTTTACAGACATGCAAAGGTGAGAAGATTCAACAAAATATGCAGCTTTCACACAAGTTTGAAGAAATGTTAGAGAAATCAAAGAATCACAAAATATCTCAAGTTGGAAGGGACCTGAATGGAGCAATATGAAAACAGCATAAAACATTGCCTCAGTTATCAATCTGACCCACAGCTGAGTAAATTCCACATGCTTAAAGAGATTTTAACCAGGATAAATTTATCAAAATACTGTATAAGATGATGGGGTATGTATTTGTGGAATACAAAAATCAGATAAGATTTTTGAATTTGAAGGTCTTTTTGATTGATTTCTTATATTTGTCCACACGATTCTGAAAGCCAGCAGTGACTGGCAGAATGCCAATATGAAAAGTAATACATGTTGAAGAGTTATACTTACATTTTTTGCCGTCATGTCAGACAGTATTGCTTTATATTTCATAAAGCCATAAGATATCCCTTTTCATCTTCACAGAATCTTTAACATGAACATCCTGTAAGACAGTTGATGAAATATCTTAGTTGAAATTCAAGCTTCTGATAAACTATCACCACAATAGTCAGGTTCTGCAGAGATACTAAAAATGTTCATTGCTTGGAACAGGCAGAGATTAAATCCTATATATAAAGGCCTGACTTACATAAAGGCCTGACTACATTAATGTGCTAGCAAACCATGTTATATCATTACTAAACTTTTGTAATTAAAACCATGCAATTTTTTCATGTAATGTAGATTGGCTTTAAAAATGGAAGTGAATTACTTCTCTCAACTGTCTCTTTAGCCAACAACAGAGAAGGCTTTTAATGAAAAGCATATATACAGAAAACATTCAGAATTTTTAGGAAACATGCAAGGAAAAAAAATAATTCACCTCTAACTCATCTTTTAAATAGTTTCATGATTTTTTATTAAACCTATGTAGTTAGAATTATAATATTAGAATTCCAGGAAAAGAAAAAAATTTGGTATACCAAAAAGTAGTTTAAAGTGACTTATTTTTTTAAATGAAAGCTTCCAGAAGCCTTACAGAAAACAGAAGAAAAGTTACAAATCAATGCTGTCAGCACAAACCATTTTAAAGGTAGAATTAACTTGACAAAGCATTTAGGTACCTTGAAAAGTACTTTATAAGTATTATTTGCAGTTTAAAAATGGACTACAAAAGACATTTGAATTGCATTTGGAGGAATAAGAGAGAGAGAAGTTTTTCAAAGTTTACACACTTTGAAGCATGGAATCAATTCAGTAAAATTAGGAAGATACCTAAACTACTAATCAAAGACGACTCATGACCATTTACAGCAGAACTCACCAGCTACAAAAGCAGGGTGCAATTCATGCCATTTCCTCTGTATTTTAACCTATGTCAAGTTTGAGAATGTGCCAGGAGTTTTTCAGTAGTGTGTGCACTAATGAGGAACTCTACCATCACATCCCATCACTGCTTTAGTAGTTTTGGATAACCCAGAAGAATTTTAAATTCTAGGCTGTTTCTGCACATTTCTAGGTTTATTCAGACATCATATCAATTAAACTGTTAGTGGAAAACCATTTCATTCAACTTAGAGGTGTCCTCCACTTCCTGTTGACTGAGTTGTACTTATCTTCCTTGGTGCCTCCCTTTATTGCAGCCATAATTAAGCAGTTACTCCAGCATGTGAACGCCACACAATTCTATTAAGACATCCTCTTGTGAAAACTTGTACATTTTAGTTTCACCACAGAACATCCGAAAAAATAATACAAATTTTTCTCTGGCTTCAGAGAAGATACTACTAAGAGGTATCTATTCCCACCCTGGGGAAAGAAGCTACTGGATCTGGTAGTAATCCTGAAACCTGAAGCCATAAAGCTACAGAGGTCATGGCAAGGAGCAAATACTGAATCCTTGCAATGCATCTGAAAATTATGATCTCTGGTGCCTGTTCTTTTTCGAAATTTCTGACCCTTGTAGATGAACTCTCCAAATCCAACATCTGGAGCTCTGGCCAAAATTCACATTGCAGTCTGGCCTCCCTCTCTTTCTTTAAGAGGCTTTACAAGTAACTTACTCAAATAAAATGTAGTTAAGAACATAATTGCCAAGCGTTTTAACTCCTTTACAGATAAGCAAACTAGGTTCATCTTTGACAAGTTACTTGCTGTCAAGCTTAATGATCCAGAAGGTATTGTCCATAAAGTGTTACAGTCCTTTGCCTTACAACGCTCTTCAGCCAGTAAGAACAGTTGGGATTCTTCCAGCTTTATGAACACATTTTATCAAGCCCAAGAAGCCAGACTTTGTGACCCCACCATCTGCCATGACCTCTTGTCAGGTTCAGACAAAAGAACCGACACAGATGGCCTCAAAATGGAGATTTTCTTCATTCCCAGTTGCTGCATGTACTTGCACCACACAGACAGAAAAACATAAAACTCAACCTTTTTTCTTCTTTAGCTGGTTTCTACTGAAACGAAGCTACATAAAGACAGAGCCCAGAACACATGAGACTCAAAGATCGCTTTTTCCTGAACTACATTTGTCCCTTCATAAGCTGAGCCTTGGTTTATAATCCACTCACATAAATATGCCTTTTGGTCATATATTGTAGAGTACAAGGAGCCAATCAAACTGTCTGACTTTGTAAACACTGAGTTTAGCTTCTTTTAGAACATATTTTCAAATCACTTATGCTATTGATATTAAAAAGCCAGTTTGAGCATTAAATTCACAAAACCCTGATAATCAAGCTCTAGTTCCAGCACAACAGTACAGAAGTTTTATCTGTACCCATTCCAACTACAAGTTAAAAGCCAGATCTATTCTGAAGTTTTGGTGATTCTGAAGCTGAATCGCAGTGCAACAAACAGTGCAAAACAGAAAGCAGTTATCTGCAGAATAACATTGCAGTCCTTCTTATGTTTATTTTCTATCTATTGTCCAAAGTCTTATTTTTAAATTACCCCTGTAAGACAATATAACAGTCTGTTCTCTGCTTTACAAAACTTACCCTGGTTTTTCTTCTAAAATTTTATCAGACCTTCACACCCTCACCTAGACCAGCACCATGCAAAGATCCTCTTCAGTGCAAGAGTCCAGTTCCCAACAGAAAGTGCCATTCATGTAATATTACATCAGTACTAAACACCTACAAATGAAGACAACTAGTGGACAATCACCTAAATTGTTATGATGAAAAGTCTATACAGAACACATGAAAGGTAAAAAAAGAGATATTTTAGTATACTATAATGATTTATATCACCACTAAGGAGTGTTTTTCCTCATTTACCTGATAAACAGTATTGCAAACTGAAAATTATTCCAGGTAATTGGGTCAGCTAAGAGGAAAGTGTGATGAGTTTCAAGAAAAAGAAACCTGTATAACACCAGCCTTTCCACAAGAAAGTAATTTATACTCTTCATATCCCACTCCATAGTACTAACTTTCAACTATTACAGGACTGATTTCAGAAGACAGCAGTAACAAAAAGACTCCTTATTAATCAGTACAGGCTCAGTTTTAAACCACTGATTTATGCAAAGCATCTACATGGCTTAGACCACCTGTTACACATATGCTGCCTCAGTGTGTCTCAAGTTTTCAGATCAGTAAAATTTCAGAATTATTAAGTACTTAAGTACTTATCAGAAACCCTCCCAGGAAGTGCTCCTCCAGCTTGTTCCTAAAATATGTTTCAATATCTAACTCATTAAAAAAAAAATTAAAAGAAAACAAGACACAAATGCCATATAACTTCCAGCTTGTCACTCAGTGAAGCTCTTCAAAAAAGCCAGCCAAGGTATTAATTCAACAAGTCACATACACAGCATGGGAAATAAGTCACCACCTTCAGCTGTCACACAGTAATTTTTATTTTGAAAATAACATTAGAAAATAGCTCTAAGGAAGCCTTTGAAAGGAACTCCCAGCATGACACGTATGATAAAGGTCTGGCAGGTATCACAACTTATTTTTCCAGCCTTTACTGTGAGCAACTGTATGCCTTAAAAAAAGTTCTAGTAGGCAGACAGACAAGGTGATTAGAGAGACTGAACAAATCAAGTCTATGTGACTTGACCACTGAACGATAGCACAAATTTTTAACAAAATAAAATAACTTGAGAAGAGTATTCAGTTTAAAAGTGTCATTGTTTAATCACCTTCACTTGACTTAAAGGCTGCAGCCTGTGAATCCAAAGCACAGTTCTCCCAACTATACAACACAAAAAGGAAATGAGGATTACTGCTTTAAACCTAGATCCAAATGAAAGATAAAACTACCTGAACCTAAATTGAAAGTGAAGATCTCATAGTGTAGTTAAGATGGAGCAAAATGCCAATGTATCATCAGAAAAAATTAACTGACACCTCCTGGCAACAGCAGTGATTATGACTCAAGTTTACACAGCACAAAGAACCTGGAAAAACAGAGGAGGCATTCGTGCAAGTTCAGTGAGCACAAACTGTAGCACTTCAGCTCCATGACAGAGAACCACCAACCTGTGTGGTTTGCTGAAAGCAAATGTCCCCTCAAGGACTTAATGTAGCAAATACTGAGGCAACAAATGGATTGGATCCCATTCACTACTCTTGGAGCGGATCCCAAATGTTACATCCCAATTACTCTCACTATTTGTTGTATTTACTCACTGTTGTACCTATTATTTACTAATAATGTACATATTATATGACTGTACATGTAAACATGAATAGAAAAAGCACTGTTTGATGGAGGCTACTGAATATCCTGAATCCCAGTCATGAAGACAGGTCTGAGTGAGAAGAACACCTAACACAGGAAGAAAATCCAAACCTGGATTCAAACGCTCTCCTAGCTGAAAGTGCTCAAAGTCTCCATTCATTTAACTGCACTGCTTTAAGTTCTGCTGCTTGCCCAGTCCTGACAGTGCTGAGTCCTCAGTTCCAGCAACCTGGACCTGGATGCTCCTTCCCTCAAGGGACTCAGTTTCTTAGGCATGTTCCTAGACATGCTCAATGCCAGCACCAGCAGTAAACTACACGTCTAAGAACAGGGGCAGCACTCATGGCCTCTTTCAAAATCAGTGGGGTGAAGCATGTCTCTCTCTTATTGTCCAAATAAGGAGAACTTTACATTAAACATGTGGAATAATTCCCAAGCAACTGAACCCTTGAAGGCTCTTCTATTCCCCAAACCAGCTTACTGTCATGCAAGATAGAGTACATAGGGCCTGACATCAGCACAGTGGTTAACGTTCATGCAGCACTAAAGCCCGGTCTGAAATGTCTTTTTGAGATTTATAGACAACTTTTATTACTACAAAGATAAATTTGGAATTAACAGAAATTTAACTGCAGGGTTTTTTTAAGTAGACAATCAATTCTATAAGCTCATCTTTTGTTCTCTCACTGGGTTTCTAGCCCATAGCTGACTACTACACAGGCACAACATTAGGAGTCTGCTGCTTCAGTAGTAAGAAGCAGGTACAACTTCCTTTCAGAGTAAACAGCACACTGTATTTTCACAAACACATTTTTGCCTGAAGAAATTTCATTTTCACAAAGGACTGACATTTGAAAAAAATTTAGTGATCTATGTGATGACTGTAAAATACCTTGGTAAGATGGTCTGCCAAGAATACACTGGCTCCTCTTTCAACCAGGCCCAGCTGAAAACAGCATCTTTTTGTCCACTGAGACTTCACACCAGCTTCTTCCTAACATCAGCCCATGCACTGTATGATATATCAGAGAATGCTCTACATCTTAATCTGGTTTTGTAAGTTTTGAGATTTAAAAATTTCCAGAATTATCAGCGTATTGACAAATACATGGAAATGTTTAACCACACTGTTGAGATACACTTTTGGCTACAATTTACAGCTGGAAGGATCTTAACATCCAATGAACTGAAGATAATTTTACATTTGCATTTAATTAAAGATCACCAAGTTATATCGCAACAAAAAACTTAATTATGAAGATTTGGTAGCTATTTCTTCCATTTTCCTTATAGTTTGCTAGAAGCTTTGCTCTAGTTTAATGCCATTATTTAACCCTACTCTTGCATGGGTTGAAGATTATGACAGTATTCACCTAGGGGTAAAGGTTACAAAAATTTCATACTTCTTTAATTATAAACTGGTACAAAAGCAAAAGAGGATTTTTCTGGTGATGAACAAGCTCATGAATACTGATTACAGCACACAACATTACCTGAAGGGCACAGTTCCATGAAATATATTACACTGCTCTGAGATCCCACCCCTGCTAAGATTGCTACAAGGGATCTTCCACTTTTACCCACTTCTTCCACTTTTCACCCCTTCCCAATGCAGCACACTCTCACCAGCTCCCATTCCTACCAGAGCCCCTCAGTGAGCCAGTTCAGTTCTAATATTGTCAGAATTCCAACACTGGGGCTGACAGGGGGTAAAAGAAAGTTCTCCACATGCTGTGACCCCTGACAGCTGCAAGGGCCACCTCGTCCAGTGCACAGGACAGGACCAACCCTCAGCCTCACCACTGACTCACCAGCTCTGTCTGGTGTTCAGAGCCATGCCATGATTCCACTTCTGAAAAAAAAGGACTCATGATCCCTCAAAATTTACTTATGGATTGAAATGTGACAAAAGGATGGATATGGTTTGTTCATATGAAGACTACCATATGCTTTTGAAGAATTCACTGGGGTGTGTGCATGCTTCAAAAATCCATTAAGAAGGGGGATATTTTTGTCTCCAGATCACAGCTTCCTCAATTTCTTATACAGCAAGAAGCAGGATTAAGAATTTGCTTTTGACAGAGAGCAGAAGTCTGCTGTTATACCAAATCAATGCACAGCTTGAAATTTTATCAGTTGTATGTATGAAGTTATTGATCTAAAAAATGTTTGAATGCATTTGCAATTGTAAGTTGAATTTTAAATAAACTAAAGTTTACAATAACCCAACTGCACCTTTAAGAGAACAGAAATATATTTCCCACGTTCCTCAAATCTCAAGGTCAAGTTCATAACAAAAGGAAGTTACCTAACTCCTTCCTTCCAAGAAATGGAGAGCCCATGCACACACAGGTTTCTTATTTCACTCTGAGGACATAAGCTCACTTTCACTTGCAGTTTCTAATCTCATCCATAATTACTGGTCATGTTACCACCATATATTCTTGGATGACCATTACAGTTCACAAGTGACTTTTAGTATGTCAATGCATTGGCATTCACAAGCCTTAATGAGCAGCTACTGATATATCTGCTTTAATTCCCACAAATAGCTGCTACCAAGTTGAAGAATTCCTCTGTACAACTAAAAGTTCACAGCCTTAAAGACAGTGGGTACCTGTTGCAACCTGCTAATTTCTTTTTGACCTTTTTTTTTTTCCTGAAATTTGCAATAAGAAAACAGTAAATGAAAATGGTCCCCTATTCACACAGAACACATTTATGTACACCATCCATGGGTAAATGGATTGTGAATTCCTATCAAATTAACCTTCCCATATACCCAGCCAGATGTTATAGTCACCCAAGAGAGGTCAGTGAGGGACTCCATTGAACAAAAGTACTAAAGAGGTTGCAAGCCACAACTGAATCATTTGCTATTCCCACCCAAACCAACACAAATCTGGCACAGCAGGAACCTGATGGAACAGGAGAAACCTGCCTTGCCAAACAGAGGAGCACACTCTAAGTGCCACAGGAAAAAATAAATGGAGCTGCAAGACCTGAATTACATTCACAAATGGATTTTGGTCTATAGGTGGTAACAAAAATTCCATGGCTTGGACATGGTTTGCTCCATTCACTGTTAGCAAAGTGAGGAAGAAGCAGAGTCTCAGCTACCATCACTGCTTTCTCTGACCATTGCTTGTGTAAAACCTGGCGGTCAGGGCACATCCACTGACTGAAATAACACAAAAGCAGTCAAAACAACATCACCTTTATAAAGTGGATGATTTCTACAGGTCATGTTAACTAACAGCAGGTTAAGAAGTTTTGTGAAAAACCTGGCTGTTCACGTCAGTCAAATATCCTACAGACTGTAAACCAGGAAGATCCCAGTGCTGTGACAATTCTGGATAATGCCTTCAAAGATACCTCCAAACAAACCCCATTTGTGCTTAAATTATTTGGGAAGTTACCAAAAATCAAGTTGTCTTCTCTTTTAAACATTACCAAGTCAGAAAGAATGAAACTGCCAACACCTGAATTGCTGCAGTTCACAACCAAGCACACTAACAAAACCAAACACCCATTGTTTCCCAGCTTGGTCCCAGGCTCCATAGTGACAGCCAATACTGGATGTGAGCTGGCTAAAGCATTATTTTTCACCAAGTAAGTACCAAAAAAATCTAGAAGTTACTTCAGGTTTCAGTAAAGACAAATATCCTCAGAAATGGCTTCACATTAGGCAGTGGATTTTGCAAACCATGTTCTGAAATGCAAAGAGTTTCTTCAGCAGTACTAAGTGAATAGCTGGACTTCAAATTATTTTCAAATGTCATCTTTTTCCATTTAATTACTGTTCTGTGTTTCACCAGAAGTATGATATTCTACAAAGCTGTGCTCTTGTTACAGTTCCATTATAATGGTCTTGCAAACTGAACTATTGTAGGCCTGCAGTTTGACTTGCTTAGATTGATTTTTATGTGATAAATACTGAAAAGCATAAAAGTAAATTTGAACAGTCTGTAAAGCCCTTTATTGTAAACTATCACTGCACACAGGACACCAGACCAAGGAGCAAAGGAGTTCCTTTAATGAAACTACAAAAGTAAGATCACTTACTACTGCCTCAGATCCTTGCAGAAGAGTCATAGTCTACAAATCAAATAATGGGGGAAAAAAGAATTAATTTCATTCAAATACTGGATGTTACAAAACATACATGAATAATCCAAGTTGTTAGAAAACTCTCACTCCCTACCACACGTGCACCTTTTACAATATTTCTTTGCATATCCCTGGTTTCTCATATCCCAGCACAGGCATTTGTGTCCTCAGCTTCACCATGGTATCACTATTACCACACCAAGACACTGGGATTGTTTTTCACCTAATACCTAAAGTTTTGTGACAAACCCATCTGATTCCAGTGGTTTCTTGGCTTTATGCACAAAAAAATCTGCAGGTGTATTTCCTTGCAGCAGAACAGACAGCTGATTTTCCTTATTTTAAGATTCACTGTTGGTTCATTAAGAGTCACGTATGGTGAATGTAATTGGAAAGGTAGTGGAGAAAGTATTATACCATTACACTCAAAAAATGAAAAAGCAAACTTTTTAAGAAATTATGCCTTATTAGAGACAGCCCTAAGAACATTATTTTAAGGTAGCACACCAGAAGAAATGCAATTTTAAGAACTGAACTAGACTGGCTATGACTAGAACTCATTCTGCTCCACATTAGGATGCAGAAATTCACATATTTCTCTCTACATAGGATGGGCTGCTTCCCCCCCATACCATGCAAGTCACTACTCTATATTGCATTTAGAGATTCCCATTCAGCTTCCAAAGGCACAGTGACAAGGTCTGCACCTCTAAACCAAGTAACATCATACACCCTTGAAGAGGATGTAATGCTGGAATTTTGGTCCCTGTTTCTGCACTAAACCTTTCACAATTTTAGCCAAAGCTACTGAAAGACCTTCACAGGGAGGGTACTCACGACTGCTCAGGAAGTGTGTCCAGATGCACCAGAGGTACAGGGCTGTCCAACATAGACAAGAGTAGGCAGAGATAAGGAATTCTCTTGTACTACTGACATCCCCTGCAGAACAGCACCGCTGCTGCCCAGCTGGGTTGTGTGGCCTGTGCCTTTCACACGGGAGAGTTGCTGCCAAGGTGCTGTTCTGAAAACTGTACCTTCCCACTTTGTAAAGGCCACCAGTCAGAACCCTCTGCAGCAATTAAGAGCATTCCTCTCACTGGTGTGTTTTCTGTAAAATTAATTCTGTTAAGGGAGTACAAGTCAAATGGTTTCCTTTTGCTTTGCTGCAGTAGTGATTTTTGTTCAAAGAGGAAGTGGTTAAAAGAAAGCCAAATAATTTGACAGTAATATAAGATCACTCTTAAATTTACCCATGAGACAATCTTATTAATATTTAATAATTTTCTTTTTTTCCCCCTAGTATAGAAGTAAATAATTTGACCTGTTACTCTGTCCTCTTCTAGAGGCACTAGACTCACTTCACAGTAAGAAACTTTCCAAAGAAAAGTTGACTTTTTTTTCCTCTTGACCACCTCTCCTGCCCAGTCTTTTCGATAAAGCAAATTTCTCCTTAGACCTCCACGGTTTTTTCAAAGCGCTATATTTAACACCCTACACGTTAGTTTGAACAGAAGTTCCTGAAATTCAATACTTCACTACGTAAAAAACACCGGTGAGTATACACAGCACTGGCATAAATATGGGCTGTGAAACACAGTTCTGCATTTGGCCTGTCAGACTGGTCCTCTCAGTCTTTGCCACACTTATAAAGATCCTTTCTTGTGTATTTTTTGTGTATGTATAATCAAAAGAACTGAAGTAAATTTGGAAAGGGTAAAGGAATAGAGAAAATTTATTAATTTCTTTTTTAACAGCATCCATTTTACCAGCATAACATTATTTTTGAATCAAAGATTGTATCAAGTTGCAATTTGCTACAGCACCACACAACCTCCAACATTTTATTATCTTTTGTCAACATAATTAAGCTACATCAGTGAGAGTAGTTGAAAAAAAAGTCACTGTGAGCCATATAAATGAAGAGTCAAAAAAATAATTGAACTGCTTTCAGAATTATGAAAACTGACCAAGAAATAATTTGTAAAAAATGTTTACCCAGCATACTATAGCATATCAATTATAACTATTCATTCTCTCTGTCAAATCAAGAATTGACAAAGAAAATGAAACCCAAAGTCCTTTCTCCAGAGGAGAACAGCGCAAGCTGTGATACACAGCTCGGCATCCTCCCTTTACTCAATGAGAGAGCACGCTCTCATTTGCGGTTTTCTTCCACATTTCAAGGAAGTTTGCTTATTCCGTATTTTCCTCCTATTGTTTGTATTCTCAGCTCCAACAGACGGTGTTTACACTGGGTGCACCTCTGCCGCTGAGCCCTTCGCAGCTGGAAGCCCGGGCAGGCCTGTAACTCCCAAGAAGAGGCAGGCAGGGAAGTTTTGTTGTTGTTGTTGTGCCGGACTGACCCTCTCCCGATAAGACCCGCGGGTGAGAACCGCCCCGACAAGAAGTTCAGGCACCACTGAGCAGGGCCGGAGCTCGGCCGGTGCCTTCCCGCTCCGGGGCCGGGGCCGGGGCCGGGGCCGGGCCGCCGCTCGCTCCGCAGCCCGCACAGCCCCGGCGCGGCCCGGCCCCGCCGCGCCAGCGCTCCCCACAATGGAGGAGGCGCCCCGGCTGTCACCGCCGCCCGGGCCCGCCCGCAGGTGTCGGGCCCCGGCTCCCACCCTCCCGGGGCGCCCGCCCGGCGTGAGGCACCGGGGGGGACGAGGTGGGGCGAGACCGCGCTGCCCGGCGGCACCGGGGAGGGGGCGGCAGCGCCGGCGGGACCGCGCTGTCCGGGGCACAGGGGGCGGCGGCCGCTGATCGCTGAAGAAAGGGGCTGACCTTCCCCCCCACAGCCCCCCACACCCGCTCCCCGCTCACCCGCAGGCCCGGCCAGGGACGAAAGGTAAGGCGGGCGGCAGCGCGGGCTGGGCCCAGACAGCGACGCTGAGACGACGAGACGGCGACGGTCCCTTGGCAGCCGCCGCGGCAGGGAGCGATCCAGTCGCGCCGACGACGCCTCTCGGCCGGGCCGGCGCCGCGCACTCGCCGCTGGCGAGGAGGCCCCGGAGCCGGGACCCCCCGGCGGCCCCCGGTGCGTGGCGGCAGCAGCGCCCGCAGCGCCCCCGGCCCGGCCCGGCCCGGCCCCGCCGCCCCCCCGCGCCCGCCCCGCGCCGAGCGCTACCCGGTCCTGCTCCCCCGCACAAGCTTGGCGGCGTCTGCCGGCCGGGAGCGCCCATTGGCTGCCGCGCCGCGTGACGTCAGGCGCCCTCCCCGCGCCATTGGCCCGGGCCCGTGTGTGTACACACACCGCCCGCCAATCCGCGGGGCCGGGGCCGGGGGGGCGGGGCGGAAGGGCGTGGCCGGCCGCGGCCGCCCGGGACCCGCGGCCGCCGCCTCTCCCCCGCGGCGCGCGCCGGCCGCGGTCCGGCCGCGGGTTCGATCCCCGCCGCCGCTGCAGGCGGCCGCACCTGTGCAGCGGCGCCCAGGTGCTGCGGGCGGTACGAAGTGTGTAAATACACAAATACGTGAATATATATTGGCCTGTATTTACACACAGCGCACGGCGCCGCGCTGGCTGCGGCCGCCGGCCGTGCCGCTTATCTGCGAGGAGCGGGCGGGGCTGCGTCCCGGGATGCAAAGTTCAGCCCCGCCGCGGGCGCTGCAGGAACGTCCGGCCCCGGCGCGGGAGCCGGCGGCAGAACGAGGCCAGGGCCGCCTGTGCCCCGTGCCGGGGCCCAGCTCCGCGTTCCCCAGCGAACAAAGGCTCCCGGGCCGACAAAGCGGCGGCGGGGCCGGGGAGCAGCGACCGCGCCCTCGCACCTCCGCCCTGCGAGAGCCGGGACCCGCCCCGCAGCCGCAAAAGGCCAGGCCCAGCTCGGCGCCTTGGAAAAGCCTCAAGTGCTTGATTTCAGCATTTCCTTAACGCTGTAAAAAACTGTTTCAACGAAGCAGGGTTACATATTGTTACAGAGACCATATAAATAGAAAGCACTCCTGGGAGCAAAAAAAATAAATTCTGTACTAGTTCCATTCGACGCAACGATGCAACCTCTGCTAAGTCTTGAGAACTCGAGTGCGGCCAGGCACACATCCAAGGCGTGCAGTTTCCCATTTTGCATATTTCTCTAACACAAACGCAGCTTCATGCCACTGAGCAAGCTGAGGAGAACAAGGTTTATGGGGACACAAACATTATTTATGTGCTTTAGATCCCATGGTAAGTTTCTGTTTTTCTTGCATTAGAAACATTAAATGCTCTAGAAAGACATATTATTGATCCTGTCCCCTTCACTAAAAAGGGAAGTAACATCAAAAACCACAAGTGTTCAGCCTATAAAGTCGAGTTCCTAAGTGTCAGTCTAAGGAATATTAGCAATATTAGCAAACAAGACCTTTATATTTATTTCAGCGGGGCAGATTACAACTGAAAATCTTGCATGTGCCTAGGAATTTGCAGATTGTGGATTAGTTTCTTTTCATCCTGTAAAAACACTTCCATAACATGTAACAAGACCTTTTATCAATATTGGCAGTGTTATGCAAGATACATTCACAAAAGCAATAGAAATATGCAAACCATTGTGCATTCTCTTGGAGTCCCCTCTAACAGGTACAACCACAGCCACTAATATGACACACGCCCTGACAGAAGTGCAGAAGGCACACACTACCTTCAAAAGGAAGCAAACCAGAAGCAACCAGGTTGGCTGGTTTACTGCACTATTATTAGTTACCACAGCTAAACAGATACTTGAACCCAGCCTCAATAAAGACACTTTGGCTTCATAGATCTCTTTTTTATCAGTTTGTTTATTTTCTTCTTTTGCAAGAAACACTGATGAGCTGAAGTCAGATACTGGAACTGATTATCAACATGAAAAATAGCTATTTTAACCCCCAAGGAGAGAAACAGAAGGAAGGTCACTGCTGTAGTTTGCATTTGCTTTCAACAGCAAACTGCAGACTAAGTCTATATACACACATCTACACATATATATATATATGCACACACTTTGGATTCTGAAGGTGGTGAAACAATGACCAACTTGCATGAGTGTAAGTATGCTACTTATGTAACATTCTAAACCAATACACAGTCTTCCAGAACTTTCACAAATCCCAAATTTTTAGAATGAAGGTTGCATTGAAAAAAAAACCCTTAGAACTGGGTTTTTTAGACATGCTAATGTGGGCTGAGCAGCTATACCTGCCCTGCAGGAAGCCCTCGTGTGTCCCTCCACAACCCATCGATGTCTCAGCCTTAGAGCACCACCTTGCTCCCCCTGGCCAGTCAGATCAAGTCAGATCCCTCCTAGATGCCACCTCTTTCCCCTTTCATAATACATCACTTTTCAGTATTCGCTAGTTTTACTGCTTTCCTGCCAGCCCACAGCCCTTGCTGCGATAACATGCACAAACATTAACCCAAAACAGGCTCTCCCTCCACCACCACCCCTTTTCTCCTGCTCAGCCTGCCCTGACTCCCCATAAAGCCTTAAACTAACACACTCCCAACTTGTGGGGCAAAGCACTGCCACATTCCCTGACTCACCTGCAGGACTGTCACACCTCTTTGTTTCAAGAGGGGCTCACACCATTGTACTCTTTAGCTCAGACCCGTAACACAATCCCACTGACTGGCAGGAAAGGGTTCTTACCTTTCTCTTCAACTGGTGAGCCTCTTGTGCTGTGCCCTGATCCAGGAAACAGTGGGACTAGTTGAAGGATCTTGCTACACAGACTATGCCAGTGGAAGGTAGCAGGCTTTCAGCAACTCAGTATTTTGCTTTTTTAACTTTCTCCTGACAGGAAAGCAAGTCTAAATGCTCTTGTTAAAAACAAATGAGAGCAACAGAATTAATTTTACATAAAATTAGCTGTTAGAGTAGAGCAGAAAATACTGCTTAAAAGAAAACAGTATGCAAGAATCTTGGTTAAGTTTATTACAGTAAAGTTTTTAACACAGCTGACTTGATCTTTTTTCCTAGCTATGTAACAAAATTAGTACAGTTGCTCAGTATTTTCAACTATCTGAAGACTTTTTCATCTGCCCTTTCTCTTGATATACAACAATTAATCTAAGAGCAGCAAGATTCCTCCAACAACAGAGGGATTGTTATGAGGCATCATTTTTCGAGCCACATAGTCCCCACATATTTACGAGGACCGTATGTTATGAATGACACAACTGCCAAACTGATATGACATTATCTACTATCAGCACGGTGGGATCTGTGAAGGCAGAATGCTCAGAGATCATTAACACATCTCAGCTGAATTGCCAGTCTTCACATGCTAATGAGCTGCATTGCTATCCAATCCCAAGTACAACATTAAATTTCAACTGAGTATCTTAAAATTACAGAACTGCAACCTAGTTAATATTTGTAATTTTGTATTGTTACCTTTACTATCAAACTTAGCTGATAGAAAATGTAAAATTGCATATACTTTCCAAATTGATGAAAACCTTGAGACAAAAGTATTACATACAAGCAAAAAGACAGCAGTAAAAGCTGTCATATTTTAAAAAAAAGTTAATATGAGTGAGGTTCTAAAATGGTTTAATGTCCTTCTGCGCAGCAAAAATTGAGACAGCACAGCACCTGTAAAAATGTATCTAAAGCTTATTTCAAATCAATTATCAGGTACCGTTTTTAGATAACATCACATTAAGGATTTCCTGGGAAGATAAAATCAATTCTTCTTGTAAAAGATAAGCAAAAGAGGTGTTGATCAGTAATCAAATTTCTTCAAAATGTCAGTTTGTCTGCTCAGTCTTTGGGCAACTTCATGTCACAAGCTGTGGCAAATGCTCTGATCTCCAAAGGTTGGTCCATCCTGGGAGATTTTCAGGCACCCTTTTTTCAGAGCCTGACTCCCTACTTTGAACCTCTCCACTACAGAACTCACAACTCTGCAGGCCATTTGAAAGGTTCAGCTAGGAAATACACCAAGGCCTTTTCACATCCTTAATTTTTAGTGAAGTTTCTCTGCTGTAGATTTTAGGCTAGCGAAAGGAAAACAGCTTAAATTCCTGCTTCAAATAAACAGTGACAATGGTAAAATGGTTGTCCAGAGTGTGTCCTCTAGGATACCACTTGGAGCAAGAGGACTATATAATGTCTTGGGTATCTTCTCTCTGTAGCTGTACCATTGCCAGGGTGAAAATCACCCCCACATAAAGGTGGAGTATCAGGCACATGGTGCAGAGTTGCCTTCAGCAGAGTGATTTGAACAGAATCAGGTTCAACTCCCGTTAGAGCTCTGTCTGGGAGCACTGCAACACTGCCTGCTCAGCCCAGCAAAACCTCCAGGCTATCAAGAGAACCTAAGTCAAGGAGCCTTCAACAAATGGGCAATAGGGGGACATTATACCCAGGCAGATGTTGATGAAACTAAACCCCCTGAGTGAGAACAAAATGTAGAATAACAGTGACTGAGGCCCAAACTTCGGCTCAGAGTGCCAGACTTAAAGCCTTTCTGCTTGGCCTTGGAGGAAGAACCTTCTTGCTGATGAGCATTTTCTTTAGCAGTGACTTTGTGATGACAGAGGAAAATCCCAAGCTGAATACAGGTGTTAGAGCAAAGCAGTTGTTTCACATATCCTGTAACTGCAGAATCTTACTGTACAGCAGAAGGAGTGGAGGGAATCTCTTTGAGGGACTTAATATTGGAGTCTTGGCACTACAGCCTGGCATATTCCTAGAATTCAGCAGACACACTTGCTTCTGCACTTCATTTAAGGATTCACATTAAAGAAGGTTACGGAGAATTGGAAGGATACCCAGAGAAAAGAAAATTGCCAAGATGTAGCACAGGTTGAAGGGCAGAATGTAACAGAAGAACAAGAAAAACGGCACGTTAAGCTAAGGCTGACGAGTAAATGAGATGGAGGCTGAACACAGCTAGAGGAGATGCTCCAACTCAGGGTACATGATTGAAGGAAACTAAGGAAATGGTGTATGATTTGACCTTCTGTGTATCAGCACAAGAAAATGAATTATAGTTCTTCAGTTCTCTTTCAATGATGTTAAATCTATAAACATTTCTTATCTCCAGTGTCTATGGAATACAAATCACCCACAGCTTGAACTCTGTATTATTCTGAAATTAAAATGTTTAATCATTTTACATTTTGGAAGCTGATTTACACATAATCCTGAGAAAATTACGATAATTTAATATCAGAAATAAGCAATTATATAAGAATAATTAACTACACATTTCTTTAATTATATTTTATTTGTTTAAAAAATACAAAAGTAATTTATAGCTTCAAAAATAAACTTTTTACTCCCTTTTAACTAATAATAATAGGATTTTAAAATGGCCTTAAAGATACTAACAGTACAGATATTTACAAGTTAGATAGCATACCTGAACTAGTTTTAATGTATCTATGCTGGCCACTCCAGATAAGGTTGCTTTTAAAAATTGAGCCTCAAGCTAGCTACAAAGTATCAGCTACAAAAATCCTGGATTTTTTAAATGGAGTGTTGAAAGCCTATTTGCTTTTCTATTTCACCTTGATCTAGTGCACAAATAATGTGATCACAGTGCCTAGTGTCAACCACAAGGTGGTAACAGGCTACTACCAAAACAATGTCTTTGTACACAACTGAATTCCTCATAACCCAGCCCCAACAATCATTTTGTTTCGTAGCAATGCCTAGGGGAGTAAATGTGCCTTTTACCCTTCCTTGATGGTGAGCATACACAAGATTTTAAAGATCCGAAGGGAGGCGAGTTGCTCAGTGAAAAACCCATCACAGTTAAAACAGCCATGGGCAGTACACGGTAGGATTTGAGCAGCTGGGCCACCCAAAGGAGGTCACTGAAGGGACACAAATGCTGCAGCTGGACCACAGCTGCCACAGGGGTGATGGGAAGGTTCATTACACTATGGTAAGTAATCCAGCAGCAGGGGGGGAACTCAAATACCACACAACTTATAATATGCCATCACAAATTCCAGTTATATTTTTTTACTGTCCTGTTAATGCCAAGATGTTACAAAATATTAATTAAATCATCGTAATTCTTCTAAAATTAAAATACAAATTTCTACCAGTGTGGTGAGTGTTTCATTGCTTGCAGCCATGCATCCATAGCAGGTCTGTATTCCTCTGAATCCTTTTGGGGCTCAAACACTGCTTCTATTCGCCTTAGCTTCTTTAGTTGTTTTTTGTCTGTCCAAAATCCTATAAAAAGAAAATTCATTTTCCAGCCTAAATGCAAATATGTTATTTTTGAGTTGTTTTAATCTATTTCCAAGAGTTCCAAAGCAGAAACACAGTAAGAAATAATGACAGCTTTTCTTTTGACTCAACCAGCAACTTTCTCAGAGGGAAGCATATTTTTAATATTGTGAAAATCCTTTCCAATAGGATCCACTTGTTTGGAATCCTGACAACAGCGCATCTGCTTAACTGGGAAGGTTTCCAAGGAACAGCTCTGGTATACTGAAGTTCCCTTAGGTTTCATCCACAAAGTGCTTTTGGTTGCAGGTCCTTCTCAACAAAGAAGGGCCACAGAAACCAAGACTTAGCTGCTTTCCTACTGTCTTAAAAATTGTATCAATAGCAAGAAACAGCTCGTGTTACAGATTCCTATCAGTTTACGTTATTAAATCATTCTTGTCTGCCAAGGGTGTCAACTTTCTTGCACTTTTAGTTTCTGAGTAAGTCTTACCCAAGCATATAATTTTTACCTTCATTTGTGTTATTTACATATCAAAGCACTTCAACAAAAACATGTTTTGTAGGTGCATATTAAGCAAAACCATCAACAGTTTGTAGCTTTCAGTCTTGTTAACAATATGAAACAATTCTGTGTGACTAGAGCTGGTTTTCCTGTTAATAATTAATTTGTAGTTCCATTCCTGTGAAAGCCTCAAAGGATAAAGGCTGTGTTCACAGAGCACAGGACAAAGCCTCGGTGGGAGTGACAGAGCTGCAGGTGAGCAGAGCGGCTCCCTGGCCACATGGTCCATCCCCAGCCAGCAGCACTGAGGCAGCACCAGTATGGGAATGGACATGGCATGTCTGACTCAAGGAAGGGGAGGCAGCAAAGACAGGGCTCACCTTTCTTCTCTAGTAATACATCCTTCTAATGGTACTGTACAGAGAAACATAAACACTATTTACCTTAGATTCACACAAAAATGGCTAAAGTAATCCTTTATGGGGAAGGGTTACAATTATTTGAAGTTATGACCTTTTTTTTTTTGTCTGATCTCTTTTCTACTGTATTTACAACGTGCACTATAAGGGGGAAAATAAAGCCTTTTTAATGTCTACATACCTGAGGCAAGGCCTGCTAGAAAAGCTGCGCCAAGACTAGACATTTCCGCATTTGCAGGTTTTTCTATTTTCTTATTAATTAAATCTGATGTCATCTGCATGACAAAACTATTATTACTGACACCTCCATCAGCTCTATAGGGAGAAGGAAATAAGTAGTTAAAAAAATGTGTTAAGTGCTTATTGCCAGCATTTCAGAAAACAACGTTTGGTATTTCACACTTATACATAAATCTTCCTGTCACTCATGCACAAATGCACTTTCACTTTATGGGTAAATTTAGAGGACAGAACAAGGTGCCAAAAAAAAAAAAAAGAAAAAAATAGTTTATAAACTCAGAGAGGAATGGTAGGCAGACAGGGACACAGGACACTATCAAAAGCTCTGAAAGTTCTGTCTTTTAAAACTATACATTGTCTTGGCTGAAATACTAGGGTTTATAACAGAACCTTTACATAGTTACCACCACAATATGACAACAGCCAAAACCATTGCACCAAACAAACCCTTTCATGTGTCCTCAGATCTAGAGAAGTACCTTTTTCCTTAATACCAAAACTTTGTATTAGTTAGCTAAAATGCCTTCAGAGTTGCTTCTTTTTAACAGGAAGTTCAGAATGAGGCTTCCATCTATCTATTTTCCTACTTTGAGACCAATTTAATGGAGAAAATGAGAACTTATCAGTGCTGATCTTAAATGATCTGAGATTTTGAAGTAATTACTCTTGCAAACAAAATAACTCTAATAAAAAGCAATCTTTGAAATGTCCTAGAAGGTTCATTATGCTCTTGTACTCTAATACCAGCCATGTATGGAGCTGATGTTCTATCAAATGTGGTGCAGAGAAGACCTCTAGTGTTTATTGCTACAGAAAGTGTTAGGTAATAAAACTCATTATTTATAGGACATATGGGCTAAAGCTTAGGGCTCTTTCTCTGTGCTTTCCTTGATGATGTTGAGACAAGCAAAGAGAAATAATAAGAACCCATTAAGGACTAATGAAAACAATGCCCAGAGACCTGGAAGGAACAAGGAATACAGGACATCAGCTAAAAAAGGAATTAATACATTTATTGGATAAAAACAACAACAAAAAATCAAAGGTAACTGACAGATGCAAAAGATGTGTGGACGTAAAGATGGCAGAGCAGTCTGCAACCCTACTGAGAACCCCACTGAGTGTGTCTCATTATGTTTTAATATTTAATCCACAAGCTGAATTGCTACTGATTTTAGTTAAGTAATACAGACACTATATAAAACTGCAATTTTATATCCATGAATAAAAAATAACATGAGCATACAATTTAAGGTTTATATTGCAATGTAAATGGAATCAGAATTCTAATGCTCCCTAGGCTGTATTTCTATACTTCCCATATTTTAAGAGTTTTTTAAGAGTTTGCACTTTTAACGTGACTTTTCAAGTTTCTATGTTAAAAAGCAACTTTCTATGTTAAAAGGCTTCCTAAGTAATCAAAGTTCTGGTACTTTTCATCTTTTCATTAAACCCCTACCCCTGGCTGTTTCTTCCCCTTTGCCTGCTCTCTCCCAATATGTGATGGAAAGCAGAAACTTTTACTTCCTTCCATTTCTGTACTCTCGCTTTTTCCCCACTGAGAGTCTGATTCTGACATGCCTGCCAATCTGTTCTTCCTTTGCAGAGGCACAGGAGGGATGGGAACGCTCAACTCTGCTCCTGACTGCAGTGCCATGCTGACCCCTGGTTGTCCGAGGGAGGAATTTTGTTGCAGAATTTTCTGAGCCTCAGAGGGCTGGAGCATCTGACAACTGGTGTACTCAGAGAAGGTCCCTATCAAAATGTGAAATGTGCTCTTCCAGCAATGTTTAGTTCAGCTAAATGTTGTGCAAGCATATTCTAGGGATTACAGTTACCTCACTAAATTTCATATGGCTCTTCCAAGACTGAAGCAAAACTGATGTCTTAACAATTGAATTCTAAAACTAATCTCTCTCTTTCCCTCACAAATAGAACCAGTTTTAACCAATGTCTTCACAAAACTGTCTGTGAAAGACCCAACACAGAAAATGTCAGTATGAAAGAATGATGACAAAGGATAGAATGACCTTTGTGGTAGGCATTGCTATATGCACTCTAGTGCTACCTGAAAACATGGATATGCCTTCTTTTTAATTTTTGTTCTAATAATTAAAGCAGTTCATTACTTCCCCACTAACAATCACCAATGCCAATAGCTGTAGGTAGACTCTACTGCTGCTTCAGTTACATTAACATTTGACTTGGAAATCGTCTACTTCTAAACAGCAGAATTTTTACAGTAAGAGAAAATGCATAATAAAGCTCAAACCTGTTTAAAATCAAACTCTCATAGATCTAATTAAAGAGTTACGGGGAACTTACCGAATAGTTCGAAGAGGAATGTGCACCTTCTTCACAATGATATCATAAAGCAGTTTGTTTCTTTAAAAGAATATTGAGTTGAATTAATCATTATATATTCCATAAAGTGTTTTCAATTTCTACATAGTCAGAAAAAAAAATGGAAGGCAAGAAAGGCCTCAGTTCTGTTAGAACGGCTGCAATAGCTGAAAAGTTTCTAGAATGCATAAATGAAAAACCCAAAACCACTGAAACTGATGTTTGGTCTTTGTCACTGTTACAAAGGCAAAGTGTGGCTAAATCATGGCCCATTCTATAGCAAGTCACTGTAGAAGGTTCATTTTTCCCACTGAAAGTTACTGATAGGTTTCTAGAGATGCAATAGTTGACATAAGTGGCTTAGAGTGAGGAAAGTAGGCCAACAGTGCTAGCTGGAGTTTATCCAGCTATTCTGTAAGGGGAATATCTGAAGCCTTCAAGTTTGACTTTTTCCTGAAACCATTTCATTTCATGGGAGAAAATCTAAACACAAAGAATCTCTACTTTTTTCTAGTTATTTGTATACAGTATTTGAATGAGATAGATGAATTCTTAACATCTCTTAACATCCTTTTCAAGACACCCATATGTCAGTTCAGAGATTACTGCATCTCATGTTCAGGCTCACAGTGGAGAAGGAAGATGCATTAGAAACCAGTTGCAGCAATTCAGAATGCTGCCCTCCTCCAGACATCTTTACTGAGGTCTTTGCAGGAGATTTTTATGCCCAAAGTGATGTCTCTTAAGGCACCAAAAGCAAAGCTGTTGACTACATGGAAGGACTCACATCAGCGCTCCCTAAGTGGCCACAGCGCAGTGTGAGCCAGGCTCAATCCATGCTCAGCTCCAGTTTGAGGCATGCTGGGGGTTGGCAAAGCAGTGACATACTGATGTAGTATCAGCAGTGACCAGCAGTGGCATCTTTAGCCTTCACAGATCTGGCAGCTGCTGACCATTCACATCTTTTAAGACATTTAAAAGGCCTGTTACTTTGCTTTATAAAACACCAAAATTTCAAACTTTAAAGAAAAGCTGATATAAAGCTTTCAGCTTCAAGGATACTTTAAACACAGCTGGAGATGACTACAGTTTCTGACAAAACACTGTCAGGAGAGAAAGGACAAACTCTAAACAGAAAACACTTTTAAAACATGCAGAAAACAACATTATTTCAGAACCTCTATATCGTTACTTAATGACAAAAACTCTGAACTAACAAACATACAAATTTATTTGTAAAGTGTTTAAAAAAAAGGAAGCAGCTGAAAGTCCTTTCCAGTGTAACAGTAGTGTATTGTACAAACTGCAGAAGTCTATGTATCCATTTAAACTGCTGATCTAAACAAAAGCAAACGTAAGAAAATACAAGCCAGATGAATTAGCACGCAGTACCTGAAAGCTACAGATTCCAATATAGCTCGAACAAGATGGTTTCTGTTAGTGGAAGGTTTCAGCCCCGTGAAAGAGGCACATAAATATGGGTCATCCCCAGAAACCTGCAGAAAAGATGTCACCATGAGTTCAGTGAATAGTATTTGTAGGCTTTTGTGAAAGAAGTTAAAGAGTAAGAAAAAAATAACTTACGACAATTACAGGCAGCATAGTGAAAGAAGAAAATTGAGAACAATATGTAAGAGGTGTATAGTGTTATTTTAACCTACTCAGCAAACAATTTCAACTGCTTTTTTCAACAGCAAAACGTTTAAGTGACTTCTTCCAAATCAGACAAACTAAAAAAGACTAATCCACACAATTTCCCATTATAATACATTTAAAATGTACACCAGTTGTCTAGGACAGGGCACGCTCATATTGCTGATATTGCTGTTCTCTAACAAGATTTCACACACGCCCCCTCCCAAAAAAAAAAAACCTGACTTCCAAAAGTAATACTGAAAAGGACAATAATACTTTTTATTGATGTATGCTACAGCCTGTTATCAGTGACAGTGAAGGAAGCTGGGCTATCTGGAGAAGAAATTAAATTCTTCTTTGCTTTGTTCTATTACCATACAGAACTTAGACAAAGGTAAGGTAGAGATGTTAAGTTTCTTCATAAAAAAACACTAGTCCTGGGAATGATCAAACTGAGTATGGCTAACTCAAACTTTTAGCAACACACCCAGAGATGAGCTCGTATCACTCAAGCCAAACAGTTTCTAAGACTTCTAAGAGAGAAGTCTACTATACTGAGTTTGATCATTCCCAGGAGTAGTGGTTAAGTATTATCTTTGCTTTTCATAATGCCAGGACTTGCAATCTTGCTAATATTTCAATACTTTTAAATATTCTGATGAATTACAACCTACACCTTGAAAAAAGGCAGAATAAAATCAATTCTTTTAGAACAGTGATTAGAAGCATTGTCTCAATGAAAGCTCTGCCCTTCATAGCAAAAAACCTGTGACATTGGTTTGTGTCTCTGCAGGCATTGCCTGTGTTACCAGGGGAGAATAATTTCATCTACCTGTCCATCACTGATTTTCATATTTGGTTTTTCTCAAGGGGAGGAATGGCATTTAATTACTCTGATATGACAATGGCTTTCATGTATTGTGATGAGCAACAGACAAAAAGAACCTCAACAGTACAGAATAAATACTGTGATAAGATGTAAATTATTACCTTTAAAAATGTAAAAATTAATTTTTAATTGGGTTAATAGAATATAATCTTGATTTTATTAATAATCTTTTACCTGCAAACCTGGAATGAAACAAACACCTTGAGAATCAGCGGTACTCTGTGCCATTTCTGCTGTTTCATCTACATTGGTGAAAAGTTCTGTAAAGATACACAGGTTGTAGGATGTTATTATTTCCTTCAATTTCTTCATTTTGTCTCACTAAGAGAAAAACATCTAGAGTCAGACTACTCCTTTTTTAATATTTTCAAACTACATGTTCTAAGGGAAACAATCTCTTCTCTATTTCATGTCCATTAGTCACATCAATAATCCCAAACTATTGAGATGAAGGCTAAACTCGAAAGGATCCTCTCCTATCTACTCTGCTGTAGCCTTTTAATCTTCAAGACATATATGGGAATTAAGAATGATAATGGCACCTAAGAGTGCTAAAACCTTAGCTTCATAGAACATCTTTTTTCTCCCCATGTTGTTACTGTCAGTCCAACCACTTAACAACTCCAGAGAAAGTCCTTAATACTCGTATTTTATCAGCACTCTTGATATCTTTACAAGTGACACATAAGGTAATACATCACCTCTTATCACAATAATGCCTCTTGGATAGACACTGCTTTAATTCTCTGCCCAGCCAGATGACTCCTTCCACAACTCTACAGACATTCCTTTTTAGCTTGTTCTTCACCCACATGCAATTCTTGGACTAACATCCCTCTTCCACAATTCTAACTAATGATGTCCTTATGTGGCCACAAAACGTGATTTTACAGAAGACTAGAGGTCTTCTGTACATGAGAGATGTTGCTTTTTCTTGTCTAAAAAGTGAATTTTCCTATTAAAGGTAAATTAGTTTAATCTAGCTCAACTTACCTTTGAAAAGCCCACCATGGTAACTTATCAGGAGTTTCAATTTACCTTTGTAATATTTATGAATTTGTGGGAAAACTATGGATTCTACTGTGCTCAGACTAATAAACTTAAACCACATTTTTTTTCCTTCTTGTTGTCTTTGCTATTACTGAATTATACATATAGTACCTCTATGCCAGGACAGAAAATCAAAAATTAAGTAAGACTGACTTCATGCTGAAATTCCACATACTACTACTTCTTCAAAATTCTTAGAAGTTATAGGATTCCACTAAAAGAAATCCACTAAACTAAGTTTGCCTTGCTGCAGAAATTACTATTTCCAAACCTTTACCACTATTGTGTCTCATCTTCATCCATGTTAAGCCTCACCACCCTTACTGAGGCCATTAGCTTACCTTGTGTTTTGGCCCAATTCCTTCTGTAGAGCTAAAGTTTTTCCATTCTCTAAAGCTGATAAAAGTTTCTGAATTCTGTTTCTCTGCAACAATATTTTCAGAAAATAAAGGCCTTACTTGTTACAGAGTTTAAAGCAGCTTGTGTTTTATTTATCCCATCTCTAAAACTTCCCCCCTTTTTTTTCCTAAGGCAGCAACTGTAGGTCATGATCATTTTACTACTGACTACCTAAAAATCCTTTATACTTCTGCATATACCAATGAAACCCATTTTAAGTACAGATAAGTTCCATATGGATAATTACCCATTTTAATTTTGGAATCTGAAGTAGCAAACTTACATACGTAGCACTGACACTTGAGTCTGCAGCATTGAACTGTGTACTGAACTGGGTAATTTCCTCCAAAGCCTAGTGGCTGTTACTCTCTAGGCTTAGTCAAATGTTGGATGAAGATGTGAGGACCAATCTGGGTCACACTTAACCCTTAGGGGCACATACCAGAGCATACAGATGTACACATGCACCTAAAGCTGACAGCTTCAAGAAATGTGGAATTTTGTGGTGAGTTACACTTGAGGAAAACCCTCCCCAGACAGTCCAAAGTTTGAGATATTAATCACTTTTTTTCTCATCCTAGTAAAAAATGTACTAAATATCTAAGTAAGCCAAGTAAATTTTGAAGTTCTAATTAGAATACTGAAAACAGTTGTCCTATGAACAATCAGTGGGTTTGAATGTCAGCTACTACAGAGGTAGCATTTTCTTAGACTTAAACTGGAATGCAAAACTTTTCATTACAAAATAATAACAACAGCCAAAAGGTACATTACTTCCATGTGAAGCAACACTTACTTGCAAAGTTCTTCATGTTATTTTCATATAAATCAAACCTGTTATTAGTTATGAGATGTACAGCTCAAAACCTCTCAAAAGCAAGTGAGGAGTAAAATGTTTCAGGAAAATAAAAGCCTACTTAGGCAGGATGGCCTGAGGCAGAGACTGAAGAGAAGATGATTGTGCAAACCAAACTCCCTGCAGCAAACACCCTCAGCAGAGTGCCTACTAAAAGGACTGTACATTTCTGCCGTCCAAAGCATGAAGATTACCTCCTTCAATCATGAACAATAAAATCAAATTTAGTGACACAACTATGAACCCATAAAACAGCTTCTTAAGCAGTTACATATTTCACTCTCCATAAAATGTAAGAAGTTACCTATATCCAGAGCCCATTTTATGGCAGTGCCCACATCCGATATAGAGCCTTCAGTTAAATAAACAACTTCTTCCCCAATCTTCCAACCGATGAGTGGATAAAGACCTTAATTATTTTCCAAGAAACAAAACATTCATTTAAAATAAATGTTTCCAGAAAAACATATACAAACATTTCTCACAATAAACCCACCTAAAAAAATTAATTCCTTTGTAGAATTCAAACTAAAGAAGTCACCGATAGAGGTTAAATGTGTTGTTTACAACTTTAGTGATGGGATAACAAGAGAACTGAGCAACAGGTTGTTAGACCAAAGATAACCTTAAAAAATTGCTATCAAATTACCAAAAAACACCTTTAAACTGAAGATCTATCTGTGCCTCCTTTTGTTTTTTATATAAGAGATGGTGTATACCTAAAAATTTATCAGTGTTTTTCTATTTAAGTCCATCCAACTTTTCCCAATGGTTTTTAAAAAGGAAGAGTGTTTTCACCCCAAATATAAAGCATGAAGGCTTGGCTCTCATATGGGAAACATAAAACTGAAACAGACATACACACAAAAAAAGTAACACAAACTTAGAGCACAGATCTTATTCACAGAAGAGAACGAAAGTGATGTACTTTTTAATTCCCTGTTTAATATGCAATGCTTCCTCACACAGAAAGCAAAAAAGAAAACAAGTTTTACCTGCACTTCAGCTAGAGAAATGGCTTTTCAGGTCACTAGATAAGAACCCAAGTAGTCACTGGTCACTGTAACAACCTCACCCAATCAAGCACAGTAACTGCTGGAGTGAACGAAGTGCCCATACTTTATGGAGTCCTGCTGAGGACTCAGAGATCACGGGTAATGCAACAAAGGTAAACGAGTCCCAGCGTACCTTTATAATGACCAGAAAAGCATCAGAAGGATCTAGGGGCTCTCTCTGCTTTCTCAAAGTGACTTTGCTGATATATGTGTTCCTCACAGAATCATCTCCAGTTTGTTTGCCTGTGTCCAAATGAGTTGCATGGGAGTACCAGTGCAATTGCAGAAACTTGTGTTAGTACTGGGGGCACTCTAGTGCTTCCAATATAAAACAATTAGCAGCACTGATTAAAATCTGTATTTGTCTCTTGAAAGGGGAATGTAACATATATAACTCCAGATCATCTGTGCAGATATCCCTTGAAATCTTTATTTTTTACCAAAGGTAGAGTCACAAAGGAAAAAAGCCCAAAAAACTGATTGAGCCAAAGATCCTTAAGAAGAGCAGCTCATTAGGGACAGAGACATCCATCCATCACATGGCCTCCTTAAAGATGCTCACACCAGAGTCTCTAGCAGTGTAACATAATCCTACCTCTAGGGAAGGGATTCCCATGACACTTGGCATGACCAGAGATAGCTTTAAACCTATACAACATGATCCCATCACTGAATTGTGAGACGGGCTGCTCTTGAAGGAACTACTTTAGTTTTCTTTTTTTTTTTAACTGTTAGATGTAGGAGCTAAATGTAGACCAGAAACTAGAACAGCAGCTAATCAACAGCTTGCACAAGGATGCTGCAGGGATTCATCTTGCAGTCTTAAATACCTATGTCAGCTTTAAAGATTGAACACATTACATTTCATGCCCAGGGCACTAAGAAATCCAGGCACTTAACTCATCCCACTAACCATACACCATGACAGCCAAAGAACATAGGGACAATAATTTTAACAAAAGTAACAGCCTAAAGCAGTAAAAGCTTCACAGCATTGCCTTAGAAGATTTTAACTCCTATCAGACTACAATACCTAAATTGAAAAACTTTATAGCGTGTTTTTTGCTATTACATTTTAACAGACTACATATCTAGTATTTCCTAAGTAAAAATATCATAATAATGACATAATTAATTAGCATAAAAAGCATTTGCATTCATAGTGAATTCAATGTCTATGCTATTCAGTTCTGACACATCTCAATTATTTGCCAAGGTCCTTCAAGACATGAGCTGGTAAAATTCTCTTTATCACACTGCTGTCCTCCTTTCCAGCCCCACTCCATTTTAAGCAGTAGACATCCTGAAATTAGTAACTCTTTAAAAATACGACAGACAGAGCGAGACTGTGTAGGCAAATTTACTTCAGTGTCATCTTCAGTGTTTGCTCTCTTGACAAATAGCTATCTCTGACAAATTACTTGACAGATCACAGATGTTCAGAATGACAAAGTTTTAAACACTAAAAACACACTGGGGAGCCCATTTTACAAGAAAACTTACAACGTCTAACCCTGCATTATTGCAGGTGCTTCAATGCATAAGGGCTCAAGGGGAGGAACTTTTGAAGATTCACTGCAACATTTTGATGTGAGAAGCCAGAGGACCAATCCCTTTTTTCTCCTGTATAATACTGCTATGAGGAACAGGTGAAGGGAAAAAAAACCAGGAGGGATGGAGGTAGCAGATATAATTACTAATGACGCTAATTAAATTCTCTTCCTGAGAAGCTTACTTTGGGATAACCAAAATTTACATTGCTAATTCAAATTTTCCACAGTCTTCTCTTCTGAAAGAACTACCAAGCTGTTTTTCTACACTTATAGACAGAAGGAAAAGCACAGCTATTCTTTTGTGTACCCTCAGCAGTAACAGCTATCAAGGAACAGCTGAAAGAATAAAATCTCCTAAAACCAAAATTTCACTTACTTCCCCGTGATGCAAAGAGATGCTCTCCAGTATTCACATTCCAGAAGCCACCTGTTCCCATCGTCAGTTTAACATCTCCTGGGTGAAAGCAGCATTCTCCAAACATAGCTGACTGCTGATCAGCTACCTGTCAATCCAACAAAAACAATGGGACAAGTCAGCTACCGTCTACCAGCCTGCCACGTTGGGTTTGAAAATATCTCTGTCAACACTTTGGAGTTCTGAATACAAGTAACCACTCAGGAACTGAGCATTCAGAGAGGATTTATTTACAATTTCTTAAGCATTTGCAGGCCATTTAACAGTCAGACTTATCATTGGCATCAAATTACATCAGGCTTCACAATGTGAAGTGTCTGTAGGACTCCTTGCAACAGTGAAAAGCAAAGAAGTACTTTGTGGTTTAATATTTAGCAAGGATAAACGAGGCATTTACAATCCCATGGAGCAAACCAGAGTAGCTTGGCCTGAATTCCTTTTTCCCCAGGTAGAAAGTTGAAGCTTTGAGGTCTTGCCTTCTTTTCCTTGATACCCCTACTGTACCACATTATTCCATGCTCTTTTTTCAACCATGATTATGGTCATTAAATGTATTTACTTATGTTTTTGCACTGGTGAAATAGTAAATTTACAGCTAGATTTAGTCCACATTATTTTAAACCAAGACAAATTCATGTTAGCTAGGGGACAATTTTTTCATTTAGCTCAATTCAAGCAGATTTTGCTCCAAATCATCACTAAGTTTTCTTATCCAAATTCTAACTACTGAGGAAAGCACATGTTATTTGCCACTTATTTCTAGTGAAAAATAAAAAAGGGATAAAAGGTACCACAAGTGGATCCATTAACAAATACTCTTACAGTTTGGTCTTACTGAAGTCAAGCCAGAACGGACTCTTGCATAACTTTATACAGAACAACTGATTTTAAGCCAGACACACATCACCAGAGCTTAGAGTCCTACATTAAGTACTTAATCATTTAGTCACACAACCTTAGTGGACCTCAACCTCTAGAAATCCCTTCTTGTTCCTTTCTCCTCCTTCCCCTTAAGGTTGTAGACTGGGTTTTTGGAGAAAAAATCAACAATCAATTCTATTGCAGTTAAGTCACACAGAATCAATAGAGAATAATAATGAAAGAAGAAAGTACTAAATCAAAGCCAAATAGAGTATAAACACACAGATTTAAGAAAATATTTTCACTTACCATTGCCATTATTGGAATAGGTACCCCAAATATTTCAGAGTCAGTTGATCCAAAGTTGAAGCTTAAAACAAACCACATTAAAATTACCTTTTTGTTAAAATGAAATCAAGGTACATACAGCCTGGATCTGGATCACACATAAAAGGTAATATGACTAATTTATTTTAAAGAAAACATTATAACTATCACTTTAAGAAACACAGTAAGAAAGTTTTGGAATTTGTATACTTCTAATATAAGGTATAACTGCATATAAATTTTTTTTGTGCTCATGTGTATTATTTGGCCTGTGCAGAATATTTAGTATTTCTTAATTAATCATAATTAATTTAGCAATTAATTTAACAGTTATCATATTCTTTTAATTATGCCTTCCTAGTTACCTTGTGTCTCTCACTGGTGGATAAATAGACACTGGAATAGAAAGTAGATTACACAAAGTGGGATTCCAACATTTCTGAAATGAAATGGAAAAAGTAAAAACATTAGCAACTGTCTGAGAAGCTCAATAAATAGCAACAAGATTCTTTGGGAACAGCACATACCGTAAAGGGTTCAAAAATGCCTGTAGAACTGGCATTTGAGTAATCTGTAGCATACACAGAACCTAGCATGAAAAGAGAGAAAAAAGATTTTTAGACAACCAAATATTTAAGAGTTTTTTTTAAACATCTCATTGACTCCCATGAAATATAAATCAAGTGTGTATGAGGAAAATCACAACGATACAATGAGCACAGAGATTTTACCTGCTGCTCACCATTCTGTGCATACAATTAATTACCCTATTTCCTCTCATGAAGCTGTCTAGAACAGCCAGCAGCATCACAGCAACTGCATCACAATCACAATCTGACTCCTCAGGCATTAGTCCTCAGGACTGAAACTTGTAATTCTTCCACATTTGTAACAATTCTTTGTTCTTTTGCTTTCACAGGTACTTTTCTTCAATCAACACCAATTAGCTCTGTTAGTCCTCTTTAAATCTTATACATTAACAAGGCTGATTACACTGAATAAATATTTCCCTTCCAGGCAGGCCCAAAGAATAATTTATTCAGAAGTTATTTTTATAATAGTAAATACATTACAATTTTTTATTGAATATACAAAAGCACAAATTGCAAAAAAAGTATCTGAATTCTAGGATAGATAAATGACAAGTAATGAACATCATTTCTTAGACTGCAGTTTGTTTTACTGATATTTAAGAGGAACTGTAATGTTCACCTTTAGTCAATCTATACAGTAACCAAGTGTCAACCGTTCCAAAGCAGCAGTTGTTTTTTTTGGCAGCTTCTTCAGCCTGGGGAAAAAAAAGTATTTACAATTGGGTACAATAAGAGAAGCATATTTATTGATTTATTTTATTATTGTCTTCATGATTAATCAGAACGTCCTCAGAAAATAAGTCCCTGATTGTAAACTTTTCTTCTGAAAAGGCTGAGTTGGCTATTTAACTAATATTATCCTACAACTTCATGCTCCTAACAGAAAATAAGAACACTTTCTTACAGCTGTTGCTAAGGAAAGAAAAGCAATTAATCCTCTACTTTAAGGGCATCATAGCCTTACGAATAGAAACTTACAGTCACAATTATAACAGTGGTGAAAGAGTGGTAGATAAAGAAAACAAGGTCCTGCATGGTTAGTATTAGAGCAATGAATATAGCAATACATAGCTCAGGGCTCATTAACTAGATTAATCCAGCACAACTTATTCCACATGCCTTTTCCAATTCACAAAAATGCAAGATGAATTGTGCAGCAGGGTATTATTTGTGAAACTGCAAAACAATGGCATAATGCAGAGTGGAAAGGTAAGAGGTTCCACTGAAAATAAATAAAATCATGAAGCAAAACCAGAGGGCAAACAGCTTTAAAACAAAGTACAAACACTAACTGCATAAATGTATCAAATGAAGTAAGATGATTTTATTATGTTGCTTATGTATAAAGAAAGCTTTTTACTATGACACATTTCCAGAATGAGAGGAAAAATTTGTACAAATGTAAGTTACTATTTAGGTAGACAGGCTTTGAACATTCACACAGAAACAATCCTTTCTGGCTCTTCTGAGAAGAACGAGCAAGACAAAACTGAAGCAATTACAGCCAATAGTCACAGAGTCATGGAATGGCCTGGAATGGAAGGGACCTTCAAGGGTTCCAACTCCACAGCCATGAGCAGGGACATCTTCCACTACACCACGTCACTCAAAGCCCCATCCAGCCTGGCCCTGAACACCTCCAAGTCACAAGCCATCATTATGACTTAAGAAACCTATTGCTTTTCCCTCTCCAGCTTACCTCACGTATGTTTTTAAAAACCCATGACAACTTCATAGAAGCTTGATGTGTTGAAAAAGTAAGAAAACTGGGTGCCAAATATCGATCATTCCCAGTCAAGAAATGAAGCACTGTAAAAATAACATGGATTACCTGTTTCAAAAGAAAACAGTTACTTAATTTTTAATCTTGCCCTTTAAAGGTTACTGATCAAATACCTTTAAAGGATGACAACACAGATGAAAGCTGCTGACATGTGATTAGATTCAGAAAGCTAAAACTCCTTTAGAGGATCCTTGAGGAGGATTATGTAAGGATCTTCATATCAACAGACAGCCTTCCTGCAACACACACCACAGGAAAGAGCAGCTGCACTAAGCAAAGCTGCTTTAGCACCTTCTGCTGGAGCACTGAGAGCCACTGCTCTGCACTGCCAACACCGATCACCTCTGTGAGTGCAATGCATGATGTGGCTGACAGCATTACACACTGTTATTCCAGTGGAAGTTCTCTTACAGCTGACAGGCTCAATCATGATTTATTAGATTTACCAAAATTTAATCGTTAATCATGTTTTCACAAAAGAAGTAACTGGTAAACCCAATAATTTAATTTCTTATTGTGACTGTGATGGTTAATTTTCACTTAGAGGAAAAGTAACTTCTGTTTTTGCACTTAGAGCAAATCTTTCTCTTCTAAAGGTATGAAGCACAAGCCACAAACAGCATAAAATGTACCTCCTACAGATACTCTGAGCAAAGGGTACATGAAAAAAACAAGCCAAGAAACCAAAAGCCCAAACCACTTCCAACCCAGACCTACTGACATCCACAATCTACGCGCTGTAGTGGTGTCAACATGCAACGTTTTAATATAACAGACTAAAAAGTAACAAAATGAGCCTTAGACCTATAGTTGTCTTTTCCCATAATAATTACTTTAGGCTACCAGTACTGAACATTTTTTCTTGGAACTATCTTCCATGCTAATATTACTCTGTTAAGTGCTTATTGCTCAGTTAAATGATGGCCACAGCACATCACATCACCATGTGAACAGGACACTTGCAGTATTCCACATATTGCCCTCACTTGTCATAAAAGTTAAACAGCTCTAATATAGCCAAGCAGTATCCAGACTAGCACAGTTTTACCTTTAGCAGAAGGGAGTTATTCCAAGAATTCACAAGTTCAGCACTTCTTAAGTCTTGCCAACTTATGAAATTATGAAAGGGTTTCCCTGTCCTCCTGAAAAACAGTATTTCAATGATTAAAGCTAGAGAACACAAATTGCCCAAAACATTCAACATTATTCACCATTTCCAATCAGGACAACACTAGGTCCGTTCCTATAATAACTGCATATCCTCCTGGTGGATTTGAGGAGTTACTAAATCAGCACACAGACGTTTGGAGTGTCAGACTTCTCACCAGAATTAAAAATATGTGTGTATGCATCTCTTCCAATGTGTAAAGAAAAAAAGGCCACACACTCAGGATCTGTTCTGACCTGCTCTAAGGTGTGGCTGTGCAAACACAAGAGAACATGAGTGACATGACAATTTTTACTTTTTGAGTTCAACACTTGTACAGCCTGTTTCCATCCAGTCTATGAATACAAATGAATACAAATTCATTTTACAGAACACACAACATACATACTTGTGCCATGTAATAAAAGTTCCTCTCTGGGTGGAGATGCCAAGACCAGCAATTTGCCTCATGTGAAGTCCTGCAGCTAAAAACCGAAATAAATGATAATCACAAAAAAAGCATTTATTTTAGAATATATTTAGCATATATTTTAGAATATTTGTTTTATAGAAGCAAACAAAAATATAACTTCTTCAATATAACTATAAAACCTATGGAATACTTAGGAAAATAATAGTTTATGAGAATATAAATCTCTACAAATTGTTCAACTAAGTGTTAAGAGCAGAGAAACGTTAGAGAGCTCTGAGTCAGACAATTGATTCCAAAGCAGATGAAAAAAACTATGTATTTTGCAAAAGCAGTTGTGGCACACGGACCCCTTCCACCCTCTGAAAGGCCTGTTGATACTTTACATGAACAATCCCAGAGACAGGAGGCAGATTACATGTGCCCACATAATCAATTAAAATGTGTATTTCACATGTATGAATGTGAACAAAAGCATCAACGGAAGTACCTTTACAGACTTGGGTAAAGAATTTCTTTATAGAAACAAAACTAGAATGATCCTGCAGGCAGTAAATAGATAAATATGAATACACCATAACTTTTTGCATCACTTTGATAATGATGTCTCACTTTAAGTACTTCTTAAGCAATGTTTCAAAATTCCTAAGAAAGAATTTGCTTAAATTAGGTACCACTGAATGTAACAAAGAATACTTTAAAGTCAGAAGTACAAAAATGTACATTTGGATATACACCAATTCTGCTGTTAAACCTTACCTTCAAATAACTGTTACAGAACATTTTTTCTAATATAAGTGTAAATACTTAAATATCTCCATAGCTATTTTCAAAGCAACTCTGGTCAGCTTGCTAATTACCTCCAGCCATACTTAAAGAAGCAAAATTACATTAAGAAAATACACATAAAAAATTTCCACTCATATGACAGACTACCCACCCTGTCCTAAGTACTGTTACTCTGAAGGGCTCTCAATCCAGCTCCTTGAACAAATCACAGGTTAAGTAGGTCTTGCTCAAACGTGTTCTCATGTTAATTTTCACGTGCAAAGTTGCTCATTTGTGTGAGCATGTTCTGCAGACTCTACATCCAGCACCCTCTCAGTGACAATTACAGAAGGGGTTTCACAAAGAAAGGGCATATCCTGTGCCACCAAACTCTACATGTGCTTCTGCACCTCCCCTTACACTGAGTCCTTGCATTCCTGCCAGCAGTGCTATCGATTTCTCAATCAGCTGGAAATTAAACCAGTGCTTTCACAAGGCAACCTGCTCCACCTGCTGCACAAGTGCTGCTGGTAGCAGGAGGGCATGGGAGGAGGACCTGGGAGTGGGTGGCCTGGGAACAGCACTATTTCTTTTTCAGGCAAAGTCACAGCTTTCAAGCACTTCCACAGCTCACTAAGGACTACTGGCATGTGTTACTCCTTCCCATCTCCATAATCTGCATGGTCCCACCACATTCCCTATATCAGCTATCAGGCTTTCCAGACACCCACGCAAGTGGAACTAACTTCCATTACAGACAAAAACAAACCTAAAACATGGATGTTTTTCAGTTACTCTGTCTTTTGGATGGAGTGGCACAGTAAGAGACAGAGTTGGGACCGTGCAGCCAGAAGCTTCCACCTTTAGGTAGTATTGAACTACAGCAGCTCATGCACACATGCATGGAATCACGTTTGGCTCTGCAAGCCCAGCAAACCCAAGTGTCACTGTGCTCCTTCTGCTTCCAGTCAGTCATTCCTGCCCCTGCTACCACACCCTCTCTTGCGTCAGCACAAACATCGGTGAAGCTCTGCTGGCATAAACAACCGGACAGTGATTTGACTCAGGAAGCTGCCCTAGACTAGAAAGAACTCTGTGAAAAAGGGGTGGCACTGCTTCTTTTGACAGCACTGTGAGTTATGCTTACACACCCACTCAAAAATGACTTGTCAACAATGTGTGCAGCTTGGCCACAAGGAAATCTTCCCTTTTTAAAACTAGCTGAAAAGTCTTGCTTCCTGACTTGTCCCACAGAATGGAAATGAAGGAAGACAGTAAGGTCTTTGGAGGTTGAGGTGGCATTGCTGTTCTCGTGACCAAACAGTTGTGGCTGCTGACAAAACAAACCAAGAGCCCAAAATAATCAGCTTCAGCTTACACCTGGTGATATTTACTTTCCCTGTTCCTTAGGCAGCCTTCCAAAGGAAGGTACAAGCAGTTTTGCCATAAGCCATGTCTGAAGGCCGAGACCAAGCAAGAAGGGCTGAACAGGAGGAACTGAATGAATTGAATGAGAGGGTAATGTGCACACACAGACCAAGGAGACTGGGGCACTGTGGGAAGGCAAGCTGGGGTCCAGCTGACAGGTTCACAGCATCAATACGGCATAGGTGATCCAGCATGGATGGCAGAACACTAGAGGTAGATTAATATGAAAGCTGTGAGAGTTGTAGAGAGTAAGAGCTAGGTTGGAGCAGCATGCAGAAAAGCAGGGGGAAAAACCCACCAGAGGTTTGTCAGAAAAGGGAGCTGTATGTATTCAGTGGAGCACTAGGAATTTTTAGGCTAAAGTACAAATAGAAAAGAACATAAATACAGGAATAGGATGGTAAGAACCACTTAAAGTTTGAATGGGAAAAGGAGGAATATCAGGTTGCCATCAAGTGAGCCCAGCTCTGCAGCATCCTGCATTCATTCTCACTCACACACACAAAGTGGTGGTAGAACAATGGGGCACTAAAAGGGGAACAAGCCTGCTCTCTGTTCCTGCACAGAGGCATCTGGAGGAACAGACACTGGGGAAGGATGCATATACAAAAAGCTGCAGCAACAAAGTGCTGGCACTGATGCATAAATCAAGTATTCACATTGCTTCTACTTCAATCCTAATCTGGGCCCAATTAAAGGAAAAAGGTAATTGAAACCCTAATTTACATAATGACTGAATAGGCCTTAAAGCATGCTGTAGTACTGTGCCCAGTGATGATTTTCAGTACTAGCTAAAAATAGTTTTATTATCCAAGTAACTTACTTCACTAATTTTGATAAATAAATAATTTCTCAAAATTTAAGCCCTTACCTTGTACAGCCTCTTTTATTACACCAATAAATTGACTCCACAGCACTTCAGGATCTAATTCAACCCATCCAGGACGAGGATAAAGTGATTCGACCTGTTTGGGAAACACAAATAGCTTTATTATGATCCCTAGAAATCAGAAAATACATTTTAATTGGTGTTGTTTTGTTTTGTTCTTCATTTTGTGAATCTCCTGTAAGAGTAGAAACAACAGTGCAACTTTTAAAACATTGTTCAACATGGGTTTGTGATCTCTAGAAGACCTCCACTGTTCTGGGGGAATACAGAAGCTCAAACCCCTTGAAATAAGGAAGTCCAAACCTCTTGGAATAAAGGAACCTGTAAAACCTCTTCCAGAGCTGCAAACAGGAAAGCAGGTGTCTCAGAAAGCCGTTTCTGCTGCATTGCTTAATTCAGACGTCGATGCTTCTGAGCTTCTCAGTGGCAGCACAGCAGGCCAGGGATCACCTGTCAGACGAGCTTCCAGCGCCAGGGAGGGTCACCTCCACCGAGAGCAGCCCCTTCCATCTCCGAAATCCATCAGATTTCTTACACTTTTCGCTGCAAGCTTTTCATTGCAATAGGTACCAGGAAAAACAGTTAATTCTGGAGCTTGCCTTGATCCTAAAATCACAAGCTGTACGAACCAAAAGCAGCCTGAAATTCATGTTTTAAAGTTGACACTTTCTCACGTAGCGCTGTTAGATAATGGGACGCGTGTAACCGTAAGTCCTAAGTAAATCAGCTATGCCCTACTAACAAAAGTGGTTTTGTTCAGACAGAGATTAGTCGATAAGTGACGACCGGGAAAGGTGGGAGGGGATGAACGTCGAAGTAACGGGGTGAGTGCTACGGCGGTCCCCGCGGAGGAAGGGGCCCGTGGGTTTCCTTTCACCCCCCGGGAGGCGGAACCGCTCCTGTCCGCCCTGGCTCAGGGGATGCCCGCACACTGGGACCAGCTGAGCTGGCTGAGAGCCTGCGAACGCCGGCCACGCCGAGCCCCGACGGGCAACCCCCGCAGCCTCTCGGTGCCCGCCGGTCGGAACCGCTGGGGCAGAGAGCAAGCTCGGCCCCGCCCGGCTGCCGAGACAGGTGCTGCCCAGACAGGTGCTGCCCCCGGCTGCTCTCGCCGCTCGGCCCGGCTCCGGACCAGGGGCGCGCCCCGCAACCCGCCCGCACTCACCTTCCTGTAGCTGGAACCCCTGACGGCGGCCGCCCGGTCGTAGACGTGGCACTTCACCACCGTGCTGCCCACGTCCACCCCCAGCACGTACCGCGCCGGGGCGGCCCCGCTGTCGGGCTGCCCGCACGGCATCGCCCGGCGCGGCCCGGCGCGGAGCACGGACTGAGCGCGGCCGCGCCCGCCGCAGCCCGCCGGGGGCGGGCGCTCCCGCGGCCTATGGGCGCGGGCAGCGAGCGGGGCCGCCGCGCGGGCAGGTGGCGCCCGCCGGGGGCGGCCGGGGCAGGCCGCGGCCTGGGAGCAGCGCGGGCGGTGCGGCCGCGCCCGCCGCGCCCTCACGGCGCAGGGGACGCCGTGCCCTCGGCCCCGGGATCCCACGGACACAGCAAGAACACGAAAGCAAAGCGTCGCGTTTCGTCTGTGCGGTCTTTACATGAATCTACCACGTGCACTTACAAAAGGCTTTTAGTTAAACACCAAATGTTAAAGGCCGTTCTAAAAGGCTGAATTCAGCGAGCGCCGCTGGGAGAGATGCCCACGGTGCGATGCTGACCCCCGTGATCACTGTCTGACCCCAACTTCTCCTCACACTACAAGAGGTATGTTTTCTCCTGGGATTTGTCACTGGAGGCACTGAGTATCAATGAACAAATTACACATAGTTACACAAAGTCATGAGCTGCAGCAATTCACTGGTGCCATCGGTTTGCTTTACAGGGGGAACGGCATCTAAAATTACTGCTGAAACAGAGTTAGTGACAGAAATGTTCCCTTATTGCCCTTAGATGGGGTGGTAATTTTTAAACAGGAGCAACCAGAAATATTAACAGCAAACCAATAAAATTCAGAAAGCTCAACCCCAAGCCAGTATCAGCAGAATTTTGTTTTAACCCAAATGTAATCAGAAGAGTTAGTCAATTAGTTTTAACTAATTTAATTAGAGCAGAAAAAGAAAAAAAAAACCACCAAAAAACAACACATTCAAAGTATTTCTCCCTTGCACTTCTGCTTTGGCCCCTCTTAAAAAAAACCTGCACTATGAACAGTATAATATGAGATAAGTCTGGCATTACTGGATCTTTAAACCAGGAATACTACTGACAGTGAAAGCCACATTAAGAAGAGGCTTCTCACCTCACATGGGCAGTCACAGAGGTCACTGGGACAAAGGTAGGGATCACGGGGAAGTGAAGGCACATGAAAGAGAAAGCCAAGAAACAACTGCTTTACCTCTCTTCCCTAAGAAACAACACTTTACAAAATCACAATCTCTTTGACTGTCTCTTGACATACAGCTAATAGACGTATGTCAGAGAGGTACCAAGTACTTCAGATTCTGATGAAGAGTACTTTCCTTCAAACTAATTTGTTAAAACTAACAGCATAATAATAATAATTACTTAAAACTTCTGACGAAAGCTCCCTCAATAAGATTTGACATGTGTATCTGGTATAAAAGGCTAAAACCTCTCCAAACATTCAAAAATTAAGAAGCCTTAAGAAAAAAAGGCATCTATATATCCTCTGTGTTTCTACAGTATCAATACAAGCAGGGCCTGCCTCACTGCAAGATTAAGCAAAACTTCAAAAAGAAAATGGATGCAGGTTACTTTTTTCTTTCATAAGCTCCTAATAGAACAAACACATACCCTTTTGATTGCATGGAAGTGGCCATGTAAAGTTGACTTGTCCTTGCAGATCTTAAATTCTGTTTCATATGTTGACAAATAACTTAAGATGCGTGGAAAAAGATAACCTGAACCAACTTGCAAAGTGTCAATGCATACATAATCTTAGTCATAGAGAGCACGTATTAAAATTGCTTAATTTATGAGAGGCTTATGAAATACAAAATTCTTATTATTGTTCTGTTTGTAATGTCACAAAAGTAATGCAATAAAAGACAAATGTGCTTTGATATGTGCAGAGAGTCCATGCATGACTTTGTTGTTAGTTTATATTGGTCTGTCAAAAATAATCTTATTCCCACACAGGCACTCTTTGTCTATCCAAAATCTCCGTCACCCTCAGAGAAAAATCTTACTGTCAATATGCACAAAAGCCCCAAGTTCATTTTAGCACAGGCAAGAATCATTCAATTTGAAGTGCAAATGTATGGACACTTTCCTGGTAACAAGCTGCATAACCCATACCAGCACCTCGAGTCCTCCTGTTTGGGTGAGAGCACGCGGGTGCCAAGTCACTGCTCAGAGAGGGAGCTGGCACACCTGGGGTCACATACCAAGTACCTCAGCAGCCATGGCCCGTACTTCTGCATCTTCTCTGCTGAAATCCTCAGTTTCTTTGCTCTCTGGAAAGCATGGCTGGTCTTATTTTTTACTGGGTTATCAAACCAAATGAAGGAGTGGAGGCACTCCAGGGACCTGTACAATGCTGTAGCAAAAGAGAGAGTTATTAAGTAAAACCAATCAAATGGCAGAACATCAGGGTCAAGAAGATCCTACACTGCTAGCAGGGACAGCAAAACCCCTACCGTGATTTATATTGAATATAATTGAATATTTATAAGCAATGTCATCACACTCAGCATGTTTCAGTCAGCAAGAGATAGACTTTATAGGATGATGTAAAGAGACCTTGAGAGATGGAACTGGCACTGACCCAGCAGACCTAACTCCCAGAAAGAAAACATGATCTTGACACTGTCTTGATATTTTCTTGGACCAGATTATTAAATAAAATTTCCAAATTAACTGTATTTTGAATAGTTAACTAGTTTTGGGTTTTTTATGAAGTATTCTCAGGTGCATTTCTGTTGTGTTGGAGCATTTTCATTCACCTAAGGCTCCCAGCGTGAATCAGACTTGCCACTGGCACTGCCAACAGGATTCCAGATACTGAAATCTTGTAAAGCAATACCCAAAATTTGTAATGCATGGGAGTTTTATCTTCTTTTCCTCAGCTGGTTTTTTTTGGTCAAGGTGCATCTATCTTCCTACTGCCTCCTCAAACTGTGAGTTACCATTTTACCCACTTACTTAGCTCTATCTTTTTAACAAGTTATGAAAGCATTGATGTGGGGCCTTTTGTCAGTTTGCACATAAAGAAGAAAAAGCCCACTAATTTCTGTTGCTCCATTGGCTGGTGCAGCCCACATCCATAAGTCATTAAGACTCACCTAAAAACTTAACAAATGGGCCAAAATGAAAATTATCATCTTTATGCAAATGTTGCTGCAGTAATTTACCATATGACCCTTTCTCATTAGTTCCTCCTGTACTCCTGCAGAAGTTACCACTCTCCTCAAAGTCAACAGACAGAACCACATGCAATGAGATCACCTGATGAATCATGTTAGATTTGTGGGTAATTTGAGCTTTAGGCAGCCATGAGATGTTTCTTAAGGAGTTCCATTCTTGCTAAATCATCCCACCCTCACACTACACACTGTACCAACCCAGTTGTTCTTGGCATTCCATGATGAACTATCATGAAAAATAGCACACGGGAGAGTGCCAATCACATTAATTCCTTGATAAGGTTCATAATGTGGCAACACAGTTTGACATGACCCAGAGGGAGCAAGTAATAAGAGACTGGTTAATCCAGGATTATCACTAGAGGATTGCACATCAAATGTGTGCCCATATGCATGAGGTTTTGCACTGTGCCTGAGGCAGAAGCGGTCCTTCCTTTCTGCCAGCTCTGCAACACAAGTAAACTTTGACAGGAAACAAGGTGGACTTTAGGACAATTAAGTTGTAAGCCAAGAATTTATCTACCAAAGCAAGTGAAGTGAAAACTGGTGTACTTACTCTGTTAATGTTTCATTATTTGTCCATTATTTTACTCGGCCTAAGGAATATCTACATTTGGAGAAGAGCAATGTGTATTAACAAGATAGTGTCAATCATCCTCTGGATGTCTCTTAAGGAATTATTGTGTGGACTGGAAATGACAACTATGAATAATTTTAACAAAATGAGTGACTGAGTTCCTGTACACTTTAAGAACTATTGTTTCAGTAAGACCTAGCCATTAAAAATAACTGCAATTACACAAAATACAGGACTAAGTGTGATTATCAACTTTCATAAATCACTGCCAATGCACTGATGTTTTACTGACCAAGTTTTACCAGAAAAAAATACAATGTTTTAATGAAAAATGCTTTTTCTGTCCTTTCAAATAACAAGAATCAGGTTTACTATATGCACTTGATGGCACTGTGATCATTCCTTTGATTTATATTGTATTTCAAAGCAGAAATAAAACAGGAAATTTGTAAATTATAGAAAAATAAGAGTAAACACCCACTCAGAAATTAAAAGCAAGACAGCAATAAGGAACTGTTGTTGGAACCATGGACTCTTTTAATAAAGAACAGCCACTTACCTCATGATATCAGATTCTTCAAAACATTTATCAGTTACAGTCTCAATATTCAAGGGTCCTCATGCACCTGAATTTGAATTCTTTTGGCCAAGAGTGTGTATTCAGACTGCCCTTATGCCCTTGATGTCACTGTGTCCCCTTTCCAGATACAGAAAGAGAAGAACATAACTGTCTCTCAGTAGTAAGGAAGGCTGATTATGGAATACATAAGGAGATCACATTGCAAATAGAATTAAAAAACATCCTTATTCTAAGTAACAATTACTTTGAGATTCCTCACCCTCAGGTGAGGAATATACTATCTATATAGTAGTTCAGGTTAACTCAATTAAATTGAACAAAAGTCCTGTAATTTTTGAATGGGAGCATCCATGCAAGATTTACTCTGCAATAACTGATAATATTTTCAAGTTATCCCTTCATTTAAGTTGCTTGAATTTTCTTTAGTGCTCTATATTGAGGTGGCAGAACTCACCATGCAGGGCAACAGCAGTTAAGAGTTCACTGACTAATCATCTGAAGACAATTTATGAAATACAAGATTTTATCTTGGTGTCTTCAAGTTGAGCAATATGACCTGAGTGTTTACACCAACCAGACTTGTTCTGTACAGAAACACCAAGTTACATACACACTTACATAAAGCTGCAGCAGGTGGACATGCTAAAAGTGTACTCCAATCTTTATGCTGGTTGCTTTAAACAAGCTAATTCACACTAAAATGTGCAAGAAAGACAGTAATATTTTGCTTCTCAGCCAGCAGCTGGTTCTCCACGTTGTTAGTAATCACTAGGACTGAGCTTACTGGAAAATAATGACTTTTCTATGGGGTTGGGTTTTTTTAAACCTAAGTGGTGACAAGGCCAAAAATTTTTTGGAAGATCAGTATCATGTTAAATGTTTTTAATTGCAAGGTGACTAACAGTCTTTTGAAAAAAAACTTTGTGTTTTGATCACAGTTACAGTTGAAAGCCATTGAGAAACAGTCAAGAGGGCAGGTCCTGCTTCTGAGAATCAAAGAAACTGAGTTTCATGAGATTTGATTAATATCTCAAACTTCTGGGTTGGAGCATACACAAGTTCCCATGTAGTATTTGGAAATAAAACAGTGAAAATAGGTAAGGTTTCTTGTTTCAATATTTAATCCAAGCAGACACAGACAGTTTATAAAATTACTCTATTGCATTAGAGTTCTATATAGCATTTAAGTTTTATGAATGTTTTTCCTTCAGTGTAGCATATATTCATATTCCAAAATATCTTTGCACAGTCTTTGTGCAACTACATGCTAAAAATCTGCAAATGCACACTTAACACTAAACAGCACAAAAAATACATTCTGTATCCATTCATATGCAAATTTAAAACATTTCACTTGGCAGATAAACAATGAAAAGTTATTTTAAAAAAATCAGAAACTACAAAAATGCGCACATAAAAGTCTTCCCTTTTGGATTTTTAGTAAAATACTGCTCTGTATAAGATCTAATGAAAAACTCCAGTGCTTAGAAAATACTTTATATCTATGAGAAAAAGAAATGCCTAAATTTATATCTGTATGAGCTAAACATAATGACCTTGTAAAAATATAATAATGAAATCAAAGGGGACGTGGCAAAGATCAATGCAGATGTCACATCTACCAGGACATGTAAAACTGTAATTAACTGGGCACCAGGCAGTCACTTTCATAGAATAGAAAAACTACAAATCAGGGACTAATACAATATGCAGCAGTTACAGAATAAAGGGCTTAACCACCTAAATATACTACATATAGCAATTCCACTTGAAGAGGAGCAGAAATCTTAGTCTGAAGTAGAAATAATAGAAATTGCTGTGCTCACTGGTACATAACAGTATAGCATCCTCCGTAACATTGTTCCTCAAAAATCTGCAAAAATTTGCTGTACAGACACATCAAAATTCTGTGATGCAAGAGTCTAACACAGCCTCATCTCTGTCATGGAAATTTTCAAATAGGTATTTTCTCTTATGATCAGATCATTCAGATAGATACAGTGGACCAATTAAATGTCACATAACCACTTCTAAAATATTGGCATGGCAGCATCATATCAGTCTCATGTTGCTAATGAGAAAGATAAAAAATACAACTTTCCCTTCACAGAAAATGGCTTTGAACCTGTTGAGACTAGATGACTATAAAGACAACAAAATCAATGTGATTTAAGACTATATGTAGACTATTCCACAAGTTTTGCGATACTAAGTAAAATAAAATTCCTTAATCTTGTTTTTACTTCTGTGATCCTTTTTATAGGGCTTGCTGCTATTCTACAAATACTGCTGAGCCAACAACTGTTTTGGAGAAATGAAAATTAAAAAACACTATAACACAGTAATAATGTGAATCTTCATACTACACCAAGAAATGGAGGCAAAAAATCAAACGAAAGAAAGTCTACGGACTTGCAGACCCAGAATGAAACCTGTTCAGAAGCAACAAAATAAATCACTCAAGTTTGCTTTATTTCTGGTTCATAGGCCTTAGATAAAAATTACTTATTTTTCTAGAACAGATGAAAAATGAAATTAAATCCATGCCAGTAAGCAGGCACCAACAGAGATTTCAAATTTTTTCTTAGACTGAAGATTTTATATTAATGTCCATAAGATTAGTACATGTGGGTTAAAAACAATACAAGGACCTTTGAGCCTTCTTTTTTTCCTATGTGAACAAAGAATCCCATAGTTCTGTCCAAAAATTCAAGTCAGCTTATTGTCCGAATATTCTTATGGAACCAATAGCAACACCTCCTGAGAATTTAATTTTGCAACACAGAAATTCTCTCACAAAACTAAAAAAATAAATATTAAAAGTCATTAGAGACAAAAAAAAAAACTACTATAGAGAAGGTTTCAGGGCACAGACTATTAGAGGAAGAAATGGACTCTATGTAAACATAACTTTGACAGCCATCCAGCAAAATGGGGTGTCTTTAAACTCTGGCCATTTTTATAGTTTAGAAAAAAATCAGGCTATCACAAGCATTGAGGAGGCTATGCACATCTGTATTAGATAACTTTGTTATTTTATCATCAGAAAACAATTAAATTGGTAGATTAAAAAAAAGTTAAATGTACTTTACCAAAGGGATCTCTACTTTGCAAATAAAACATTTTTATTCAATACATCCTATAAATTAATCTCCTGGAACAGATTGTGCAAGAGCAACCAGTTTTTGCCACTCCAATACCAGACACACAGTAACACCTATGTTCTGAAAGCTGCAAAGCTGTTGCCCTCTAGTACAACACCCAGCAGTTCCTACTTAGAGGGGATTTGGCAGTTTCTTTGTAGTCAGCTTTTAGTTACACTGATTCAACTCAGAAGGACCTGTAGTGCCAATATAAAAGCTTCATTTAAATAATATTTACTTTCTGTCTTATTACACTATTTAAAATCAAGCTAGAGTACAAAATGTGATGCTAAACACTGTTAGATGCCCAACTTATTACTGTTCCACATCCCTCCCAAAAAGCACATCCAATCTGAGTTAAGGTTGCCACTATTATTGCTGCTCACCCGATATTGTCTGTAAGCCACTGTTTAGAAACCTAGGCACAAGGGATGGCATGGCAACCCTAACTCAGTATTTCCTGGCTTTTGCTAATTTAAGTGAAAATAAAACAGATTTTTAACATAATTTTTATGGTTTTAATGACAACCTGAAAACCATAGCAAATAAAATGTATTTCCTTCTATATTAAAGTGGCTGGTCTTTTTAAAAGAGATTTCTGATTTTTTTAAATGGTAGAACATAACAATGGGGAAAGAGTTAAAGATAAAATACACCTAGCTACCAGATTTATTCTGAAGATTTTGGTGCGCCAAAATTGACAGCCAGTTTTCTTGGCTTTCGCTTGCTGGAAGTGTTTGGTGTTGATTTGTTATGAGGAACACTTGGAGTAGCCACATTGTCTTGAAATGAAACAGTGGATTGAGCAGCTTGAGGAGATTTTAAAGGAGCTGAAGAACTGTCTTGCTGAATGTGGTCAGAAGACATTGGCTGTTCATTCTTTAGTGGTGCAGCTTGAGGGGAACTCTGAAACTCCTTGAGTTCAAAGTTTTTCTTGCTAGCAGCCCTTTTTTTAGTTACCTTTAAATTAAATAAATATTATTTAACAGAATGCATTCTCAAAAACTACAAATATTCCACTTTCAGAAAACATGCATACATATCTTAATACTAAATACTGCTTCACAATGGGCTGTTGTTGAATTCATTTGTAGTCACATTTTTTTAGAAAAATACAATATTAAGACAAACCTGCTGCTCTTACCTGCAGAGGTATAAACTGATTGTGAGAACCAACGGGTATAGTTCCTGCAAGAGACACATTTCCTGGATAGGAACCAGGATAATAATGCTTAGGCACTGGAGTACTCCAGGACACTGGACCAAACACATGAGACGATGGAGGCATCATATTAGCTATGAAAACAAGAAAATTTTAGCTCTTGCTCCTCAAAAAAAAAACCAAAAGAACAACAACAACAAAAAAAAAAAAACCCAACAAAACCAAACAAAAAAAAAAAACCACCCAAAAACAAAAACAAAGAAAAAAAGATACAAACTTGCCAAGACCCCAGGACTACTCCAACACATCTGCCTGCATGTTGTTTATCTTTCCAACAAAGTCTCATATGCTTCATTATTACTTCAAAATAGCTAAGTATTTATTTATTATCAAAAGCCCCCAAACAAACGAACTACACCTAGGTAACAACACAATTAAGAGCACATAATCATGATATCTGCATTCCAGAGTGCACATAATGTGGGCTCTCTACATCTTCAGCTGAGCCAACTGTAGTAGCAGAAAGCTGCAAGTTTAGGCCATCATTTTGGAACACAGCAACAACAGAGAAACCCCACAGAAAAGATGTAGCAGCAGCTGTATGAGTTTCTAGGATGCTACAGTGGTGCTGACTCATTAATTCCCAGCTGAGATGGGAACTTCAGTAAAATACAAAACAACTGGGAGCCAGAATACAAAATAGCAGCACTGGGACTTTTAGCCATTTTTTGGGGGTTCCTTACCATGCTCATATTTGGAAGTGTACAAGAGGACTGTGATGTAGCACTTCAGTGAAAGTTGGTTACAGATGAATAAAAACAGTTGCATGGAGAAACATTAACTATATCAAATGGGGGGGGGGAAATCCATATTATAAATCAAGAAGGCTGTTTCTTAAAAATTCTGGACTGGGATTATCTGCTTTCAAATAATTACTGTTGTTTTGAACGAAAAAAAATGGAAAAAGCACCAAAGACTGAATAGATGAATACATTCTTGAGGAAATCATTAATAGAGATGATTCTTCATACTGAATTAATCTGCACATTGATGCAAAGAGGGCCATGAACTGTTTTCAAAACTGTTCAGACATACAAGTACACACATGATGACCATATAATGGGGCTTTCTGGAAAGCATTCATTTTCATATAAAGAACCACCATAATTAGAGGTTATCATGATATTATTTGAAATATGTACTAGTCAAACACCTACCAGGGGGCTGTGCAAATACTGGAGGAATTGATCCAGGTGGTACAGGAACTCCTAGTGGTTGGTAATTTGGAAACACTGCTGGAGGTGAAGCAAAGTTTACTCCTATGGAACTCTATGAAGAAGGAAACAGAGGTTCACCAACAGATGCAGTGCACGGAGACAAAGATTTGCAGACATTTTTCACATCCTCACCAAGCGCTGTAAAGCAAAAAGCGCAGCTTTCTCCTTTGCTTCAGCTTCAGAATGACACTGCGGTCCATGAACCAATAAACCATTTGACAGCTTTATGTGGCAAACTGTCATGGTCTAGAAAAAAGAGAGAAGATTTTTGAGGGAATTTGTATTGCTAACAGATTGTGAGACAGAAACAGAGATCTGTTTGTTTGCTTTAAAAAAAGGCAACAAAGGGAGCTAAGGCTTATTTTCAGATAAGATTTCAGCGGTCAGTTCAAATACTTAATATAGAACAGTTGATAGAAAGTTGAGAATTTGTACTTTTGCAGAAAAAAACCATTTTACCTGTGGTGTTTTTAGGAAAGAGAAATCTGGTTGCGACATTCCAAGAAGAGAACAAATACGAGAAAGCTCAGAAACAGTAGACAGTGCAGGCTGTGGACAAGGAAAAGGGTGACCTCCAGTTTCTATTGCTGGTGTGTTCTGGGGGCCTCCAGGGCTATGCTTGTTCATATAAGCAGCTGACAAAAGGGGAAAAAGAAAAGCTGTATCACAATTATTTCCTTCACTAAAATGATGGCAATTTGGTTATTAGCAACAAAAAAAAAAAAAAAAAAAAAAAAAAAAAAAAAAAAAAAAAAAACCACCAAAAAAACCCCACCAAAAAGCACAACTGCCTCTTTGATTTTTTCCTGGTATTTTCATATTGTTTAACAAAAACCAAGAGACTATAACTGAAGAGAGTTTTAGATCCAAATACAGAAGTAGAACTAAAAAAAATGGTAATTTTATTACTATGTTTTGATAAACATACCCTACTGAAACTGTGTTCTAAAATGTCACTACAAGGTGAAGTTCTGAATTATGAGCTGATGGTTACACATACCCATTTTTTTTGTTGGTTTGTATTGCACAGCAGTTCCATGGCAATCCTGTCTATTAGAGGGAGCAGGAACATCATTAACTTGTGATTTCACTTCATTCCTTGTTTGCAGATCTGAGCCATCTATCTTCAAAATCTCTTTGAGCATCTGTGTTCCTTTCTTTAAAAATAAAATAAACCACTCAGGAACATGCTGGTATCCAGACAACATGACCTTCTTAACATTGATTATTATAATTGGTAACAGAATCTGACTTTTTATTTTCCAATTGGTTATACTTTATCAAAACAAAGTAACAGCATCTTAGCATAAACAAAGGCGTTCACCAATTTTCTTTGAGAATAGTTAATTAAAAAATCATTACTACATTTTAAAAAGCGTGTGAGGTTTCATGGAGATTATTTAAATAGAAGCATTGATGCTAAGATAGCAGATGCTAAACTGCAATGTAATGACTCCTGCAGTATACAGACCATAGCAAATGACTGTGGTGATAGATGTTCCTCGTTTGTAGCTCTTGCTTCCTTGGAATAAGTCTGCACTTCATTTTCTTTGGAAATTTTCAAAGAAGCTAGAAGCCTTTCCAGCTCATTGTCCTTCTTAAAGAAAAAAAGGTACATCAACTAAGTGTGTTTACAAGCAGATGCAAGAGGAAGGGTATATGAATTTGAGGTTCATTTTATTCTCATTCAGATTTTTCCTCTCTTAGCTTGGGCAGGTCACAGTCATGTCTGTTCAGAGTGAGAACAGATATCCAGAGACTGCATCAAGTTCTCCATATTAAAATTGATAGAATTGATTTAAAGAACAATCAAAGTTACACAGGTTTGTTGTATTTTTTAAACATTAATTTTCAAACAAGTAACCAGGAACAATTGGAACAAAATGGACTGGAAACTGAAGTTACTCAAAGAGCACAAGAGAGTCAACTCCTTAGATCCTACCTTTCCACCTGTGCAGGGACCATCAACTGCAGCCTTCTGAATTAAAGGCATGTTGGGACTTCCATTCCTCTTCAAAAGTTTGACATTGTACTTATTCACACCTGTGAAATTCTGAAATAAATTGCCACCATTATTACTGACTACTCTATTACTCATTATAAGACAATCATATTAGAAATGCATCTGCAAAGAGCTTTCACAAGCTAATATTCTTAGAGGATTTCAGCTTACTGAACACCTAGCATTTGTGTTTTCCCATTACAGTGTAACTTTTAGAATCTAAGAGGAATAGGAAAGTTGTTTGGTATCATCATATATTTTATGCACTTTCTCTCATAATCTGCCTATAAACCTCTAATGAAAAAAAAAATCTCCAAAATAAATTTGCTGACTAAAAGAATCAACTAAGATGCCAATTAAAGACAAATCTGTAAAGCGATAAATCACATCAGAGTAAAATGAAAAGAAAATAATAGATAAGTCAGTACAGACAAAATTACCTGTTGGTTTGACATTTTATTATGTGGTTGACTTTCACCTCTTGTAGTTTTGGAATCTTCTTTAACTACAAAAGAACGCATTCTTTTGAAATGCATTTAAAAACTGTAACAGTCAAGACTCAAAACAATTAGTAACTCCATACAAATACACAGATTTGCATTAATTTGAATGGTTTTATCGAATGTTTAATTTTAATTCATAGGTCATTTAGTGTATGCTTTTCTTCTAGGATAAAATAAAGTATATCCAATAATGTATCTAATTTTCTATTCTACAAGTATGATCACAAGCAGATTTTCAAAGACACACGTGGTTTTTTGTTTGATTTTTATATTAGATGGGTGGCAAGTCAACAGAACACAGAACAATTTACCTACAAGGTTTAGGATTAAGTGTGAAACAATCTGATATGCACACCAGGGACATTATTGATAATAACAAGTGCAATGTAGTGTTTATAAAACTGTAATAAATTATTTCCTGTCAATAGCTACAAAAAAACCAAAAAGCTCTTCAGACATTTCAATGAAGGTCAGATAAAGCAAGTAGTTCCCCTAAACAAAGTTTCTAATTGCAGTTAGAATTCTAATAGTTTCTAATTGCACTTACATTTTTTATAAGGCTCCTGTTTTCTTTGCTGACATTTAAAGCTGCCGTCATTGAAGCCTGGCTTGTAAAACTGATGGCCAGTTCCCAGCTTGATTTCCTGAGGTAGAACTGCAACCTAAGGTTTCAAACAAAGCTTAACCAGAAAACTGGGTATCTATTATTTGTATAGTAGTGCCCTATGATTACCCCTTTCCAGAGCTATGCATACTCCATGTAACACCACTTTCATCCAGAGGATTTACTTGTAACACGAAGTTTTCTGATACAATGAACTGACGTATGAAATTAAGGACATTCATATTTTGAATGCAGAGATCTGGTAAAAGTTTCTATACTAACCTTCTCATGCATGTTTGGCTGAATGTGATGAGACTTCCCAGAACTCTGCAATGACTGCCATATGCTGCAGAATTCATCATCTTGCTTACTCTGTGCCTGACAAAGTAAAAAAACAAGACCTCAAACAAACTCAGCAGCGATAAATTCAACTTTTGAACACCTAAGTATATACCAAGACATTCTGGAAATTGTAAGTTTCAAGTTAAACAGTCCTCAGATGACAGATATTTTCATACTGACACTAGTACAAGTTGCAGGTAATTAATTATGAAACAAGCTGTGGTAGCGGATTGCAGTTACAATTTTTACCAAGAATCACTACTAAAGTGAAATGAGGTTAGTTTGATGATTAACTATAATGAAACACAGATAACAGTTCAGAATGGTTTCAAAAGCATGGTTTCATACTGAGAGTATTCTTAGATTTTATTATTAATGATTTATTTTGTAAAGTCTTGCCAGCAAGGCTCAATTTCTTCATTACATTACAGGTTTGTTACCGCAGAAGTGAAGCCAAGCTAAGCAAAAAAACACTTTAAAAAATCTAATATCTAAGCAAGGATAACACAGGATATTATACTCATTCAAGAACTGAGAGCAGTTCTGCTCCAGTCTGTATCTGAACTAAAACATCGGATGTACTAAAACAAAGCAATTTATTAATCATGAGAAAATGACACCCACCCTGAACAGAGGGCCAAAACAGAGACATTTGGGTCCGATACTAAATGAATCCGAACACTCACTTTATTTTTCTGATTGCCACTCAGAAATCCTTTCTGGGGTGAGTTAGAGTTGCCCTGATTTTCAGCCCTGAGATTGTAATGCTGTCTTCCATTCAGTTGCTAAATCATTGAGAGACAAAAAATATCAGAAGTGTTTCATTGTCTTACATTTTCTTCTGGAAAGTACTTTTTCTTGTATAGACTTGAAAAACATGAGACAACTATTTTCAAACACCCCTAGAGCAACATGAAGTTACTAATTAAGGTAAGTTTCTTTAAAGAAGCCTCTTGTTAAAAAAAATAAAAGTGTCATTAAACCACCAATAAACTCAATTAAAAATATGTAATTTTTTCTCCTTTATTGTAGTTTCAAAGTAAACTATAACCAAGAAGCAAAACTGATAGGGAAATCATGTCTTCCCTTTCTATGCACAGACAAACACCCTATAAGGAAGCATTAATTGGACCAAAGCTTTAAGAAAATAATTGCATCTCTGTCCAAACACACTATTTGTTGACACCAAATATGGTGTCACTGCTCCAAACTAAGTATCTTGTCTCTCAGAAAAGCAACTGGAGTTACTCAGAGCAAAACCACTCTCAATAAGGAAATTTTAGTCCTTCTCATTATTAGATTAATTCATTTCTCCAGCATAAGAATTATTCTACTTCTAATATATTGACATAAAAACTAAATTTTATTTGGACCAACAAAGATAACCACATCAATATTTCAGATTCTAGGGAAAAACATTTTCGTACAAATGTGAGAAAAATCTTACTTGAGTAGGAACAAAAAGGGAGCGAGGAGAATGGTTGAGGCCTCCCAGATGCACTTTTTGTGAGCATACAGATGACAGATCAGATGCATATGAGCTGTAGTTATTCACTGCTGGCTGAGGTTTAACTATGGCCATCAGCTTTTGATTTCCCATTTCTGACCGACTACCATGAGACAGGTTAATTAAGGCACTTGAGGGCAGGCGATAACCTCTGGCAGGTGAGCACCTTGAGAAAAGTGAATTCCATAGTTGTTTCATGCAGTTCAATTATTGCCAAAAAACAATGACTCAAGTTTGAACAACAGAAGCCAAAAACTATGCAATATTGAAATCTAGTAGCATTGCAGACAACCTGAAACCCATGGCTCCCCTCTGCCCTCTGGCTGTCGAACAGTAATTAGCACTACTCTCAGTTTATATTGTACCTTTCAGTGCCGAGCTTAAAGAAATTTTTAAGATGAGTGAATTGTTATAGCACAGTTCTGTAGTAAATATTTCTGTAAAAGAACCAGAAAACAATATTCTTTTATTTTTCAGAAATGAAACCTGAAGTTTCAGGTTCAGTAGCAGAATTACAAATTGAAATTAAGCAGCATTTCTGAACACTGAGTATTATCTGTGTTACAGGACACACAAGGGCTACGACTGCTGAATGCAGGTAGTAGGGAAGAATTTCCTCTAACTTCCATCATTAAAACCTTAGGTAAGAACAGTAAAAATGAAGCCTGCTGGGTATATCTGAGCACTTAGAAGTTTAGGTGTTTACTTCAATACAGAAGAGTTATCACACTTATAGAAACAAAAGCACCCCCACCTCCTGAAGAACAGTTCAGGTTTTTAATGGTTGGAATTTAGTGTCTAAGTATCAACTACTGAGTTCAGAGTTCCTCCTTCAGAGGAACAGATGCCTTCTGCCTGGTTTTTAATCTACATGCTGAATACATACTGATAAGAACCTATTTTCTACATATTTGTTTAGGAAGCAACCTGGATCTAGTGCTTTATTCTGCTGGTTTATACTTGCTTTCTGCAAGTCAGAAGTTTATACACCAAAAAAGCCTAAAGAGCATTTCCACAATATAACATGCTTCACAAAAAAATTATCACTACTCAAAGAGAATCAAGAAACACAAAAGAAATAAAAACTGACCAACACTGCCAAGAAACAAAGTTTCAAGAAGAGACAGTAAAAATACTCAACCAAACCAATGCCAACAATTCCATGCCATCTATGCCAATAGCATGAATTGACTCTGAACTCCACCACACAAACCTTATAGTGAGGCCTCCAAGGAATTCTTCATCAAACAAAACTTCAAAGAGCACATCTGTTTCTCTAGTAGCTATAGAAAACAAAGTACAACATCATCCTATACAGTTACATCCATCTATGTTATGCAAGTATCTATCTATACTAGTCATACCATAAATAATGAAAAGACCAAAAATGAACAACAGACCCCCAAATAATTTCTGAGTAATTTCATTAACAGGAATTTGGAAATGCTTCTCACAGTCTCACATACATCTGCCTTGTAAGATATAGTTTCAACAGTAATGTACCATGCATTACACCTTACCGATGTGCATTAACAGAACTGCAGTTTATAGCAGTATGTCACACTTGTCAGAAACTGGCAGAAAGAGATGCAAGCCACATCTACATTCAGGCAGTCAGAAACTAACAGCTTTAATATTATTTTCTTGCATAATGATAGACTAATACACCTTCAAAATTATAGCAGTATCTAAGAATTATGGAGAAAAGAGTATTTTTTTAAAAACTGCACTCTAGTCTCTTTGAAATTGTTAGATGCAAATTGAATGAGAAAGCAACTACTGAAATTACATTTGTAATACTTGATCTGAAACTGCTACACTGTGGGGCTCAATAAATCCTTCTTGAAACAGATTTATGGTTAATCTTCTTGTCAAACAAGCTATAAATCCATGCCAATTAATGGAAATGGAATATTACAGAATAAAAATAGGAATTCAAAGTAAAACTATTTAAGACAAACCATACTTGATAAAGTTTTATGTTCGATGTAAGTATTAAGGCTAATACTTGGTTTTATGGCTACTTTACTTAACTTTGCCTATATTATCCCGTAACTTCATTTTGTTCCTTTTCTGATCTGCCTTCTTCATATTAAAAAATGAAGAGTAATTCCTAATTCATATAGGAAGGATCATAGGGTAAGTCATTTCTTTTTCAAGTAACAGCTGGGTAACACATGAAATTAAAGGAGAAGGTAGGTTTTATTCAAGACAGTAAATATGTTAGTAACAGGTTCAAGTTCCATATGCTTCATAGCAAGAAATATGTGCATTCACAACCATTACATAAAACACTATCCTGAATCCTGCTTTCATATTACTAGTTGAGCTGTTATATAGTTATAATAATGAAGAAAATATTACCTCCTTTAATGCCAATAATGGTGCCTCGTAGACCAACAGGAACGGAAAAGTTCTCTCTGACATTGACAACACGGTCAAACAGCCTGTACTCTGCATCTCGATCTGGAACAACCCCCTTCTGCTGTTCTAATGGCTGACAACCAAAAGACTGTATTAATGTATGCAAAACAATAAGAATTAGAATAAAAATGCATTTATAACAATATCTGAGACACACTACAAAGTAAACTTTCTGGGGAAAAAAACCATAGAAACCCCCCCACAAAGAACAAAAGCCTTCCCTCTCCAGATTCAAAGGAAACTTTCTTTTTTTCCCCTTGCAACTCTCACTACTGCTTCTGCCTGAAGATGTGTTGTACACTAGCTGATCAAGAGGATCAATTCAGACAGAACTAAAACATCCCATATAAGCTGCCTGTGTCAGTAACATGGGCAAGAGGAGCAGTTGGTTTTATGTGAAGAACTGAATAAAAAGTAAAACATGGGAAAAGAGACAGCAGAAAGCAGGTTTTATTTTGCCTTCATTATAGAGCCACTAAGAACTGCAGAAGCATAAATGTCAGAAGGCAGAAAAAACCTGAAAGTCAGTGCCCAACATGACAAGAGCTTGTAGTTAGAAGAAATTCCCTCTCCTTGAAGAGACAGACTACTGTTTCCAGAATTATTTTCTAGAAAGCACAATAAAATATTTCCTTTCATCAATACTGTCACAAAATTCCATTCTCCTAAAGCTGGTAAGCTTAGGTAAAATAAATATGATCTGGAGAACTTAAACCGGCCCCCAACCCATTCACATCACTTACTCTGTACAGCAAATGGGGTTTCACAGTAACTCGCACCTTCTTGTTGCTCTTCCTCTGCTAAAGGAAAGGAACAGAAACTCTTTACAAACCAGTGTAGGAACAAGCACCAGAATACGTAAAACAAAACTCCTGAAAAGATCATGCAGAATTCTTTAAGTTTCTTTTAGATAATGATATAGAGCTTCAATGAAGTTTTTAGAGGAAACCTAGTTTTTAAAACATATTGGATTTCATACCAAACCGTTAGCTGTCTAAATCCAGATTTCACACCAATTTTCTAAGATATCCTTGCAAGTTATTTCAAAAAAATGAGCCCATTATTTCATTTGGCTTTGTCCTTAGCTTTTATTTTAGTAATTTCCTTGGTCACTTTTTTCATCTGTGGCCTTCAGAAAAAAAACTTTCTAATTTTCTGCAAACCAAAGAGAAACTGCAAGGGAAGAACAGCTGGGATTTTACGTAAAAAGAGCACTTAAATATTTTTCAATATATACTGATACTTGTTCCTTTACAAAACCACCAAAAGGCACAGCTCAGAGTATGTCCCACTGCTGATTAATCACCCCTAAAATGTGAATTTCTTACAAAGATTAATAATGAGCTCTTCTGAATTTCTGAGATAATATTAAAAATCCAGATTTTACATTATATTATGTGTCCTTTTTCTTTGGAATGGCAAGTAATCTTCAATTGTCTTATTCAAATTCAAGAACTTCACAAATAATGAGCACTGCCATTTGGTTCACCCCTGCTCACAATGACACCAAGCTGCGTACCTTGCATTTCTCTACTTCTTCTTCAATTTTCTCAACAATGGCTGCATCCAAAATTTGCAAGTCACAAGATGAGCGAGACAAAGCAGACACAGGATGTGCTTTTAACCAGGCAACAATTTCTTGCACTTTCTCAGCTCTGAATAAAAAATGGCATGAATGAAAGGTTTTAGCTGCATAAACCAGGCATTTTACCATGTTCCCTAATTTAATCAGTCAACTATTATCATACAGGCACATTGATTACATATATTCATAAAGTAATGGAATCTAAGGGTTCTGTATGACTTAAGAAACGTCAAAATTATACAGTACTGTTTCAAAACCATAATGTAAAGTTTTGTTTCAGGAAAAAAATTATTAAATTAATTCATAGCATTCAGCAAATTAAGTTTGCATCCAGCCAACCAACAAACTGTGTCCAGATGTGATTATTGGTTCTGTGACCAGCTGTTTCTCACAACACCAGAAGAAAGAAATTCACAAGGGAACATTCTCTGGTAAAATGGAGAAAAAAATCTGAGATCCTTCTACGAGAGGAGCCCTACACTGGTGTATCACGAGGTAAGAGTCCTGTAGATTTACTGATTGAAGCCCATGGATTGAGTTTATTGTCTAAAAACTAAAGCTTCTTCAAGTTACCATACTGTGCCTGGAACCAAGGTTGCTATTTTTTTCTCCCACGTAAATGTATACAAAAAATGTGCAAAATACTTCCAACTCGGTAGGATTTACTTTTCAAATTTCAAGTGATTTTAGACAATTACCACAATTATTGGTTATTTAAAAAAAAAATATGACTAATCATAGCTATGCTTACTGTAGGCTATTTTAAAAGCAAGAATTATGAAATAGCCACTGAAAATGATATTTCTCATTTACTGTACTAAAGGTTGAAGTCTGGCAGAAACCTGGACTCCATGACTGAAAAGTACAGCATTCAAATAATGTTTTCAGCCATCACTGAACAATCTGGCTGCTGGAGGAACTGAAAGGTTTCAGTTACACAGCAGCCACTGCACAATCATTACCAATTTCACAACTGTCAGTCTTTATTCTCCTTATTGTAGAAAAGAGTTAAGGACCATGGCTTACCCATTCTCATCCTCTCCAGGCCAAATGTCATCTTCATAGCAGATATCTTCCTGGCTGTTCTTGGCTACATAATTAAATAGTTCAGGCACCCTAAAAACCCCCAAGTGTATGGAAGATAACTTTAGTTTCACATCAGCATAGACCACAAAAAAGCCCCATCAAAATCAAGTCTGCTGGGCTTCAAAAGTTGTGAAGCCCAGATGGGTTATTTTTTACTTAATTTAATATCATACTGCTAATTTTCCAAAGGCAAGCTGCTAATACAATTACTCTATCCCAAAATAGAACACTGGAATAAAAGAAACAAACTCATTGCTCTTAGAAGATCAGAGGATCAGACCAGAGGACAAATTCCAACAACTGATACAAAGGTGGGTAATTTGGATGAAGCTCATACCCATAATTTACCTTTCTAAATACTCAGCAAGTAGTTGTTCTACTGCAGAAGAATACATCCATTCATTTCCAACTTTCTTAGTATAGCCAGGAACTTCTTCATTTTTCTTATTGAACTTCAGGTTTAGCCCCACATTTGCTTTGTGATCACCATGAGGACTGGAAATAAGAAAAAGTTCATTAACTTGCAATATGTGTGTGTGTGTTCACATACATTAAAAAAAAACCTCATAAACATACATTCATGGCCTTAAATCACAGAAAAATTAAATTAATTGTATTGTTTATTTGTTAACATTGTGTCAGCTGTAAATGTCACAGGCCAAAAGCTGTGCTATGCTAGCTGTCCACCTGTGTGCCTATACTTCACTGCAAATGAGGGTAGGAAATATTTTACATTTCTTCCTTAATTGAGATCTAATCAACCTGGCATTTATCAAGGTGCAGAAGGATGTCCTTGAACAATCCATCAGGAAGAAATGTACACATTAGATCACAAGAAGATGCTCAGGCATCCATCAACCATATCTTTAGAGAGGAACCACAATTTTGACATTCACAGGACTATATGGATTGCTATGTATTTTAAGCAGTCTTAACTAGTTCTGAAAAGAAGCCACAGGTACAACTAATCTCCCTGTAGTAGCAGTAATAAGTACAATGAAATTGGATCCTGATTCCACTTTTTTATTCTCAGTATGGCAAAGTCAGTTTAAATTCCTAATCCAATTTTGCAAATAGCTAACCAGGAAAGTCAATTTTGTGTCTGTCTACAATATGAAAGCAAACAGAACTATCCAGTGAACAAAAATTTAAAATATGCTTCTGACAGAAAAAAAGCACCGCATATCAACTTAGTTTACAGTAAATACACACTAAAGAAAGCTTCAAATCACAAAAGAGTGTACACTTGATAAAAACAGCACTTAAACACAGCAAAAATTCTGTAGAGTTACAGCAGAATTTAGAAGCTTCTCTACAGTCAAAATTCACAAAAAGAACTTACTTCTTCTTTGATCCTCTTCCAATAAAAATACTCCCTGTAAATCTGGAGACAAGATATCCACTTACTCCAAGACGGCTGGCCAAAATATATGCAGGATTGTATTTCACAGAATATTTCTTTAAAACAAACAAACAAAACATATTGGCAATGTCTAAAGGATTTTTCATACAAATGGCAAATGAATGATATGGAAACATCCCTTAAAGACATTTACCATTGCAAAACCTATTTGATACTAGAAAAGCAGAAGCACTCACATGCTGGTTCTGTATTAAAATATCAAGCTGGGGTTCACATGGAATATTAAAAACTACCCGGATTCTGCCTTCTGGGATCACATCATGTGAATCATGAACCTTGGAGAGAAACACTATAGGTTAGAAGTGCTATTTAAAAACAGCAATCTTTGGAAAACACACCTCATGTTCTACTTTATCAACAATTTTGCTGCAGTAGGCACAGAGATGCTTTGGGATTCATCGCCTTGCCTTGACCTATACCTTGCTTCCTCATAAAGCCAATCAGTCAGCATTAAACCAAAGGAATTCATGACTGAAAATAACACAAATGGGAACCTTATGTATTATCCCAAAGAACTAATAAAAATAATCCTGCATTCAAGTTCTGCTTTTCCCTCTTACACAAGTAAAAAGAACAGGGAAAACAGAAGATCCCTCTCTTTCTCAGACTAAACCATCAGGAAATCCTACATTAAAAATTTCAGCTAGCAAATGGCCACTACTGTCATACATCATCTTAGACTGTTTTAGGTTTGGAGAAAGAAAAAATCTACAGGGAAAAATTATGAAATTACTGGAACTAACTTCTCCCATGCAGCCATAGTAAGGAGATCCCAACATGAAGGCTGTACTTCCAGGAGGAAACAAATCATCCAAAGTTTTGATGCTTGAAAAACGAGAGTCAAAGGCTTTGATATCCTACATGAAAGAGACAACAGCGGTAATCTTAAATATCATTCAGTTCCAGTAGAATAATTACAAAGATTATATAAATAGACACTTAGTTTAAAAAATAGTCTGAGTCTGAAATAATTCAGAGAAGATACTGAACTTGTATATTTACCTTGACAACTGTTTGGTAAACAAAAGGAAGAACTTGTTTAGACCACTGCTTCTCCAAATAAACTTCTCCATTTTGATTTAGTTGATATCTATTACCAGTGAGTAACTGTGCATATACAACTACTGATGTTTCATGGATAATTATTCCTTTCCTTCTCTGGTACCTGAATGCAAAGCAGAACATTTAGCTTGATTACAATAAACCGAACTGAATCAAGAGGGTAGAATTAATTTATTGAAGTAAAATTAAATAAAATAAAAAACCCTCTTTAAAAGAGGACTCTAATAATTTTCTTCTTACTTTACAAAAAATTCCCGGAATAAATGGCTTAACCAACTGCTTACCCACTGTTGCACAGCCATCACTACAGAGCTCAGAGTATTATTTTAAGCACATTTCATCTTTACAGTGGAAGGCTAAGGGTAGTTAAATCAGTTGACTTAAATGACAGATAATGAAATGCCAAATTGGTGCCAGATGGATTTTTGCCTTTTTGCTTTCATATATTCTCTATCATCTTTACATATACATTTGTAGCTCTCTAGCCACAGTATTCATAGCTAGCACTTTACCTACTCTGTTAGACAGAAAGACAAAATAAATTCCTTGGCAGCTCCAAGTTGGAGGTCCAAGGTTAGACTCTCTGGGAAGCCAAGGTTGAAACCAGCTTTCCAAGAAACATTTTCATAAAGAAAGTTTAGTTCCCGTCTTAGGGTGGGTGGGGGAGAGGAATTCAGAAAGGGTTGAACTGAGGGGGAATTACCTCATCACTTATGTCTCTAATTGGGGATTCTTGTCAGTTATGCTAATTGGCTAAACACAGAAATTGTATGTGCTTTACGTTCCAGGTGCATCTTCAGGCGCTTTCCATCTAGCGTGCTGTGCACCTAAGGATCCTTAGAAATGTAAGCCCTTTTTATCACAGAACTGTGTCTGGCTTGTGATTTTAAGACCAGCAAGAAGGCATCAAAACTACTGTAACTCATTTATAGTCTACTGAGCACCCACACTCTGGAAGAGCAATAGCTGTATTCAAATTTAACAAAGCTAAGCTATTTGAGTTGCAGGTTGATTCTGTATTACTTCATTCTACATCCTTCCTTCAACTGAAGATTGCTAACACCAGAACATAAAATTGAGAGGGAGAATAAATACTGAAACTCATTCATTTCAGAGTTCTTTTGTAAAAGCATCTAACTTTAGTTACCTCAGAACAGACTTCATATATTCTGAAATTTCTACATAAGCTCTTTTATGCTGTTTTAAATTTAAACAGACTTGATTAACCTTTATCATCAAGTATGCAGCAGCTCTTCTGTGCTACTTAGGTCTGTAATACAGGAACAAAACACAGCCAAGACATAAAATGCAAAGCTACACTTTAATTTTTGAAGTTACTTACTGCTCTGAAATGCCTTGAACTTCTTTTACCCACATGTTTTGCTCCTTATCTCCAACATAAGCCACTTTAGTTGGGGGCACTGCATTTCCCATGTAAAGCTTCTGTGTACCATGTGGTTCTTCCAAATAAAACCTTGAGAATATTATGACAGATAGGAAATTTAACCAAGTAAGATTAACATAGACATAACCAATTTTGAGCAAGACTGAAATTAGTTAGAAATGACTTGATAAGGATGTGGAAGACTTGCAGCATCGTTTTTCTCTATCCCTTCCACAATGGGCCACACAGCATGTTTTTAATAAAAAATACCAATATATGTGCTATTCATAAATGAGGATTGTATAGAAATGTTCACTGTGTGGATTTCTGTGCATGCCTTTTTCCCGCAAAATTAAGAAGGAGCCCTCCCAAGCTTCTACATCTATAACAAAACAGCGAAAGACTAGACTGCTACAGAGGCAACCAAACCTCAGAACAAGGTTAAACGTTCTTCACCAAGCAGCCTTTGTTACATCTCAACTAACTCGTTTTAGTTTTACAATAAAATCAAAATTTTGTGCAGCCCAAGGAACTTAAAATGAAAAAAAACAATAAGAAAACAAAGAACTACATATCAGGTAACTCTTACTTAGTTTCTCCATCTGACACTGCAACAACTCTGGCTTCTTCAAGGTGGGGCCAGTTAACAAAAACTCGCTTTCCAAGTACTGAACTGGCAACATTTTCCACCATCTGAAAAAAAACCCAGAAGTCTTATTACTAATTGTTTAACATATTAGAAGATTGAGATTGTTGTTACAGTATTTTCAAGTTATTTTTGCAATAAAAATGACAATAGTTAAATAATAGGTTTTCTTGCAGAATAAAAAACTCATTTTATCTTACTAAAATATATTTGATACAGATTACATAATCCCTATTTAAAAATGTGGCTTTTAACATGTTGCATGTGTTACTTGGAAGACCTGAGATAATTTGTATGTCTCATATAGGTTTGCTAAGTACTTCTTTTGTTAAATCACTTAGAACTATTTGTGTCTCTGGGACACAATAAACAAAATGACCATTTAAGATTACCAAAGTAATTCGTATGATATATTTTAATTATATATCACATTGAAAAAAAGGAACAACATTTATGCCTACAACTTGCTAGCATCTGTAAATTCAGTCTCATATTATGTTCTTTTTTACTAAAAAGTCTCTGCTATTTTTTAATGTATTAATTGGGCTTATTTGATTTTTCTTGCCATGTATCTTGAATATGTACTCTCCCTATCCCTCTACTAATATAATATATTATATTGTTTTCCTCCTCTCTCCCTCATTTTATTTATTTCTGAATTTTTTTCTGTTCTGCACTTGTCATTTGATACTTTGACTCTTCTCTCTAATTCCTCTATCAAACAGCCTCATTAGAGTGGAATGCATTAAGTCTGCTTTGTTGATTAAAAGGAAACACTTTTTCTTTTTAAGTGGTCATTTCTTCAGCTAGACAAAAGACAAACACCACTGGTCTGGAGAGTGTTCCCCTGCATTTATACCATTCATTAGCCACCAGCTCCTTACCCAAGAACATCTAAATGCTACCACAGAGAAAGGCCAGAAACTCAGCTAAGGACACTGATACTTCATATTGTGAAGTTTGGAAAATGATAAATGATTTTAGCACATACCCAAAATTCTAGACTGTTTCCCAGACAAATTTTAACACCTCAAATCTGACCATTTAACAAATTCAGACTTTTTAACAAGTCTTTCGTCCAGCTGCTGTGTTGTTTTTTTTTTTGTTGTTGTTTTTTTGTTTTTTGTTTTTTGTTTTGTTTTTGTTTTGTTTTGTTTTGGTCTTTTAGAGCTGAATGCTTACCTGGTCCTTTGAGTTCTCATCAACTGTGATTTCCAACATCATGTTCTCTCCATGGCTGCTTTGCTGAAACACTTGTACACCACTTTTTTTAAGGTAGAACTAGGTGAAAACAAAATAGCACATAAAATTTGAGCTCTTACATAGTTATCTACTACATACAATTGAAATGTTGGAAAAGAAAAATCTTTTACCTTATGTTTAATGTGCTTTAAAGTAGGAAATCCACAAAAATATAATGCACTCTTGTTGATTTTAGTTATCTTATTGTGGGTTATTTCTACATGCCAAGCATTCAAAGGTATTGTTTTATACCTAAAAAAGAAGTGGCACAATATTGATCTTCAGCTCTAGAAAAAATCATTACTCATTTACTCATTAACTGACAAACCCTTTGCTTTCCAGCAACTAATTTATGTCATTTGGATTATATAGAAAGGACTATAAAAAACCCATGTTATTGCTGCAGAGAGACTATTCATTAGGGAAAAAGACAAAACTTCAGGATATATGCCAAACTCACTCTTTTAAATAATTGTAATTACTGAATTCTAACTAGCAGTGGTTCCTTATGGCATCACTCATCTTCATAACTGTCCACTCTTTACCAACTATAATCCAGCAACAGGCATTCCTCCTCTACTCTGCTTTAAAGTTTGACTACTGTTAAGCTTATGTTTCCATTTCATCTTCAGTTTGTGTGAAATAAAGTCGGCTACTTTCAGTGAGAAGAAGGTGAAAAACAAATTTGTGTTTAATTCTCTGCACTGGATCCAAATGCTTACATTAAAAAAAAAAAAACACTCTGGAATTAGCATGCCAGTAAATGATCACTGTTTATCAGCTATCTGTACCAGTCCTTCATCTTTTGTCATACAAAGTTTAGTCATTCTCTGGTTTGTTCTTGACAACTTAGCACTGGTTCATCTGTTTTGCCAAGTAAATCTGAAGGGACGAATACCTTTACAAGTACCATCCAAAGCAGGCAACATTCAGTATTTTTCATTTCTCAGTTTACATATTGGCATATGCAAGGTTTGGTTAAAATGTTGGTAAAAATCCTCCAACTACTTTTAGGCTGCTCTACAATAGCTACGCCAGCATTACCTCGTGTGACATCGTTCTATTGCAGGGAATTTCTCTGGCCATGGTGACAGGTACTGGAACTCAGCATCTTTGTCATACCAGTACATCAGACAAGCACTGTGAGTGTTTCTTCGTTTCTCCTCTTCTTTTAGGCCCTTATTACAGGATTCCATGGCCTGCAGCAGTCGTTTCTAAGTTTTAGAGGAATTAGCACATGTGAAACTGCCAACAAAAATTAGCATGGAAAAGCTACACTGGGAAAGGTAACCCAAGCAATCCAGATATCCTATGTTCTCAGTGTCCACCTGCAACCTCACACTTCCTCATGTCCCTGATAAAAACACTCTCTGAACAATTACCATGGAATGGATTTGGAGAATAATCACCTCTCTGCAAGCCTGTTTCCAAAAGATAGCCTTGTCTAATACTGTTATCCTATATGCAAAAACAAAGTACCATTTTATTGCTCTCCATTAATGCTTCCCTATTACTGGCGTTCATGTGAAGGATTTACTATAAAAAACTATTTTTTTCAAGTGTTTATTATATTTTTCCTACTGATGCTCTCTATTTTTATATGCACATAGGAACAGAATATTTTTCTCAAAGAAAGTGAACCAAAATATTTGAATAGCTGGTTAAAAACATTAAGAACACCAAGTCCACAGCAATTACTTAGGACTTCTGCCACCTAAAACTAACTTTGCTTGTGGTAACCTAATCTAGATTTACTCCCCAAACAGCAAACATTTATTTTTCTGTGATCTTATCAAGTGTTAATTTAAACTTCCATTTAATTGCATGTCTAACTATTGCTAAATTAAGAAATTCAGAAGTTTTGTAATGCAGCTTTTATGGACAGCAGATGCTGAAAGAACTTACCTCATCAATAAACGGGATTAATACTACAGCTTCCCATTCCTGCTGTTTACCATTTAGGTCAGTTTTAAAATCAGGTGGATAATATTCTATAATCGGAGAGTCTTGACTAGTCATCAAATGCTAGGAAAATACAACAGAGATGACATCAAAGGCAATTTAGCACTAATTGTAGGAGAAGACAAAGAAAGGCTTGTCTTAAAACCAATTCAGTGCTGTACAGGAATGAAACATTTAACTGTCCTAGCTGGAAATTGCTTAGCAATTGTAAAATTTTATATTTATTACTAACTTTACAATGCACTACATATAGTCTCAAGTAGAATATTTCATACAACTAAAATGTAGAGATAGAATTTCTTTAACAAGACATGCAAAAACACCAAGAATGGAGAAAAATAAAATAAAGCAGATATTGAGCAAGCAGTAGGTAGATAATGAAATTTAATTCTCTATCTTACCTGGTAACATTTAGGTAGCAGATCTTTGCTAGCTGCTGGAAGTACAGCAAGAAGCTGTTCAAATGGCATGAAAGGTTTTCCAAGTTCAAATTTGATTTTGAGTTCACTGATGTTGTGAATATCTGACAGGTAAGGTGCATAATGATAAGGGTAATACCTGCAGGTGAAAAAACCCCCTAAGTTACATCACTTAATTAGAGCACAGCAGTGTTCACAGGTCAGAAACAAACCAAACTACATTAAATGTTCCCAGCACAGAAGGTGAAATTCCACTCTATCTTTCAGCAGTCTCTCATTCCATGTTTTTTCTTACCAGCTCCATGATTGAACTCCATGGTAATAATAATGCAAAATCCATTGTATTGCCTGGACATAACATTCAGCTTGATCAGCTAAGAAGGCACTTGAAAGAAAAAAGGAAGGATACTTATCAGTTTTCTCATTTTCTCTGGTATGTAAAAAATACCTAGCACCTTGTACATAGGGATGAAGTTAGAATATTTTGGGAACCTAATAATACCATGATTTTCTAGATTCATTTCCTCTCTGTTCTGCAAATACTTATTAGAGAAAGCTTGATTTGCAGCTCTTGTTGCATTAGGCAAAATCATCACCACTATAGTACTCTGCCATGTGTTCTCTGCTTTTGACATGGGATGAATATTCTGTCTTTTATTAGAATCACAAGATGTTGAGGGTTGGAAGGGCCCTTACATATCATCTTGTTCCAACCCCCTGCCATGGGCAGGGACACCTTCCATAGACCAGACTGCTCATCCAACCTGGCCTTGAACACTTTCAGGGATGGGACATCCACAACTCCTCTGGGCAACTTGCTCCAGTGCCTTTTCACCCTCACAGTGAAGAATTTCTTCATTATTACCTCATGAAATCTACTCCCTTTCAGTTTGAAGCCACTATACCTTGTCCTGTCACTACACACTCCTGAAAAATGCCTCTAATACATATTTACAAATGTATGTCTCTAATATGTATCTACAAAGACTTGTCTTCAGCATTTAGGAATTAAAAAAGAACTATAAACTTACTCAGACACTACTTCTACACCCATTTTAGTCATGTAGTAAGTTCTTTTGTATTGCCTAAACTCAGTTTCAAACAGATCATCATCTTCTGGTTCATCTTCCAATGTGGCTGGAAAACCTGTCATGAAAAAAAAAGATTGACATTCACTTCTCTACTACAACAAGGTTTGAAAACATTCACTTCTGACATAATGCCTTAACTTGACTCCTCAATTCAAAGCTGTAAGTACTCACACCTTCCTGGCACTGAAAGTAACATGAAATAATCAAACAGAATCTTTATGCAGAAAAATTCTGAAATTTTTAAGACAAGGCAACCCATTTCTTTAGCTCAATTACAAGAACAGATAAGGTAATATAAGACATCAGAAAAAAATCCAAGAAAACATTAAAATTAATTTTAAAATTTAATTATGTTCAGCAACATCATCTAATATAATGTAGTTATATTCATACATTTTTGACAATTAATTTCAAAACACGAGCAAGAAACATTTCCTACAAGCAGAATGAGTTTAAAACCAACCACAACCAAAAATCTTGAAGGCATACAAAAATCTGTTCCCCTGTCTCCCCATCTAAGAAAATACCTATACATACAATTATCAAAACCTTAATATTGTTGAAGGTTTGTTCATTAATTTCTTTAACTCATCATGGAAATACAGGGCAGGGAAGAAGCACCTGTAAAGCTTTAGCCCCACTCTCTCTCACCAGAGCAGCTCCATTTCCCAACAGCTGACTACGTTTCTTGCATTCAGATTAGGCTCACCTCTGACATGCAATTCTTACAGTTCTTTCAAATTTATACACACATATTTTTTTATATGTGTATGGAAAAATTATTTGCACTTACTTTTAGGAGTCACTTCACCTTCATTTTTTTCTAAAGCAGCTAAAGATATAGAATTTTCCTGAGCCTATTAAATTAAGATTTGAGATAATGTAAAGGTACAGGTTAATGCACAAACCCCATTCAAAACTTGCAACTCAAAATGCAACAATCAAAATGTATAAATATTATTTATTATAAACTCCATTTCCTTCTCTTACAACTGCTTCAAGGATATTATTTAAGCAGACAAAAAGGACAGATCAGACAAAAGGAGCAGTCTCAAAACATTAACTACTTAAAAAATCCCTGAATATTTGTGTTCCAAAATGCTACTCTTTCCAAAGTTACTCTGTACACAAAGAACAGGATAACAATATACAAAGACAGACTAAAAGCAAAGGAATTTTCTCCTGCTACTCTACACCCTGCTGAAGCATATAGTGAAGGGCAGTCAGTGGAAGTTGTGGTGGGGAACTTGGCACTGGGGCAGAGACAGGATACTGTTATGTAGTAGTGCACACATATACAAGGTGCTGTTCCTTATTAATTGGTTATATCTAGAAATGCAAGTTTAATACTGATCTGAGATACCTCCCCAGTGAAATTGCTCGTTCCCTATTTGTTGTCCAGCAGTTAGCCAATACCAAGATTGTACATGGAAGTTCTATCACTGTATCTGAAACATGCAGAACTTCCAGCAGACGATGCATTAAAAATTACGATTATGAAGCATAGCAGGTTTGATCATAACACACACAAAACTTAAGTTCTGCTGCTTTTGAAGATCAGCAAAGCATTTAATACATGTTTATGAGATTTTAAAAATCATGAGCACCTGCCCCTGACTGAACCATTTCATCACTCCCAACCAGCAATGCATACAGGCAGAATGCAAACTGTTACAATTTACTACATTTTCTGGTTTGAAAAAAACAGAGGTTTATGCCACTTTATTTGTCTAAGATTAAATTACTGATTTGCAAAAAGTAACATTCTTATTTCTGAAACTGTGCATATAAAACACTGACCTTTTGCTTCTTTTGTTTCTTTTTTCTGGCTTCCTCTGCTGCAATCCCAGCTGCTTCATTGAGGTATTTATTGCCCACTTTACTTTCAAACCATTTTAGGTCAACAAAGACTTCACTGAAGTGTTCACGATCAAACTGTGAGATTAAAGTAAGTTTGCAAATATTTGAGGGATGTCAAATTTAGAATGTCAGATTAACAATGTCTTTGTAGTACATGCATTAGATTACATCTAGAGTCATCTGTACATAAATATTTTGCCCTAGAGATACAACTAATTAATACTAAAAATCCTGTTTCTCAGCAATATGTAACATACAGCCAAGCCATATTTTGTTTTCTTTCAGTAAGGCAGCAAGGTGTAACAAAAAAGAATGAAATAACTTCTACATTTCACTTCAGAGTTGTATATTCAATTCAGAGTTGTACTGCTTCAACTCTAAAACCAGTACACATATAGGGTCTGGTTAATACAGCCTTCTGCCACAGATCTAACACTTTCACATCTCTATCCAAGAAATAAGGCTGAAGCAGGGACAACAGATGATCTCCCTCTTTCCAAGTTCAGCAGAATGTTTAATCCTTTCCATTTCTATATGGCCTATACCTTACCCCATCTCTAGGATGGATTACTGCACCGGCACTTAACAGGATTACCTCCTGTACACCAGTTAGTTCATGAACAACACTGCCTGCCTCTCAGAGATACTCCTTGACCTTTACTAGTGATTTTAATAAAAAACCTGGAAACAATTCTCCCCTTCAAGACCTTCAGACATACCCCACAGGAAACTACCAGCAAAGGAAAAAAAGAACATCACTGCCTGCAGCAAGCTTTAAGAATACACAAAAGTCACAGACAATTCTGAGCTGGAAGAGACCCACAAAGATCACTGAGTCCAACTCTTATGTGAATGGCCCTACAGGGACTGAACTCTCATCCCTGGCATTACTGGCACCTGCTCTAGAGGGACTGAACCCACATCCCTGGCTTTACTGGCACCTGCTCTAACCAGCTTTACCTGATACTGCCACACACTTTGATGGGAAGTGAGCACCATGATTCTACTGGTGAATCCTCATTTGACTTGCAGTATTAAAAGCATTGTGCTGGCTAAAGTACAGATCAAATGATTCAATCTTTTTCCTCTTACGCTATAAGATCAGACAACAACTGATTGGATTCCATCTGTTCAATACTAAAAGAGCTGATTAAACCACCTGTAAAACACACCCATACTGGGTACCATACTGAGTTTAAATTCAACATTCTATAAATTTCAAAGTTACTTACATCTGACAATCTTGCAAGGTATTTCTCAAAACGTTCTAAATTCAGATGCCCATTTTCATTGATGTAACCTGTTGAGAAAATTAAGTATGCTTTTGAACTAACAATTCAACAACTTTACGATTTGCATTTAAATGCTGCACAGGTAATAAAATGCAATCTTGCTGCCTCTCTAAGGAAAGTGTAGTAAATGCTAAAGATTCTAATGTGAAAAAAAGGTCAGTAAATACAAATACATCAATGTTAATGCTTCTACTTTCCACAACTGAACTCAGTCTTCTCACCTCCCAGTTCTGGCAAGATAGCCATGTATGTTCTATAAAGTAGCGGCAGTGCATCATGATTAATGTGTAAATGAGGTAGATGAGGAATAAAATCATTTCCTACAAGAAAACCCATTAAGATCCAATCATCTATTATCCTTTCAATATCATATTCAAAAGAAATCTTGTCCTGGAGGAAAAAGGAAAAAAGAACAACATTCAGGAGTATAATTTTTGCATAAAGACTTCACACACTCACATATTTTTTCCCATCTCAGCTCCATTAGAACTTACCTTTACTGGGGAAAATTCATAATCAATATATTCTCTCATCAGTGATAAGTGCAGTAAATGAAACGTGGTTTCCTCTGGTGCACACACTCTGTAAATTATTCAAACCACCAAGTTAATTATTTATTAACACACTTTCAACATTAATATTAATAAGTCCAAGGTTACCCAAACACAAGAAATTTTACTAGGATTGTATCTTCATAGAAGAAATAACGTATAAACAATTCCCTGAATCTTTTTTAGGATTAATCTGATTTGGTCTATAAAATTGTGCAGTAGAATCTTCTAAACACCAGATGTGATTGTATGGAGAAGAACTAACTTAGAGAACAACTTTGTGGAGTTCCATGCTGCAGTAACTATTTCCTAAATCCTTGTCCCATTGCTCAAAAAAGAGACAAACTATTTTTCTAACTAGTGTGAATGAGAGCAGAGTACACAGATTTCCATGTAAACCATCTGGGTTACATTTGTATTCATTTGAAATGCTTCTTGTAAGAGATGAATATGCTCAACTTGAAAACATGTTCTGTATGTATTATTTTGTGGCTTCAAAGCAGCACTAGAAGAATAACAAACCTACTGCTTGTTTATGGCATAGTCAACACATATTCTGCCTTCCTTTCTTCTCTTTGCTAAAACTACTCGTAAAAACCCTACCTCAACATTAGCCCCAAATCAGTTAATACCTACACCAAAAGATTAATGAGCTAAATGATGTATTTCAAATAAATAAAGGACTATTTCACCTTGTAGATACTATAGCTAGCTGAGACCACCTCCAATGACAAACCAGCATAAATACTTGTGTCTTCACACATAAATAGGAAATTTCAGAATGATCCTAAGAGGAAGATATGTGCCTAAGAGGAAGAAGCAGCCTTCAGATAAAGTCATGTAAGACAAATTCTGAGCTACACTGGGCTTCAGAATCAATTGTGTAATTTTTTAAATGCAATTTTCATATGGGTATTAAAGAACTTTGGCAATCAGGTTGATGTTATAAGACTCTGGAGACATTCTGCCCTTATTATTCATTGCACTGGACTTGAAAATCCTGATAAGACAAGCAATTTCTTTCAATGAAAAAAATTGTGGAGATATGTCAATTTGTATGTATTTTTAGGATTTTCAAATTTCCAAATGTAAGTATCCATAAAAGTGACAATATTGACAGAAGGCAACTCCTGTAACTTACAGAAGTAAATTCTTGTAATGAGCAAAATTACTCAGAAATTACAACATGGAACAATGCTGGGGGGGGTTGGAATAAATAACACCTTGCCTTTTGATTTCATACTTTCACTAATTAATCTTTCAAAAAGTAATCACATTCTTGTTTGACATTATTTTATTTTTTAGAAAGGTAAAACCAAGGTTTTACTTCAATTAGATGTAAGGTCTTCAAAAAAATATTGCAGTGCTGCATGCCAACACTACCCAGGAGTATTAGTGAAGTGCTGACTGCAAAGACTGAAAAGAAAGCACATTTCTGATGTTTATCATATTGTCCTTGGCAATGAAATATTCCTTTATTATCAAAAGTTATGAATTTATCTAAACATTTATGACTTATCCTTTGTTATCCAAAATCCTTTCATTGCCAGAAATGTTTATTTCTATCTCTCCCATCTTCTAACTTTATGTACCCAATATATACTTAAGGTCCTTCCAAGAAGGAACCCAGCCACAGAAACAGTTATAAATTATTCCTGTACTACTTCAGCACAGCTCCAGGTACACACACAGCTGTGCAACAAGTCACCATCTTCTGACTGTTTATAGACACCAAATTGTTTCAATTGGGCAAACCCTGAATAACAGCATCTACCCAGCCATTTCAAGAGAGTTTATTTTAGTAATTATCCTAGTAATTTATATTTATGCACAAAACCTCATATATACATACATACATATATATATATACACACACACACACACACATGCACATTTTAGAAAGCTAATATCTGCAAACACAGTTATGGAAACAATGTCAATACAGCCCAGGTTGATCCATTATTACATGAAGAAAAAAGTAAAACATACCAAAGTCTTAAAGATTTTTTATCAGCTGGTCTGACAGCATACATTTTTTCATGTAAACCAATTTAAATGCACAATTTGGCACGTTGATTTCTCTAATTTCATGACTATTCTAACCCAAAGAATAAACTAAGACTTCATTGAATTACTATGCAATCAATTAAAAAAACCCCAAATCGACACACACACCTGTTTTAGTCACCCAGTATGTTTTGGATGTAATTTCATCATAAATAAAGTGAGAGTAAAATTAAATCAATTCACCTTTGAGCCTTTTTACCACCAAATCTGACTTCTTCTCTTAAGAGCGCAAAGTGTGCCTCATGACTTGTTAATCCCAGCATTATCTATTACAAAGAGATATCAGAAAGATCTTATTTCTTAAATTTTTTTAAACCTTTCAAGCAGTATAAAGAAATTTTGATGTTTAGAGTTTCATTACAAATTCAAACGTTTGCAGGAATACAAAATGATATGCTTGTTTCAAGCCATTTTAAAATCCTATAAGCTTAGGAACATATCAGAAATGTAGACACTTGGCAAATCCCTGTTGTTTGTATTATTTTAATTGCACATACCAAGTCAGCATCTAAGCCATAGAGACAGTGTCTTGTGTTTGGATCATGATGGGGCTTTGCTTTTTCTGATCTGATGAACTCCATAATTTTATGCTCACCTTCCCCTGGAGTCTGGACACCAAAACAAAACAAAAAAAAAGACCCACAAAAAATATTCAGCAGTAAGTATTAATGTACAAAAAAAAATTATTTAAAATAGTATAGTAAGAAAATATAATGACCTCATGGCCTGATAAGTAGACTGTTATTCCTTGCCAGGATTTGTCTGTGGAAATCTTCATATTTACAAAATATTTAAGATGCTCATTCAATCTGGCCATGAATTCAGTTCCTGAAAACAGAAACCCAAGTTAAAGTTTTTCACTAGTTTGCATTTATATATCACAAGTATTAAAAAAAATGCCAACAAATAAAACTTCTGCCAGAGATGAAGGAAATGACTGGTTTCTTTCCTAAGACATTTCACTTTTTACATAATAATCTAAAAATTTTTTAGAATAAGACAGCATTCCAACTGTACTGAATGTTACTAACACTTTTGTACAAATTTACTTAAGCCTTTATGGATTCTGTCTTCTATTTTTTCAAAAACATGCCTAAAGATAGGAAAATAGTACCAAAATACAGATGACAAACCACAAACACTTAAATTTAGATAATCGACAAGTTATCTCACCCGGTGTAATACAGTTGGAGTCAAATCTGGCTTCTGTAGGGAGAGTTTCTCCCTTTTCCAATGCCTTTTTTATTTTGTCCTCTGCCTCTTTTGCTGATCTAAAATAAAACAGCATTGGAGAGATAGTAGAGAATGAATCTTCTTATTCAAATGTTAATATCCTAAGTATAACTTTTGACAAAATAAATATAGTTGATTATTTAGAGTGCTTAAGAAATAAAAGAGAAATTGAATTCCTGAATAGAGCTTGAACTTATTTCTGATACAACTAAGGGGGCTTAAAAATAGCACTTTTTTCACAGAAATGTGACAATCTCTTACTATTCAAAAGCAGTTACTATTTAGATTACCAAGGTGATCATACAATGGTCGATCACAATGAATGGCTATTAATGTTGAAACAACAGGAATATTTGTTATCTAAACACCTGAAAATGCTACCCTAGAACAATAACTGTAACATAGTTAAACAAAGCAGCAGGTCTGGAATTCCAAAGGAGTTATGAGTGAACAATTTACCATGCCCAGTAATGGAGAAATTAACAAACATCATGCCAGACTTTCTTGGCCAAGAATTTCCTAAACACTTCTGAACCAGAAATAAAGTAACCACCAAAGTTTTAGGTTTTTGTCTGGCCCTCAATTCTGCTACAATTTTCTATTTAGAACTCTTAAGCTCTACTTCCTCTCAAACACCTTTATTCCTTAAAGAATAAGGAATTTCTTTATTCCTTAAAGAAAAAATTACATCAAAAATCAAACCACAAAAAAAAAAAAAAATCCAGTTGCTTGAAAGTGTTTGCTCCTGTTCCTTTCCCACAGCATGTTTATGCTCTGTTTCACTCACCGTCCTGGTATTGTCTGAACAGTGGCTATTTTTCCTTATAGCAATCTTAAAAAAGCTTCCAAATCTCCCAAAACATTACTGCAATTGTTAATCCACTTGTAGCTCTCTGTCTGAGCTAGCTTGGTAACTGGTATCAATAGGAAATCAGTTTCATTAGAAACTTGATTTTTTTTTCTATGCCTTCCACTAGAGCTACCAAATAGGCATATCTAGAACTAGCATTCACAAATACCAAAGGCGCTCACAGGTTATGATGTATTTGGAAACATCTGAAAGAGCTCCACTGCAGAGCTGTTTCACAGAAAATTTCATAAGAAAAAGCTCCCCTTGTCACCAAGTGTCACATACACAGGGATAATTTAGGTACCAATCAAACTTTCATTTTGGAATCCTGATTTAACATTTTACAGGTAGTTACCCTCATTCAATTAAAACTACTGTCATAAGCACAACCACTCACCATCTCTTTTACTTTTCATGGCACACATTTCAGTAAGTGGATTCTTTTAAGTGTTTACTATCCTCAAGACAGAGTCAGAACTGATCTTCTTACCTAAAACGTCTCCCACGCTGCTGATTCATTTTTGCTCTTGGAGCTACTCCATCAACCGCCATGAAGAAAACCTTTCTTGGTTTAATAATGCGAAATAGTACTTCCAAATAGTGAAAAATATTGGCAAAAATCTTATCTTCTGAGATTCTGAAGTGGACATCGTCATCATTTGGATGTGAACACTGATGTATAATGCCATTCATGTCCAGGTACAAGTTGTCAAATTCTGGAATCTGCAAATGCCACAGTTAGTACCGCCTGGTGAATGCAGCCACTGCCCAAGGCACACCTGAGAGCACTCTGGAAAGGAGCTGAGGTGGGAAGACCACTGTGGAACCTCCTGCACACCAACAGGCAGAGTAAGAATATCTGGACCAGGTATGGGTTTGCCTACACATGCCATCTGTTACTTTGATTTTTCTCAGTGAGCCAAGTCAGCTGAACAGGTTCCTACTTTATCCTGGCTGTTTCTGGAACTTCAAGACTTTTGTCCCTGTGTTCAGACTATCTTCTACATTGTAAAATGGAAAAGCAAACCAAAACCACTGTTTTCAGGAAGATTTTTTTTCTTTTTTTGTAAGCCTGCACATTTAATTGATTCAACCTTTCATAGCTGCACTACAAACAAAAAAAAAAAAAAAAAAAAAACAAAACTGAGCATGCAATTTCCAACAATATTTCCAGCAAAGCTAGCTTAAGAACCTTTAGAGTTCTCCCCCTGTTCAGCAGCTCCTACCCCAACCGCTGCATGCTGTCTCTTTAGCTATGCTTGTGAGCATCTTTGAGTCTAGAGAGTGGAAATTACCACCAAAAGCAGAGAGCTGTCAATAATAACATCAATTTCTTACCCAGACTTTCCAAACAGACTTTATTTTTCGTTCTTGTTCTCTGCTCTTCTGACAGCCTTATCTATAGCAGTCACACTTTCTTTGAAAGGAAAAAGAAAGCCTTCCTAAATGTACACAAGCAACATACAGAGAACAAACACTGGTAAACGTATGACACAAAGGGGCCAGTACTGCCTTGGTGTCACCAAAATGCACCACAAGAGCAACTGACATTAAGCAAATCTACTCCCTAATCCCCCAGTAAGACTGTTCACAAAAATCCCCCTATCATCACACCTAGGAAAAGGCACTGCCAACTTGTTACAGTTTTCTATAGCACTGCTGCTGACACATCTTTAAAGGCACCTTGTTGGGCTTGCATTCATCCTCCAGATGCAAGAGAAATGTAACTGTCTTAGAAAGAGGAAACGGTGAAGAGAAGAAATTAGAGGCAGGATCAGGAATGATCCCCAATCAACGCTGTAACTAGTCTTCTGTTGCACATCGTGATCTTTAGTATGGTTCAACTCAGTAACCAAACTGCTCTCAATGCTTTCAGATAAGTGAGCAGGGCAGTGCACAGGCAACATCTTAAAGAGACCAAAACAAAAGCTTTTACACGGAAGCAACATACACAAAAGGTCCTATGTTTTCTTCAAGAAGCATAGCTACGATTTAACAATAATGCTGTTTTACATAGATAGTAAAACAGCCTTTCAATTGGTTGGTTTGGGTTTTTTTCACTCTTAGCATATACTCTAGATGCCAGTATGTGTCAGTCTGTATATTCAAGTGATCTGGAAGGGTTAAGTTGTGTTTACTGTTTATCTTAAGAGCTCTAAGTGCCTCTTTTAGAGGGCATCAACGGTAGCACCCTCTGCTGCCATTCCCCTGGTTAGAGCAGAGGAATGCAGTTAGAGACTGCTGCCTCCTCAGCTTGCCACAGTTCTTCAGCACAAGTTTAAAGATGTGTGAAGAGCCCAGGCTTCTAAGGAAACAGCAAAAAAAGCAGCATAAACTGCTGCCGCCTTGCTACACAGACAGCATTAGACAATTCAGAGAAGGCCAACAAATCACAAGCAAACACCTAAGCTTTGAAAACTGCTTTAAAACTAGCAGGTAAGGCCAAACATCCAGGCTGGGAATCACTTGAGCTGGGCATCTTATTTACACTGACACAACAGCTACTTAATCTTTAAAAATCACAGGTGTTTAGGGAAAACTTATTAATATTCAAACACACTCTCAATTATCACCTATCTCAGAAGATCCTTATTCAATCTATAAAACCACATCTGTGACACCAGCTGAAAATGATAATTAGAAGCGCTTGTATCCAACAGGTACCAAACATGTCACCTCTGAAGAGATGACGACTTTGTCCAACTGTTGGAAATATGATTTACGGCTTTAGTTTTCTAGGCTTGAACATACTTCCCGGTTTAGCTGCTAACACAAACTGTCCGACGCAGGCGACAACAAGGAAACGCAGCAGAGCTGTAAAACCTGTCCCTCGTCATTACCGCGCCATTGGCCGTCAGCAGCTGTAACTTTTCTGAGTCCAACAAGGAATAAACTCCGACCTTGGACGCCCCGCGGGTGCGAGGCGGCCGGGTGCTGAGGCAGCACCGCGGAGCTGCCGAGGGGACCCAGAGCGAACGGAGAGAGCCCGGCGGGGCAGCCGGGCACGGCCACGGGCCGGGACCCGCCGCGGGCCGGCAGTTCCCCGGGGGAACAGCGCACTCTGGGTCCGGGACTGCTGGAACCATCGCCGGCCCCCAGCCGCGGGCTCCGGGCACTGCTGCCCGCCAGCGGCAGGCTCGGCCCGGACAGGCGAGCTGTCAGGGGGCACCGAACGCCTCACCCGCTCCCCAGCGATCGCCCACCGCCGTCCGACCACTTTCGGCCCCTCCGAACGGCGGGTCCCGCTGAGCCGCAGCCGCCCGGGCTGTCGGCGAGCCGGCCTGGGCTGGGACTCGGTCCCGCAGGGCCGGCCGGGGACGAGGCCCGCGCGCTCGTCCCCCTCCCTCGTCCCGCCGAGGGGCCGGTCAGGACCCCCCCGGGGCGGGCCCGTGTCAGGCAGCGCCGCTCCGCCCCCAGCTCACCTGATGCTCCTTCAGCACCTGGCTGAGGCAGGGGTACCGCTCCGAGATCCACCGGTAGAACTTGGGGACCCCCATGGCCACAGCTCCTCGCCGCCCTCACAGCCCCGCCGGAACCAAACACCGCGGGCCGCGCTCCGCCCTCCTTCCGGCGCGCCGCGCTGACAGCGGCCGAGCGCCCGCACCACCGAGAGCGAGCGGGCACAGAGCGGCGCCGGGGCGGGGCGGGGCGGGGCGGGCCCGGCCGGGGCGGGGCGGGCGCGGGGCGGCTCCCGCCCCTCGGCCGCCTCAGCGCCGCCCCCGGCACGCAGGGCCTGGGAGCGCAGCGAACGCTCGGGACCGCCTTGCCCCCTGCCCCGCCCAGCCCGCGCCCCCGTGCCCCCGCCCCGGGCCGCGGACGGGCTCCCCGGGCCGCGGACGGGCTTCCCTGGGCCGCGGACGGGCTCCCCGGGCCGCGGACGGGCTCCCCGGGCCGCGGACGGGCTCCCCGGGCCGCGGACGGGCTCCCCGGGCCGCAGATGGGCTCCCCGCGCGATGGCAGCGCCCGGTGCAACAGCTCTCCGGGCGGCTCTCTGCGCTCCGATAAACCGATAAAGCTTGGGAAAAACAACAGAACGTCAGCACTCAAACACAACGCCGAAAACATGGTATGTTCCAAATATTTTACTAGGAAAACTCGTCACGTTTATGGGACAGTGACAACACTTTTAGATTGCCCATTGGATCGACGAGAAACAAAGGCCCTAGAAGCAGCTGCAGACCCATTATTTTACTTTGCCAAACCTCTGGATTTCAGCTGAACAGAAGAAACACTCGAGTGCCAACACCACCGTGTGAGCCTGTTATCAAAATCTAACAGCGTTGTTTGTCTCTCAGAATAGCAGAAACAAAACCACTGTACAAAAATTATAATAATAGCCTACTGAGGGTTAAAAAGGGTATAATTTTCCCTATTTCCCCCCACCCCTCATTTCCCTACAATTTGGATGCCTAGAAAGCAAGCATTACTGTAAGTTAGCATTTGCCTTTCAACCGTATTTTAGTCTACTCTTGTCTCTGCTAAAACACCTTTTCTGAAATGGAGTCTGAAAAACACTCCCTAGAGCCGTGCTTTTTCCAGGGAAGGAAGAGGGGATGCACAAGGCTCTCAGGAGCCCACACGGATGTTACAGCTACAACCACCTGCCTGCTGCCCTGGCCTTACAGCCACACTGCCAGGGTCCTCCAGCTCCCAGCTTTGTGCTGTGTCCTTCAGGAGGGTTTTTTAGAGCACTGCACTCAAGGGCTAAGGAAACAGGTTCAGAACATGGAACCACTTTACCAGTTTACTCACACTAAGATTTAAAATCCCAAAAGCTTTCCTAGAGATAGCCATGCAACATGGAAGAAAGTTGAAGAAAAGTCTACTGCTGGAAAGAAATACTAATAATTTTTAGAAGACCCGTCTGGATACGAGTACAAAAGTTGAAATAACCACTTTACATCCTATCAGTATTTAACTTCATTGTTTTATTTTCTAAGTCAAATTAGAAACGTGTACAAAAATATACAGTACTTTACAGAGTGCATCTGTCAACATCATGAAAATCTTTCATATAGTCAGAGACTTGCAGAGCCTTGCATAGTCTGATTTTTAAGCAGTTCTTATGTTCTGCCTTCTATGTACAAAGGGTAAGTCCCAACACCTTACACATCTGCATTCATAGCATCCTTGCAAGGGCACTGTACATTTTACACAGATTTTGGAAGACCATAAGCCTTTTCTTCTGCTTGTAGCCAAAAATCAACAGAAGTAACCAGGTACCACTGACTGATTCCTTCCCAACAATATTATAGCTACAGCACTTGTGGATGCTATCATTCCCAAGGGAACAAATATCACATATATGGAGCCCAGCCCATATACATCTGGCAGAGCAGGTTGTCATCACTTGCTTCTTGAATGAGGTAATGAACATGCCCTTCAATAGATAAAGGTAATCCTTTGATTCTGTTTCTAGTCTTAATGACACCTTGCAGCCGTTGTTCTATATCAAGGACATGGGTTTTGGCCTGGAAAGAAGAAAAAAAAATTGGTACTATTAATGAACTTCCACTTCTCAAAATACAACCAGTATTTCTTAGGATGTGTTTGAAATAATATAATTTAATAAAAAATCCAGATGCCTATACCAGCTACATTGAAAACAAAGGCTACTCACTTTTAAGAACAGTTCTCTAGAATGGATATATTACTGGCCAAGCTGTAACTTTTGCCTTACATTTTTACAGTTAAGAGTTACCAAAGGAGACTGAAAGAGCTATATAAATATATCTAAGAATTGTTAGAAACCCTTATTGCATATAATTAATTTCAAATAAATACAACATTTTCCTAGTCTTGTTCCTGGAATTCTGGATAAAATTTAAGTCTGGAAAATTTAGATCAAAATTTGAGCATCTCAAAATGAGCTGTTCCAAGGCCCACTGGAGTTGCTAGTTCATACCAATTCCACTCACACATTTTTTTTAAAGCTCAAGCATACCATTGGCACTTCTCCAGAAAAAGCAGTTAACATGTACAGTTATGTGGGCAGTCTTGTAAAAGAAAATTCTTGTAAAAGAATGTAGACATAACTGGTTAGTAACTGTTTGAAGACCAGGAGATTTTCTGTGCTAAAATAGAACAGGTAAGTTCTTTGCTGTCATACAGTTTCAGTGATGTAGTTTTCCCTTATCATAGCTGTGTTTGTTAGTGCTCCCTAAATATTGTCTGCTATTACACATTTATTTTCATTAAACAGTCCTTAAAAAAACCCCAAAAATAGAAAGGGACAAATCAGAAATTTTGCACAGAGGGAAGATAATAAAAATTAAGCTATACTTTGGATGAATAATAGTCTTCAGCAGCAGCTAATAAAGAAAGAGTATGAAATCTTAATTTTAATCACATAATTCTCTGTATGTACCAAGGCATATATTTATTCAATAATAAATATCCACTCAGGAAAAGCATGGAAATACACATGGAAAGGACTCCAGATGCTACCATCACCATAAATCTGGAGGACTCTGCAAGTGAGGGGTAACAAGATCCATTGCTTCTGCTGATATTGTCCTTGATTTAGTAACACCAACAAGAGAATTACAGGCTTTTTTGTTTGGTTCTTTAACAGATAAATTACATTTTTCATCAGTTAAAAAAATCTCTTTATAGATAAAAATTATGAACAGAGAGATGACAAAGAACAACCAGAGAAATTTTTAAATGGAAGAAAAAAAAAGGTGAAGTTTCAATTAGGAAGTATGTAATTCATAACAATAACAGACATTTGACATTTGAACATCTTAGGTTGTGTTTGTTTTAAACTCACCTTTTCATTGACAACTTCTCCAGTTTCATTCACCTGGGCTTTTGTATTCCCTTTAACAGGTTTACTCCATTCCACAAGAGGATCATGGAGAAAAGTCTTTAAGACACTAAATAAATAAAAAATTTAGAAAAGGATATGATACACAAAATACATTTAATTTTCAAAACACAAACACCGTTAGAAGCCTGTAGTTAGTGCTGAATATTTATACAGCTTTATATTTAGCTCCATGTCATGGTGAGAGTGAGCTGCAGGATAGGCAAATGCTGGAACTGGCATATTCCCCAGCAGTTACTGTTTCACATGTTTAGACTACAGACAGCTTTGAGGAGTTTGTAGCAAAAGCAGTTGCCATACCTCATCAGAGGCTCCCTCTGATCACGCATCAGCCGCAGGGTGACTTCACAGGCTCTTCGGAAGAGCCCTTCTGTTCCCATGGGACCCATCCCATTAACCATGTTGTGAGTGAGGCGGAAAGGAACGATTTCCGGAACTTCAAAAGTTTCTCCCTTTACATTGAGGAAAAAAGGTATCTCCTAAGTGTTTTAAGCATTATTAAAGAGTAACATTTGCATTGGCTTTAAGCTTTTTCCTCCATCTTTGCCAGTGGCAGTTTCCAGTTTCTAGCTGGCAAGAGATGTTTGCTCAGCTCACAGTCCTACTCAGGTAAGGAGAAATTACAGTGAGTAAAAGATAACATTGTCCAAATAACCTATTTCCCCCTGTTTTAACACACTGACACAGGGTATAAAATTTTGTTTTTAAATATATATTTATGCTCTGTAGTCTCATTGCAAAAATGCTAACTTTTCTTTTATAATATGCAAGTCAGCTTAAAAACATTTTTTAAAATTGTTATATAGGACAATTTAGACTTACTAAGAAGAAACCAGAAGAAATAACATAACAATATTTCTACCTCACTTATCAGAAGTAAAAAGGCCACAAGTCCCACACCAAAAACATCTTTCAACTGGAACACCAAAACTCCAAATCCCAATGTGGCCACAATTTCTGCTGTTTATTTTACAGAACCGTTGGATTTTTTGTGCTGAATTTGTGTGAGATAGAACAAGAAATTCTCCACAGCAGCAGAATTCTGAATGTAGCAATTAGTTTTGTTTGGAGGGTGACAGTGGAGAGAGGAGAGTCACAAAATATAAACAGTCTAAAATTTGGGCTGTTTCAGTGTATCAACATCAGGTCATCTGATACTGGCTAAATCAAAAAGTGGTTTTCATTGAATGCAGCACACAGTACGATCACATCCTCTTTATGTATCCCAGGCTTTTCTGGGATATAAATACAAGACAAAGTGAGACAAAGAACACAATGGATATATTAAGATAAAAACTTGGAGAAGAAATTTGTAACTTATATGCATATAATACACAGAGCGCATTCAGCAAGTGGCATTTCTCACCTTATTGAAAAGGCAGTTGAAATCCACATGCACACACTCCCCAGTGAAAGAATCAAACAAGATGTTCTCCCCGTGGCGGTCTCCCAGCCCCAGGATGTAGCCCACCATGGACATGACGGCAACGGAGCGGCAGTAGGCTGACCTGCTGTTGTACCTGTGGAGATAGAGCAGGCAGCTCTGAGGCACTGCTTGCCTCACCTGTCCTCATCCTGTGGTCCCATTAATTCTTCGGGAAATACACAGAGTAGATGCTCTTGAGCTGACCCAACCCCAGTCACTCACCATGAAGTAGGGTCAGGAAATGTTCTAAGAAACCATTCATGAAAGAGAGGAGGGTGACGAGGCAGAAGGACCTCTTTGAACATTTTTAGCTTTTCAGGCAAAGGTGCTGACTTTGGAAGCATGTGCTGCCGCAGTTCTTTCCCAGTCATGTAGATACCTGCAACAAACTTCCTCAGTCAGGCAGAAGAAATCCCCAATACAAAGCCTTATATGTACTATTAAGATATGCTAATTTAAATATAATAAATGTCTCCATAAAGCTGAAATAAATGATCCAATGAAAAAAATCGATAAACCATGTTGGTTGTGATGGAAAAGGAAAATCTTTCCCCAAACTTTTATTGCACTGATCAGAATGCTGCTTTTTTAACAAGAAATTCAAAAAGAATCAGATCTTTTCTCTGGAAAGCTGCTGTATTCCTAACCTTGATTCAATTGTATATTATCTTAATGATCTCACATAAATGTAACAGAAATGAAAAAATAACAAATCAAATCTAAAGAAAAAGTTCACAGTATTTTTTATTATTCAGTGCTGCGCATATATCCCCATGCTGCTGAAACAATTTACATCACTATATGTAGGAAAGTATTAAGATGCCTGTGGTATCAGCTCTTGTAAGGAACTTGTTCATTGCAAGCACCAACTCTCTTCCATTTAAGAGCAAAACTCTACCACACATATGAATAGTAATATATTGCTGATAGATAAAAATACATGTGACTACATCTTCCTAGAATTTAGCCTGACTCTTGCCATTTGTTTCATTTACTTAATAAGATACAAGCCCTTTAAAAATATCTAAAAACTTTTACTATATTCTAACATATTTCTTTACCTTTCTCCTTATAAAGTTTTATCAGGATATTTCTTAGACCAGCAGTGTTATTCACCCACTCAATTATGCCACATTCATCATTTAATGGAATCACTGCGTAGGTGCGGATATGGAGCTCTCGCCTACGGGACTCTGCATCTTTTCTTAAGCACTATTCACAAAAGGAAAATGAGATTAACACAGAACACAGATAGGATCAAAATGGATCTATAGCATTTACATTCTATCTATAACTACCTTCTAATCACACAATCTAGAATTTACAAATCTAAGCTTCACAGGCTGCAGTAGGTCAAATGAAAGCAAAATGTGCATCTGTTTTCCAAAGTAAATTAAAAAAAAGAGGACTTTGCAATAAAATAGTTAAATTGTATAACTTGTACATGGCTTAAATCCCTTAAAAGCAATATTTGAAATAAATATTTTAATGTTTCAGAGATGCTGTTATTTGCTTTAACCTCACAGAAGACATGGTATCTTAACCTTAAGCACATTGCTGAAAAGCAAAATAGAACTAAAATAAGAGGTATGGCAATACTTCAGTATAAAAAAAAAATTTACCTATGTTTTATAAAATATATTAGAAATAACTAAATAAGAAATATGAAGCACGACAGCAGAAAGTCTGCAGATATTTATTTATTGTAAATAACCTGTCCTGTCTATTTTTCCTGGAATAAGCAATTGTTTTGGCAAAATATTGTAATTTCTTACTATTTTCACGAGCTTGTAAGAAGTCATACAGTATCAATTACTATTGTTTTCTTGCTAAAGCTAAATTGGTTTTTTTTGCTAGATAGCTCAGTGTTCTGTCCTGGTCAATGAATATAATGCACCTGATTTTCTCATTCATCAAACCTTATTAATAAGGGAGTTGAATTCCATGAGCCGACAGTCTTTTCTCAGATCATCTTTTGGTTTGCACATCATAATGTAAGATTTCCCATCTGAACCTTTCAAGGTGATCTTTTTTGGCTTTTGAAGTGAGGCAAGAATTTCCACCTAAAGAAAAATGAACTTTACTAACATCTGTATCAGATTATCCAAAATAAAGTGTAATTTTCATAAACCACTGCAACCAATTGTGTTAGCACTTCCACAGTGCTGCAGCCCATTAACCTCAGACCAGAACTTTTCTGGGTGCCAAAGGGCCACACCTGCCTCAGGCTGCTGTGACAGAATCCACTCAGTTTCCACAGAAGTAATGATGGAATTTCCTACTTCCTCCTCCCATTTCTAGAGAACAGAGATGTATTTGCAGCTATATTTGTTTAACATGAAGTGAAAAAGCAGGTGACAACTAGAGCCTTACCACATCATCAAAGCCTGCAATGTAGGCCCAGCAGCCAGGAAAAGGGTCATGGTTAGCATGGGTACCAGGAATTGAAGGAAGAGTTGGTATCATTACAGATTGTAAGGGAATGAGGATTTCACTGAATGTGTGCTCTTCTACTAATCTTTTCAGTGTTTTGAAATGAATATTCATGCTTAATGTTGAGTTGTTTCCATCAACCTTGAAAAAAAAGGATGACCAAAGTTAGAAATAACCTTTAAAGTTAACAAACACTTAAAATAACACTGCCCTTTCATATTAACTAATAAATAGACTAGATAATAAATGCTGACTGCAATATGAAGAACAGCAAGCTACATTTGAAATTAAATAATCAAGAAGTAAATATATCTGGCTGATATGACAGACTTATTTTTCACTTTGAATATAAATACAGAATAATGAAAGAATTCATTTAGTTCTACCTTTATTATCAAGTTGATTTGCTCATAATAGCACAACCACCCTATTTTTACAGTAAAACTCTGAAAATTAATGGGCATGAATGATATGCGAAAGTACAAAACAATGTAAAGTCCATGCACTGTTAAACAAGACCATTATGCACTGAAAATTTTTACGGTTTGCTCAATTTAGAACTACTTTAAATGTTTTACAATTCAGCGCAGTTTCTGCTAAACTGCAGTAACATTATGAATTAATAATTAATATTGATATATAATTGTTAATATAGTAAATTATTAATTACATAATTACTATTATGAATTGGCTAATGAAAGCAATCAGAAGCAGCTTTTGCTTCTGATTCAAGAGATTCTTGAATAATCCTACGACATGCAGTCATTTGTTTGTTTTTGTAAGTACCGGTTTGTTGCAGAGTTCCAACAGCTTGTCCGTAAGGCGTGTGGCATCTCCAATAAATTTTGCTAAAGATTCCTTCATGTGAATAGCTCTGTTTAGAATTTCCTTACATCTATTGACTCGCATAGGGTAAGAAGACTGAAAAAAAAGGAAAGTTAAAATTTATTAAACAAAGAGTTGAAGAATCCTCCCCAGTAATTAATAGTCTTTCCTTATGGCTCATCATATTTAATATCTGGAGAAGGATGTACTGCAATTGAAAAGATGAAGTGGTACTGTTGGTGGGTGTGTGGGGGTTACTTCTGAAACCATTCTTGGGAGCCCCACAATATAAAGGCCAATATTCAAGAATATGTCAGTGTATCCTGAATGTTATTTCACCAGCCTCAATAAACAGTATGCAGCACACTTCTCAGTCTGCTTTGGAATGACCTTACTGCTAAGTAATTACTTGTACATCTATCTACTAAGTTGATTCTTTGATTATAGGACATAGGACTGAAAGTACTATAACACAATTAGTAAATGCAACAAAATCTGTTGCCCACAATTCATCAGCTATTTGTTATTCAAATTTCCTTTCCTAATACACCATGCAAATTTGGATGCATATTAGCATTCCAATTTGGAACATTTAAACTGTAATATCTGAATTAAGACTGCAGTAACATAATTTGCAGTGATGGCATTGATATCCACTTCTACAACACTGTATCACAACAAATGAGACTCTCAAATCCTTCTTATCAGCTTAGAGTAAAATGGGTTATATTTACATTTCTGAGAAAAACAAGTGTAGCCATACATATCAAGGTACCTTGGACACCGCAGTCATCATCCACATTGCTTGCTGTGGATAGGCTAAAAACACCTTAGCAACAATCACCATCAGAACTGCAAAGACTTCATCATGAGAGTGGCAGATTCGAGAGATGAGCTGAGAAAAGGCTGTCAGGAACTGGTAAGGTGCCAGGTGATTTGTGTGCTCTGTAATCACCTTGTTTATTTTAGCCAGATCATTTTTCATTTGAACACGTTCTGAACGACCTGCTGAAAAATGAAAAGACCATATTCCTGGTTCTCCTCACTGGAAATGGAAAGTCATTTAAATCAAGGCTATAGAATAATATTTTGTTGGCAATTTCATAAGCCAAAAAAAATTGAAGGCAACAAAAAAGCTCCAACTGTAAAGTTCTTTTTTTTAGCACAGCATACAGTGACTGAATGCTATTTAACTAAGCAGAATACCAGGAAATTACATCTCCTTACACTCCTAAAATGACTTCTTTAAAATGATATGGTGGGATAGAATAGACTGAAGACACTCCATGTATTTGCCTGATAAAAGGATTCCAATGTCCTTTAGTGGAAAGGAAATGAAGAAAGTCTTTCCATGGGATGAAATTAGCACATCTGCTCCTATCTTCCTATCTCCACCCCTGCCCCTGAGGACCCAGCTTGGTTTCACATCAGCACCTCAGAGTGCAGGATCTGATGTGCCTGCAGCCAAACAGTTGACCTAAGTGTGTAGAATGAGGACAAGATCAAGGAGCACAACTGTCTGCTTCACTCCGGACCTGCAAGCAAAGTTTGCAATTTTCATTTGTACCAAAATCTCCCACCAAAGTACATCTGTGGTGTACATCTGTGCAAGGATTTTCCCTGTATCTAATGCCTTCAGTTACCCAAAGAACAGTGTCGTCTCACTACATACTTGAAAAAATTCAGGAAGATTTATTAAAATAATTAATACTCTCCTGCATATTAACATCCTGTATTCTACAAGAATAGTAGTACTTTCTTTTTTCCATATAACCTCAGGCAATAAAGCTAAATGAAGAACTGTAAATATACTTCACTGTTCTTTCAATCACCTATTCAAAAGAATGACATGGAAACTATTTACTGGGAAAAAATGTTCTACCTTTATCACATTCATATGCTTTTGCTCCAAAGTCCAGCCATAAAGACAGCATTCTTGGCATTGACTGATAAATGAATTGGTTTCCATACTGTAGAGACCTGTGATTAAATGTTTAAATCAAAGAGTGATATATATCAGAAGTAATACAAATTTTACATTCTCATTTGTTTAATATTCCATTCTAACTTTAGAAATTGAATACTTCTATACTAAATACTTTATATACTAGTACTTTCTATACTAAATATTTTCTATACTAAAAGACATCTAACTTTATGTCAGCATTTTAATGCATCTGCAACAACCAAAAATATACTAAGAGTTTGTTTTTATTACTCAAAACCACAGATTAAATAATTAACCGTCGGACAAAAGACACAATTTGTTAGTCAGAAGTAAAATTAATAATGTATGAAAACAAAAAAGGAAGCATGTAACATTTTGGTTTACAACAGTGCATAAAAATTGGAGTCAGTCTGAATTGGTGAAAGAATATATTCCTACAGAAATGTTTTTTTTTCCCGGTATAACTGTCATCCTTTTACAAAAAGTAAGCAAAGTTCCCCTCTAACCTTCCAAAGTGATGAACTATGTATCTAATCAGATCTCCTTGTTTTTCCATCTTGTTGTCAGTTACCATTGGCATTAATTTATCATAGTATTTTGCAAGATAAAAATGTCCATCCTCCCATTCTGGTAAGAAAACTGTAACATCCTGCAACACCAAAATGAGATAATTACTTCTGAGAGGATGCTAATTAAAAAATTAAAAAAAATATTCTCAAGAAACAATCTCGTTTATGTTGTGCAGAGTACATACAAAAAAAATTATTAATTGTTAACCCTGTAACTCCAAAAATTCTAATTTTGCCTCAAGATAATTGCTTCTACAAACCAGAAGTCTGTTTTTAAAATACCTTTTGCTTATAACTCAGTACTGAGTTTCTTAGAGCTTTTTGTAAAGTGAAACAGCATGTTAACAGCTGGACTTGGTCATCTTTTTGACCTTAATGAATCTATGATTCTGTATCTTTCACATTTCTATTTTCCTTCTAAATCAGGATGTTTGAAGAAAAAAAAATTGTGTGACATGTATTAGAAAAGAAATAATTGGTGAGAGGCACATCTCTTACCTAATAATACTGGCTTCTTTCCTGTACCAATACTTAGCAGAGAGTACTGAGTGTCAGTGTTTTTATGGAATCCACTGAAATTTCATTTGTTTACATTATTCCAACCTTCATTAGATTTGATACATTTACATTTTTCTCTAAATGACTTTTACAGAAATATGTTATTTAGTAAGACAGAAGTAACTATTAACACTATCAAATGCCAAAACTTGGACAGGAGACATGCTGCTTTTAAGGAAGCATAAACATCTGCATCTCCTACTGTTTTAGAAGGCAATATTAATCAATGCCAAAAAATATTTCACAGGCATCACAAGATGAAGCATGCAGTGCTGTGTTGTTCAGGAAGATCATACCAGCTGTCCCTTTTCCTAGTTCTTCAGAGACTGGAAGCACATTTAAATCACAGTTGTAAGTCACTACCAGAGAGAGAAACAACACTGAAGAGTAGTGCAATGCATCACCAGGTCAACTCTGTGTATTTGGAGTACTCCACATTTTAGTAAGGAATTCTAATCTGCGCAAGCATGAGAATAAAGCCATACTTCTGTAACTTGTTTATTTAAAAAGAATTAATGAACTACTATGAACTGAAGTCTTGCCTGTACTGATGTGTTACAGTAAACTTGGTTAAGACAGGTAAATCTTCACAAAAACTGCTTCCCTCTGACAATGGATGCACTGTTTAATCCCATTTATGTTATACTTGGTTGACATGATCAGGAGCAGAACAATAGCTTACTTAAGGAATACATTATTATTCAAAGCTCCTGCCTTGTTAACAGTAGTATTCCAGATTACCTTATACTTTTTCATGACTGCATTGCTTTCAAAGTTAGCAGTTTCTTCCATAAATCTGCCCACTAGCAGCATTGCCCGACCATGGATGAGCTGATTTTTGCTACTGCAGGGTGCTTTATTTTCAGGGAAGCATAACTCAACCCCCTTCTGGAGAACAATTAGTGCTTCATGAACTTCACCCTAAGGGAAAGACAGAAAACATTTTATATACTTTAAATAAGAGAGATACAAAACTTCCCTCTTAGAGTTGTTTTAAGGCAAAGTTATGCCCCAGATATGTTCTAGGCCATTCTGGCTGTGGTTACTGAATATTACTAACTTCAAATGCTTCTTGTATTCCTTGTTATCTCAGCATTGTCCTGCCTTTAGGTGTACCACAGTAATTTCTCTCATGTTTGCTGCCTACTGCTATTAGTTAAAAGGAAACAAATTAAGAAGAGGTCTACTATAAAGATAATATAAATTTGCAAAGGCTGCATTGACAGAGACAGGTAATCCACCAGTTTTATACAGGGCTGACCAGCACCTGGAGGATCAGCTGCAATATGCTGATAGTCCCAGCTGACATATCTTGTTTTACATATGCTGATTGTGTGCCATTTTATCTTGAAGAAAATTTAAAATATTATTTTCTTGCATGTAGGAATTTAAATTCCATTTTTGTTTTCCTTACCTTGGACCAGAGCCACTTTGCTCTTTCTACATAAAGTTCTGAGAGTGTTGATTCCCCAGCATTCAGCAGAGCATTATAGGCAGTCTGGTGATGCCCAGCTTTCCTTGCAACTCTAGCACTCTGGAGCCAGCACTGTCCAACAAGCTCACTGTAATCCTGGCTGCAGGGACATTTTCACAGAAAATGAAACATTTCTATTTTGAATGCTACTTTAAAATCTGAAGTAAAAATCACAATGTGTTGAAACACAAGTTGAATTTCTCAAGAAGATATATACTATGTAACAATAATTTAAAATTATTTTAATACATTTGTTTCACCTTTTTTTCCATTTAGGACTAGAAATAAATACACTTTCTCCGTTTCTCACTTTTCTTTCCTTTAGACACTGCTTCTCCTTCTTATTTTGAAATCTAGAACAAATTTTTATCTAGAACAAATTCCCAAGAGTTTTATCTTCTCTCTTCTAACATATATATGGAAACCCAGAGTATCACTGAGAATGCAACACAGACAAGAAACAGTAACGTCCTCACCTTTTACTGAGACTAAGCAAAGCCCTTCTCAGTGCTAAAATGGGTTCTTTTGCTCTGTAAGAGTTTTGGGTCATTTCAATACGAGCACACCAGTTCAGGGAATCTCTACTCTGGTCACCATCGTGTTGCTGAAACATTGGCCCAATACTGTGCTCCAACTCACACAGCATATGCAACCTGTGTAAGCAAAACAAAGGCAAAAAATTGGTGAGAATTGATTACTGTTTGACATACATACAAATTTTACAAAGTTTTTGCAATTTTCTTTCTAAAATTTGGCCCTGTAAATAATGTCACCCAGCAGGATTTATTCTAAAAAGCAAAAATGCAGCAAAACCAAGCACACAAAATCCAGGATTTACAAAATGATTCATTTTTTTCTCAATATTCCTTTGGCAAGCTGCCGAAGAAAGAGACAATGTAGATCACTCAGAGAGGAAGTCAACCTTTAGAAAGAGTATTTCTATCCATTACTTTCAGCAACAATTACTCAGAAAGTCTGACATTTTCAACAAATCGCATTTTAAAAGCAATATACTTTTACTTAAAGTGAAGTCATTCCATTTATTTTAAAATACCATTACTGTTCATATCTGTCACTGTAAAGATGGAAAGCTGAGTGGTTGTAAATGCCCCAGTTCTCCCTGGCAGAGAGAAGTGGGTACAAATGTAGTGGGTACATCTGACAGAGAAAAAGTGATCTTTGAAAGGCTTCCAAGCAGTCTGGATCAGTGGCTAAAGGAAGCTACTTTGAAACACTTCTTTCTTAATACCCAAACTTCATTTCCCAAACAACACTGCAGAAATTACCAACAGAAAATAGAATTAAGAAGTAACTAAAACATGCACTTCAACTGACTTCAGCCAATATCTTGCCATAGGGATGCATTTACAGTGCAGAGGAAGTATTAAGTTGTAAAAAGTACATTCCAACATCTACAACACTAAGTCTATTCAAAAAGGCTACTTTTTAGTCTACTGCAGCCAAATTAAAAGTTTATTAATAAAGAAAAGGGATGGGGTTTAATTCTTACTGCTCTTTCTTGATTAAAAAGGGAGTGCTTTTCAGCCTCCATACAGACCAAAACAATGCCCCTAAGTTAATGGCGTTACTGGCCTATTTGTACTAATTCAAGCATGGACTTAAATTGCTGGTTTTTATTACCTGTGTTTACATTTGCTTGCTAGCTGATTTGGAAGACCATACCACATAGTTCTATTGTGAATGTTTTCATTGGAGGACAAATATAAATTCCTAATTAATCAAAGGTTTTCACTTGGATGAATATAAAAAAAAAAGGTGACAAAAATATACCATTTACTGTAGAAATGCAAAATTCTTGCTGCTGCATACTTGATTACATGATTTCTGATTTTAAAAATAGTGCCATGAAAATGAAAAACCTGATAATATGTTCATATCCTCTCTGATAGGATCCTCTTTCAAAGCTTGCTGCTGAAAGGGGCACAATCTGTTCTGCTCGAACAACCTTGAGCGTCTCATAAAAAGCTGCTTCATTTTTCTTCTTGGCTGATAATAATAAATGTCCCAGTCTGACACTCCAAGTAGTGGACTTCACATCTTTGGGGAGAAAAAGAAGACACTGCTTCTTTAAGCAGCTTAACCTGAATGTGCTGATTTGTCTTAACATACTACTGGAAAAATAACTTTTTCTCAGAACTAAGTAACTGCATGTTATTAACACTGTATAATTCAACTCCACAATCCACCCAGCCAAACAGACTCAAAAGATACACACACTCAAAACTTCTGCTCAAAGACTATACAGGTTACAATCAAATTCAGTTGCAAAATCCAGTACACAGTCAGAACCAACCTTCCTACCAGTGAAATCCAAATCAAGTAACAATAGCTACCCCTTGATTCAAGATGATTAAACTAGAACATACAACTGTTCAGAAATGCAATGAAGTATTGATACTTTTACGTAATGATAACTTACCTGAAGCCAAATAATTTTCCAGTAAATCCCATTGTGATAGTTTCCAGGCTGCTTCCACTCTGTAAGTGTTCAACTCAGAAATCCATTCAGACCTATTAAAAGAAAACAAAGGCAATACGATTTTGTGCTGTCTCCTCTCAGTATGTTAATTCTACATTACATTAGCAAGTGTTCTTTACATAAAACTTCTCTTACTTGAAAAGAGGCAAGATAAGCTTGCTTCTGAAGAAAGTCAGTAAAACCAAAGGACATGCACTAATAACAAATAAGATCTGTACAACATGATCCCACAAATACAACCTCCAAAGAGTGTGTTTAACTTCTGTGGTACACATCAAAAACTACCAGCTTTTAATCCATCTACCTATTAGACTAAAGAATACCAATGGAATCAGTGACATGGGAAACAATGCAAAAATCCTATCTAAGAAATTAAAGCACATACCAACACTGCACACAGTGCAGACAAGAACTACGACAATTTCTGGACTTCCTGAAATAAATAATTTATAGATAAAGCACTCAAAGTTTTCTAGCTTCGCACTGCTAATTCAATTATGCCTCAGATGTTTGATAATGAGCAGAAATGGCTACTGAGGCAGAGAATTATACCAGAGCTTCATATTATTCCAATGAACTGTGTATTAGATGCTTACAGTACCTGTTGGCAAGCACTCCATTGACCTGAGTTATTACAGCAGATAACTGACCGAGGCCTAACATGGACTTCACTGCACCATGATAGTGAATGATCTAGAAAGAGGAAAATATTACAAACATAAAACATATGTTTTAAAATATTACAAAAAATATTACAAAAATAGAACAACAAATGAAAACCCCACCTACACATTAATTAAACTCATGGCAATCTGAAGGAAGAAATATGCTCATTTGGGTGCTTTTTAGAATACAAAAAAGCATAACTAATTGCACCATAAGATAGATGAACATTCAAAAAATCCAGTAAAATACTTGTTTCAGTTCATAAGCTACTTCCAACAGCAATAATTATTTAGCAACTGGCACAATAAACACTTAGATTCCTATTTTACTTAAATATTCTGAAGACCGTTTTTTGCCTTAGTCATCTGTGAGCCAATAAGATTAAAAACAATAATTATATTTATTAAAAAGAAAAAAAAGTTTTTTATTTACCTGATCAGGTTCCAGTTGGATAGCCCTATCATAGCAGGCTGTTGCATCTCTTAACAAGCCAATACTTTCATGTTCAAGGATTTGCTCTTTGAGAGATGGCTCTGCTTTCCGAATGGCGCTCACCCCAGCCACTCCATCTGGCTCGTGCATGGCAGCATACAATTTCTGTATCCAAACAGAATTGGATGTGGCCATTGAAAACAAGAAGTTATTTTATAGATAACATGCAGAATCGCAGAGCTTCTTGAACATGGAGCACACACTACTCTGTAGGATTCACTGGCAATAAATTTTCATTGAAGATGTCAGTTTTGCCAGGTCCCTGCCAAAGTTGAGCCCTACTTCTCCTTAGTAAACAGTAATATTTATGATCTCATATTAATGACAGAGTACCACATGAAGTTACCTGAAACCATCTGTATGAAGAGCAAAATAAATATCCTATTATTACATTATAGCACAAGGATGATTACTTTTGGTGAAAAAGCAACATACTAAGTTTTTTTCAAATTTGAAGTGCCACTGAGGAATATAAACCATAGGGAATCACAAACAGGATCATCCCACAGGTTAAAATACTTCTTGAAAAGAATTTCTATAATTTGCAACGCCTTTAGCATTGGCTCGTTTTCTACTTTAGAATAAGCCACTTAGAAAGCCATACCTGGCTTTCTTTGTTTGTTATTATAGTTGGCTGTATTTTCTGGCAAAAGGCACAGAGCCAACTTCAAAGCAATAAATGTTATTCTATCAACAAACCCACATTTTATTTTTTTCAGGAATTTACAATCTTTTATTATACAATAGAAAGCTATTCATTCCCTTTCATATAAGAAGCATGCCAAGCAAGAGAAAGTACTAAATATTGCTGAAACACTGATGACTAAACACTTGTATTTAACAAGTGCCCAAATAAATATTTTCTTCTTCCCATCACAAAGAAGAATTTGACCAACTTTTATTTATCATACACATTTTCATCTTAAAATAAAAAACAAAAACCAAAAAGAACTTTAGAACCTGAAGAAATCCAAGATGTTCCTGAATATTTTGTTTCTTCTCTGTTATAAATGATTCAAAGTGCATCACAGCCCTGGTGTAAGCCTTGGAACGAAAGGAGGCTACAGCCAGTGTATCCTGGGGAATGAGGTCTAGAAAACGTGTCACATTTTGATATTCTCCATAGTCCTCACTTGATGCTGTTGAAAAAAAAGACAAAAAAGTTTGTCAATTGAGGTTTCATTTATAAGAATTACCTTATGCATCAGAATTCAATTAACTCATTTAACAATATAGTGAGATAACTATAGTAATTACAGAACATGGCTTTCTCTTCTGTCAACAATAATTCATGTAAAACAATTCTGATGAACTTTCTATATCTTCTAAGACAACACAGAATAGTATATATTATATATAATATTATATGTGCAATATAATATTATATTCAGTTAAACAGAATGTTTAGAAAACTATCAAGAAATTAACATTACATTGTTCAAATTTTAAATGTGCATTTCTTGCAATAGGCATTCAGAACAATCCATCTGGGGTAGAAGGGGTAGAAATTACAATATGACATTAAGAAATCATAAAAGGGATTACATATTATACTAATACAGCATTTGTAAATGGTCACAATGTAAAGCTGCAAACATAAATAAAATTCTTCTTTGAATAATGTTAATGCCATTTAAAATAAAATAAGTGTCCCTCACTTTTTAGATCACTTCTGTCTTTGCTAGATTTGCCAGCATTTTTCTCAGCAATGATTGTTTGAAACTTGTGTCTCGCCCACTGAGTGAGATGATCCAGCATGGAGAACACTGTCTGTGTGCTCAGCTGGCTCAGATCAGATGCGCTGTCCTCAAGTCTCCTGCTGGACTGGTCATCGTGCTTCAGAACAGCCATAATCTCCATGTAAACCTACACAAAGGTAAAAGATAAAGTGACATGCCTGCAGCAAAATAGCAAGAAACAGCAATAAACACCAAAGTCAACCTAAAATACTAGATACTTTAAGTGTATATTTTAAAAATTTGGAGCTGTTGTCAAGGGATTCCATACAGGGAGAAAGTCTTGAGGTTTCAAGGCACAACAAATGCTATTGCATCTCTTCTACAAATACAGTACTTCAAGATCTGGTAAGAATGAAGTTATCTACTGGATACAAGATTACAGATCTACCTTTTTGCTTCTGTTTAAATAAATGCCATGACAAAATATCTGTTTCTGTTTGTTTTAGTCTATAAAATAAGAGTTAACATAAATAACAGATGCTTATTGTGGATTACTTGCTCATAGAGGAAAAATTATCACATGCCTCTATACACCCACAATATTTAAACACAAATATTTTAGCTGTGAAATTTCAAATTCATGGAATGCAAGTTATACTTTTCAGTATCTTCTAATTCCTTCATCTCACTCAGGACATGCTTACAAAGAGTCCTTGCAAACTTGCATCTCTCTGTACATATATGTGCTGCTCCCAGTAAAAATGGCAGCACTTGGACACACGCACTGACAGCTCAAGCAAACTGAAGGAAAGCAGGATGACTTCTCCCCCAGCCCTGCTTTGCTACAACACATCTACAAATCCTGCTCCCTGTGAATCTGGCAGCCGAATAGTTTATCCACTGAAACTATAATTGTATGCAAAGGAGAGGAAAAAATTATGAGTCTGAATTCTTGGAATTATACAAGTTCAATTTACTGGCTGTTGTTGTTGTACACTTCCTCCTTGTACCACTCCAGCTGTTGATGTTTGTGCAGTTGTAATTAACTACATAATATCTCATCCCAGGCCCAACTGATGGAAATCCGCAGAAAAGCAGTTCCAACACAAACTTCTATGAGTATATTCAAAACCCTGACAGAAAATTTATACTATTACTTCTATTATTAATGCACAAAAAGGAGTTTAACACCTGAACAATTTATTCATGTAGACCTACAGGGCTGAGCAGCTCTCATGAAGAACAGCTCCTGACCATTTCTGTGAAAAATACTACCATCTTACACATCTCACCTCTTGCTGATCCTCTTGACTGCATCCCAACAAAACATAGACAAGGATGTGTGGAAGCAGATAAATTGTCACTTTATAGTCATTTTTCATCATAATACTGCAGCAATCAAAAACTTTTCTGGCAAGATCATGTCGCACCTACAGAAAAATATTATTTCCAGGAAGAGCATCATTACAAAAGTGCAAATACATGAACAATCAATAGATTTCCTTTTGTTGATGAACACAAATTCTAGTCCATCAAATAACTTTAAGATACCTGTCTCCTACAGAAGGTTCATCAGACTTAAATCTGCAACAGGGACACCAGATGGCAGCTGCTATTACATGTAGCAACTGCTGACAGCAAAAAGACAGGTAAGCACTGCTTACATTTCCACTTCTCCATGTGATCTACACCATTGTGAAGACTGGCCATAGGCCATACACCATTGGCCATAGAAAGAAACTTAAGTCTGAGAGTCTGCCACTACACTCAGCCTCTCTTCTGCCCTTAAAAGCCTGCGGAAAGTAGGATATTACGAAGACATTCAATTCTACTCTGTCTGAAAGAGGACAGTGTAATTACTGAGCTACTGTAATTCAATTCACTTTTTACAGTGTCTGATTTGGAAGTGACATTTTCAGTGGGTCACTTAGATACTGGAAAGGGAAAAGAAAAAGAAGATACAAGTACTTTTTATGTACTGGGACTATGGTCCTGCAGGGAAATCTTTCCAAAACTGAGAAGGTAAATCCAGAAGCATTTCAGACACTTTCCACAGGCATTTGTCCATGCCCCCAGTTTCACAAGAGTGTCAGGACAAAGACAAGTTTCCTTGATTTTTAGCTTTGACACTGCCTGTGAAGCCTCGCCAGGAAGCAGTGCTGGGGAAGGGGGAGTGCAGCACCCTGCTGAAGAAGCAGGAAAGTCCTGTACAAGGCCTGTAGCCAACAGACATATTCTCCCCATCCATCCCTGACGTTCAGAAACTGAAATGAGGTTCAAGAACTGTCTTGCAAAGAGCCTTAAAGAAAGATTTATTTTCTTACCTTTGTTATAAGATAACCTGCCCAAGTTGCTGACCATTCTGCAAAATTATCACCTAACTTGCTTAAGTAAATTGGCTTCTTCACCTTAGACCAGTTTACAGCCTTCTGATAACTCTTGTACCTGTAATTTTGAAATATCCATTTAATAAAACTAACTTTTCATTTAATATAGCAAGAAATAGCACACTGTTAGTTATGACATTTCCTCACTGGAGCAACATTAAATTCTGTCTTCTGAATCTTTAAAAGTAGAATTAAAACCCCCACTTTTAGTAGTCAACATCTTTTATTCTAGAGCTTCTTAAAATTAAATATGAAATAAAATTTTTCATAACTTGTTAGGTTGTTTGTCAGTATATTTTGAAGTGCTATTCATAATCAGTTTTAAGAAATGAAGTTTGATAAATATTTGAGTACTATGTTCTTGACAGGAAAAACCCAGAGCACACATGAAAGCCGAGAAAGGCCAAAAAGTCTGTTTTCTAAAAAGGTAAAGCTTATCACAGGTAAGCATGACTGTCTTCATGAGGAAATAGAAGAGAAACATTGATTATTTCAAGTTAAGACACCAACATCATTTGAAGTTTCATTTTGTTGAAGTAATGATAAAAATAATGTGAAGAAAAAGTCAAATTAAAACTCAGTGACCTCCTTCTACTTCTAGAGAAGGTAGGAATAATAGTAGGATAATAATAGGATGCTAGTAGATTTGAGTAGAGGGGACAGAAAAACAAAAGTTTCAAAACATCATATAAGTCAATGCTCTAAGGACAAACAGGCAGACCTGGGCAAAGTATGAGCTCTGAGATTTGCTTGTTTGATTTAGAGAGAATTACATTCAAGTAAGCAATAATTCAACTTTTAGTAGAAAGACCTTATTTCAATTTTGTGTATATACATATCACTCTTCCCAGAAGAGTGAGAGTCACAAAACCATATAGGGTTAATACTAGCCTGGAGAAAAAACCAAACAGATGTGTTATGAAAAGCCATTCCTTAAACTGTCATATACCGTGTGTTTAAGTGAGGTTCCAAGATCTCCTGCACATGCTCAGGAAACCTCCTCCAAAGCCTGGAGCCAGGGCAGTCAGTGTTTGTCTCTCTGCAGTCATAGATGGACAGTAACTCCTGAAAAGGCATGGTCGCATCACCAAGTTAGCACTGAGAATTTTCATGACCACAGTACAAAACCTCGTACATATGACCAAAACCCGGTGTATATGATATGATCTTTCCAATCTGAATGATTCTATGATAAGTAATGGGAGAGAAGTTATGGAATGCTTAATTCAGAAATCATAACTAAAAATCTGTTATCCAGCACTGTTAATCCCCTGTTACCAGGCAAGTTTTGATTTCAACTACTGATTCCCCAGATTCTCCAGTTGGTGTTTGGACCACATTATCTTGCATTCTTCACATCTGCCAATAAACCAGGACTAGAGTTTAGTCTGATTCCTCCTTGTGCAGGGAGTGCACAATCTTTTGCAGATGCTGATAAAATTTTTATCCTGTTGACTACATAGGGCCATCTATTTTCTCCTGGACTAAATAACTATGCCGAAGTTTTCACAGAGATATTAAACATCAAAAACAGCAAGAACAAAAAAGAAATCAAAAACCCCATCTGCTAAATAAAACCAGCACAAAAGACTAGAGCCTGAAAATATGGTAGGCTCCCTTTCACTTACTTCTTAAAAGTGTAAGCAGAAACCATCACAGGAATACTGCTTTTCATTTCTGCCTGTGCCACCTGAACTAATTCTAAGTCACTCTCAGGATTACTCCTTAATCCCTGTGTATGGACTGCTAGTTACCTCTAAACATCAGATGTCTCCAAAAATATTGTGACACAAAAGCAAACAGATCTATCTTATTTGAGAACTCCCCAGAATACTAAGTGTACTTTCCAACTGCAAGCTGTTACAGGATGAAGTTTCAAATACTTAAACATATGCTTCAAAATGCAAATTTGTATTGCATAGCTCTAAGTTCAATGTTACAGAAAATAATTTGTGAAATAAAAGTAGGATCTAACCACGTATCTTACCTGAATTGCATACGCTGCAGAATCCTGAGCACGAACATTGTCAGCATAAGCAAGGAAAGCTCTGGTCAATTCCATTAACAATCCATAGGCAAAATTTGGATCTTCTACTCCAGCCTTAATCACAAATAGAATGCCAGTTTTACTAAAACAGAGTAACAGCTATATCTTTAAATAATCACTTGGAAGCGTAACTCTAAACTGTTTTAGGGGAGATAGCAAGTCCAGATTTTCAAAGGGTCTAGAGAAAAGAGGTTCCCTCCTCCCAAGGACTTTTAGAAGACCCCTAATGCTAAACAAAATACTACTGCAATGCTTCTTACCACAAATGTAAAGTGTTTTCCTTGAGTTTCACTTGTTGAAAAATCAAGCCTGCCGGGATCTATGGCTCCCAGCTCACCTAAACATTCTCCACAGAGCAGTCGTGCCTGGGAATTTGCATCCTGGCAGCCAATGAGAAGCACCGTTACCAGCTGGGAGATGACTGGCTCCACGGTTTCACTGTCAGTGACATACTTGATCAATTTTTCCTAGGAAGATGAATAATAAAGATGAGTTATTCTACAACCATATTTGTAAATAATCTTGGAAATCTTCAGCCAGTAACTAATTTCCGATTTCATTTAGCCATAAGTTCAGGTTGTAACTACAGTCCAATTGCACTAATCTGCTTCTCACCCTAGGAAGGACTAAACAAACGTATGAGAGATTTGGGCCTCAGTTAATAATGCTGTCATGGCCAATACTGTATTTCATTATCACACGCCTCTCTACTAACTTCATTTTCCTTCTCTGTCTTATCTCTTTTCTATGTTATCTTTTTCACTTACTTATCCCTCTTCTTATGTGTTCCAATACTTCCTCCCCATTTCTCTCATGCAACTGTAGTCATACCTTGTAGGTTTGCTGCCATTTCTATTCTTATTATTTGTCATTTCTTGGACATTTCGTCACTCTCAAGTCCTACAAAGCCCAGGGTTTCAAGTCCTTTGATCAATGTCCATCATTTTAATTGGGTGTTCTTTCTTTTTTTGCTTTGGCCCAGCTTTTATTCCTCAGTTTCACATTTAGTCCAAATACAGAAAAAAATCAAGATGTTTGTCATTGTTATGCTTAATGAAAACTGAAACCACAGCCAACATAACAGAGCAAATAGTTCCACAAGCTGTGGAACTAATTAAGTTCGATTTGCCTCAATCATTTTGCTAGACCTCTAACTCAGCAAGACATGGCAGGATTTTGCTGACCTGAGCTGCAAGAATTACTGGTTGGCCAGAAGCACACACAATGATTATTTGTTCTTTTAGCTAGATTTTTTTAAAATTTCTTGCTAAAGAGCATCCCACATTCTTATAATTACTAAGGGTACAGATTCATTACTTTTTCTAATGCATCACATACACCCTTTGGGCCAATAACCACACAGAATTGTAAAGCAGTGTCTTCAGTTTGTCCACGGCTATAAAATTTTTTTGAATATGATCAATGGATTCCAATTTTTGAGGGCAGAAGACAAAGAAGGAAGAGGAAAAAAAAAAGAAAGTCTAAGGTGGTGTAAGCACATCTTATTTTTTTCATATATTACACACACACACACGCTTGCTTTTATGTATGAGGCTCCTGATGCAAAAGTCATACATGCTCTAAACAGACAATAAGCCCACATAATAAATTGCTGAAATGGACTTCTTAGATACATCCTTCCTCAGAGTTGAAAAAAAAAGTACACTAGCCTTGCTAAATCAGCATCACAAAGATTTGAAGGATTTGAAAGTTCACCTACACAGAGGTGTCATGAAAAAGAATCTATTTTCCCCATTATATAAAGAAACAGCTTAATGAACTAAGGAGAATAACTCAGTTCAAGTGAACACCCTGTAACAACAAGGAGTTTTAGACTTTTGGTCCAGATGCTAATTTGATTTATTTTTAGTTCTGCTGAAGGAGGTTTTCATACCTGGTTTCTATACAATGTTTCTTTCAGGCTGGTAAGTGCATGAATCCGAACATCCACATTCTCGTGCTGAATAGCTCTCATAGACAGCTGCAGGGCTGTCTGCAGGTCTGTGCTTTTGGAGGATTCCTGAGCATGACATAAGAAGTTCAAGCATAACAGGAATATGACAAAGTATAATAGGAATATGACTGAACAGCATCTCAAAGAACACAAGCAAGAATACATGGAAACAACTGCCTTTTTTGCTTACATTCTCGCCTATATCTATATACCATTGTCTTCTTGCCTATTTTAAAAAATGTTTTACTCAAAAATGTGCTATATTTTACTTTTGGGTAAATATAATGATGGTGTAAATAAAAATTATAAAATCAGAAGAAACTGCTTTGCTAAAAGGCTGTCTAAAATCAAATTAATTTCTACTTTTGTTGTATCACTCCCACAAAATAATTGCTACTTCCCATCTATTACCTAATCATTCTGAGGACAAGCAAATGAAATGGACCATACAGTATTCCTAAGAAGAGACAAACTTTGCTCCCTGTAAAGACATATGGCCATAGCTAAAACTGTTCACTTCTCATCCTAAAATCTGTCACAAAAGAGAAGAAAAGTCAGGGTTCAGGAAGATGCTACAGACACAAGAATGTTTAACATGACTATATTCCATTCCTACAAAAGAATCAGAACATGCTTCAAACTATGCCTGCGATACACAAAACCTATTTTGTGTATCACAGGCAGATAAATATAATTCCACTTAACAATACACTTTACATGTTTTCCTCAGTTGTCATGAATTCATTTTATGCAATAAAGCCAAGCAAATAAATAAAAGAAGCTGTACCTTTCTGTATTCCTGAAGGACAACCTGAACTTCTTTTAGTTCAGGAAGGTCAGGTAGAAAATATATTTCATGTAGAAAGTCTCGTACTGCATCCCTAATAGTTATCCAAAAATATTGCAAAGAATATGGCAAACATTAGTTGAATCCAAAAAAAACCTAAAACCCCATCAAAATAAAGCAATGAAGAAATCTCTTTCAATATTGCTACTATGGCCTTCTACAAGAGCCTTATTATTCCTATTACTGCCTTTTATTGTGAAAACTGTTGGTATGATACAATGCAAGAAAAATGAAAACCCATCAAAAGTAATCAAGGTATCAAGTATCAACATTCCTAAAAAAAACCCTTTTAAGCTACAAAATGTAAGATGAAAAGAATTATGACTCAACCTTATCTTCAAAAAGGTTAAGTCATGAGAATTAAAGTATTTTGTATTAAACTTTGATTTTATTTTCAGTTGGTGTGACCATTTGAATGGAATGTATGAAACGTTATTCAACATATTAATCTGTGCACTTCATAACTATATCTCTAATTATTGAAGAAAACAAATAACTCATTTCCTCCAATTTCCAATTCTGTACACTTCTCTTTAGCTTAGAGCAAATGTTAGTAATCATCATGCTGTAGAGGGAAGTTCTTTTCCATATCAGCACAATAAACACACTGAAGAAGACGTGGCAGACTTCAGTGTCCAAATGGGTTGTAACTTGGCCACAGCATCATATATATTTATAAGCACAATATAAAAACCCCATTTCAGATGAGGCTATCACTTGTTACATTTCAAGACCTCAATACAATTTAGAGAAGGGGCAATTTTATAGAACAACAACTATTTAGCTGAAAAATAAGTTTTTTCATCTCAGTGCTGGATGACTTGAACTTTGGGCTATCCCCATTCCTGTTGAAAGATTTAAACCACATAACTGAAAATATTTTGTGCAGTACCTGTTCTCCACTATGAGGAAGTGGAATATTGCTGTGGTTTCCTTGGGTTGGATATGTATGAGGGGCAGTAACACCACTATCACATGGCTGAGCAAGGAGCCAAGGTAGGAATGGTCCAGACTTCGAACAAAGCAATCCCAGGCTCTAAACAAGGAAAGGCAACAAAACAACATAATCGATGATTTTCTCTGCAGGAAACATTTCAGGTGAGTCATGAGAAGCACTTTAAGCTATTTCAGCACTGTGGTTTAGATTACAGTCCAGAACAAAACCAAACAGTATATTAAAGAACAGAAATAGCAGGGATGTCACTGTTTGGGTACACCATAGTTCACCTGCAACACAGTTCTGGGAAGTCATCCTTGTATCTCAGAGCTGTTCTCAGCGTGGTCATCATCTTCACTCTGACAGAACTGATGTGTTTGGGACCCATGAGTGTCATTAAAGACCTCAGGCTGTTTAAAGCCTAGACAGATGAAAGTCATTTTAGTGTATTAGATACTCAGGAAAAGATGTAGGAGTTCTATTTTCTATTAAAATCAGGCTACCCTTGCTTAAGAAATCATACTCTAAGACATCAAAATTAGTTTGATGTTTTAATAAAGAATTTGGTTTTAGAAAAAAAGGGGGTGAATCTCTAATTATAAGATTGTAACAAAACCCTGCATTTTCTAGGCTGCTGACAGATCATGCCGGAAAAACTGTGGACACCAAGGAGTTAATGATTACAGATGTCTATTATAAGACATGATTAACTATATATCCCAAGCTGAAAAGAGAAGGCTTAGGAAATATAGAGGAAATAAACAAACTTGCATTTAAAAGAAAAATCAAACCAAGAAAACCCCAACAGAGTTGACTGCTCACAGAAGTGACTGGCAAGCATCAGGGATCAGGTAATAGCTCAGTTGTCTAAGAAAGACAGAAGAGAAATACTGAGATGCAGGAGATATTTCAGTCACAGTAACACTATACCAAACAAGGTAGTAAAATGTACAGCATGACAGATCAGTATCACAGTAATAAACCTGAGCTTGAGAAAAGGTCATGCAAGGGGAAACTCACCAAGAACAAAAAACAGAAGAAAAGACAGAAACAATAGCAGGTGCAGCAATAGAAATGATATACAAATTAAGAAATTCAGGAAGCATGAAGAAAGGGGGCTATGAAAATGAGAACATTTTAACATGAATATCTGAAAATTAAAAAAAACACCAGAGAAAATGCAGTCTGCCAACACAAAGGTTATGAACATTCTAGCATTGAAAACTTCCTGCAGAAATCATCTACGCTCTCTCTGTGAGGAGGCTAAAAGGCCAGTCTTGTGGTTAGAAGCACTGCTTCAGTAGAATTCTCACTTTGTCTCAAGCTGTGAGCTCTAATTTCTCTAAATGCACTCTATGGCAAAGCTTAAAGGAGCTGTTCTGTAAGAACCAAAACTAATCTCTTGGATTTCCATCTTTTTTCTTTACCTTTGCCCTTTGGTGTCCTTATATAACCCCATGCAGTAATTCCAGTTTTCTCCCATATCCCCTCATCCTCTCACTGGTGTTTTGTTTCACACACTCAAAATCATACACTTGGATTTCTCCTCTATAATTCCTGTTTGATTGACTTGTTGCACAGACCATGTCCGACTGAAATATGTAATACACTATCTGACCATTAAAGAAATCAAGAATTTTTGAGCTTACACAGAAGTCCTACCCACAGTGAGACTATCAGTTTTAAAGAATCATTTTGGGACCCTAGCATCTTTGAGACTCCAATGACAGTTGGATGATCACACAAGTCTGGAATATTACAACAGTCCTTGCTTATTTTTGTTTTAATATTCAAAATTAAGTTTACACACCATTTTTTTATCTTCAATGCCAACACTGGAACTCAGTAACTGCATGTTAAAAAAAGCCAAGATACCAAGCAATTTAGGTTGCAGATAATCAGCCTGTGGAGAAGAAAAAAAAGTTAAACCCCAAATAATCTTACAATTAACACATTCCAAAGCCTAAGAAATAAAAAGCAGGTATGAAATGCTAATTCTGAAATACATATAAGAAGAATCTCAAATACATAACTACTTTAGAAATATCAGTGCTATTGAGAGACATCCCTACTAGGCTGTGGGTCTTGCTGTTTTGTAGGATGTTAGGATTCACACGTGTGTTGTTGGTTTGTTCGGGCACTTTCTGTTTTGATTTGCTTTTATGCATACTTGGTATGGATCTCTCTATTACAGAAATACTTAACAGGAAATGTCAGCCTTTCTTCCACTTTTTGCCTGAAATAAGCAATGTTGAGAATGGCAAATTGTCTTCACTGTCACAATGGCCAAAAAGAAATTATTGAAAAAACTGAGCAGGAATATTTTGATGTCCTTACCATTTGTTCTGGTGAGGTTATTTCCCTAGGTCCCTGATAGGGATCATCCTGAGAGGCAAATGAGGCCAATATGGACAAACCATTGAAGACTTGCTGGTAGTGCTCCCCAAGCCGCAGCAGTAATTCGTTATGTAGGCCCTGGTAGTCCTGTCTCAGCAAGCTGCCCAGCTCTATCTCAGTCTCATTCTACAGTCAAACACAAAGCCTTCATTTAATCACAATGTCATTAGAGCACTGAGAGACAGGAGGCAATGAGCTCTGGTTGGTTTGTTATAGAAGCCAAAGTCAAAGCTTTCAAACAGCTCAATGTTAGACAAACCAAGCTTTTAGAATTTGCTAAGTTCATAAAATATCTTAGAAACATTCCTCAAAGCCAATGGAAGTGATTATAAACAATGAGAAGAAAATTTTTGCCTATGCAATTTCCCACCCTCTGCTTTGCAACACCTTAATTTAAATAAAGCAGAAAGCTCATTATGCATCAACTGCTGCTCCTAATGTGCAGGTGTAACAGAGCAAACGCCAATTTACCTTGAGGTAATGCAGTGCCCGCTCCAGCTCATCCTTGGTGCAGGAACAGACCAAATGAGAGAAGATGTATTTGAAGTTATTGATTAAAATCTCTCTTCGGCTCACATTCAGTTGCTTTGCTATGGTTCTGATAAGTGTGGAGGCTGCAGGACTGGCCTTGGCTGCCAGGTCTGGAAGCAAAACTTGCAGGGTCCGCTGGAAAACAGAAAACTACAGTAAATGGAAAAAACAAACAAACAAACCCTCCAAAACCCCAGGGTTAGGCTAAGTTCCATTTGTGTCAGTACCACAACACATGTGTCTGGTCATAATTATGACCATAGGTATGAACAGAGTAAAACTTTAATAAGATGAATATATCTAGTAAAAATGCACATAGAACTAATTACTTCAGGAGCTGCTTCATCTAATCCATACTAAGAAATATGTAAACAAAAAGTGGGCTAGCATTTCTTGTGTCCACCCAGATTGTCCACAAAAGGAAATCTTCAAAAAAACCCAAAGAAGCCAAAGAGCATGCCCACACACAACACTCACCAAGCCTATGATTCAGCTAGAACACTGCTGACTTAACAGCTGGGCACTTCCCATCTACCAACAAGCAAAACACAAATATGATTCTGAAGCTGCTTAGGATTCCAGTAAAACAGATATCTAACCAGATCAAAAAGATCTGTATACACAGAATGGTAGCTTTCTTCTTTTGAAATAAGAAAGCTGACACCACACAAAAATCACACCTTAAAAAGGATGCCTCCAAATGCACCAAATCAGCAATATAGATATACTTAATGAGCATTCGAAACTTTAGCTCCTTATCCATCACACTTGGATTGGCACTGTAGCCATCCCTCTAACTCCTTGATAAAACTGTTCCTCTGCACTTGTGATCTCACTTGCAGAATTCCCAAGAGAAAGTGTGGATTAAAATTGAAATTCACAAGCACAAACACAAAATATCAAAAGGACTGATCAACTTACTGAGAGAAAACGATTTAGATCTGGAAAATCAAATACACTGGCAATCTCAGATAACATGTCCAGAGCCATTTCTCTCTGGTGAGCAACTGTTTCTTTCTGCAGCTCATTGCCCTGGCACGGAGCACTCAACACCACCATCTGGCTGGAGTGCAGGGATTCCACTAGAAACTAAGCATGAAGAAATAGGTATTTAGTATCACTTTACCCCTGTTCACTCCCTAAAACTAAACACAGAAGTTTCACTGGTCTTTCTATGCATCATTTTTTTCTCTCATTTATTGCACATAGATCTATGATTATTACTTTGCAACAGAACTAGATTATTATCCACTTAATAATTACATTCATCTTTGCAACCCTGGATTCAAATATTGCATTACTAAAAAAATATTCAAAATCACAAAGGTCTGCTTTTGACAATTTTCTTTTTAAACAGAACTTCTTGTTGTCAGGTAATGGATATTACAAAAAACCTAAATCAGTCATGGCAGAATTATGCCTGTGCAAGGCTGACTTCAATTCCAATTTTAAACCATAGTGTCTTGCAGCAATAGCACTACAGAATGCAAGAGCCTCTATTTCAGAATGAAGCATCTAGGGAATAAAACAGAGAAGCAACACTATTGAGGGAAGATCACAACAAAGTCAAAGATTTCCCATTCATTCCTGAATGTTTTTAGGGTTTTTTCCTTAAAATAATTTCTTTCTTGTCCTATGAGATTTCACCTTGAGCAATACTGCAATTTTGACCTTGAATTCCATTTTCAAAACATACACAAAGAACCCAAATATATGCACTTTCTAAACCACACACTCTTCTTACCTGACAGATTGGCTTCTTGTACTGACTGAAGAAAGCCTGCAGTTTTATGGCCTTGGCTGCTGCCAGGGCCCGGATTTCTGTGTACGCTGCTCCGGCCACCGAAGGTGACTTAGACAACAAACAGTGCAACAAATGCAAGAGGGCAAATGGTACCAATTCTCCTTTGGATGCCCTTACAAAGTAAGAAGAAGAAAAAGGATTAAAAAGTAAAACTGAATCGCTGCATTCATAAAGTGACTTAAGAACATGCAATTGCCATCATGCAAAATGAGTCATGCTTGTATTTGCACGGCTCATCTGTATTTCCTATGACAGGGCAGAAGAAAATGAGGAATGTTCCACAGGAATCAACAGCTCTGTACAGTTGCAATGGACACAGGGAAACGATGACTTCAAAATAATGAATTTAATCTTACACTTAAAGAAAAGGTACTTTGCATTGCAAACTGACACAACTTAGCAATTTTCAAGATACTATCAAAAATACCTTCCAATATCTCCTGTTGTGAGAATCAAGGTATCTTTAAGCTCATTATTTCTTGACATTTTGGCATTTGTGTAGGCTTCTTTCATCCTTGAAACAAACAGCTGGTACACAGGAAAACAAAAACAAATGAATGTTAGCATTTGACACTAGTGCAACAAAAATCATAGTAAGTTAGGAACAAAACCCAAAAATAAACTCACCTCTTTTATGAATCCTTCTTCAGAGTCTAAGGATTCTAGTATGTTCTTTATGCAGTTACTGAAAGCTACTCTTACATCTTTGTCTGGATCTTCCATTAGATTTAATAAAGACCCAACAAGAGTCTTCACACTAGACTCATCAGTATTAAAATCCAGGTGTTTGCAAAGATGTGGTATATTTTCTATAAATGCTGGATGGCATGGTTGGAGGAGGAAAGGAAAACATACTTTTAGAAAATCTACTGAAGTACACAAGAGTGAGGCAAACAAACTATAAAGCACACTTTACTTTTTCAACCAAAAGGATAAATATTGTGAAATCAGAGAAGATATTTAAAAATCAGATTTTATCAAGTATTACATTTTTAGATATAGCCATAGACCAAATTTAAGCCAAGGAAGTTTAAAAAGAACATCACTGACAACATTAAATATCAGCAGTGATATTAATTGAAATACAACACTTCAAACATCAGTAGAACTATTAAAACCCAACACAGAATAAAAGGAATGGGGAAAGGTACAGCTATAGTGACTTAGTACCTCAGATGGAAGTGTAAAATCTTACTAAAGGTAAAGCCACTTACCTAGCTTTACTGAACTGGGTGCTTTGCTCTCAAGTAGAATGAAAAAGGGCTTGAAAACACAGGCTTGCACAGAAGATGTTTTTCCATGAGCTGAAGTCACAGTAAAGCTGCTACACAAAATATCATGAGTAACATCCTTAATAGCAGAGTCTGCTAAGAAAGGTCGTACATGGAATGGACCAGAAAGACAACAAGATAACTTCCCAACTATAGCAGCACAAGCCTCTTTGACTAGCTCAGACTCATCTTTGATTTGATTTCTGAAATGGAAACAAAAATTAAATCATTTTAATACATCATTTACCTAGAAATTTGTTTCTCTACATTATCTAAGTTCTCTAAGTACACCGACAGTACTATCAGGACAGGTTAAGGATCTGTCTCACTAAATCATCTTTGTCCTTTTCAGATCACCCTCGTGTTCTGTGAAATGTTTGAAGTAGCACTGGGCATAGTGAGGCTGGCATGCTGTAAAGAAGAAACTGAAGACTAACACAAAAGAACAGAAGACACCAAGACATATATGAAAAAGGCAGAGAAGCTGCAAAGATTTTAAGAGACATATGGACAAATACAAGATGGATTTCACTGACCAAGATATCTCCCTTCCCTCCCTAATGTAAATTGGAGTCTTCAGCTAGCAAAGGAACTTGTATACTGACATGGTAAGTGAACAGTATTCTGTCACACAGACATCACCATGGGCACCTATCCGATTTCTGAAATTAAGATCTAGCAAATTTCATATGAAATTAACATTTATTTTTGTGCATATACTCCATTTTTTTATTTGACCATTTTTCTTCTTGCACAAAGACAGAAAATCTGCATTAATACATACAAAAGAGCTCTGGGAATCATGCTGCAGGACTGCACAGGATGAAGCAGGAGAGAGAATCCTTTAACACAACTAGCCCGAATTGTTTCGTGGTGACTTTGTAATGCCCAGTGATAAACTGATTTTCTCCAATCCAGATGAATGTTTCTTGGGAAGAGAGTTAGAAGGAACACACACTGTGACTGAGTTTGGGGTGCTACAGAGAAAAAAAAAAACAAAGCAAATAATTACTTGATTTAAACTTTTAATACCATCACTCATCATAAGAAGGCAAAAAAAAAATTACTTTAGAACAATCATTCCAAAGTGGAACTAGGCTTGATATACTTTAACATACTTACAAAAACTCTGTGCAGTTTTTTGACTCAAAACTACAGGACCAAATTCCCAAATAGATGGCTTAAAAGAAGAATCATCAGGATGGCTGTAAATCCAGGGCAAAGACAGCAATCCACATAAGTCATCAAGAATCTGATCACTCAGTGGAATTTTCACTAGGGAAAAAAAACAGCAAAACAACAACAAAAATATACTTTTTCAGCTCTATAGAGTTTATAAAACATTTTATGTTCTTAATTTACTACAAAATATTACTTTTTCTATCAACAAAGATTAGTATCATTATTCCCAGATGGTGATATCCTGCTTTTTAGGCATGCAATAACAAACCATATAGTACTAAATCAGAATAACCTAAAAATCTCATTGAACAGATGACAGACTGTAACACATGAGTAGCAGAGTTAAAATAACTTTGGTATCTCTGAATTTGTGCGAAGACTTTCAGCTGGACAAACTTACAGTTTGTCTTGTAAACTGAACTCATCATAACATTTTAGTCTTGGTAACTGAGTCTGCCCTCATCCTTAGCAGTAACTATTAAAAAACATGGAAGTACTCAATTTTTTTGGTACCACGCATGCCATGTTTGCTGAAGCTGGTCACAAGCTTTGAAATCGCTGAGTGGAACAAAGACAGTAAATAATGCTGCCTGCCTCTGTGTGTCTTTAAAAGAAAACTGCTAAAGTTTTTTCATTTTTTAAGCAATTTCACTATCCCCATGTATTGTCTTGGTCAGCTAAAAATCAACAGAAGTACAGACAAAAACAAGTAAATGATGTTCATAAAGGAATGCAAATTAAGATCTCTAAACAGAAAATAATGATTTTTTTACTTAACCTTTTTTGTAAAAGAGTTGTAATATAGCACAAGATTCGTAATTTCAGTACCTCTACCAAAACAGACTTAATACAGTCAGATTAATTTCTAATTTACAACATACAAGACAATCTTAAAGGGTCTCTTACCTTGTGCATATAGCAAAGCATCAAAGACTTTTACCATTCTGTCAACCACTTTTTCTAGATTAACAATCTGCGTAGCAGCCTCTAACAGGTTTCTGCAGACTCTCACTACTCTTGCTGTAAAATCAGAGGAAATCCACTTGAACTGTATATTCACCATTGAATCCAAGGAGCTTGGAGTATTCTTACATGTATCAGAGTTACATGGATAAGACACTCTGCATTCTTTACTGTTAAAACAGAAATCACATCAATGCAACAAATGCAACAAACAACATTTAATATTAACTGCTTGTAAGCCAAGTCAGTATGAAAATGTACTTCTTCAAAATGGACAGGACCCATCCAGTATTGATCCTGATACACAGACAAGCATTAATTACACAAATTGTAACGAGAGTTACAAGAAACTCTTGGTCCCACAGTTTCCCCTTGGTACTTTTACCTGGTGGAATCTGCTGGGGGAGAACAATGAACTATGCAAAGAGCAGCCAATCGCAGAATTACAGCAATCCCTTCCACAGTCTGAAGAACGTTCCCTGGCAGAACTTCTTCCTCAAGGACAGATATTAAGGATGCAGCTTTCTTAGTGATGGCATTCCACAGAGCACTCTTCAGTTTCATGTTTACAGGGCTAAGTCTGCAATTTGACCGTATTAATTATTTTCCAATATATACTTTATTTCAGAAAAGATAAATAATCATAGCAAAACCAGAGCTAATCCATATTTGATATAGGATTAGGAAAACACCAAATTAAGCTTTAGCTTAAATGTGTTTTTTTGGGAGGAAAAGATCCTAACTCTGAATTTTAGTATGACTAATATCAGACTTATCTGAAAGGCTTTAAATGTATAACTCTATAGTCCTTGGAAGGTCTTGGCAACTATAAAACAGCAAACGTAACACTCGTCATTGAGAAAGGCAAGAAAAGAGAATCCAAGGAACTATAGGCCTGTCAGCCTAATCTCACTCCCTAGGAAGATTATGAAAAAAGTCTTCTTTGAACTCATTTCTAACTGCATGAGGGACAAGAAGGTGACTGGAAACAGCCAGCATGTTTTTATGACAGGCAATTCATACACACGATTCCTTTCAAATGAGACAGGCAGCTCTGTGGAGAAAAGTGGGCTGCTTGTTCACAAGACTTCAACTGTCTACAAAATTAGGCTGACAAGATCTTCATGAAGGTCTGTATGATAAGTCCTGCAACTGGCAAAAAAAAAAACCAACCCTGATGCAATAGAACAGACTGAGAGCTGACTAATTAATGAGCAGCTTTGGAGAAAATGACCCAGCAGGCTTGCGCAAAAGTGGAATATTAGAGCAGTGTGACCTTGTTTCAAAGAAGGTCAACTACACCCTGGGCTGCACACAAAGAGTGAAGGCTGATCACAAGCCCACACCTGGAGTGCAGCATGCCCAAGCCAATTTTGAGTGCCCAAAGACAAGAAAGAGATCAACTGCTGGCACAAGTCCAAGATAATCAGGGAGCACAGCACAAGAAGAGGCTGAGAGAACTGGTTTTGTTCATCTGAGCACAACTTGACTTAACTAGACCTGCTTTAAGTACATCCAGTGCAACAGCACAGCCACACACAATTCTGTCACACTATTGATGCTCTCAGCTTTGTTTTCAGTGTAAAAAATGAAAATAATTTTCATTGAACACATTCAAAACAGCCTCTTTAATAAAGTTTGGCTTAAAAATCACCAGTAGATTTTGATCCCTCAAAATAAAATTTAATTTTTTCCCTCTGAAGCTCCTTCAATCTGTTAAGAAGAAACTGCCTCAAGAAGCTGTCATTTATTATTCAAATTACTATAAAAGTAGTTACTAAGTGTCATACATTAAAGGTGCAGGTGATTTCTTTCGATGTTTTGTGGGTAGGCTCAGTCGTAGTCTTTTCTCTGGAACTTCATCATTGCTGCTGCTCCACCCATCAGTATCTGAGCTCTCCAGCTGGTTCTGCTGCATCTCCTCAAAGATTTCTTCTGTTTGAGTTTTTAATGCTGTATAAAGTGGATTCACCAAATACTGGGATGGACAAACAACAGAGGTACCATGATGTATGCTCTGCCTTACTTAAAATTTGGCGTTATCGCTTCTGACTTTAAAATATTAAATTGCAAAATATCATGGTAAAAAAGTTCATAAAAACCTTTCCATTCATTACAAGGTGAAAGCTCTTATGAGCAATGAAGTTTCCTGTGCTGCTACCAGAGAGGATGCAGCTTGTTCAGCTCTTTTCCAGTTCCTGCCATAATACCTTGCTACCAAAGCCATTGCAGAGACACACAAAGTTTTTAACAAACAGGTAGGATACACAGATGAATGTATGGAATAGAGGCACTCAGCATATCAACAACTCATTATCAACACTTTGTTATGCTTCTTAACTAAAACAGGGCTTCTTTAGGTTGAGTATCAGGAAGAAATTTTTTATTAGGAGGGTGGTGACACACTGGCAAATGTTGCCCAGAGGTGGCGGATGCCCCATCCCTGGAAACACTCAAGGTCAGGTTGGGTGGGGCTCTGAACCCTGATCTAGTTGAAGCTGTCCCTGCTTATTGCAGGGAGCTGGACTAGATGGTCTTTAAAGGTCCCGGCCAACATAAGCCATTGACTCTATTTTAATTTAATCTTTTCTGTCTACCTGTCCCTAACAAACACGACTAAGAGCAAATGGTTGGAAAGTAAGAGAATCCCAAACTACTGCACACTACTTGCAAAGCTGCCCTCATATGAGTGCACTCTGGGCCTTACTCCCATCTTGTATTATGATTATGGACAGAGAGTTGTGCCTGCATAGCTTGCAGACAGTTTAATACATCTAAAAAACAGGAGTCCAGCTACATCCAACAGATTTAGAACCCTGACCTGTACAAACACGTGAAACAGTTGAGAAAAAAGGAGTATCAACCTAAATATGCAACTAAAAGTTACATTTCCTAGATTTTCTTCTTTGCATAGGTACAGGTTTTTGTATATGATCTATTCACACAATAAATTCAGTTTTTAAAATAAACCTACCTCTTGTTCTTCCTGAGTTCCAAGCACATTCACAAAAATTGTACATATGGTACTGATACGGGCTTTTCTTATTTGTAAGGCAGATTCATAGCTAGTTGGAACAAACTCCAGAAAATACTGCAGTATATGGCAAAAAGCAGTTTTCAGCTTTTCACACTGAAGGCACCTAAACACATCCCCTTCAAACCAGGAGCAGAGCTTCTCTAGCAGCATATTCAAGTAGACAGGTTCAATATTTTTGTAAGAATCTGCTTCAAAAGGCAACAATGTCCTCACCAACAGTAAGAGTGGTTCTCCAAAGAGTTCTGATTCCTCAGTATCCATTTCAAGCGCTGATTGTAGAATTTCAAAAAAGACTGTGAAGAAAACACTAGCCAGCTGTTCTGGAGGTCCTCCTAAATGAACTAACTTCACCACAAACTTCATTGCCATAGTTTTAACTTTTGGACTGCCATACTCTAACAGGGAGCAGCCTATCCCCCAGAGAACAATATCTTGTCTTACAAAAAAGATATCTGCAACAATATTTGTCAGAATAGACATCAATACAACTTCCAAATATTCTATATTTGGCATACTCATCAGCTGTAATGGTGCCAATCTTAAATATCCCAGTTTGTCACTTATATTGCTGGAAAATCTCTGTACAGTCACTGGCCAGACGAGTCCATCACCCCAGAGATGCTTCTGTGCATCTCTTTCATGCAAGATGATTAAGTCTTGAAAAAGCTGTAGCAAGTCTTTAGTTAGTGCTTCAAAAATGGAGCCACTCTTCATTTTAAACAGAAAAAGTAAAGAACAGATGACATCACAAATGTTCTTGTGCAACGTGTTGCAGTTTGGAGCTGCAGCAATGCGAAGAAGCCTTGTTATGATCCAGTTACTAAATTCTAGGACAATAAAAGAGAATCTTTATTATTAAGATAAAAACTAAAATCTCCAATTGAGAACCTCCCTAAGAGCAGACTGCTTACCACTAAAACAAGACTCCCTGAGATAAATGCATGTAGGCTCAGTAAACGGAGTCTTCAGTGGGATATTTATTCAGCAGATCTCATTGAAAAAGAGGAAAAAAGGGGGCAGAACATGGGGGTTGGGAATGGAAGACACACATTTTACACTGGTATTTCTAGACATTTTCCTCTGTCCAAAAAACACCCTCAGGCAATGAGTACATGTACAGCAGTTCTATATAATAATGTATCTATGCAATGGTAATGGATAATGTCAAAATCTGTCCTGAGAAATTTCCATTACCACAAGTATTAATCCATTCACAATATTCAAAGTCTATCATCATATTCACTTATAAATTTATAATGATCAACTTACATATCTGCCTTTTTCCCCTTTCTGTTGTAAATTTAAATCCTGAAAATACCAAACTTCAACATAAACATTTTCAACAAACTCACCAATGCAACTGCATTCAGTTTCCTCCTGATTTCCATCCACATTTACAAACATAAGTGGGGAAGACTTCATGATATGTTGGATAAAATCAAGCAACATCACAGAACTTGGCTGTGAATCTGATTTCTTAATCAGTTCCAAGGCAACTTTAAATAAAAAAGAAGACAATATTCAAATCAGCATGACAATAAACCACTTCAAAAATTGTGTTCACAGCTTATGAGAAATTTTTTAGAAATATATATATAAAATACTATGATATGGTATTAAACCTTTCAAAATATTTATTGTGAATATATTTTTAATCTATGAAGATAATTGTATGCATATTGCAAACCCTCTATGTGACTCCAAACTGTATGAAGAGAAGTACAAATTACTCATGAAATATTATTAACCCCAAATGCATTAATGTTCAGTTAAAATTCTATCTGTGTGTTGAGGGAAGAACAGCAAATACTTAACATTTCCCTAGGTTTACAGTCTTGCTAGAGAAACAATGCTGAGAATTGTTTCAGATGTCCAGAATACAAAAGGTTTTAAATGGTAAATTCAGCTTACTGAAGCAGAAATATTAACAAAACACTGAACATATCTAATGCTGCTCCATTGAAACAGGTATCTGAATCATATCAGATTTATCCAGATCCCCCAGGGATCCTATCCAGTGTCAGCACAAGAAGGAAACTGAGATTCAGACAAGATATCAGTTCTGAAAGACACATGTGAATATTAAGAATTGCAAGCTGTTATTCATGAACAGTGACATCACATGACATTCCTGCTTTTCAATGTTCTGAGCATTTCTATCCAATACAACCCCACACTGCACTCACCCCTCCTTCCTTGGTGTGTGTATGGTTTATTTACAAGGGAACTTCACATCCCAATGCAAAATACTTCATCACTGACTTTATTAAAAACTAAGTCCTAAATGGTATTGTATTCAACTAAAACTTTCTTTAAAGTGTCTTAACTTTTATTTTTGGCAGGAATTACTTAAAAGTATAAAGCAGACAGTTTTAAATTATAGGAATGTAATGCTTACCAACATCCACATCTGTAAGAATTCTGTCAATGAACTGACAAAGTATTTGTCTTGGTTTCTGCACAACTGTGTTGTATTCTTCTGGACTAGCACTAAAATTAAAAGAATGATATTTTGATGTTACCAATTTTAAAGCACAAAATAATAACTTGGAAGTCTATCTAAAATTAAAAGAATGATATTTTGATGTTACCAATTTTAAAGCACAAAATAATAACTTGGAAGTCTATCTCAACAGTTTAATGTTATACACTCGTTTTCTTCTACAAGTCTTCAAAAATAAGTATGAATTGATTTCTTGGTGGTGTGTAGAGGTTTGGAGGTGGGGGGGTGTATTTTTTTTTCCCAATTTTCTTGTTTTAGTGATTGGCCTGTCCCACAGCAGTCAGGGCTTGTAGGGTCACATCTTCGGTATACAATTGCACCTCCAGATCAGCTCGCTGCCTACTGCAGTACAAAGCTACAGTGCCCGTGCTGCCATTAAAACTCCAGAGCACGGCATGTTCCAGCTCCTGTGGCTCCCAGTGAGCGCTCACAGCACACACGGCCTCAGACCGGCTGCTCTGAGGCCACCAGGCCGCTCACGCCAGGACCTGCCAGCGCCACCCGGGAGGGAGAGAGGGACAGACCCCGGCAGGTGGCGGGAGAAGGGACCGGCTCGGGTGAAGGCGCGGGCCCGGCCGCAGGACACCTCGCACACCTCCTTCTCCCCTTCCCCGCCACTCATGCCGGGCGCGCCTCCCCAGCGCAGCACAGCCCCCGCACGCACACGCCCTGCACGGCGGCCGCCGGGCCCGTCCTACCCGGCGAGCTCCCGCAGCGCGGGGATCATGGAGGCCATGCCCAGGCCCTGCTCCGCCATGGCGCCGCTTTGAATCGGGCGGCGCGGCGCGGGGCGGGCTCGGCGGGACGGCGGCCGGCAGGGCCCAAACCTCCTCCCCCGGCGCTGCTCGGCTTTAACCGCTTCGTCCCTGTACACCGAGCGGCCGCGGCGGCTCCGGGTCGGTCCCCGATGGCTCCCCCGCCGCCCCAGCGGGGCTCTGCGCGGACAGATAACACCCAGCGGGGGCCGAGCGCACCCCGTCGAGCCTCGGCGGTGCGGCAGCAGCCCTGAGGGACCACCCTGTCCCGGCGGGCGCCTGGCGGAGTACGGGCGGGGGCTCCAGGGGATGGGCGAAAGGAAGCGGCACAGTGTTGAAAGTGGCTTGAGCGAGGAGGGGAGCGCCCGCGCTGTGAGGGGCGGTGAGGAGGAAACTTCGCTGCCAAGGGAGCGCTCGGTGCAGCGCCCTCTCCGCCCGCCGCCTTCCCGCGCCGGCGGGACGCACCTGGGCGTCAGGTGTGGGTCGGCCCCGCCGGCCGCCGAGACCGGCCCGCCCCCGCCAGCGCCCCGCCCGCCCGGGCCGGCCCCGCGGCAGCAGGTGGCGGCGGGAGCCGGCGGGGCGCCGGCGCTGCGGGACGCGGCCGCGGGGCAGGTGGGCAGCGAGCGGGGCGCGGGGGCCGCCTCTCGGCACTGCCGTGTGCCGCGGCCGGCGGGAGCGGGGCCGGGGCCGGGGCCGGGGCCGGGGCCGGGGCCGGGGCCGGGGCCGGGCGGAGCCGGCGGGAGGGCGCGTTCGGCAGGTGAGCGGGCTCGGCTCTCCTCCGCACAGGTAGCGGTGAGCAGCGTGTGTAAGATAGAGATTTTCTGTTTTGTTATTGTTTTTACTTTCTGAGCGTATGTTGCTTTACATTATGCTTCTTTTGCGAAACGTTGACGTGTGTAAAGTACGGAAGGTGCCGATGAGAGCCCCGAAGGGACGCGAGGCGGGCGCTGCGCGGCACCGGGCGGTGCCGGCGCTGAGCGGGAGCGAGTCCCGAACGTTCAGGGGAAAAAAGAATAAAACAAGGGGTTATGGGCAAGTGTGAACTGCACAGAGAGTACGCGAGGGGATACTGAGCTCTGAGCTTTGTTTCCGTCATTAGGACCTCTAGCTCTTTCTGCATTTGTTTATGAACTTTGCTTAGCGTTGTTTCTGGGTTGAAATAAAATCCTCTCGGAGGATAATTCTCTTGCCTGTTTCCACTGTGCTAGGGCTGTGTCGCTTGCATGTAAAACAGCCCACGTGTGTTTCAATTACTTGAACCATTTCAGATGAATGCTTTTGGGAAATATTGCTATATTTCATTCAGAGATGGTTATTTTTGTCCTGCAAAATACATGTTTGTCATTTCAGTAAAATTTTGCTGGCCTTTTAAAGGCTGGTAGCTTGGCAATGACCTAAAATACTTCAAGAAACTTTACGAAATATTACTGGTTTTTATCTTAGTTTGTTTTTCAGCATGTATTGCAATGTTTTCTACTAGCTGACTTTATAAAATGTTAGCCTTTCTAGAGTCATTCCTAGAGAAAAAGCAGGAACCATGTGTGGTTTGTTAAGTAGAGTTTTAATGGTTCAGAAAGACCAGGTACATCTGGGTTTTGCTATCAGTGTTATTTTGGACACAAGGTTTTCTAGACTGTTTGAATTGAAAGTATCTGTTGTAGTGAAAACAATGTTCTGAGTGCAAATTTCCAAGACTGAAATGACAGGCACACTAAGGAAGGTGTAAACTGTACTTCTTGCCAATTTGATGTAGAGTTAAAACTCCCGTATCAGCCCTGATGAATGCAAGAGAGAGCAGGATACCGTTGGTATATTAGGAAGTTCAAGAAGATCCTGTTAGCCTAAGAAATAAGCTAAATTTACTGAATCATAGGGTGATTGGTTTTGCTGGTAAAGCATAGGTGTGGCACATAAAGTGCTTAATTTTAAAAAGCGCTTTTGCATGGTAGTCTCTGGAGTCAACAATGAGATCATATTAGTATGGTTATTGTAGAAATGCTTTCATTTGTCACAGGTAGAATGCTACATGAATTTGTCGTGCCGTTTCTGTGAGCATTTACTGAGCATGTAATTCAGGCTTTCTTCTTTTTTATAATAAATACTTCTAACATAAGTTTAACTTTTTTATAATAAGTACTTCTCTCTCAGCAGAGAGATCTCCTTCTCCCCATTCTTCACTGGGAATTTTACTTCCCAGTTGCAAAGCCCCATCTACTGACTTCTCACCATACCATCAAATTTCCCCAGCTACCGTGGTGTTGGAAGACTCCACATGAGAGTGCCCGTAACACCTTCACTGGGCTGTGAGGATGTAAGAAGTCTCAGTCACACAACCTAGGTTGTATAGACCCTCCAGGGAAACAGCACCTGAAACACCTGGTTTCATTTCTTGCTTTTCTTAAGCATGGGATAAGCATCTCCTTGTTTCTTTCTCATCTCATTATGTTGCACTTTTATGTCTCTTGGCCCCCAGGAGGAGAAGCAGGCGTGTTATCATGTGTTTGAAGAGAGTGGCTAATTGCTAATGAAGGTAGTGTGCCTGGAGACCTTCCTCTATTCTCACCTCCAATGCAGCTGATTCATATTGGTGACAGGAATCTTAGATGAGCAGAGCCCAGCTTGCAGAACTTGGTCAGGGGAATAAATTCATACAGATAGGTACAACTTCAAATTCAGTGTATACAGCACTTCCAAGATTTCTGCCAAAGCTGCTGTTACTTTTTTTAAAATTCTTTCTTTTTTTTCCTGTTCTCTTCCCTACTTGAGCAGTCCTCTCACTGTATAGTTGCATGATTCTTCGACACTCAGGCCTCTCTTTTTCTTGGTTTCATTATTTACCACATGCCTCTGCAGGTCATGATACTTATTTTAAGGCACTGAGTGACTTTGCATTGGACCAGCAGGTCTGAGAGGACAAGAACATGTTAATTGTACTTTTATTCCCTCTGTTGTTTCATTCTGAGGCATAATCACTCTTCTGGGGGCTCATGTGTTCTCTGGATGTCTGTGAGCTGTTCCCCCAGGAGGCTGGTGTGACTGCAGCTCAATCTCAGCTGTCCTGCAGGCAGACCAAAGGAGCCCATGTAAGTGCACATGAGAGTTCCCTGATGCCTTCAGGAACTGAGAGCTGTGACCTCGCAGGCTGATAATGGTGGTGAGGGGAAATGCAGCTCAGATGGTCCAGCTCAGCCTATGAGCTGGACTGAGTAGTTTCACTCAGTGTCAGGGTGTGCTTCTGGCTCCTCATCTGCAGGGCTGCTGCAGTAACAGCAAGAGGCTGAGTGCTCTAAGTCACATTTCCCTATGCAGTCATGCAGGTGCCTGACCTTTGGACACAGGACACTGCTCCTCCACACTGCAAGAATGTGGATCTCAGCACTCGTGGCTTTTATCTCTGCCTCTGTTGCTTAGTCAATTGGGCTGGAATGAAGTGGCACAGATTAAAATTATGTGTCACCCTGAATATTGGTCTGATGATTAAACAAGAAAGTAAAAAATGGAAACAGTAAATGGCAGTAAGGACAACAGGCAAGCCAGAAACCTAAAAGCAGATTACGTACATCCAGCTAAGCAAAAACTAACAGGTACAAGAGGGGAAAAAAGTGGGAAAAGAAACCATGTACCACTAAAATCTATTTGATTTCTAAATATAATCCTGACATGTCCTAGTCTTGCAAGCACTTATTCATGTTTTTTCCAAGATTAAGCCAACTAATATACTACTGATAATGTAAAATACAGTATTTAGTTATTTGGAGAAATGGCATATTAGATTATACATTCCTTTGGAACTTAGTTTTATTATTTGTATAGCAGCAATTACTGTTTTTTTATTTATCTGCAATTGCTAATTTTAAAAATAGTTGCCTATATATTTTTTTTCTTCCTTGTTTCTTGCTTCCCAGTATTTCTAGAAGAGTGTTTTTCTTGAGGCTAGTAACTGTAGAGGAAACTCTCAGAGATATATTACCACTAGTATCAGTGTATTATCATCAAGACGTTTTGAGTTTATAATTTTTGAATGAGAGTTAAAATTCCTGGAATCTATTTTCCTAAAGAAAAAATTTATAGAATCTGGAATTTACTCTTTTAAAAAAACTTGTAGCCACAGTGATGCTTAAACATCTCTTAGTGAAGTCTAAAACTCTGTACTAAAATTGTGCAGTGTGCATTTAAAATGTCATTTAAACAACATTTGAAAATTCTAACTGTTGAAATTATGTAGGTTCTTTTATTCTAATATTTCTTCAATGAAAATCTGAAAAACTGTACCAGCTACCATTGTTCCAGTTTTCATAGGAGGAAGTTGCTGTTTTCTGAGAGACTTATTAGAAGCTACAATTTTCCATCTGATTCTGTGTTCTGTACTGATGAAAACTGGAATAGAGTTTATGTACGGTTATATTGATAAAAGTTCTGCTAAATGTCCACTTTCCCCATTGTATTGCTTACTATAGAAATCAGTGCAACGGAGGGGGGAGAAGGGGAAAGCAAATAAATGTATATGCAGTGGAGCACTATTTATCACTTCTTTGTTTCTTGGTGAGCATTTTCCCAGTACCTAGAGCTTTCACTACTCTGTGAGGATTTTCTCAGTAGACTAGACATCAGCTTAACAGCCTGCTATATGGAAATAACTAAAGTGAAAAGTTCAGGCATACTCTTACATGTAAGACTTCATGTGAAGTCTCAGTGTAATGTTCTACCCTTCTTATTGCAGTAATTAATTAAATAAAATACTTCCATAGCATTCATCATAATGTCTGAAATACTTCACATTCATGATAACTGTTTCCATAAAAGCTCCAAAAATGACCAGGTCTACATAAACAGATTAAATAAATGTAGGACAGGACTACCAGCAAGTAACTGAATCTGATCCCAACAAACAACTGTCCCTGGGCAAGGCTCCACTTTACTGTGGCAGAGAATAAGGAAGCAATAAATTGTAAATGTAGTTCTGGCAAAAGATACTGAGCTGAGCAACTGCAGTTGCTGTTCAACCTACAGCCTAGGTTTGAAGACCTTCTGTGGAAGGTGTTGTCTTACTAGCTCATTTTCAGGCTGACATTCAAGGAACAAACAGTCAACTGGTGATAGTGGTGTGATTTGTAAAGCAATATTAACAGTGAAGATAACAACTGACATTGGTCAGCTCAATATGGATCAGGAATTCTAGGTTACTGACAGAACCCATTCTGCCTTACTGGTTTCTTTATTAAGGTTTTTAATTGTTGTTGCTAAATCTTTCAAAAAGGTCTTGAAACTGGAACAGTTAGGATAGTTTCTCTATTCTCTGGTGTATAATATTTGTGATAAAATTACTAATTACATTATTTCAGCTCTGATTCATCTGGTCAAATGCAGGGAATGCTAAATGTTAGCCATGGCCTTATTGTTTATATGATTATTTATATGATTATTTTATATGCTACTTCTAAATGTAACTTGATGAACTCCTTGGAGTGGAGGTGTGTACTCGGTTACTGCTATTCCATACAGGTGTCCAAGGAGAATAAAGCTACTGCATCACAATAGCTCATCAGAAAGATTGGTATTGCTAAGCCTCAGAAATAAATTATGCATAAAGCAGAATGTGTGCTTCTCCATGCATGCTTTTGGTGGGAAAAGGATTATCAACCCACTTGCAGGGCTTTCTTGGCAGATGTTTCCTTAATAATAATAGTCACTAGAGGGAAAAAAAAAACTGGATCCCGTATTTCCCACTTTTGTTAAATTAGTGTATTCATCCTTTCATCTCATTAATAATCATTGCTTGAATAGACTGATTAAAAATACTGACATGTAGAAAAGCTGAAATACTAAGTCATGTTATCAGCAAGATTCTGTTTATTTGAATGTGATTTCAAGAGTTTGTTTCTGTCAAAGATTCAGGACCCACTTGTTTCTTTCAAACCAGGTGTTCTCTGATAGGTTTTCTTTTCCAGAATTTATAGCTTGGAATGTTTTTGTCTTGCTGATTTATCAAGCTCTTCTTCTAACTCCACATCTCCTCTTCTCCCATTGTGTTTGCACATGTCCTACTGCTTCTCTTTGCACTAATTTATCACCTTATTACAAAGGGAAATGAAATTCTTTCTTTCATAGCCTAAAGCTAAGGCAATGTAAAGTAGTATGATGGTATGATTTTCCATTGAGCTGATTATTTTACTTCTGCAATGTTTCTAGTCCTTCCAAGCTTGATTTATAGAATCAAGATATATTTAATTGAAGCTAGTGAGGATTTCCTCCTCCCTTTCCAGGTAATATGATGTGTTCAATGTGAAATAACTGAATATAAAGATATATTTAATTTTACTTATCATCACCCTTATCAGCCACTTAATTGTGGCTGAGTATTTAATTGTATGGGGCAGAATATTTTTCACTTCCCAAATTATAAAATATTAGAAGCACATAAATTTAGATTTTATCAATATTTTTTTTAAAGAATGAGTTAGTTATAATTTAAATCATATCAATAATTTCCTCTTTTTTAGAAGAGTTAGTTGTCACTTGCCTAGAGTTGCATATAGCGGTAACTACTTCACTAGTGCAAGACCTATTGGACAAATTCTTCTAAAAGCTGTTATCTTGTTCATCTTAATCATTGACATTTATATGTCTTTCATCTCTCAAAAGGAATTTCATTATTCTGCTATTACTGGAGATTAAAAAAATAATTAAAACTAATGTGTGCACTCCTTAAAATTTTCAGAATCTTTGACCATTCTGCTTGAAACTCAAACCCGAGATTGGCCTCTTCACCATGGGCAAGGTGGTTTGGTCACCTCCTACCAAAACTGCTTCCAAGAGAAGCTTGGCAGCAACACAAGACTTGTTTTTTGTCATGCCAGGGCAAATCCCTCCTTCTGGCACTCTTGTAGTGTTTGTTTTCATAAGGTGGCTTGCACCCTGAAATGGCAGCCCTTGTGCTGTGTGAAACACAGCTACTGGGTCAGCCACACTGGGCTTTTTAGTGAACTTCTGACTGATAGACTGACTGCCTTGGGGAAAGTAGAAATTATCTATAATAATACAAGCACATGTTTCAGTTGCATTCCAAATTTCTTTGTGCTTTCCCTCCTGATTTTTTTTTTTTTTTTTGGTGTGGTAAATCTATGGAACAGAGCCTTCTGCCATATAGTTTATTCTTTAAGCTGCCATTCTGCTTTTTCCTAAGTAAATTAAGATCTAGGCATTTAAACTCAATAGGATTAATCCATATCAGCCCTCCCCAATGAAATAAGCATATGTTGGATGAGTGATTGACTCGAGTCTCTGTGCTACCTAAGAAGTGCTTCATTAAGATGTCACTTCAGTTGTGCTGCTTCCCACTGGACTCCTCACCTAGCAGGAGATCAGACCAGCAATAGTGGGAAAGCTTGGGAAGGTAAGCATGATACTGACTTGCTGAGTGACAGTAACAGCACAATAAATATTTCTGTGTCATGTAGAAACTTAAAAACAGGGATTTAAATATAGGGTATTGTAGATGTTCAAGAGCATTATTTTTGGAGACTTAGAAATATGAGTTATTTTTCATTAATTGTCACCATGTAAAGTGACAGTAAACAGTGTGACAGAGTTACTGAGTTTTTGTGAAGGTCAGGAGGAGTAGGATGATTCCTTTGGTGTAGACTTGTAGCAAACTTAAAATCCAAACCATATCAGGTAAAGTATTATGTGAAATAAAATGCCCGTTTTAAATGATCTCCTGCAAAGATGTTTTGTCCTTGTGAAAGAGCTGATTTACCAACAAACTGATTTATCTGTTGATCACAGTTGATCATCTTATCATCAAAGAGTCATTTTTTGGTTATGTAGTGCATTTGCAAAATGTGTGAAAATCTGCTCTCAAAGTCTGAACAAGTATTATGACTTCAGAATGGTGTAAGAAATATTAACATTTTCCTTTGAAAGTGTCACAGTTTAGAAAGGCTTTGGACTGTAATCTGGCAGCTTTGGAATGTCACTGCAGGCTGAGAGAGTAAACAGTTGTCACTTTATCATGGCACATCTTAGAATGGCTAACACAAAACAAATGTGAATACATTATATTTAAGAATACTCAGGGTTTCAGCAAAGAGGGTCATTACAAAGGTGATCTACCTTATTTTCTGTGGTATTTTCTGTGCTGTAAGTATTGTTCCTTATAGCAAGTACATACTAGATAACTCTATAATTGTGTCTGTCTCATCTTATGGGACTTTAGGTAATGAATTTTAAAGCAACAAATAATTTTCTAAACTATCAGTTTTGTAAAGGTTTTTATTAACCTAACATTATTTTGTAAGATGATTTTATAAAATCCTTTTCCCTTTTTACTTATGAAAAGGAAACAAAAACTCTAACAAAAATCATGAACACTTTTATGCACTGTTTTCCAGCAGATGAATAAAATGTTAGATTTTCATTGTTTTAGTAGAAATGCCTGGATATATCTTTCGTTTAGACTTTTTTGTAAACTCATGACATTGTTGCATAATTTCAACGTATGGTTTAAATGTTTAGGGATGTCCGCTCCTGTTGCAAGCTCAAACTATCACAAAAGATAAATTGTTTTAACCCAAGATTTTTATGGGTTTATTTTTTTAAATTTTGATCTCTGATGTTTGCAAAAAATGTGGCAAAGTTTTCACCAAAGCATCAGAAGTAGTTTTCATTAAGGAATATAAAGTTATCTCCTAATCGTGGGAATCCTAAGGCTGAGATTTTGAATAATTTACTTGCAAAAAATTTTCTCAGGAATTTTGTTCTTTTCATCTACAAAATATGATTAAAAATGACATTTGGCAACAACAACTGTAGATGTTTTATCCTGGCCTAATTATTAAGAACTACAGCACCAGCAAATGAGCTTCCTGTGTGCCCCAGATAGCCTTCTAGTTTAGAAGGTATGAACAATACTCTGTTTAGCTTTAGTTACTCAGATTTACTAATGTGCTCCTTTTATCCTCAGCACTTGGGCAAACATAGCTCCTTAAAGCTATGAGCTGGCAAACAGGTAGCACTTGGGCATCTGTGGACTCTGCAGTGACTGGCTTTGACGTGCTGCCAGTGGCTTTGGCCATGTATTGTGGAGGACCCTCCTTTTCCCTCTAGCTGGACCAATGAAAAAGGAAACCCAAAAATAACCTATGAATTTTCCATGACAGAAAATCCTGGCTTGCTTGCAGTATAGTCGCTGATCAGTCTAATCTAATAATCTGTTGAACCATGTGGAGCTGAAGGAGGCTTTAGTGGGTGTCAGAAGGCCATATTGCCATCTGATAATTAATGAAAACTGGAAAATATTCTGCCATCGTGCATCTATTCAGTACTGTTTTATAACTGCAATTAGCCAGAGTATGAAGAATATGTGGCTGTAAATTAAACTGCTAAGGGCTGAGTGAATGTATTTCTGTTGTTGCTCTTAATGATATTCATGTGATTAACTTCTGGGGTGACCTTAAAACTAAGTTCATTAGTCAGAGTTAGCTGTGTCTCTCTGCTGGAGTTTTGTCATTTGTAGCAAGCTGAGGTTTCCTAGTTCAGCTACCAAAGAACAGGCACAGGGCAGGATAAAGGCAGTTTTGTGGAGCGTTTCAGTTGTGCTGTTTAACACCTCCCTCCTCTTCTGCCTCTTAGGCTGTTTGTTCATAGAGAGCTTTGCTCACAGTTCTGCTCCTTCAGTTACATGGTAACTAAATGTTATCTTCATGCTCAAAGAAGAGAAAAATGGTTCATAATGTTCTAGCTGGCTTAAGAAAAAGATCCTTTTCTGAAGTTATGAATGCCATAGAAGGCTAAGCCTATTCCTCAGCAAAAAATAAGGAGTACAGTATGTCTTGCCTCTCAAGTGGCACCGAACCTGGAAGAAACAGGCTTGGGACAAATACTGACAGCCTTGCAAAAGATCAGTGACATTGTAACAAATTAAACAGTCGAAGGTGAGTACACTTTGATTGGAGTAGACAGAATGAAAAATCCAGCAAAGTCTCAAAAACTGTGAAGCTCATAACTTAATTGTAATTTGGCACAGTTTGTGAGATTGAGAAAATACACAAGAATCTATTTAATTATAAAACAAATTTCAAGTCATTCCAGTTACTGGAAAGCATGGCTTAAAAATTAATCTGATCATAATGGGAAGTATTTGAAAACAGAAAACAGGTGTTATTCGGTATTTCATGGGGTTTTTAGTTGCCTAGGGTCTAATTTGTAGGTTTTTTTGGAAAAGTTATTTTTGTAATCCAGACTATTGCTTCTCATTAGCTTTTCTGTTTAGTAATTAACTAGCAGTGCTATAGTTTATTAAGGAAGTAAAAGAATAATTAAAGTATAAACTTCAACCTGTGAATCTTATTTGAGAGTACTGAGATACCCAAAAAGTCCTACTGTCAAATGAGGGTTCTGTCAACACATCATGAGTCCTGAGTATGAGATTTTTATTGATACAGGTATTTCACTAAGAATTTCAGGATATTTTCCAACTGAAATTTCCTTTAAAAATAATGCAGCTTATATTTGTCATGGTGGTTGCATGCTAACAAAAGCTGCGTGCTCCTAAACCTAGACAGAGAAAGAAAGAGATTAAGTATCATTTGCTGGTGTGTATTTTAACTCTCTCTTTTGCTGTTGTAAACTTGATATGTCAGCCTAGGCACAAAAGAGTGACTTGAGGATGGAGTTCCTGAATGAACTTGCTTTTAGTAGTGTAGCCTTTCCATTTATATTTTAGTGTAGCTTGCTCTAATGGAATGTCACAGAGACACCAAGTTTGGACTTAAAAAATAAGTCTGTTCTTCAGAGCAGTTACTGGTAATCAAAGGGTTTTATGAGTAAACTCATCAAATTTTCTCTGTGTTATTGGTACTCTTTCCTTCTAACATGTATTTGCATGCTGAAACTGCTTTGATGCTTTGACCTTCACAGGAATTAATTTTGCCACAATTCCTGTGTTTGGCTGCTGCAGTTTTGGTTCAGCCTGTATTTTTTCCTTGCTTTTGGTCTCAGCATCTGAGGTAGAAGCTCCCAGTGTTAATTGGAAAGCCTGATCCTTGCCAGCTGTGGCCCTCCAGAGACGGCATTTTCCTGGCCACTGGGTGGATGCACTCAGAAGTGATGCACAGGCAAAGATACTCATATGGGGACAAGGTCGGTGAGGCAAGGGAAGACTTTGGAACAGGAGGAGCAGGTCAGGTGCTTGATGGGAGCTTGAGCAAATTCTCCAGGAAAGAGGGTCTAGTACATTTGTGTCCAGGGAAGCCAAATAATGAGTCAGCATGGGACATAGGTTTCAGTATAATAAACTGATTTTTGGACAGTATCAAGTTGGAGAAGGCAAATTATATTGTTGGTGAGAAGAGATAAGAATATGTCAGACAAATGAAATAATACATTATATTGATTGAATTTTCTGTTCAAGGCTCAGTCAAATGCTGCCTGGACCAGTGAATTTCTTCTACCAATTCACCTTAATTCTAACTGTTACTTCCTTGCTAATTAACTTGAATGTAGTTCTGCAATCATGGATTGCTTAAATACATTGCCATGTGTGAGTTTTGCTTTCAGAACAGTGCCTTTAAATGTTTAATTTATGTTAAAAACTCCAGATTATTGGATAAAACAATGAGGTGCTGGGATTGTTTCACTTCTGTTAGCATTATTTTTGTGGGTTATAGTGGGCATTTTAAGTAGTGTTCTTGAGCTGTCTAAGAAAAACCTGTTAATGTCTAACAAAAATGAAGTTTTTCATTGAAAATACAGGTGACTTTAATGGCAAATAGAAGTAGAGCTGATGGTAACTATATATAGTCATATTTCAGAAACACAGAGATGAAAATGGATCTCTCAAGTGTAAGCCACCCAGCAGAAATGGGCAGCAAGTTTTATACCAGGACTAGTGAATTTCCTTTGTAAGGACTAGTTTTAACTGTGTCAGTAAAAGGTAAAAAATATGCTAGACTCTGGACAATAAGGTGGAAGCAAAGCAACACCAAAATTATTTATATTAGGAAGTTTAGAGCCACACCCACAAAGGTCACATGTACTACAATCCTAGTGGTTTCTACAAATGTACATTTTCCAATAGGCTTCAGGAGACACTTGTTACAGGATTTGCTCAACAAATGGAAGATCATCTGTGTGATCTTGTGTGTCCCAAGGGAATTCCCTAGTCCCGCTTCTCATACTGTTTTTGCCCATTGTTGCCTTTTTGTTGCAATTGTGTGTCATTAATATCATGTAGATTTTATTTCTGGATGCAATACTTCCTTATTGGAAAATCAAAATATTAGCATATCTATGACATTCTGTGTAATGAATTATGAAACTGAGACTTTGATTGTTTACACTAACACTTGTGTTTCCATGGCAGCACCAAACAAGAACTGCTTCTCTCTTGGAAATTGCAATTGCATTGCACTTACTTATTTCCAAAGTTTCTCATTACTTTATTTGTGGCATGATTATTAGAGAATCTGAAAATCCATCTGACTTCACTTGAAGCTGTTGGAATACAATTGAAAAGCTTGTTCTTAATAACCATGGTACCTTTGCTGTGGTAATAAGGAAGATGTACTCTACCTGAATGCCAGAGTAACTAATCACCTTTAGGCCAGCTCTGAGGCTTGATAGGATGTTCCAGAGCTGAACTGCTTTAGGGTTGGCAGCACACCTTCTGAGCTTCTGATGTCATCCAGGCATGGATGCAGCTTTGTTTATGTATTTGTCTGGAAATGGTTTGCTATCAAGTAGGGAGCCCTGGACACACTGTGTTACAGAAATAAAATATTTAACTCCTTTGCTGGTCTGTTACTTGTGGAAGTGATCTAACCATAACTACTAGTATTAAGAATGACAGTATTCATATCAGAAAATATAATTAGAATGTAGTAACTTGTGTGCATAGCTCTTCAGGGCTGGTGTTACTGACTTGTGTCACCTCAATGTCCCAGTTTAACAGAGAATATCGCTATTTCAGATTTGCTCTTGATGACAGTATTCATAGCTCTGTGCTGGAAGCAGGTGAAGCTTGTAGAAATCTTTAAAAAATAGCTAATTAACCACAGCAGAGTGGGTCACATGTGATCTGAGAGAATCCATTTGGGCAAATTCAGCCCAAAACGTTGGTGTAGCTAGACTGTAAAGAGGTTGGGTTTGCAGAACGTTTCATGAAAGGCTCTTCCATGAACTCAGCGTGCAACAGCCCTTTTTCAGAATTACTTGCCTATGAGTAGTATAGGCATAGGTAAGGTTTCTGTTGATATATTTTATTTGGAATGCTGAATGCAACAACACAAAGCATAGGCACTTTGAGATCCTCTTGAATGATGCATGCAAAGGAAACTGCGTGAAACTGATACTGTTGATAAATTTGCATGGCTATTCTGTACAGTCAGCAGCCAAAGGAAGCTGGAGGCATTTTGTTTGGATGAAAAGGTATCTTAGTGAAGTAAGCTTTTATCTCCCCTCTAAGAGAGTTGCTCTTAATCCTGACCTGAGCCTCATGAAATAGTTCTGTACTTATACCACAGTAAGTGAACTCAGAGCAGGCCCATGACTAGGCTTATAATTAAATATCTCAGCTTGTTTTACTTCTTATTCATCTAGGTTTATCTTAAAGGCATAGAGGAGACGTTAAGTCTGTTACTGACCATAGTTACTGTACTATGTTGAATAAATTCCCAAGGAGTGAGTAATTCATTTCAGTGTACATCTAGTCCTCCTTTCATGAGGTACATGCTTTGTGGACACAAAGTTTATCACTGTGGCTGGTTGATAGCCTTACTTTAGCAAAAGTCAGTGCATACAGTTTTGGGCAAAGTTTAAAATACTATTTTTCCCTCTTAGATTGTACCTTGTTCACTATGTAATGTCGTCCAAAAAAGAGGAAAATTCCATGGATTGCTGGTTTATATGTTGAATATTGGTTTATATATTTCTTCATTGTTATCCTGTAACTTCTAGTAATTAAATACTTTTGATCATCATAAATATATCCAGTCATGTTTATAAGCCCAGGCTGAGAAATATAATCTGAGTGTTCCAGGTTGTGAAGCTTCAGACTGACTGTATCATATTGGAAGAGCCTTGCTCTTCATACTCTTCTGCTAATAACTGTAATTGATACCATAATTATACCCCATCTCTTCTTTCAAAAATTAGCTAGGTGCTTTTAATACCTCCATATATAAAAATATGTACATACACAGATATGTGTATGTATATAGCTAATTACTTTGACCTTTGGTGCTCTCCTTACTGCATTTGGAGTGGATCTATTTTTTAATCTTTTTTCTTTATAAAGCCCAGAGTTTGTCAGCCTACAGGTGTGTTAGACGAGTTCTTTCTGAGGGCTAGCCACACCTGGGATACTAGGTCCAGTTTTGATTTGTGCCACAAAGAAAGATGTGGACAGGCTTGGAGGGGGTCCAGAGAAGGGCCACAAAGATGATCAGAGGACTGGAAGCTGCCATAGGAGGGAAGACAGAGAACTGGGTTTGTTCAGCCTTGAGAAAAGAAGGTTTAGGGGGGAGATCTTATCACCATGTTCCAGTATTTAAAGGGTGGTTACTCCCTTTTAAAAGAAGGAAGAGAGGAGGGGTAATATCTGCAGGTTGTTCCTGGGGTCACTCCAATTGGTCAGAGGACAATTTGTTACAAAGGGGAACAGTCAGCCGTGTGAATAATCTCCCTGGGGTAGTGGTGCATTCCCAAACATTGGTCACTTCTAAGATTTGGCTAGGCAGGCTGCTGGACCATCTTGTCTAGAGTCTGGTTTTGCCAAGAAAGGTTGGACTGGCTGATTCTTGCGGTACCTCCCAACCTGGCATTCTGTGATTCCGTGACTGTTGCACAATGAAGGCTTCTTAAACTTTGGATACCATACAGTGCATTTCTTTCCTAGTGATGTCTCCTGCAGCCTTACTAGTGAGATGGGAAAGATAAGCTATCTTTCCGTATCCTATACCAGGGCAAACAACAATAATAATAAAATTAGAAAGTCACTGAACTCTAATGATTATTCATTTCTTCATAAAGCTTGAGACTTATCACAATAAGATAAAAACTTGCCTTTTCTTAATGTAATTCAGATTAATCACCGCTGCTGTTTTATTACAGACCACCAGTGCAACACCTAAAACAATTTGTCTTTTCATGTTATTAAAGGATCGATTCAGTTGGCCCCTAATCATCTTTTTATTTGAAGTACAAGAATAATCTTGGCATAAGTAGAAAGTTCTTTAAGGTGAGTTGGGGTGGGGAAACCAAAAACTAAGCAGAACAAACAAACCTGGGTAGTTGTAGCTTCTTGAAAAACATCAGAAACCTCTGTTTGTGTGTTCATATCAAGCAAATATTCTGTATGTTAGTTCCATTGCTTAAATCTTTATTATATGCAGATATTTCCAGTAAATTTTAATTAGCATTTCCTCTTTTCTTGCTGTCTAAAGGGAATATGTGATGCATATTCTTGTTTTAAAGTTTCTTTTGTGTGTTTTATACCTTGCAATGTATTATTTTCTCACTGAGACTGGCTAGAACTCCTAGTTTATTCTGGTGACAGATTAAAAGACTCTAATAGTGCTTGAAATCTATCCTGTTCTCATCACATTGACCTAAAGAGTCCTGGATAACAAACACAGGAATACTACAGGTTAAACTGTATTTTGGGGGGATTTTTTCCCATTAAAATCTGTAGCAGATTCTAAGCCAAATAAGAGGAGAATTTTCATGTTTTGTTATTATAGATAGTACATAGTAATAACCAGCTGGTGGTTGACATAAAAGCACAACCTGTATATGCAAATGATGCTCTCTTGGCTGTAATTAGAGACAAGAGCTTTAAGAATGATGCAGCAATAGGCAGTATTTGCAGCAGGGATGGAGGAGGTGTGTCCCTGATGCCGACAAAAAGAGCAGCAACAAAAGAAAATAAGCTCTCGAGTCAGCATTGTAGACTCCATTGTCACTGCAGTAGCAGCTGCGTGTGGAAATGAGGCAAATAGAATTTGAAATGAAGAACAGGAAAAGAAATTGCCACTTGCCTGCATGGATGGAATCAACTATTGGGCCTGATTGCCAATTAACTGCTCTGTTTTTTCTGACAGCTTTGATAACAGGTCAAAAATGTGGCAGGAGCTCTCTTTGACCTACTCCATCTTTTGTGGTTGCTCAGCTATAGATACTCCTCTGCACACAAAGAAACACCACGATGGTACCAACAGTAGTTTGTATCTGTCTTATGTTAGATGTGGATGATTTCCAGCAGAGTCCAGTCAATTGTCTTTAGATTGAAAAAGCCTTCCAGGCGTAGAAAGCAGGCTAGGACTACATAAGCATTGTAAGTTCATACTATGCATATTTTAAAGGACTAAAAAGAGGATCAAGGGTACTTCAGTATTAAAACAGTGTTTGTACCTACCCTATCCTGGAGCAAGAGGGAAATGGTTTTATGTAGACAGAGACTACAGAAAATCTAAGTGTCATATGAACGCCCTCAGAGTACAGAGAAATGTTCCCTGGAAATGAATATACCTTTGAACAGGTAGTCATAGTTCCAAGACCCAGATACCTCTGGAGGCTAAATCTTGTCAGAATTGCCTGTGCCCTGCGTCATCTTGGGTGGTGATGAGCCTGGGTGTGCAAGATATTTATTGGCTTAGATAGAAAGTCTCTGTTTGTGGACTGGAATTGTCTGTAATGTCTGACAAGTTAAGGTGGTGTCTCTGAATGTTCAAACTCTGTCTCTCCTGAGTGCCCGAACCATGATTGCAGCACTTCTGCCATTTAATTGACCTGATAATTTACCCTGTCAGGATATCACAGGCTATTTAAGGCTGTCTCTTTAGAGCAGTTATTAGCTTTCTTTTTCTACTTCATTCAAGAACAGATGTTTCTACTGTGTAACTGAAATAATCAACATCTTTGGAAATCAAAGATTGCTATTTTATGAAATAGAATATGATGGAAAATCTGAATTATTAATTATAAAAGGGCAGGAGTGAAACTAATTTTATGCAGCTTTGCAGAAATTGATAAGATCTGAGTCATGATAATGGTAAATAGTTAACAACTTTAATGGTGCCAGCAAAAATGCTGTTGTCTTTTATACTTGCATAGCTAAATATTTCACTTATGCTTTGTCATGCCTTTTCTGTATTTCAGAGGAGTGTCATCTGTTTGGTTTTCAGAATTTTTTTTTTTTTAGCTTTGGAGCCATTTAAATTTCCTTAGTAATTTGCATTTAAATGTTTTATTTTTTTCACCAATTTTCCACAGTTCATTGTTTCTTTAATTGCCACATCAGGTTCCCAGTGAAGGTATTTGCACTTCCAGAAACATCGTGTGAAGGGTTATTTTTTTTCTGAATGTATGTTTAAATTTTTTTTCTTTTGATTATGGACACTGGTACATGCTGTAAGTAAGCTTAGCAAAACGGGTAAGAAGGATTTTAGTACTTAAATAAGATCTAGTGACATGAAGGAAAAAGACTTAACTTGCCACCCACACTCAAGGCCACATCCTGTGTGACCCACAGGAGCAGTCCCAGTGAAGACACAGAAAATACTAACCCAAGTAAAGTAGACAAGATCTATTTAAAACAACCCACTGTTGTTTATATACCATCATGGAAGACAAATTTTCCACAAAAGATGGGAAGCAGAAGTATAGCCTTTCCTAAGGGCATCCAGCATGATTCATGCTAAAACTGATTGTTGAAGTCAGTCTCTCTTCTAGAGTCTTGTCCGGTGGGTAACAGTCCTGTTCTGCTGGTATGCATGATTTTTGGGGAAGAAGCAGCTGCATATGGCAGATCAGAATATATTTGTTGTGAGCTTGGTCATTCCAGGAATATATTTTTTCTTGCTCTAAAGCAAAAGCACTAAACCAGAAGGAAAACTTAGGCAAGTTTAGAACAACTTTGATGAAAATATTTATGTGAGGTGTATTTTTGCCACTTTTGGCTTATAAGGTAAAAGCAAAGATGAAACTTGGACGTTTAGAACAGGCACAACCCCTCCTGTAGCAGCCTGTGCTCTCTCTGTGTCTCCAGCCAGGTGCTGCTCAGGGCTTAGTGCAGGCAGGGTTATGCTGCCCTGGGCTTGCCCTGTGTGTGCCAGTGGCTCTGCACGGTGCAAAATGGCAAATGCAAATATAAACTTGTGTATTGTGGCAACTGCATGTGGCTTCTTTACAAAGCTGCACTTAATACCAGTAAATCTGAATCATGCTGTTGTAGTAAAGCTTTGATAAGAGGCAAAATCTTTCATTGGAGTTTATCAACTCTTGTGAAGGTGCCTTCAGTTTTGTTCTGCTTTTCTAAGAGGTCAGTAGAGAAAAATTCCCACTGAGACTCCAGTCTTTGTTCAGTAAAAGCCTTTATTCAGCTCTTGACAGTGTTAGAAGACAACACTGTCAGAAGAGAGGTAGCGCTCAGGTGGTGGTGCCTCCTGGAGCTGTGGCAAGGCGCCCTGGTGGTCACCGACAGATTGTAGGCAGTGTCCCACTGAGGTTTATGTTGTGCAAATGTTGGAGTGCTCAGTGCTTTGCAGGGCTAGATCCCAGCACTAACCACTGCTTGGCAATGATACTGCATCTCACTTAGAAATTAATGTTTCCAAAAATTGCTTGTTGAAGTGTGAGGAGATTTTAATGCTGGAAAACCACTCAAACAGAGGAGGTAGGTTGCTGGCCAGTGCTTATTCTATGCAAATGAAAACATCGAATCTATGTAAACAGGTGCTGCTATTGTGAATTTTCACTCATTATTCCAGTGAAAAGAATTGCTAGGTATTGGATGTACCTTAAAGTGTTGTTTGTAGTATTTTAAGTGTGTCAGGCCTGGACATGTCACTCAGGTTTGGTACCTCGTGTTGAATAGATCAGTAACTTACATGTGTCTGGAATTACAGCCTGCCTTATATCCTACCTGTTTATTTTTATTTCTAGGTATTAGCAATTGAGGCCAACACTTCTGCTGTCTGAAGATGGAGAACAACATAACTACTATATCTCGTGAAGAGCTTGAAGAGCTACGAGAAGCATTTGGCAAAATAGGTGTGTTTTAAATAAGGGAATCATAAAAATCCTGTTTAGGATTTGTGGAAAACATCTTGATGGATCATGATTTCGATAGGGCTGTGTTTTCCCTCTGTATTGCCAGTAATATCTAAAAAAATGTAAAAAGAATGTTTACATAGAGCCCTTTACTTTCACTGGAACTACGTGTGTTAATTTCTTTCAACTTCAGCACTGAAAACAGATACATTTTCTTGCAGGGTGGTAGCATTTTCTTTGTTATTGTATATGCTACATAGTGGGTCTCAAAATTCAGGTTTCTGAACTCCTTAATTTGGAAAAACGTTTGATTAAGCTTCAGGGGTTACATATTTTCATGTTAGATTACTGACACTTGGTTTTTACTTTACTTGCATGCTTTGGTGAACTAATAATTTCCTTTATTCAATCAGATTTTATGTTTTGAGAAAACTAAACTTGGAGATTTTTTATCTTTTGTTAATAAGATTGGCTTTGTTATGCCAATGTTAATAAATTACTGTACAGTTTTGTATGCTTGACAGGATGTTTACAGATTAATCAGAGTACACAGAAAGTGTAGAAATTATATGGCAGCTAACCCTTTTTTCTAGATAGCACTGCTGTTGTGAATGTTCATAACTGCTTTATTTCTTATTTACTGCCATTCTGAGGGGTGGTTTGTAACTATGCAGCTCAGGAAATCAAACCACCATGTTTGTAATCAGTCATGATGGGGGAACAGGATCATTTTAGGTAAGATGTCTTAAATATCAGGAGTCTTTACTTGGTAAAGAAACTATTGGGAAGCTGTATGTTAGAGATTTGGTAGACTGTGAGTAGTATGGAGATGTGAAGAGGGAATTATTCAGGTTCTGCCAATATAGGTATCATGTGATGCCCAGTAGAAAGTCAGGAAGATTAAAATAAAAAGAACTAACTTTACAATAAATAACAGAGCAATGAAGCCATTGACTCACGACGTTGTTGAGACCAAAGAAAGAGTAGAAATTCTAAAGGGAGTAAGATGCATCCATGGCAGATAATTCATGAGTTGCTGTTAAACAATCATCAAGACATCTCTAGCTCAAGTAGTTCATATCCTGCAGGTGCTGGAATGATAGACCAAGGAGAAGAGCACTATATACATGTATCAGTCTACTAAGAGATGTTAGCATAGGTGTTGTCTCTGGTGTTGTCTGACAGCTTTTCTAGATGTTTGGTTTTCACCAATACTATCTGTACTCCTTTTTCTCCCTTCTTTGCCTGCTTGTTTTCATATTTCTGCTTGAAGAGTTGTCTATACTGCTTCTACTCACTGAAAAGCATTTTTTTTGTTATGCTTTCTATAAAACATAAAAATTAAGCATCATTAGTTTTTAATTTTTTTTCACATTTCTAATGTCTTCATGGATAAAGTGCTTGCTGCTAAATTGGTAAACTGAGAGAAGGCATTTATTTAACTCTCAGCTTGTCATCATGGAAACTTACCCTCAGTGAAAGATGAACCTGGAGAAATAAAATAGCTGGTAATCTGAGTGAGCCCATGAGCATGTCCTCTGCTGGTTAGACCATCCCTGTTATTATGTATGGTCTTACATGTCTGCAAGCCAGTGGATGAATGAGTACATATGCAGACATCAAGTTTGTGTACCGATTTGTGAACTTCTGATAGTATGAAAACCACTTTTTTTTTTACCCTGCATTTTTAGGCTTTTGTCTGCAGTGAAACGTGGCTGCCTTATGAAGGTGTACAGAAGCTACATAGTGTAGTATGGATTACAAAAAAAATTACTGTATAGGAATTAATTATGGGTGGAGATGAAAGCATATTTCTCTGTTTGCCCTTCTGTAATGAGAGGCATTCATCTACTCTGGTATTATTGACTGAGTTCTGATACTAGATGCAATATGAAGAGATGTTTTTAACTAGTAAATAAAAAAAAACCCAAAAGTGGGAGCACCTTGACAAGTCAGAGAAGGGGCCACATCATCTGCTTCTGTTTCTGATTCATTGTGATGTTTTTTAAATATCTTAGAAATGTATCATTCATAGAGATGGGAAAATACTGTTAACTAGTATTTTTCAGGAGCTTTAATATGATCATGAAAGTCGCTGAAAATTGTCGTTGAACATGGAAAATATTAGCATTAAATATATAAAACTATGGACATTATATCCAGGCTTACTTGGGCAGGATATGATTTCTTTTGGACTTAAATTTGATTGGATGTGATCTATACTGTGTATGAACTACAGCTTTTTTGCTTTTTAAAGAAGTACTTCTCTTCATTGTGTAGCCAAGGCACAGTAAAGGCTATTTTACTGGACATACTCAAATTCTGCTTGTATAAATATATATATACATATATAATCTATGTATACATATGCAGATTATGTATATACATAAATATGCATAGATTTTAAAAAATAGGAACAGGTAATGCGGTTGATTCATTTTTGTGTTCCTTTGGATAAAAACATGGGTGTGTAAAATGATTCTTTATTATACTAGGATGACTTCAAGACAGCTTTCTGCAAAGAGATTGGCCAAAGGTGAAAGTACAGAGGGTATTTTTGATTGTTTCTGTACTGCTGCATTATTCATCATGAATAACACAAATGATACTCATTTTATTTTATGTGATACGGCCTTTAATTTCTTTCCACAATTTCAAACCTCTTGTTGAAAAAAAGCATTCTGATACTTTGCTGTACATGACCATTCCTGCCCCATGTGGCCTTGGGAGCCAAGTGTAAGGGAAGGTGGCAGCTCAAATGGCTCCCAACAGAGCCAGTTAATAGATAAACGAAGGTCATCTTTAATAAACAGATACAGATCATAACAGACTTACTCTTCACAGGCAAGCCAAACCACATCAAAAGTTTTAAAGAACAGAAAATGTTTATCAGATACTAGGATAAGAAATAAAATGCAGTCAGGCAGGGTTCTTGGTGGGGTTTTTTTTGTTTGTTTGTTTGCTTTTTTTTGTTCTAGGTTTTTCTTGTGGAAGTTTGCTCTTCTAATAACAACATGCATCAGATTTGAGCTTACTGACTGCAAGTGGTTTAATATTGCAGGAAGCATATATTAATTGATGTCCCGTTGATTTGAATGTTTATAGATAATTTTGTTGGGAGTCTAAAAAAAAAATCTTAAACTTCAATATTTGCAAATTTTCTATCTTGTTCTATCTGTGCTCTGGGATCATAAGATAGTTCCTGAGAAAGTATATAACAAGATGGCACAAGTCCTAGATAGTTGTGCCTCTAACCCACAAGCATTTCTTCATACTTCCTTATCTATATGAGAGAAACAAACACTCATCTCCTAGAACTGTGTTTATCCTGCTTCATTTATTCTTAACAGTTACCATACCTTAGTACATGAATATGCATGAGTTTACATAAGTATAACAACTTGTGCTTTCATTCTGCAGATATTGACAACAGTGGGTATGTCAGCGATTACGAGCTTCAAGACCTGTTTAAAGAAGCAAGTCTGCCCTTGCCTGGTTACAAAGTCCGGGAGATTGTAGAAAAAATCATTTTAGTGACAGATAGCAACAAGGATGGGAAAATCAACTTTGAAGAATTTGTCTCTGTAAGACCTTCCCTTTAGATGTTTCTCTACTGTCTGATATCTACTGAGAATTAAGTGGTACAACTAAGTACTATTTTTATATATAACTATTATTTTGAGTTTTCTGTGACAACCTAGAATATCCTATATAGTTATTTTCTATTTTTTATCTTTCACACTCATATTTAATTTAATGGTTCTGATTTCAGCAGCATGTGAAAGAACAGTTGTTGCAATCAGTCTTGTCTTCTGTTTCCTCCAAGACCAGGGGAAGGACTACATATTGTAGGAAGTGTTGGGTCAGCTCTCACTCTGACAAAAGAGCAGACAATTGGATACCAGCCTCTGAATGCTCTTAGTAGTGCTTCACTATGCTTAATCTCTATACTAATGGCTGTTTATTACTGGAAATGAGGTACAAGTTTTCCCTTTCACTGAGCAGATTTGAAAGCTTTAGGCTTTTCTAATGAGAATCGCTCACTGGTGCGTTTTAAAAGAAACAAGAACTTACCAGGCTGTTGGTTTGTGGGTGTTTGGGGATGATGGTGTTTGCTTTGGAGTTAGAGTACTGCTGCTAATTGCAGAAGATTGCTTGTTGAATTAGTTATTGATCTTTCTTTCTGAGATTCGGAACATGCAAGTATTTGCTTCCAGATATTAACTGTGTCTTTTACTTCATTGTCATCTGAGACCTCGGCAGTATTTGGGCAAATTTAGGACATACTAACATCCAGTATGGTTTACATTGCAGGCAGGTGGAAAATGGTATTCGCTTGATAAAGGAAGGGCATGTTTAACTGTCATGTCATAACCTTTTACATGCAAAGCATGTGGGGAAATAAGTGGGAAAAATATACTATCATCATCAAAAATGTGGGTATCTTTAGTTGTGTTCTTCATTTTACCAAAATATTGGTGGAAAAATTGTGTAGATATTTGTATGTCTATATTTTTAGACAGCATGGCTTAATGGAGGTATTCACTGTGAAATAATGTTAGATATCCAGTATAGATATTGATATCCAAACGGTAATTATTTTTTAGAACAGAAGTCAATATAAATATCAAAGAAATTCAGTCAGATTAATTACTGACTCTAGACTACTTATATGAATTAACATTTATTTGAAGGTACAATTAATCACAAAATGCTTTCTATTTTTTTATTCAGATAATTCAGGAATTGAAAAGCAAAGATGTTAGCAAATCTTTCCGAAAATCAATAAACAAAAAGCAAGGTATTACAGCAATTGGAGGAACATCATCAATATCTAGTGAGGGGACACAGCACTCTTATTCAGGTAAGAAATAATTAAACATGGGCAAATTTTCCATGGAGGAAGACTCTTTGAATTTGCACTACAGATAAAACAGACCCTAACTGGAAACTGTTGGCAGTAAAAGCAAATTAACACAGGAAAAGCATGTGGAGATAGACAAAGTAAGTGTGGGTGATAGTTTAACTCTGTTCAGTTGTTGCTTAGTTTTGCTCTTAGCTGCACTTGGAGGCAAGTTGGGCATCTGTGTGAAAGCAAAAGAGGAAACAAGCACTGACATCTTGTAGGGGAGGAAATGACCCCTTTAGCATACTTCTAGTAAAGCTAGTCAAGTTTTCTTTCAGACTTCTAGTCAAGTTTTTGCCCTAATTATATGCTAATGGACTCTTATTCCTATATTCAGATTAAAAAATGAATGAATCTTCATTTTCATTTCCAGAGTGTTAACTAACATGAACAAAACCCCACTAACAAACCATCACATATCCTTTCTGGATGGACTGCCCTCCTCAGCTGTCTCTGTCATTAAAGAATTGTTCACTAGTACATGGTTTTTTGCATAGACTGTCTCACACTGAAGAAGCTGCTTTTAATATTTGATCTGTTTCTTTCTACCTCCCCCTGCTGTATGTAATTTAAGTTGGTAATTGTGCCTAATTGCATTGCAGCTCCTGGCCAGAGTGTGAACCACCTTCTAGGATCATATTGCAATGAGCAATATTGCAACTTTTTAAAATTACTTAAGTCTGGAATTTGTGTCGTTCCAGACTGTGTTAAGGTTCTGTATATGAGGAAGTTTACTTTGATAACCAAAGGTCTCTTTCAGTAGGATTCCAGCACCAGCTATACCTGGTATATCCTCAAAGCAGGGGATATGCTCCATCCCAAAGGATGCCTGTAGGGCATCAGAGGTGATTCTTTAGATGCAGTTTTATTTTTGGTGGAGAGAAACAAACCCCAGTAGAGCATGATTCACCTGGCCTGGCCTCACCGGACATCTCGTTTATGATGAAGTGAAGTGTGCTCTAGAATTTCACATTGTTTCCCACTGACAATGAAAGAAGTGTAGTGAGTCAGGTGCTTCTTGAGGTGAGGTGAATACCACCCGTACTGTTTGGGAATTTGGATACTGAGACTTGATTGACTGTTATCCAAATAAGCTTTCTCAGGTACATAGTAGTAATACATTATGCACTGAATATGAGCTAAAGACAGCTCAGCAGTTCAGATCAGTCTCAAAAGCCTGCCAGTCTCTGAAGTCCAGCAGAAGGCTGAATGAAACACTGCATTTTAAACAAACAGTGCATGGAGTGAGATGCTGCATATTTCAGATGAGACATTTTCCCCTCTTCTTTGTAATTGCTGAGAAACCAGATTTGAAGTCAGCCATAAGGATACCTTCCCTGTGGTGTTCCTGTGATATTCACGTTATCCTTCAGAAAATCACCAGATACTTAGAGGGTGCAATGGGAGAAAGGTCAAAATGTACTTACCATTTTTTGTGTTCTTCCTTATTGGTCTGATTTTTTTAATAACTAACCTCTGTGAAACGAAGAGATTTTATTGCAGATGAACATGTTTGACCTAAGTATGCTGTTCATAGAAATGTTAATCTTTTATTTTAATGCTGTCATTCTTTTCAGAGGAAGAAAAAGTTGCTTTTGTTAATTGGATAAATAAAGCTCTACAAGATGACCCAGACTGTAAGCACCTCCTACCCATGAACCCATCAGATGCCAGTCTGTTTAAATCCCTTGCAGATGGCATCCTTCTTTGGTGAGTCCAAGGCTATGAGAAAGAAAAGAAATGGATCTCAAAGGTTAAATGCTGATCACAGTGACATGAATTAGAAAACTTTAGACAGGCTTTAACATCAAGACCCCACTCTTAAATATTTCAATACGGGTGGAAGGTGGGGAAAATCTGTTTGCCCATAGAAATGTGATTTTTAGCATATTTTCTATGACTCTGTGCATATGTTATAGAAGCGGTTTTCCACTTCAGACCCATAATTACACATGCCAGATATGCATAGGCTGTTTATAAAGGAGATAATTAAGCAGTTCATAAATTCATTACTTGAAATAATTAAAAAACTTGGCTATTTTAAATATTTTTAAAAGTTACTAATTATAGTCATTAAATCATGGGGTATCAGGAACAGAAATCTGAATTAAATCCATGGCAAAACAGAGAGCATATAGTAGGTCCCTTAACTTTAGTCTGCTGTAACTTTCTCATTAAAGTGGATTACTAGTACTTACTCACACACCATGGTAACAAGGGATTAGCTGTTAGTATTGATGTGAATTAGTCTGTGAGATCCATGTAGATACAAGGTACTACAGAAATGCAGTGCAGAAATATACTGATTATGCTACAGTTTTTCAGTAGAGACCATTTAAATTACTTTGGTTTACAGTTTTAATCTCAGGAACTTTCTTTGACAGTTAGAGATATGATCTATTAATTATAAAAGGAAGAAGCAATATATGATCTGGAGCATTCTAAATGAATGTGCAGTTATTTAATGGGGGAGAGGAGATTTAGAGGATGGCCTTTTGTTTTTTTAATCTTGTCAGAATTGTTTGCAGCTAGTTTAGTGTTAGTAGTTTATAAGCAAATAATATATTTTCTGAGAAATGAAAGTTTGAATAAACTCTTGACTTTTCTTTGTTAGCAAAATGATCAACTTTTCACAACCGGATACAATTGATGAAAGGGCTATTAATAAGAAAAAACTCACTCCTTTCACTATTTCTGTAAGTACTGCATGGATAGGAACTTGCCACAAATGAAAAAATAAAGTATTTTTCTGTTTTAATGACAGTTCTCCTGGTGGAGAAAAAAAAATTAAAAATTGCATGAAGTAAAAAAATCCTGAAGTATGAGATTGTATTTTCTAATAAACTCTGCTGCATTCTTCTATTTCTTAGACAATTTACAGAAAAACTAGTTTTTTCTTGTTTTCCCTAAGTCTTTTTCTGTTAGCTATTTTTGTTTTGCCTTACTGAGTACCTGAAGAAAATAATTTTAGACTTTGAGTGGATGGCCAGGAAAGTATCTGCATGGCTGTATACTCTATGAAAGGATGATGCACTTTCAATACTGGAGAGCAGCTTTGACAGAAGATGAGATGTATTTTAATTGTGTATGAAGTCATGGAAAAGTTTGACAGAAACAGTTTTCAGGAACTTAGTTTGGGTTTAAGGAAACAGGTCTGGAAAGGGAAGTAGATCCATAAGTTACCAACCCAATGAGAAAAATCTGCGGATGAAAAACCTCTGTTAAATGACAGACTTTTCATTTTAGGCAGTGACATTAAAATATGAAAAGTTAAACCACACTATGTCCTAAATTCTAAAGTGGGTTTTGTAATCGCTACTTATTTTTAAAAGATTTGTCAGTAAAGATGATACTGCATGTGCTTATGTTGCCTCTGTAGATAGTGAAATATGACACAAGAAAATAGTAACACTGGTGAGAGCTGCCAGCTATTTTTTCTTGGAATCTTTTTCAATATCTCTGACAATCACTAGCTTTATTTTGAGTGTCAGGGTTTTGAATTGTCATGATTTTCTTGTGCTCTTCATTCAATTACAGTTTAACAATTGCTTGAGTAAATGTGTAAGATTTAAGATGGGATGACAGTGATGTCAGTAATAGCCTGCGCTGGACTCCATGCAGGAATTCCATATGAACATGTTTTTCAGGATCAAGCCTCTGATATTTATACAAATCAATGCAATGCATATACAATATACAATGCATGCGAAGCAGCATTGTTTAATTGTTATAACTGACAATTAGGAATTGCAAAAAATATTTTTATTAAAGTATTCCTCAGTAATCCCAGCTGCAGAAGGTGGCCCACAATTTTTTGGTGGGTCCATATTAAACACTGTCATTGTTTTCATTAAATTTTGGTAAGATGCAAGGTAGTTCACAAAAAACTTGCAGAGTGCAGTTTTCCATTGGAAGCCATTGAACTAAATGCATTATTTCTTCCAAAGTTTGATATGAACAATTCTACTAAAATATACAATCTCCCAAGTTTGTTAAATGATGATATTCCAAATAGGAAAACCTAAACCTGGCTCTGAACTCAGCATCTGCCATTGGCTGCACGGTTGTCAATATTGGATCACAAGATTTGCAAGAAGGAAAACCACACTTGGTACTAGGACTCTTGTGGCAGATCATTAAAGTTGGCCTTTTTGCTGATATTGAGATCTCCAGAAATGAAGGTAAGAGTAATGCCAGGTATAGCAATGCCAGCCACTTGGAATTAGCTCAGACCACAATAGCAGTGATTTCAGCTTTCTTTCAAACTTGCTTTTAGCCCTTATTGCCTTGCTCAATGAAGGGGAAGAGCTGGATCAGTTAATGAAGCTTTCCCCAGAAGACCTCTTGCTACGCTGGGTGAATTACCATCTGGCCAATGCAGGGTGGCAGACAATCAGTAACTTCAGCCAAGACATTAAGGTATGTAGTTATTTCTTCTCATAATCGAACACAGTGGTATTAAAACACATAATGCATAGAAAAAAATTGTCAGATCAGAAGAGTTTAGATACAATAGTAATCTGCTTTATCTGGCTGCAGGTTTATCCTGCATTTTTCAACATTGAAAGAGCATTATTTTGATCTCTTCTATCCTATTCAGTTGCTCATCCCCTGTTATTATCATATCACAGTGCAAAGTGAACATTCCCAACAAGCTGACAGTCAGGGAAGTTCTAATGTTGTAAGATGGATATTAGAGTTATTTAGGATAATTTGCATCACCTTACTAGCTGCCTAATAACTGCCAGTCACTGCTTTGCTGGTGTGTCAGCTGACTGCCACAGGGGCTGAAAGGTTCCTTGGGGCAGATGGCAGAGCTGCGTAATTCTCTCTTCAGTCATTCTGCAAAGGCAGGCAGAGCAGTGCAGTGGCCCAGCTGACAAGAGAACACAACTTTTTAAAACTGAAAGCAAAGGAGGAAGATTCCCTTAAAGTGGTTAGAACTCCTTTCATTGGAGAATACCATGCCCTTAATTGTAAGTTACATATTTTCAAATGCTACCAAGCAGGCTATATCTGCTATAGCAGACTATAACTAGGGTTTTATATGAAAACTGCTACTATGATAAAAAATTATATGGTGTTTAAGAGAAGTAGTAAATACTTCAAGAACTAGTAGGGGTTTATTTTTTCTTCTTTGTTACTGCAACATAGATTCTTTTTGTGGGTGACTACATAAATTTACCCTGAATATCTTAATTATAACAGTCTAGTTAATATTCAGAAGAATAAATTTAACTAGCATTGTCCAGAAGAATTAACAGATGTTCCTTTTCTCTGTCATTTGGCTAAGTAAGTTCTATATGAAACAGGGTAATAAAATGGCTGTATGACCTCATCCATATTCACTGAAATTAGGGTGCTGTATTTTTGACTCCTTTGGCTTTTGGATTGGACTATTAGCGTAATAAATGTCAAGGAAGGCTACATACTTGCTGCTTTTTTTTCTTCTTTTTTTTTTTTTTTTTTGATATTACACTGTTTGTTTTAGGACTCAAGAGCATATTACCATCTGTTAAATCAGATTGCACCCAAAGGAGATGACCTTGAACAATTGCCTATTAAAATTGACTTCACAGGATTTCATGTAAGTATCCAGAAATGTAAAAATAGACTGGAATTATCTGAGACCTCTGTGTATGTATCCAGCATTCTGGTTACTAGGTTGTCCCTGAATCCTCTTCTGTTTCCTAAGGTGTGCAAAAACTTAGCCAGATTCCTCGGTGTTACAAAAGCTTAAATGAGCAAAAACTTGAGTAAGTTCTACAATGCTGCTTAAACAGGATAATGCATCCTGCAGTCAAATGTTTGGAGCTGTTTCACTTGGAGTAGTGTGTATTGATTTTCAGTTGGGTCATCCAACATGAATATTACAATATCCTGCTCAGTTCTCCTCTTCTGGAATTCAGACAAGGAAGAACAGACTTCACAAACTGTTGCTCCTTCCTCTAACCAAATAGCATTTAGAAAAAACGTGAGCCCTTCCAATAACCACAGCAAAGTGTGGCATCCATCAAGCTTTAAGTTGTAAAGGGACAGAGGGCCTAAAACCAGCCTGCACTGATGTGGAAACACTTGTCTAAGCTGCTTCATAATGCCTGTTGGAAGGATTATTCTGGAAGTGCATTTGATACAAAGTTGATCTGCATGCCTGAGATACCTATATATTAATCAGAATCTAAAGTAGAATTTTGTTATTCATTATAATCATGAAACCCATGTGCAAAATTGTTTTCTTACATGTTTTAGTTCTCTTAAATTCCTTGTTTGTTTGTTTGCTCTTGTTTGGGATTTGTTGAGAGTGAGAAAGAGTAGAAGTAAATTTTTCCATGTAATTTCCTACAGTTCAGATTTTGTAATGAACCAGTATATTACTGATAAAGACTAATGAACAAAGCATAAGTTGCCAATTTATGATGATTAAGAGGAAAAAAAATATTAAAAGGACAGCAAGTTGGAAGCATTCAAACTCTTATTGATGGTTTTGGGCATCATCTGGAATTACTTGAGGATATCAGTTTAAAGCAGTGATGGTGAACCTTTAGTGCATGTAGGAGGATACACAATATGGGAATCAACAGCCTGGAAATGGAAATATAATCTCTACACTCCTGGCTGCAGTTGCTGTGATTCATGAGGAATGCTGTGCTAACAGCCACAGAAGTGAAGGACAGTAGAAGGCAGAGGGGAATTATCACGGGCTGTAAGAGCTAGCTCAAGCATTGGCAGAATGAGGGAGGAACTGACATGGGTCATTTAAAGATTTCCCTACCTGGTGATTCAGTAAAATCTAGTACTAGACTTAACTATAAATTAACTTTTGTTTGTTTTTCTTTTTAGGATAAAAATGACTTGAGGAGGGCTGAATACATGCTCCAACAGGCAGATAAATTGGGCTGCAGACAGTTTGTAACTCCAGCTGATGTGGTTGCAGGGAACCCTAAGCTCAATTTGGCTTTTGTTGCAAATCTTTTTAACACATATCCAGCCCTGCACAAGCCTGACAATTCATCTTATGATCTCAATTTATTAGAAGGTACTCAACTTTCTGACTATACAGAAGAGAAGAATATTAGTAGTTTCTACTTAGGTATTCCTTTCAGTTTATGATATAGGATCCCTGTGTGCTGATGCCTGTGTTTACTTACTAGCAGCCAATATAAACCTTAGTAGAAAACCCCAGTAGTGTGTATATTGTCACTTGTGTTAGCCTGACCAAATAGTTATTCCTGAATAACCTTCTGTCATCCATTTGCAGGAGCAAAAACTGTCCTCCTACTTTCCTTTCAGTTTCCTGTGCTTCTTTCCATGCTATTTAATATTTGAGCTGATGTACAAATTCTGGGTTTTCTTTGCAGTGCTATCTTATGCAACTGTAATAATCCTTAAAAGTATTTTTCACATAATGCATTTATATATATGCGTGTGTGTGCTTGCTGCCTTTTAAAGTAGGAAACTTTTTTTTTAAAAGGCTTCTGTATCAGCAGCCTATATTAATCTATTGCATCAACAGCCTGTATAGATCCTGTCATATCAGGGAATTTGGCCTTTAACTGTACGGTTCAGATCTCTAATGCCAGAGATAAAGCGATAATTGGTAACAATCTTTGGCTGTTGCCCTTGCTGTGGACCAGCTAATCTGGGATAATGGAATGGCTCCTGCCAGTGTATATCACAGTTGTTCACTGATCTGAAAGGAGTGTGAGAATCAGGGGTGCCACACTCGGGAGAATCATCAGCAATGTTCACACAGTCCTCTGCACTGCCTTCTCGTGCCTTCCTCTTACTGTTCCTATCAGATTTCCTTTCTATCTAGGTGAGTCCATCTTCCTTTGCTCCTGTTTTTTCATTATTTGTCTGTGCTGCTGCATCCCTGTGTCACAAATCTTGTATCCCTCAGAGCATTTCTGTTTCAGGCTTCTTGCTCTTCTAGCTTCAGCTGGGTGCCAGCTGTGATGTGATAGAGGTTCTAGAGCACAGGACGTTTTCTTCCCTTTTCAGCTGTGATATCCCCACTCACTGCAGTCCCTGCTGGCCAGGACAAATTACTGAAGGAAAGGTCTGCTCTTCCTCTGCTTCAGTTTTGTTAGAAATGTCAGCTCTTGGAGGAGTGTGGAGGTGGAATGTATTCAGTTCAGCTTCTCTGCTCTGAAGATAAAATTGCTGGTGTGATTTGAAATACTGAATACTTGGTTAAATTTGGAAGTGTTTTCAATGGCATAGGAAAAGTGAGTTGAATTGGTTTCTGGACTTTCCTGAAACATTTAGATGGAGATCAAAGTCTCAGCCAAACCAGTTTAAAAAGTTACAATCAACTGAATGCTAGACTGTGATTTTGTAATGATAAATACCGGCCAAATTTAACTTACTATTTACAGTATATATTTTAGAGATGGATAATCGTGCCAATGTTATCTGTTCAAAGAAAAGTAGATGACTCCTTTTTGCCCTCAAATAATAATAATTCCCGTGGTGTCAAGTAGATCTAAATCATCAAAATAGATATTTCAGCCCAAAGACAATGTTGTTAATGTTTTTTTTTTCCTGTTAATGTATTATTTGTTTTCCATTAAGTCCTGTGTTTATACTGATGTTTTCTCAAGCTAGTGATATATGACATTGATTTCTTTATAGTTTCATCATAGATTGTCTGTTGAAATCTGACTCATAATTTATAATGCTTTCCTGTTTTGCTTCATGAAATGCAGATTTGACCCCTCCTAATGTAGGTACTGTATTTAGTACTTTTCTGTACTCCATAAAAGTGTTCTGCAATTTTTCGTTCTTTTTCCCCCCCTATTGTTTAATCATCTCTGTCCTTTTCTGGTTGATTTTTTGCATTGTTCTTACATTTTTCTATTGTTTTAATATGCCATCATAAGTAAAAGAGAAGGAAAAAAACCCCAGAGCATATAAAATGAGGGCAAGAGTTGCAGTAAGTCAAATGCCATACAGGTATTTTGGAGGGTTTAGCCAGTAAGAGCTTTCCATGAACCAAGATGTCAAGCTGTAGGCATGTGTGGGTGAGTAGAGCTTCCTGAAAGTTTTCATTTTCCTGCGTAAATTCCGTCTTTTCAGGGACTGTCCCACCTGATCAGCATGGCGTGGCTGTCCTCTTCAGTTTAAGACAGTTAATGCTGTGCATAAACTGACATCCGCCCTGATAATACGTCTGGTGATGTGCACTGAAATATGAAGAGCCTATCTCTCAGGAATACTGACATAGCAAAAAGAACATTGGATACTGTGTGGGGTGGAGAGGGCAGTCCTGAGCTCAGTTACTGCACCACCTTTGCATGTTGCTGCTGATCAATGGAGCCCCTCGCCTGCGGGGAAAGCAGCAGTTTGGAGTCCAATTCACAAAGAAAGCTGAGTTCTTGGGGGGAGGAAGAGGAGGAACTTGTGTCCACCCACTTTTCCTCCAGCGTATATGTCCTGTGCTGTTGCTTAGATTGCTGGCAGCCTTCATGGCTGTCACCACAAGAGGGTTAAGTACTCCCACTCAGGCTGGCTGAACTTCGGGTGCAACTGTATCTGGAGCTCAGTTGTGTTCCAGAGGTAATCTTAGATTTATTCCGAGTTCTTTGGATTCTTGCTCCCCTCCCTATGGCTACTCTCCACTCAGTTCCACAGTGTAATGATCTCAAAAAAGAGATGGCAATAAATATAAAGGATACTACCAAATTTGCTCCTCTCTCTTTTATGTAGCTCTGCCCCCTTTCTGCAGTTTTCCAATGATTTTGGCTATCTGCTGCACCACTCAGCAGAAGATATGCTCCTGATAGGATCACAAGGTATATTTTGAATAAAAGAATAGAGAGAAAAAATTGGTCAGTTCTCAGCCATCTGGAAAACTTATGAACACTCATGTATTGCATGATAAAGGGATTTGTTTAGAGTGGCATATTAAATATAGTGTGCTGGGTTTAGTTCCTGGACTCCCACTTTCCAAAAGGGTCCTGCCCAGCCTGCATGCTCTTGCTCCTGCTTGGCTACTTTGGATTCTCCTGACAATGTTAAGCAAGCATTTTAAAATCCTCAGTCTGAGTGCAGTTGCTGAGTATCTGGTTTTGTGGCTACGCTGTTTAATAAGAGTTCACTAAATAACCTTGGTACTGCCTTTGTAATGGACAAGTGTTCCTGAAAGCACTTTGCAGTCAGTATTTTAGGTACTGCAAATCAACTCAAAGCTCAGTAACCATAAAATCATTAAAAAAAGCACAAGGCACTTGCTTCAAAATACTATAATCTCAAAAGGCACTTGCTTCAAAATACTATAATCTCAAAGATATTATTTAGAAACTTAAATTATATATAATTCTTGAGTTATGATTGTTTTTAAATGGAAAAACGGATATTTTTAATAACTTTGTCACAAAGTGTGATTGTTCTTTTAAATTTTAATGTGGCAAGAAATACGTAAAACAAAGCTCTCTGATCTCGCAGAATAGTATTTTTCTTTGTTTCTTCTGTTTCATCAGTGTCTCTGTGGTTATTTTTACAAGTAAATATTTGAAACAAATGCTAATTTGAATTGTATATGAAAAAATAGTAATTTAGAAAATGTATCAGTGAGACGAATATCAACTATTTCATAATAACTGGAAATGAAAAGAACCTGGTAAGGTGGTTGAAACTTTAAAAATAAAATTTATTCTGTTAGAAACTGTAAACTACAACTGAAATTTCTGAAGTCCAGAGCTTTTTGTATAAAAGGGTAAGAGACCTAGATTAAAATGGTAGCTTCTGTCTAAAAATCAATGTTATGGCATAGGTCTAGGCATAAAAAGATAATGTTAAAGAGATTTTATTTCTAGTCTAATGATAAATACATGTTTACACAGTAGCTTCATTTTACAAAAATATTCATTATTCTCTAGTTAGCCTAGAACTGAAGTACTAAATGAGACAGTTGTCATGCTATATAGACCTCATCAGACAAACATGGTATTGTTACCCTCTAAGGAGCAAATGAAAACAGCAGAGAAAAATCTTGCTTAGATATTTGTGTTTCACTCTGAAGAAATCTGCTCTTTTGTTGTTTGGAGAGGTTTTCTCCCTCCTCAGTGTCTTCCCTGTTTTCTTAACTGTAGATTATCAACCCAGAGGAACAAAGTGATGAGGTTATTCCAAGCTCACATATTCAGGCTAAATATTTTCTCAAATGCTCCTCTTTGATGCAAGAGAAAACAGCTTATGCAGCACTGAGTCACATGTAGATGGCTATAGAGATGTTGGTAAGATTTAGGTAGTGTCATATGAAGAAAATTAATGAATTATTGCAACCTGTAACTTTATAGAGAAAGAGAGTTAGGTTAGGACTCATGATTGCAATAATAAAAGCAATATATGTCAGGAAGGTGAAGGTTGGGATTTACTAATGAATGTTCTGCAGTTCTTGTAAGTAGAATTGCTGGTTAAAATTGTGAGGAAAACTGGCCCCCTTGGCAGTATAAATAGCTTCACAATGTTAACCAATACAACACTGCCTCTCCATGTTTTCAGTGCAAAGAACTAAAAAAAAATGAAATCTGTTGCTTTGAGGAGGCCCTTTGCAAATTAATACTTTCAAATTCTCTGAGGGGAGAGTGGAGTTGTAGTGCCTCGTGTGTTAGTACTGACTTTTAATTGAAAGATGTTATTTCTCTCTGTTGAATGCAGTTTCCACTCATTTTAGGTTCAGGGAAATATTATTAATCATCTCCATTATATATTAATTATGTGAAATATAATAAAAAATTATTTCTGTATTTTATCAAATTGTATTTACTCAGATAAATATAGTCTAATAATACTACTCCCTGTAGTCACCCTGCCCTGTGCCCAGAACTGAGTGACTCTGAATTGCATAGGATTGCCTTGTAGTATAGACTACTGTTTGGGAAATTATGAACTCTTTTTGGGAGCGGGGTGGTGAGAGATATGAGAAGCATTTAAACACTGCTTATTACAGTGTTTTCTCCAATAACTTATTTAGAATTGTGTTTGTCACCATAGGAGAAAGTAAGGAAGAAAGGACTTTCAGAAACTGGATGAATTCACTGGGTGTAAGCCCATATGTTAATCATTTATACAGGTAAGATTTTTTAAAAATAATTATTTGACTTCCCTTGGGTTACAGGGGAAGAAAGAAGGAAGGAAGAGGGGGAGGTTGTATTTCTACTAGAATTGTGATTTCCAGGTTTCCTCTTCAAAACTGGTCTGTAGGGACACATTAAGCAGTATCTGACTTGAATATTCTAGTCATAATCTAGATAGACTAGAAAACCTCAGAAGGTTTAAATCTTCCCCCCTCACTCACTTGTACATTGAATTACATTTTTTAAAGGTTGAGATAATTGTGTTTTATGATGCATCATTTTTATTTTTTCAGTAGACTGTAAGAAGCTCTGCAGCATAGTATTCCCTCAGATGAAGGGCTTTATAACAAGCTTTTTAGATGCTTCTGGTCACTTTGAAATTATGCCAGAAGCTGATTCAAATCCTTTCAATAAAAGATGAGATTGAGGGAGCAAAAGGGAACAGCTGCTTTTATGTTTATTTGCTAATTGGTTTCATTATTTCTGTTTTTTGACCTCTGTAAAGTGATCTGTAGGTAGCTTAATGTGGAGAATTTAATTTGTTAAGTAGCTGATGGGGATTATCAGTATTGCAATATATTATGGGAAAATAATACTTTTCCTACTATTCTTCTTTTGCAAGATAAGTTCATTGGTTTTGATTATTCTTGAGCAAAATACATTTGTAGGCATCTGCCGATAAAGCATGAGTATTTAACATTTGGGAAAGTCCTTAGAGAACTAAAGCTAGATCAATAAATGAAAGCTCTTTTAGCAGCTATTTTGTCTATGCCTGCCTTATGAAGTAATTATTTAATTGAAGCCAGTTTTCATTTAAGTGTCTGGAATTTTTCAGCAACTTAATTACACTGTGAGAAGTCTCGAGTACTTACTTTGATTGTCAATCTGAGTTTTGTGCTTAAACCCCTTGTTTTGCTCTTGGTTTAGTGACCTTTCTGATGCTTTAATCATCTTCCAACTGTATGACATGACGCGTGTTCCGGTTGAGTGGAGCCACGTCAACAAACCCCCGTACTCTCTGCTCGGTGGCAACATGAAAAAGGTGGGTGCATGCCCAGGGAGGCAGCCCGGCTTCACTGGCTCCCATTGTGCTGATAGCAGTCTGTGTTGTCGACATTTCTGTGCTACTGAGACAGTCCTGGGAGAAAGAAAAGGAAAATATATTTGTCAGATGCTATCCCAAAGAGTAAATAGCAGTTATAGCACATATCACCTTAGTTTCTACATATGGACACCTTTTAGCAATATTTAACTTATGGCCTGATTTGGCTCTAGAAGTGGAAGCTTCAGGCCTGACATGGCTGTTGTTGCTGGATGCTCCTATACTGTGAGCCATTTCCTCCCAGAGCAGTTTTATATGCTGCCCAGAGGATTGGGCAAGACTTGCAGAATCCAAGCTTTCACATAGTTTTGTGATTGTTGTGAAGCCTGAAATGTAGAGGATAAAAATTACTGCCTGTTTAAGAAGAACACATTTCAATATCTTAAACAGTATAGTTTTGATATATTTTATTCACTGCCTTAGTGGAAACTTAATTTTTTCCACATTTGAGAAAACTATCATTGGAATCTTGCATAATTGCATTTATAGTAAAAACTGTGTTATTTTAATCACAGTGTAGCTAGACTGGAAATCTTTTCTAGCTTCAGATCTCACTGTAGGTAACAGTAATCCAAAGTAATTTAAAATACATGTAGATTATAGGTCTGTATTGCAGAAATATTAATGTTTTCATTAATTGCACACAAAATTTATTTTTAGATTGAGAATTGCAATTATGCAGTAGAACTTGGGAAGACAAAAGCCAAATTCTCACTGGTTGGTATTGCTGGACACGATCTAAATGAGGGTAATCCAACTCTGACTTTGGCTTTGGTATGGCAGCTGATGAGGAGGTAAGTTAGGCAGTGTAAGATAGATGTGAATATATGTGTCTGTAAATCAAGGCAAATTAAGAGTAGTGTTCAGGTCACCCAACTGGTATTGTAGAGAGCAATCTCTACATATCCCTGTTCTCAAAGATAAAATTGTATATGTGTTTTGTAATTTTATATACTGTGCAGTGATTGAAACCACAATTTATAGTGACAATTAAAACCTTATAAACTAGAAACTGTGACTAAAATTATAAATCCTACAGCAAGTAAAAGGACCTCAACTTATTTAATGTTGATTCCATGTATCTTTCTGTAAGTAGAGATTAATTTAAATATTTGTAAAACCCAGGGAAGTGGTGATACATATACTATAGAAGTTAAAAGGGTAAAAAATTGTAGGCCATCACAGCTATAGTTACATAAGTATCATCAAATCAAAATCTTGCTAGGTATTGAGCAAGTAAAAAATTATTATAAAGTGATTTCATTAAGGATTGTTTTATTGCAAATGTTTTCCTCAAATTAGTTTTCTTAGACCTATCCCAAAACACTTAGTGGTTTTTGTTCTCAGAATGCTGTGATACAGTTTTTTTTCCCTACTAGGATGGTAGGGAGCCATTTAAACTTGGAAAGTAAAATTAATTATAATGTACTGAGTAAAACAAATGCATGAAGATGATACAGTGAATATGATGAGATTTGGGATATTATTTTATTCAGTAACCACTGAAAAAGTGATTTCAAATACTGTATAGTTTGTAAGGTAAGGGTACCTTATGAAGAAGAGTACTTGGCATTGTTACTGTGATGAAGTAATACTTTACCTTTGCTTGTAGCTTTGTAAGAGAAGTTGAGTTCTACCACTCATTTTAACTTGGGCTCTTGTTGTCTTTATTGAAGGTATACTTTGAATGTACTATCCGACCTTGGAGAGGGCGAAAAAGTAAATGATGAAATTATTATTAAGTGGGTGAATCAGACACTTGCAAAAGCAAATAAGAAAACTTCAATTATAAGTTTCAAGGTAATCAATTTTATTTACTTTTCTTTGTACATATAATAAGACCTGGGATTATTAACATGATCTGTAAATGATTTGGTTTTAACAGCGGCTCTCCCATCAACTAGCAAAATTGGTTATGGAAATATTTCTGATAGGCTTTGACTCTTCAAAAGTATTTTACAAATATATTGACAAATAAAAGAATTTATAGTAGCTGCAGTAAGATACAAAGCAAAAAGCCCAAAAACAAAGAAAATAAGAACTTTAAACTTTCAAAGGGGCTTCTATCTGAAATTACCAATCTTTGGGCCTGGAATGGGTCGTATATTTTCCAAGTTTTTGGATATAGGCACTCTCATGCTTGTACAAACAAGAAAAACGATTTTGGAAATACCGGGGGCAGATAACCTAGGAGCTGGTTAAAAGGATGTTCTCAGTGTGACAGAGCCTGGAGAGAGGCAGCCCAGAGTAACCAGCGACACCTTGTGTCGTCCTTGGCACTGCTGATGTGCAGCAGGCCGGGGGAAAACAGGAGCTGTTCCCGTTCAGCGTATAAGAACACATTGATAAAGGAAGCTTTCCTTCCACATTATTTAAGTGTTCAAAACAAAAGAAGCCATATGTGTGTCAGATGTGTTATTCTGTGTGAATCTCTTGCTCAAGAAATGGCTGATTAATAATTGCACACAAATGTAACATTCTTGTACAGGTTCATTTTATAACCTGAAACAGTTATGATTCAAAACAGGAGAACCTAGCAAGTTAAGTATTCACTATATTATGAATTTTAATTAGGTAAGAGTTATTGATCAAAACATTAAGTAAAAATATTTAATTTTCTTTTTAGAAGGTAACTCGAGCCTTCATTTTCTTATGAGATGTTGTTACTTCTCTTACTTCTACATAAATTGTTATAATGGTGGTATTGAATAAATTGAAAGTATGACAAGAATCTGTCCCAATATCTTGCCTTTGGTATGCCTGTGTTTTTGGGGGGACATTGGTCATGTTTTTAAGGTCATTGAAATGGTGTTTTTAAGATAATTCAACTGGTGGTTGACCAAAAAAGTTAAGGAGGTACTGATGTAAAATTACACTATTCAGTATTCGAATCTTTTTCTTTTAGGACAGATCAATTAGCACTAGCTTACCTGTCCTAGATTTAATAGATGCCATTGCACCAAAAGCAGTTCGTCCAGAAATGGTCAAGAGAGAAGACCTTTCTGACCAAGACAAATTGAACAATGCCAAGTAAGTTTTAAATGAATGCTTATTTTTTTCCTGAAATGCAGGAAATGCATGAATTCACAGTGTAATGCATGATTTACTGATTTATCAGGAGAAAGATAACACTAATATTGATTTTTTTAATAGACTGTAAGTTCTAATGCTATTTATTTTTCTAGTGTATCTAAAATATGAAGTCAAATTCACAGCTGATATGACCTACCACCACTGCACTGTAATTGGTTTATTAATAGTTTACCATACCTCATACTGGTTTTGACCAAAATAAATGCTTTGATAACCAGTAGTAAAACATCTGCCAGTACATGCTTTCTTCACAGTAATGTCCATTTTCTAGTAGAGCCTAAGTACTGTTAAGTAGGCATATACTGCTACTGAAATCTGGTTTCGTTGTCGTGAATTTTGACACATTAGTAGAAGCCAGAAAAATAAGAGTATTTGTTTTCTCTTGTTTTCCAAGGTATGCCATTTCAGTTGCTCGAAAAATTGGTGCTCGTATTTATGCTCTCCCAGATGATCTGGTTGAAGTGAAGCCAAAAATGGTGATGACAGTGTTTGCATGTTTGATGGGAAGAGGATTGAACAGAATAAAATAATACAGACATGTAATATAACTTTCTGCCATGTTAAGCACAATGAATGCCTCGCAGTTTACAGAGTTCTGAAACTTAGTATGAGAAAAAATGTATGCACAAATATCAATTATCTTTTAATAATGTGTTTATATTAGTTAATTTTCTTCAGTTTCATAACACATGAATTATTTATGGCTAATACCATTTTCAGAACATGTTCATTAACAAATTAGCATCACAGATTTGTATTGCTTGGAAAAACCCATATGAATCAAGCTTCATTTGTATTAGTTTCCATAGCACTGGAAGAGCCTGCATTGTTTTATAGATGTTGTTTCACGACCAGTTATGAAACACTGTTTGATTTTTGTGGGTGTTACTTATATGTAGTCATACAGGTCTCAAGGTGCATTCCAATCCTGTTGGATTGGACTCCAAACTGCACAGAAATTATCATCCTTGCCTTATTCTTGGAGAGCTGAACTCTTGTTGGAGCCAGTGAGAGTCTTGTCATTGACTTCAGAGCAAGTAAAGGCCTATGATAATGTCTGGTAACTAATGAATACTGATTAAACTGATGAAACTTTTTTGTGGGAATTATCTTAAAATATATGTAGTAGTTTTGTTCTGTTACTTAGCAGAAATTTTACAAACCATGTTGTATGAAAAAAACCAGCAATATAAAGCAGAAGTGTCCTGTCATTATTAGGTCTGCATATGTACTAAGTTTTGCAGTTGGACTAAACAGCTGTTAGTTGAGTTTTTTTAATCTTTTCATAAAATATTGTATTAAGAAAACAATAAAGAGCTGGCTAGTCCACTATGGAATTTCTCATTACTGTATTGTATTTCCTTATATATAATTCCTTTGATTTTTCTAAAGTGTGTATCATGTGTGCAGAGGTTTTGTGTAGAAAGACTGGTGCATTGTCTGGATGAGATGAAATACGTATTTTTCTCTTGGTAATTTTAAACTAACTATTTGTACTCCTTTTTCATCAGCTGTAAATTTTCACTTATCAAGCTGGAGCTGGACATTTAATAAAGTTGTTACCAAAAGCCAAACAATAAGAAAACTAAATCAAAATTAAAGATAATTGTTTTTTTAAGTATGAAGCTTCTACTTTCTCTCAGGTCCTGAAGCCAGTCCTAAGTGTGGCAGAACAGGAGAATCCTGATGAGCAAGCAGTTGGACTAAGTTTTACATCTTCACTATCTTGCACACAATATAGCAATACTAAGGGATGCATCCATCCAGTTTCTATGACATAATGGGATAACAGAGGCTGAAGGCAATTAAGTGCTCGGATTTGAAGCCATTAGCCTCTGCCTGTTTACTGGTTTGCATTGCTGGGACAAGACTTGGTTTACTTGGTTTCTATTCCCAGTCCAAGATGAAGATAGAGATTTGTACAAAATTTGAGTTCTGGTGACAACTCAGTCCAAGTCCCCATTCAGGAGAGGCTATATGGAGACTAACTTAGTCTCTATACCGTAAGAAAAAATGATCTTATTAAATTATAGAATCCTCAAGTACTGTATTTACCTGCCAGACACTTGGTACCTTACTCCATAAAGGCCACTATTTCTGTTTATAAACTGTTGCTGTGAGTGTCCAGTTACTTCAGCGTTGCTTTGAGGAGATTTTCATGGGCAACCCTCTGATGCTGTGATGAGCAGGGCCGTAGTTACTGTAGCAGCTGGGAGAAAACAGATTTAAGGGCCGCCGCGGAGCTGCTGCAGCGCGCTCTCCGTCGCCGGCAGCCTGCGGCTCCCTGCCCGGCTGTGGGGCGGGGCAGGGCCGCGCTCGGAGCAGCGGCGGCGCCTTCGGGCCGCGGCCCCCGCGCTCCGCCCGCCCGCCTGCGCTGCCCCGCCGGCGGCGCCGGAGCCTGCGCACTGCGGCGGGGAGCGGCCGCCCGGCCCGGCCCTGCCCGGCCCTGCCCTGCCAGCCCCGCCCGGCCCTGCCCTGCCCGGCCCTGCCCTGCCCGCCCGCCAGGGGTGACCGGGCCGGGGCTGTTGCCCCGCCCGCCAGCGGTGCCGAGGGGCAGCGGCGGCGCCGCCACACCGCCCCGCCCGGGTCCGCATGGGCCTGGCGGCGCCATGGCGGCCCTGTACCAGAGCGCGGACCCGTCCGCCTCGGCCTCTCCCAACAAGCTGCTGGCGCTGAAGGATGTGCGGCAGGTGAAGGAGGAGACTACGCTGGACGAGAAGCTTTTCCTGCTAGCCTGCGACAAAGGTACCCGCCCCGCCGCCCGGCCCGGCCCGGCCCGGCCCCCCTCGAGGTGTCGGCCTCTCGCTCCGAGGGCCGGAGCCGTGGCCGGCTGTCAGCCCTGCGCTGCCCTCCCCTCGCCTGCGGTGCGGTCCCGCCGTGCGGCTGCCATGCGGCACCGAGGGGTCCGGGCCCGCCGCCTCCCGCTGGCCCCTGAGCGGGAAGGGACGCGCGGGGCCGGCTCCTCCCGCGTTCGTGAGGGCATTGGGTTTGTGTCGGAGCAATGTGGGACGTGTTCGCTGTTAAAAGAGTCTCTGAGTAGAGAGCTGCTGTAAAACTGGGGCTTATCTAGACATCCCCAGGATAAGCGAGATCAGTATCCTGCGGCTTGCACCATTGGTGGCGGATGGGAAGAGATTTGGCTTTTTAAAATACGCTGCTTGCTTTAAGCCTGTATTTACTTACCTTTGAGTCTAAACGTGGCCTTAAATCAAACTGATCTTAAAAGATCTGAAACGTTGGACTCCGGGCTATGCTTTTAACGATGTGCTGCACGGCTCTGCGTGCTTGGGGCATAAGCACGGCTGCAGGAGCTGCGGTGTTTGCCCACAGAGCTGCGTGCTCGCCCGAGCTTAGGCTGCCTCACAGCCACGGGGGTATTTCTGCTGTGCCATTCGCTAGCGAGCTCAGTTAGCAGTTCTGCTCTAGCCATTCTGTGCCATTCGCTAGCGAGCTTAGTTAGCAGTTCTGCTCTAGCCATTCTGTGCCATTCGCTAGCGAGCTTAGTTAGCAGTTCTGCTCTGGGACACTCGGGGGTGCGATGCCTTGCATCTGCACAGCCCGTGCAGTCTGTCCTCAACATCAGAGGAAGCCGTGGCTTTCTCTCTTTAACTGTAAAGGGAGGTTCAGAGAGCTAAAAGGCTGCATAACACAAAAAGTGAAAAAAACCCAGCTGTCTGTGTAACAGCTGGTTCAGTACTCTTGGTATGTATTTTACTGTATTCTACATATACTTCTGCAAGTATTCTACACTGAGATCTGTCTTGGTCGTGGTCTTCTGTGTTGTAAAGTAACAAATTACTTTGTTACTTAGAGACGTTTTTGGAAAGTAGCTGTACTTTTGTGTGTGTTTGTTTTTAGGACTCAAACTAAGGGGGTGGATTGAAATACATGTCCAGTGCTTTCCTGAAGTGACGTCTCCTGAAATATCTCTAGTTTTCTCCCTGATGAGAGAATGCTTATCTACCCTGATTTCTTACTTGTCTGATACACTCAGTTACTGTTGTCAGCTATAGAATAGTGTCTTGTTTGATGGTAGCTGGTACTTAAAAGGATCACATGCTTTTATTGCTTTATAATATGAAGTGATATCCCTACCTTACTTCTGCAGGTGACTATTACATGGTTAAGAAACTCTTAGAGGAAAACAGCTCAGGTGAAATGAACATAAATTGTGTGGATGTGCTTGGACGAAATGCTGTTACTATAACCATTGAAAATGAAAACTTGGACATACTACAGCTGCTTTTGGATTATGGCTGCCAGGTATCCAACACATGTTATTAAAAATGTTGAGTGTAGTCATATATCTTCTTTGTTAATCTGTCTGGATTTGGACATAAATGTAGTCTGCCTTTTAGGCAGTTCAATTGTTTTTCCAGTAAATTGGAAAAAGTAATTGTGAAAGTGATTTCTTTTTGCAAGTTCACTTTTCTAGTGGGATTTTATTGACATGGCAAAGGTATAATTAACATTTTCTATGATATTAACGAGTTTGAGTTTTATTTTAAATGTTATTCCTTCTGCTGATATAATGCATACATTATCCTGAAGGAAAAAAGTACATGGTGTGAATGCCTTATATTAAAAAGTGTACAATGCAAAAACCCCTTTGGCTGTAGAGTATATTGACTTTTTAAATGGTAACACAGAAAAATTTGCATTATATTAGTTGATCTTAAGTTAAGGCAAATATGCATTTCTGCAGTGCTTTCTTGTTAAACTTGATCTGTGCTTGATGGCAGGGCAGTTTCCTATCAACAAGACTTCCTTAAATGTGTGCAGCATCTCTGCTACTGGTGGGAGAGGTGAAGCTATGATGCATTAAATATGTAAGGCAGGGAAAAGTAGTATCTTTTCTTATATTGTTTGATATTGGGCATGAATAAAACCACAAGCTTTTCCGTACATGAATTATTGGCAGTAATAAAAGCTGTGTCTTTTTCTTTTATTTTTTTGAGAAAAATTCCAAATTTTTGGAAATGAATCAAGAAGAATAATATGTAAGGAAAATGAAAAGCTGCTTATCTCGGTGCAGCAGAAGGTGCAGAAGTGGTTGGATACCAGCCAAGAAAGAAAAAGCTTATTTTCCTAGCTGTACCCCAGAATTACAAATGCAGGGCTGAAGTATCCCATATGCCTGAGCTGGGTTACACTAACACTTGCTTTTAATCTGTCTAATAGACCTGGTAACTTTTTAAGTCTTCTGCATCATCTTTGCTAGAAAGTAATGTATTCAATTGATTCCTCTTCTGTTGATGCAGTGATGCAAATTTCACTAATACTGTGTGAACTCCTGCAATGGCAACCTGAATTTGTGTCCTGATCATATGCCCGGTAATAATACAGAACATCATTTTAGTACTTTAAAATTAAATTTAAAAAATATATTTTAAAAATGCAGTTTGTCTTGAGTTTGTCTCTTTGTGTTGTTTAACTTACTGCTGTTTTCACATATGTTTTCTTTACTTAGTCCTCGGATGCACTTTTGGTGGCTATTGACTCAGAAGTGGTGGGAGCTGTTGACATTCTACTTAATCACCGACCAAAACGATCCTCCAGGCCAACCATTGTCGTTAAGTGTTGTTACTCCTTGACTTCTGGTTGGGGCTGTGAAGGCTATTGCTTTTTTGGGGTATCTGTACTATTTAAAACAGTGTTCTTAAAGTCTGCATCTGTAAGGTGATCAAATACAGATCAGAGCAAATCTTCAGACTTGCACCTTGAAATTAAGCAATTGAAGCTTACCTTGTCAATGCTTTAGTACCAAAAAGCTTTTGAAAACACAAAGTGGAGGTGGAGGCAGGGAAGGAATAAGGTGTTGTGTAAGAAGAGTACGCCACGAGTACGCCACATTCAGGATTTTTTTTCTGCACTTAAATAGCAAATACAGTAATTTTTTCACAAACTAGAGCAAAATAACAATTTCTAATATCCTTTGTGTATTGTAAAAATAGGCAGTACTTCTATGTAAATTAACCAGAAAAGTATCAGAAAAGTATCTGGGTCTGTTTTTCTTTTTCAGTATTTATCTGACAGGTGTTTGAATGTTGTTACCTATTTTTCTTTCTGTTCATGTTATGAAACACTTGAAGGAGAAGTTCTTGACTGAACAATCAAAAAACCCCTTACATGTAGAATTGTAGGTAATAAATTTAGATACTTCCTACATTTTATTCTAGAAATTAATGGAACGTATTCAGAACCCAGAGTACTCAACAACCATGGATGTGGCACCAGTAATTTTAGCTGCTCATCGTAACAACTATGAAATTCTCACCATGCTGTTGAAGCAAGACATATCATTACCCAAGCCTCATGCTGTGGGGTGTGAGTGCACACTGTGTACTGCCAAGAACAAAAAAGATAGTCTGCGACATTCCAGGTAAGACTTAGCAGTCATAAGCCATAATAAAAAGATTCTTAATTCATTGCCTGGGTCACATTCAGTATGTTTCCTTTTTCTTTTTAAGGTGGAGTTTATGAGTGGATTCCTTTAATACATTGTAGCTCTTATTGTGAGAGGTGGTAGTTCTTGGGCATGGGTTGTGCCTGAAAAGGCTGGTGGGAGGCAGTGGCTTTTTTCCATTTTGGTTTTATACTTTTAGTCACTGTGCATAGTCACTATGTGCCTTTCCTTTCTACCAGGTGCATCTCAAACATTCTGGCTACCTTTGCCTTGGGGCTATAGGGACTATGCAAATAAAATTTTTCTCAAAAGTTATTTGAGTTTTTGGTATTGA